>NC_137455.1:378576132-379776132 GCF_964235325.1 Thermobia domestica | reverse complement strand
TTTTCGTTGTATGGCGATAAACGTTAAAGCCGGAAATGGATAATTTGAAGTACTTCCGGTTTGAAGAGAGGGTTAACGAAAAAGATGGAACCTAATCTTGGGACGCTGAATCTATTGACAAAAACCGCATCACGATATCTCTTACCGTCTTGGCTCTGATACCTGTCTGTATACAGACGAACGGACAAAGCCGTTCTATTATACTTCCGACAATTATGCATACCATAGTTTTGAAGTCTATTAAATAATAGATACATTTCTGTTTGGTGTAACAGATTACATATATATTATCTTTATCTGGAAAGTATAATGCATTGATTAGCGCAAATAAAAATTATGGTTTATATGTATATAAAGCGTAAGAAAAAGGCGGATCATGTATGCAACTTCTTGGTTTGTGACTATTGTTTGATTTGTTTATTTATTTTAAAATTCAAACCTTTCAAGATACTAAATTTTAATATCATAAAGGAAGAAAACATTCACAAACATGAAATAATAATTGTGTATTAATCAGAATCAAAAAATAAGTTGAGAACAATGACACCACGAATACATTTATGATAAAACTTGGTCCGTTACACCCTTCCTAGCTAACTTTTTCTCTCACGGTAGTGTAAAAAATAATCATTGTATGAGAGCTGACATTTTTAGAGATAAACACAGTTATCGCAATGACTAGATACTAAGCTAATTGTCGAGAGCCAAACAGCGGCGTCGATTTTTGAATAACTCTTTGGAGGACTATTCGGATAAGTGTGTTCCTTGCTCTAAGGAAAACTATTCATATCCTAAATAAACTTTGGGTCTTCGGGCCCCGTGGAGCCAAAGATAGACTCAAGTGACTAAACTTTGATTACAGAGTTTCCCTGTTTTCCCCATGAAATACATTCTGATTACAGAGTTTCCCTGTTTTCCCCATGAAATACATTCTGAGCAGTTCCTAGAAGTTATGCAATTCTGGCTAACTGCAGTGTATAACTGGTTGCCTGTGTACGAGGCGTAATTCCGCTTCGTTTACTTATTTGGGAGTTCTTATTTTTGGATTACACTACATGTGCCATCGAAGTTTTTAAACATGGTCAGCGATGGGACTCATGGCCATGGAAAATTTGGTTGAGAAGAGTCGAACCATTTATAAGAAAAAATATGCAAAACCGAAATGGACTTTTCTGGTGGAGAAGAATGAAATTCCACTCACTTGTTTCCAAATTTCCTACTTTCCTTTTTTAAGTTGTGCCCGTTATTATGTAATTCGAATTGGTTTTACGACAAGATATTAAATCTACGTAATTAATTCCGTGTTTCGGCGATGGTGACTTCTATAAAGATAATCGATGGATTGCGCAAGGCACTTGCCGGTTCCGGTGAGTCTTGAAGGATAGCCCCCTCAGCTCAAGGCAGCTTCGCGAGGCTTGGTTGTAGAAAGGACCCCTAGTCCAGTGCGACCTCGGGAAGGGTAGGTGTACCCCTAGTCCAGTGGTACCACAGGGCGGTGTAGGTAACTTGATCAGTTGGACGACTGATGCTGGGTCCCTCGGTGGTCATCCTTTTATTTGTCCTCTTCGGGTCCTTCCGTGAGGTCCGTCTTCTTTCGGCGTTCCTCGGTGTCCTTCGTGTCGGCTTCTTGTCTGCTAGGTGGTTTATAATCAATAGCACGGGTTGAGTTGACACGTGCGTCTGTCGTGATGTGGGGATCCTTACAATATATACGTACTTTAAATTTGTACCTCCCTCAATGATCCCTCGAGTCGAAAATCTTTTTTAAAAAAATGAGTTGAGTTGAGTTGATTTTGGTTTAGCGTCCCTTTCAGCAGCGAGGCTATATGAGACGTGAACCTACTGATTAACGTGGAATCCGAACCACATGAGCTCCCGCCGGGAATCAAACCCGGATCTCCCACGCCAAAGGCGCGTATGCTAAGCGCTTAGCCACGGACGAGCTCAAAAAAAATGAATATGTGTAGAAAATTCTGTGGCTTCAGTTGACTCCTTCACATATGAAGCTCTGATTGCACACACACCTTAATCTATATATTTGTGTAGATATCACATACGGTAAGGCAGTGCTAATTTTCTAGTGGGAACCAGGTAATCAGTAAATAAGTATAGAATAATAATAGCATATGGAAATTAGCAACGTTTCGTAATTAAGTGTTCCGTAAATGGGAATAGGTGAACTTACACCAGACTTCGATTCACTCTTATAGTAGAAAAATATTATATCACTTGTAACTTTCAGCACAGCATCTAAAATCTTGAGCAATAAAGGAATAATTTATACCAGCCTGCATAAAATAATACAAATTTACATTTACAAAAAATATTGTTAAACCTAATCTAACCTAACCATACATCACTGAAGTGTTTAACTTTACTAATATAAATATTAATTATTAAAAGTAACCCTTGTAACAAATTAATCACTATAGTAAACTCTTACAGATTATACTTCCAAAGCCGTGCAAAAATTTATAACCAAATGTAATATTAGTTATTCAAAAAAAGAAAAAAAGGCTTAAATATTTTCTGAAGTTGAATAGTTGTTTCTAGTTTCCGCCACCAGAGCGGCGCGCGTTAAAATCCCAAATCGCCTTCCCGCGTATCTCGCTGTCACATCGTCGCCTAAATTTATGGAGCGTTCATTTGCACCAATGTTTAATCTCTACCGCTACGATCTCAAATACACGGCACTATCGCACCTCGCTTTTTGTTTGTTTTTTTGCTGTTCCCCGCCCACTTTCTCCTCCCCCTCAAAACCCTCTACTCTTCATTCCTCTCACAAAACCTCATCCCCGCCACTTTCCGCCTAAATTTTGCAGTAAATGCTACAATTCTATGTTTCTGCTATTTTCCTTTCGTATAAAAAAAAATCAGCCCAAAAAATTGTTTAAAAAAAAAACAGAATACATATAATTTTTGAATCTGTTTATATCGTTAATATGAAAAAAAAAACACAATCGAATGCCATAACAGAAAAAAATAATATATATTGCTAACAAAACGCATTCGCTTGGAGATAATGGGATAGGATAAAGAGAGGATACCAATCCCATATCAACAATGAAATATTTGTTGTCTTTTGTTGCCAGTGTCACCCGGAGAAAGGCAATCTTTTCTTTTTTATTTAAACTTTTTTTTTTTTTTGGTTTGTTTGATGCAAAAATTAAGAGATAACTTTTATTTTATTTTATTTTTATTAGATCAAGATAAATTCAGGACGAAAAATTTTAAAATATAAAGAGTGGAAAAAGAATTGTCCAATTGTAAGGTTGAAGAGAAGTGTTAAAAGTTATTCACACAATTTTTGTAAGTTTACGTGATGAATAGTCGATGCGTGAGAAAAGACATCTTATGGAGTTGTTTGCTTATAAGCACTTTTTATAAGCACTTTCGGACTCTATGGTGTACTTTGAGTAGTTTCTTATTACATTTTTAAAGTGGCGTATAGAAAACATGTTTCTTTTATCTGAAATGTTGATCAGTTCCTCACATTTCTTCCAAATACAGTAAAACTTTGTTATTCCGGATCCCGACATAAGCAGGACTTTGCTTGATTACTCAACAACTTGACAGGCGAAATGCAAGATTTTAAATGTAGCTACGAGTTATGAACCGCATTCGTCACATAATTCCGTGACTGTTAAGAATACTGTGCTGTATTTCTCCATTGTTTTTGAACACTTTAATGTTGGTCAAGTGCTATGTAGGGGATATTGAACTAGGTGTCCCGACAAAACGTACCAGCGACAAAACGTACCACTTGAATTTTTGCGACAAAACGTACCACTTTTGACGACCTGTCATAAATGACAACCTATCATGGATTAATTAAAGCATTTCTGATATTTATTCCACGACAAAACGTACCACTTATATAAATTACAACCTGTCATGGACTAATTAAAACATTTCGGATATTTAATCCGCGACAAAACGTACTACTTCATGTTAAGAAGCTATTTCCTCATGAACAGGTAAAACAACAGGTAACAGTTCAGAATAAATATTTCAGAATAATATACTGATGAAAGAATATAAGGTTTTAATTGTCAATTGTTAATACTATTGACTTCCTCTAGAAAGAAAACTGTGCAATTGATTTGTGACATTGAGATGCTGGTGGCCCTTGTGAGGGAAAGCGCCCGCGCCCCTCTAATAATACCTATCCGTCTCTGGTCCAAAACCTGGATAAAGTGTGATGGAAATCAGCAAATATTAAAAAATTGCATATGCAAGATTCTTGCTGGTCTTGGTGTTGCGAAAATCTTGCAGGCATGGTCTTAGTCTTAGCCTTAGTCGTAGTCTTGGTCTTGCATCGGTACTTTTCGCACCACCAATCTGTTCAACTTTTAACCTTATTTTGGCCGATATATATATACTTATATACCGTCCTATCAAGTGGTACGTTTTGTCGCCTGACATTATTTGATGGCTGATTGGAAGACTCTTCGCAAGTAGCCCTCCAGGCAAGTGGTACGTTTTGTCGCTTGTCATTATTTAAAGTGTTTTTAGAAAACCCTTCACAAGCAGCCCTCAGGGTAAGTGGTACGTTTTGTCGGTGGTACGTTTTGTCGCGTATTCATTGAACTATATCACTCAGAGACTT
Source organism: Thermobia domestica (assembly GCF_964235325.1). Lineage (NCBI taxonomy): Eukaryota > Metazoa > Arthropoda > Insecta > Zygentoma > Lepismatidae > Thermobia > Thermobia domestica. Next base: position 379,771,523 of record NC_137455.1, on the reverse strand, counting down.
GGACACTACGGAAGTTAAAAAAGAAATACTTAGAGAGCTTAGAAATGTGGTATTGGAGGAAGATGGACAAGATAAAATGAACAGAGAGTAAAAACGAGGATGTTTAGAAACGGATAGGAGAGAAGAGAACACTTTTAGCCAGCATCCCTGGTAGGAAGGCCAATTGGATTGGACACATCTTGCGAAGAAATTGTCTTCTTCATACCGCCATAGAAGGAACGATGGAAGGAAAGTGAGGAACAGGAAGAAGAAAAACACAATAGATTTATGATTTGAAAAATAGAAGAAAATATTGGAAGTTAAAAGAGGAAGCTGAAGATCGACAAAAGTGGAAGAAACATTTCCATAATAATAATAATAATAATAATAATAATAATAATAATAATAATAATAATAATAATAACTCATTAGTTCCAAGACCTGCCAACAGGCAGAATACTTTTAATGCATTTTCTATTATTCTAGTAGGTTATTTTATTTAGTCCATTAGGTTATTTCATTACACTGGATAACTTATTCCCAAATAAGTTCGGATTAACAAGATTTCACTGTATTACCAAATTCAAATAAACATTTCAAATATTTTTGTGCAATTTGCTAATATTTACTTAGTAAAAGTATATCTGCCAATAGACAGGTTCAAGCCCACGTGCCCAACCGTAACTAGACAGGGGTCACAAAGTCAGTAGAACAAGGTTAGGTTAGGCCTATTTGTTTCCTCTGTAATTCAAAAACGGGTGTGGCAAACTGGAAATTACGGGTTGGGATAGAGGAATATGTTGAAATTAGGAATAGGGTTTACACGTATACAAGAACTGAGTAATCCCCATTAAATCTTCAGAACTGAGTAATTATTGTTTCATTACATAGATATTCTTCTCCATATGGCAATTAATATTCCTCTGATAGAAAACACTTGGATGGACTTCCTGTATTGTCAAGCTGTCACAGGCGGACTAGATAAAGTAAGTAAATCTATTCCCTAATACGGAGTAGGCCCATGGGGTCCACTTATGATGTGAAGTTAAGAGGCTTCATCCCGGCGAAATTAATATACCGCTAATTTTACAGTAATTAAGTGATATCTCCCGATAGATAAAATATAATCGAAATGTGGAACAAGAGCGCCCTAGACAATATTATTTTACATGAGATACTGTTATCACGACTCACTTATCTGTTTCGATTTCGAGCCATTTTCGAAAATCGGCATTTATTTTCGCGTTTCTTAACGGCTGAAAACAGAAAGCCGCTAGGTGACTTGTGATAGCGGTATCTCATGTAAAATAATATTGTCTAGGGCGCTCTTGTTCCACATTTCGATTATCTTTTATCTCTTGGGAGATATAAGTTAATTACTGTAAAATTAGCGGTGTTTTAATTTCGCCGGGATGAGGCCTCTTAAGACCTAAAGCTCAACCTTGCTATAACCTCGACACAGAGGAAATGATTTTGTCAGCACTAGTGCTGTCCAAGAGACGAGAAATGTCTCGTCTCGCCTCTACTTTTATCATGAAAACGAGACAAAAGTACTTTTTTCTAAATTGGAGCCGAAACGACAAATATGATAATTCTCATCTCATTTTCGAGACGAGACGAGACGAGACTAGAAATTTTAAGAGACTGGTGGGCAACAGTACCGCCCAAGTCTTAGACCTCAAATACTGTTTTACTGTTACGTGATTCATAGTATACAAACTATAAATTGATAAAGTAATTGTGCAAACACAATGAAGAGCATTTATCAAAATTTAAAGATACCCAAGTCATTACAGAATATATTCTAATAATAAATGTGGTTTAAATGTTGTTATACTTATATGACACCTTTTGCTGACCATTTGTGACACGAAAGAACACTGATAAATTCAAAGGAAAATTAAGGATTTTTTTTTTTTTTTGCATAAATGTACAAATGAAGAGAACACGAGATTTACAAAATTTAAAAAACGAGACAAAATCCATTTTGCAGAGCCTGGTTGAAATCTGAGCCGTTTTGGAAAAAGAGTAAAACGGGAATTAAAATTCTAATTTTCAGAGGCGATCGACCCCAGACTACCCAGCTAGTAGGTATAAGTCTTACCAACTTACTCTCAAGGAAATTGTATCCTGTAATTCAAGTAGGTAACTGTCTATTTTATTACTACAGTATTCTACAGTAGATACATACATAGGGAAGTTGATACATGATACAGTAGATACATGAGGGAAGTTGATTTATCTATTCGATTAATTCTGAAAAAGAATAGATGTGGGCCTAGCATATATAAACACGAGCAGTGAAATATCGCATATTATCGTTTGCCGCATAACTGAAAATACAGTTTAAATGAATTGTTGGATCATATGCTTAATGCACTGAGAAAATTCTATTTATTATTTCCGCTGCCTAATTTAAAAGCGAGTGGTGAGTTTATTACATTAAATTGTTGTACAGGTATTATTCTAAGCAAAAACACATTACTCTCCCTGTGTGCATATGGAGATTGTATATGTATAGTAACTCCGAATGTAGTACGCCCATTTGAGAGTTTCAAACTTTATTTAAGAGGTCTAATCACTGCAAAATTAAAATACCGCTAATTTTACAGTAATTATGTGATATCTTCAAATAGATAAAAGATAATCGAAATGTGGAACAAGAGCGCACTAGACAATATTATTTTGCATGAGATACCGTTATCACGAGTCACCTAGTAGCTTTCCGTTTGCAGCTATTTAAAAAAGCGAAAATAAATGCAGATTTTCAACAGCTGGAAATCGAAAGTAGATAAGTGAGTCGTGATAACGGTATCTCATGTAAAATAATATTGTTTAGTAAGCTCTTGTTCCACTTTACGATTACCTTTTATCTATTTGAAGATATCACATAATTACTATAAAATTAGCGGCATTTTAATTTCACCTTAATGGATCTCAACTCCAAAGGCTAGTGTTACACACATTCATAGTAGGCTATTACATTTATTATTTTTATCTTTTCCTGATTGTGATTGATCGGTGGAAGGATTATTGACTGGTGCTAAGGTTGAGCTAATTATACGGATTATCTTAAGTATATGTTTTGTGTAATACATAGTCTCCTTACTACTATTACTAGTATTAATTCGTGGTCGAGTGGCTAGCGACCGTGCTTTCTGTGCAGTGTTTTCAGGTTCGATTCCAATCGGTATACTTGATTCGGATACAAATCCGAGTAATAGATCGGATCGTACGTCTCTTATAGATTAGATGCTGTAAAAGGGGTGGAGTGAACTCCCATCAAAAATACTACTACTACTATCAAAATAATAATAATAATACCAAAAGAAGTTGAAATATCTTACTATACTTCTTACCATTACAGCGTACAAAAGGTATAATGGTTAAGATGACGCATGGCAGTTCAATCACATTGTTTCTAGCTTTCTGGATCAGAGTCTACAATAGGGATGCGCAGGAGACAAGATTTGTGGCTGTCTCGTCTCGAAAATGTGCTGTAAAAGTGAGGTCTCGACTCGAAAAATGTATATTTCTCTATTGCAAGAGACGTGTCTCTAGTCGAATTTTGTCAGGAAAATTCTGTCTCGACTCGTCTCGTGCGCATCCCTAGTCCACAAGCTTTTAATCTAACCAATGCCTTAATATGTGGAGTCAACACTAGAAATTTTCTGTCTCCAGTGTGCGGAATCGGTTCTCTGTTAATTGTCTCGCTTTACAACAGCGTGAGATATCATGTTAGTACTGAAAAATGCCAGAAAAGGAAAGAACATCCGTTCGTTCGTCGCATGTTAAGAACAAAATGTAATAACGATAATACTGGAAGCTTGAATATTTTAAGAGCTCCTCCGTGGCTAAGCAGTTAGCGTACGCGCCTTTGGCGTGCGAGACCTGGGTTCGATTCCCTTGTTCGAGCTCATGTGGTTCGGATTCCACGTTAATCAGTAGGTCCACGTCTCATATAGCCTCGCTGCTGAACGAGACGTTAAACTCAAAATCAACTCCTTGAATATTTTAAGATTCTCTGCCCCGTTTCCTCCTGATACGTCTGTCAGATACAGGACGACTCAGAGAGCTTACCACGTGTTCATTGCTTGGATAGACGTAATTCGACCGGTTGATAACATATAGCATTGGAGCGGCTCAGGCCCATAACGGGCAGTTACGCCGTTTTCTTTTCACCTTAGGAAAATATATTTATTTCAGATGATTTGAAAGGGGCATCAGCAATACCTTAAATTATTTTCGCTTCTTTTGGAAATGGTATAGTGGCCCTTTCCATGCTTCACTAGTTAATTTGAGAGGAAAATATTTGTCATACCTTAAAACTTAAGAAGTGTATATTATTTGTGGGGGCTCTAATAGTAAATATTTTACTGAATGCGCACATATCATATTTTCGTTTGATTTAAGAATTTTTTTTTTTCGGCGCAAGGGGTGAGTTTCGTGCTTCATTTAACCGTGGTAGTGCATTTGATGTTCTCCCGCCATGACACTACGGCAGAAGGCATGAGTTATAAAGTGAAGAAAGTAAGAATATACATAAGAAAATACCTACATTCTTGGGCTAGGTTATGAATAAAATCAATTAAGGAAAGAATAAAATACGCGAACTTTTGCAAAAGGATTTTAAAAAGACAAAATTATAATCTTTCTTTCCGCAGACCTAAGATTTTCTCCCTCTACTCTTTCTCTCCTCCTCCCCCCGGATACATAGACATTCACTTGTTTCTTGTGAGTTTTGTCACAAGTTGGAGTGTTGCCGGAGGATTTTTGTTTGCACAAAACATTCCAAAATTGAATTTTCGTGACTAGAATGGCATTAGTTGATCATTAAGTTGTGAATTATGACACTTGGCGGCATTATCGTCCAACACCATACCACCACATAACACTTGCTTTTTTCTTCTTCTTTTCCTTTTCTCAAGTGATTCAACTTTACTTGGAGAAAAGGAGGAGGGGAGATGTAAAGGAGGGACTCACGAGGTGTGAAGACGATGTACGGCCTCCCTTGTGTTTACCGTTTAACAAGAACTGGTCTGTGTCTTAAAGATTGGAGAAATACGCGATGTGATTCTGGTAAATATATGATACGGCAAATGTAAGAGTAATTTGCACTCGTGGTTTTGGATGGAAAAGAAAAGAGGAAACAACCGATATAGATTCCTTTATGTAGAGCTCTCGTGGTGAGTTAGGAGTTTACTGTCGACCTTTGATTTTTAGTTCAATATTTTAGTTTGATCGAATACTTAGCGCTTGCCTTCGCTGCTTGTGGTCCAGAGTTCGATTCCCTTAGAAGGCTTAAGTTGTGCCGGAGACAACAGTTGAGACTGATGCACTCGAAAATATGTTGTAAGAGTTCTGTCACATCTCGAAAAATGTATGTGTTTTTTTGGAAGAACCCTGTCTCTCACTAAAATTATATCTCGTCTCATCTCTTGCGCATCCGTAATCAAGGCTTTCGTCTGGTGTAAGGGGAGCATTCAAAATAATTGTTTCAAATTCAAGAGATGAATTTGTGCAAAGGCAAGTTGAATAAGTAATCATAGAAGAATCCATGGAATTTTTGATAATTTGTTTCTTTCATTGTTGAAAAACATGCTCTCTATAATAAAATTCTCTCAATAACAAAAAACAATATATCAAAAACTGCACGGATTATTCTTTGATTACTTTATTCAACTTGCCTTTGCCAAAAGTTTGAGTGTCATCTTTTGAATTTGATTTTTTGAATATCGTCGTTCTTTACAAAATACATAAAAATGATAAAGGGCATGTGCTGACTTTGAATGTGATTATTTTGAATATTGTCATTCTCTACAAAATACATAAAAATGATAAAGGGCATGTGCTGATTTTGAATGTGATTATTTTGAATTTTGTCATTCTATACAAAATACATAAAAATGATAAAGGGCATGTGCTGACTTTGAATGTGATTATTTTGAATTTTGTCATTCTCTACAAAATACATATAAATGATAAAGGGCATGTGCTGACTTTGAATGTGATTATTTTGAATTTTGTCATTCTATACAAAATACATAAAAATGATAAAGGGCATGTGCTGACTTTGAATGTGATTACTTTGAATATTGTTATTCTCTACAAAATACATAAAAATGATAAAGGGCATGTGCTGACTTTGAATGTGATTATTTTGAATTTTGTCATTCTCTACAAAATACATAAAAATGATAAAGGGCATGTGCTGACTTTGAATGTGATTGTTTTGAATTTTGTCATTCTCTACAAAATACATAAAAATGATAAAGGGCATATGCTGACTTTGAATGTGATTGTTTTGAATAATGCCGTTCTCTACAAAATACATTTCAACAATAAAGGACACGTGCCGATATTGAAGTTGGATTGTTTTGAATATTGTCCTTTTCTACAGAATACATTAGAATAATAAAAGGCACGTACTGACATATATATTCATTATTAGCACTCAATCAAACTCCTTCAACGAGCACAAATCCCGTTGCTCTCAATTATAACTTAATTATTTTATAATGAGAAACATTTGAGTTAAATATGTTTAAAACTTTCGCACGAGTGATGTTTATTCAATTCTATAGTAGATTTTTAATCAAATTTCGTCTTAAATCTTAATAAATCAACTTAAAATAGTCGATTAATCGTATGACTAATTGATAAATATATTCAATATATATGATCCTGTTGTAGCGTTTTGTAGCAAAATTTGTTTTATCTTTATTTATCAATAAAAAAAATAGTTGCACTTCATTTTGAAACTTGACCCTTCCTCAATTAAAAAAAAAAGAAAAAGAAAAGAAAAGAAAAAAGAAAGAAAGAAAAAAAGAAAGGCGTATTGCTTGTCCTATCAAGGCTATTCTGGTGAGCCACTAAAATAAAATGTATTATACGTATAGGTGTAAATAGAGAACACTCAATAGTAATAATGGTGTGCTTAGTTTTTCTTAACACGACTGTACATGTAACAATGCAATAACAATATAATCTCTTTCTAATGTTGGAAAGCATAAAACATAAACGTCTTAAATAAATTTGCTGAAGATATGTCGCTGGCCGTGTTCACTTCAAAGGATACGGATGTGTCATTGTGCACAGGTTATTATGCGTGGTCCATCCAGTGACAGAAGATAACCGCAAACATTGTTGGAGACAAAAGACTTCTATGTACCCCTACCCTAACTCTTCTTTCTCTATGACTTTGTGTCTACTCCCCTCCCCCATCTATGAACTTTTGACGGAGATGTTTATGTGTAACAAACTAGTAGTGTGAGTGCCCGGAGAGACACCTTAAATATATGAGGTGGTCGCTTTCCATGCTGGATCATGTCGAACCTATTTCCAGCTGTGATCCTCGTTGTTAGAGTAATTTTAGTAACTGTAATGTATGAGTGTTGGAATACCTGTGTCCTTTGTCCTCCCATAACAACGTCACACGGATGCGGTAGACAACACACAAGAAATAAAAAAAGAAAGGAAAAACAAGAGAAGAATATGCTGAAGCAAAATGTACGCATTTGCCAAGTTGTGGGTGGCCGAATCTCAAGCCAAAATTTACTTTGGATCAATACAGTGTAAAGTATATCTCTTACGTTAGTGGATGCTGGCTGGCTTCATCGCTCGTTACTCCAAACAAACATCGTATAAAATAATTTCTCACAGAATTATTTCAGCCAAAAGCATCAAAACATTGAAATAGAAATCTACCGCTATGCTCTACAATGTGAAAATATTTATGATTTTACACTACTTAGTTGCACCGAAAAAATAAATTTCAAATAAATCATGGTTACACAAATATGTTATAGGTGTTTATAAATTTTGGTACGATTACATAATTCAAAACATTTTTTAATTATTTTACTTTAGTTTTCTGATTATCGTCGCTGAGATAATTAAACATCAAAGTGTCCATTAATTTCCAAAGAATTATCATTACCTGAAATAACTGACTAATAAAATCTGCATTGAATTTTAAAGAATTATCATCATCTGAGATAACTGACCACCAAAGTGTGAGCTGAATTCTAAATAATAATAATAATAATAATAATAATAATAATAATAATAATAATAATAATAATAATAATAATAATAATAATAAAATCATCCCCTGAAATAATTGACCATCATTGTCCAGTGACTTCCAAAGAATTATCAGCACCTGAAATAATTGACCAACAAAGTGATAATTAATTTGCAAAGAATTATCATCAACTCAGTAAATTGACCATCAGAGTGCCCATTAGTTGCCAAGAATTATCAACACCTGAGATAATCGACGAACGAAGTCTGTTAAATGATAAAAAATTATCATTACCTCAGATAGTTAACCAACAAAGTGTCCATTGAATTTCAAAGAATTACTATCCTCTAGAATAACTGACCACTAAAGTATCTATTAATTGCCAAAGAATTATTATCACCTGAGATAATTGACCAACAAAGTGTGCGTTAAATTCCAAAGGATTATCATCACCACAGACAATTGACCAACAAAATGTGGAGTGAATTCCAAAGAATTATCATCTGAGATAATTGACCAAAAGAGCGTTCATTGATTACCAAAAATTGTCGTCCTTTAGGATAATTAATCATCAAAGTGTCCATTAATTCCCAAAGAATTATCAACACTTGAGATAACTGTCCAACGAAATGTTTGTTAAATGACAAAGAATTATCATTACCTGAGATACTTTACCAACAAAATGTCCACTGAATTTCAAAGAATTACTATCCTCTAGAATAACTGACCACTAGCAAGAACTGAAGGTTAGCAAGAGATAAAATATAAGCAAAGGAATTGACTGTTTTGGTCGTGATTACTGTGACTACTTTGAGAAAGAATACAAGCTAGAAAGAGATGAAATATAAGCGAAAGAATTGACCGTTTTCGTCATGATTATTGTATTGAAAAACAGTAAAAGTTAGCAATGGATTAAACACAAGATAATTTGTTTTATTGTGAGTACTTTGAGGAAACCAGCTGTGTCAACATTAGAGCCTTTGTCAGGAAGGGTAAGCAGAGAAGTCTCGATAAGAGGTGAATATGAAAGTCATCTGTGATATATATATATATATATATATATATATATATATATATATATATATATATATATATATATATATATATATATATATATAAGATACTTTTACACAGACAAAGTTAGGGAAGGATAATTATTTTTTGCACTGAAGTATACATCCGGTATATCCAACGATTCCTATGAGATACTTTTAGTAAATGCAGTATAAATTACTTGATAATATATTTCGAATTTCGAGTATACTTGGTGCATTCTTTTTTAGGTAGTCAGGTCGTTTTAAAACAACTTCTTAAAAAAAGTATAAATTCTTCTGCAGTATTTTACAGGATTTAATAAGCAAGAGATGAATATAGCCAACTCGTGCTTTGAATGTATCAATTTATTCATTATGCCTACCTACTCCTTTTATGGATAAGGTGTGCATACTAATTTTCACGGAGATAATCATTTAATTAATACAGAATTCATTTTGCCTTTTTGTTACTTTTTTATTCTAATACACAACAGGTAATTTTGGGTTGGTCGCGGATGTTTTAATTCCCATTGTGCCCATTAGAATAATCATCACCTTTGCAAAGTTCGGTATGAGAAATTAAGCTATTCTGCTTAGTATGGATGAAAAATTAAGGCAATTCATCACAATGAAAGTGTCTGATGATTATTATTATTTTTAGTTGAAACGTTATCTTCGCATTCAAAAATTATCTTTTTTGGTGTTATTTTAGCCAACATGATCATCAACCACAATTATAAATGATTTTAGTATTCACAGAACATTTTTCTTAGAACTCTTCTCAATTCCCAAGTTCCTTGAGCTGCTCATGAAAGTAATAATGGCCTTGGTAATGTAAAGGTTTATCAGACCGACTGAATTAAGAACAAAAAACCTTAAAAGCAATGACCAATAGAATAACTAGATTTGGATTCCACGATTTTGCATCCAGGCAAAGATAGATGGACAACCCCCCCCCAAAAAAAAAATCCACGCACAAGACGTTTGTCCACCACAAAACCCATTTGGAAGAAGCTGGGATCGAACCAAGGACCTTACACGTCAGAGGTGAGCGCTCTACCAGTACACAATCTGGCTCCGCATTGTTATTCAGTTTTTATTAAGAAGAGCCACTTGTATAGTGGCTAACACGAACACCTTTGGTACTCAGGGTCCTGAGTTCAATTCCAGGTGGGAGGACTTTAAATATGAGTGTAATATTGTAAACTGTGTGTCAAACAGCCTTGGTGCTAAAGGAGCTCCTAAACTCCAACTCGGCAATCCGGCATGAAGAACAATCATTACTGTCAGGGTGAATAAAAGTGTGTTTAATCTGCTTTTTTTCTTGAAGTTTGTTTCTTGCTCGTTAATGCCCATGTAAACGCACGTAAACGCAAAAAAAAAAAAAAAAAAAAAAAAAGGACTTCGGTAACCATGTGTTCCCTTATGAATATGCAATTTATTTGTACAGTTTCCACAACCTATGATTCTAATTTCATTTATAAGGCTGCAACGGATCAGTGATAGAGCGTTCACATCTGGTGCGTGTGGTCCCTGGTTCGATCCCAGTTCGCTCCAAGTGGACTTTGTGATGGACAAACACCCTGTATATGTTTTTCTTTTATCGGGAACTCTTCTGTTTCCTTTTACTTTCTTCACTCCACCATTTCTTTCCTTTCTCCTCATCATCGTCTTCTTTAACCGTGGGACTTAATAATTTAAAAAAAATAATAATTTCTAATTTCACAAGCTGACAAGACCCGTGGTTTAGGTAGCATACTGAAAATATAATAATAATGATAATAATATGTATGTATGTATGTATGTATGTAGTATGTATGGTGAGCTATTAAGATTCCTAATCACTGCGAAATTAAAATACTGCTAATTTTACAGTAATTATGTGGTATCTTCAAATAGATAAAAGATAATCGAAATGTGGAACAAGAGCGCGCTAGACAATATTATTTCGCATAAGGTACCGTTATCATGAGTCACCTAGTAGCTTTCCGTTTGCAGTCATTTAGAAATGCGAAAATAAATGCCGATTTTCTAAATGTCTGGAAATCGAAAGCAGATAAGTGAGTAGTGATAACGGTATCTCATGTAAAATAATATTGTCTGGAGAGCTCTTGTTCCACTTTTCAATTGTCTTTTATCTATTTGAAGATATCACATAATTACTGTAAAATTAGCAGTATTTTAATTTCGCCGTGATGGGGCTTCATAATGTTTTCATGTTCTGAAAGAATATTTTTAGTATGGATCTCTTCCTGAAAAAGTCATGGACGCCCCTAAAAACCTTCTGGCTACGCCGGTGGGGAAAAGTATGGACTCTGTGAGACGTCCTCTAGCCATTCTGTGCTACGTAAGTGAAAAAAGAATACGCGCTAACCTCTCGGCCATATTAAAAAATGCAAATATATTAAAGTAATTTGAAAGATATTCCTTTGAATTTCATCTTGAATGGGGATAAGAATTGAAGCTTTTTCTTTTTTCTCTTTTTATTTTCGCGCGTTGCAATTGCCACTGAGTGCTGTTAGCATCCGCCAAGAATACGAGTATCAAAGATCGCTGGCAACACGAGAATAAGCTATTTTACTAGTTCGTAAAACTCCATTTGATGGGCCATTTGGAGAAGATATAGCGTAAACGTTGAGTAGCTTTGGTTGTCATTAAAGTCATTCTGCTTCCTTCTCTCATTTTGTCATCGGCTCTTGTCTTCATGTCCCACCGCCCCTCTCTCTTTCTCCTTTTCACTTTTATTATGTCACGCATAATACATAAAGTGCCACTAAGCTCTAATTATATTGACGATTATCCAATAATCTCTTTCATTGATCTAAAATAATGAAAAGGTTAATGGGCAGTTATATCATTAAGGGAAATCTACTTCTTGTGATTATTTTAAATTTATAGATTTCAAAAGATTATATGACGGATTGAGTGCCAGTTTAAACAATTCAAGAAAACTAGAAAGTATCTTAAGAACTTACAACGAATTTTTGGCGGATTGACTGTCAGTTGATGGTTGCGAATTATATAGATTAACAAGTGAAATAAAATAAAATTTTTGAGTTTTACGTCCCACGCGTATGCCGGCTGGTTAAAGGAGACGGCGATGATAAGAAATGAGTGAAATTGTAGAATGTAGAAAGTGGGAGAAAACAGGAGAACTCCGAGAAAACACATAAACACGGTGTTTGTCCATCACAAAGTTCACTTGGCTTGAGCGGGGATGGAACCAGGGACTCTATGCACCAAAGGTGATACCACTGAACCTCTACCTAGATTTACAATATGAGTAATAAAAAGAGATATTTTTAAAAAATTTAACGTCCCACGGTTATATCATTTAGGCTAATGGTGACGGATAATTAAGTTAATGAATATGAAACTGTCCTCTCCTATCGGGGAATCCGATCCGGACCACGTGGACCAAAGGCATATGCACTAGTCACTATACCAGCAAGGAGGACTATGAAGATTACAATTACCATTTAAATAATACTGGTTGATAACTTGATATTAAGATAACGGCTCTATCATTAATACTGTCTTATTTTTCTATACCGCTTTATTGTAATTTAACAGAGACTTAATGATAACAAATTTGTCAAAAGTTTAGCTTTAAGGTCATACTTTCTTTGGACAAAAGGAACTTATACAGATCTTAATATCTATTTAAAAAAATAGCTATATAACTAATTTATTTGTACAAATTATTTGGCATAATCCGTATATTATAAATACGCAACTCTAATTTATACTCCAGGGGGCGCGGTGGCTCAGTGGTAGAGCGTCTTTTGGTCCGGTGCTTGGGGTCCTTGGTTCGATCCCAGCTCGGGCCGTGTGTGGACTTTGTGGTGGACAAACATCGTGCTCGTGGGTTTTCTCGGGGTTCTCCCGTTTCCTCCCACTTTCTTCATTCCGCCATTTCATTCATTTATCATCATCACCGTCTCCTTTAGCCTAACCGGCATAACGTGAGACGTAAAACTAAAGATTTCATTTTCTAATTTATACTCAAAGTACCGTATATAGAACTTATGTCTAAATTAATGTTTTGATAAATGTACTTTATAATATTTTTTAATAGCAGCGTTATTTTTCAGAATTTGTTTGGAGGAGATAAAGATTCTTCACTGATACTCGTTGAAGAATTTTACGTTTTTTTAAAATTAGTTTGCTGATATGCAATTGATTGAAACATACGTGTTTTTTCAAATCCAGGGAAGAGCAGTTGAGCCTCACTGAAGATTGTGAACCTGAGCACGAGCGAACCTCGACTGCAGCCCTTATTAGGAGGATGACTGTAGGATATTAGTAAATCCAGAACTAAGAACAAACACTTGTTTCATTTCACTTAGAAAAAGAGATGAAATAAAATCTGTAAGTTTTACGTCCCACGGTTACGCCGGTTAGGCTAAAGGAGACGGTAATGATAAGAGATGAGTAAAATGGTGGGATGAAGAAAGTGAGAGGAAACGTGAGAACCCCGAGAAAATCCACGAGAATGGTGTTTGTCCACCACAAAGTCCACACGGCGCGAGCTGGAATCGAACCAGAGACCCCAAGCACCGGAGGTGAACGCTCTACCACTGAACCACCGCGCCACCTCATTTCACTTAGAGGATGATAAATAAATTGGAGGGGAGGAAGTAGTATGGGAATTCCGAGAGTTGAAACTGAAGAAGCCTGCAGGCACATCATGTCAAATAGTAAAAACTGGCTTCGCTAAATGAACATAAAGCGATTCTGTAAAAAATATACTTGATAAATATGAATCGTTCAAAAACCTTTGTGATTTTCCTTGAGTCTCCACATTGTTTTTTCTGTAACGTTTTGCTTAACACAAAGAACAGATGAGGCGATGTGATAAGAAATTTATGACGAAATTAGAAAAGGTTAATCATTCTAAATCTTTCTTATCCAAATTGAAGTTCTTCATGGCTGGAATTGTTGGATGAATGGAAAATAAGAAAACGCCATAAATATTATACCATCTATCTTTTCAGAAATTCTTCACGGTTGTAAAACTGGATATCTCATCACAGAACATTGTAGAAGTATCCGAAATGAAAGATATTGTACGTATGTGGTGACAATATGGTTAAGATGAGAAAGGCGTGGGAGTTGGTGCCTTGAATCTCTGGAAGACTCTTTAGTTCATAAAGGATATGTGAAGATAGCAGGAAGGGAGTCAAAAAGGAAAAAAGAAAACAGAGAATAACACATCGGTAACTAACTTTCCGTCTGTCGCATTCTCCAGAACGACTGTCCAGGGGCTTCCAGCAGAAGATACATACTCGAAACGAACAAGGAAAGGACGAATCACACATATCGTGACAGCCCCTTCTCTAGCACGTCTCCGCCATGAGATATAGTTCCCAGAGAGTCGTACATAATTTTTCCGTAGGGGTACGAAACGTGGAGGGTACGGAGGGGAAAGAGAATACCACAGTAGCTCCCGAAAGAAGAAGAGAGAAGAAGGATCAGAAGCAGGGGCAGAAAGACGACAAGAAACCAGAGAGGAACTATTTCTTCTTCACAGACGCGGAGGAATTTCGATCTAAAATGGAAATTGGTGTGTCACGCTTTTGTCTTTGGTAGATAACCATGGATTTATATATAGGAAAGCCATCCCCCTCTTTCCCCTCCCTAAAGTCTTCTTAAGTTTCTTCAGTCCAGCCAAGAATAGAAGAGAGGGCGAACGAAAAAAAAACTTCTCTTTACACTCAGAAAGATAGCATTCTGCTCCTAACCCCTCCCCCTCCTCCCCCCGGACTCTCAATGTCTCCTGCGCATCACTTGGTTTCTCTTTGACTATCTTAAAAAAAAAAAGGAGATCGTATCTCTTTCATCTTGAAGATGAGCAAAGAAAAGAGGCAGAAAGAATAGAAAAGTAAGTTTTGGAAAAGTTACCACACTAACCTTTTTGTTTCTTTTAGATATTTTTTACTTTTTTGTCTTCTCAGCACACACACACACACATACAGTACTTCTGTTGACTGGTAGATCACGTAAATTTTCTCTTTTTTCTTCCTATTTTTTCCTCAAGAAAATAAAATATAGATAACGAAGTTCTCCAAACTCTGTTGATTTGAATCTGCAATGAAAAATGGTATTTGAAAGAAACCTTATCCTTCTTTCTTTTCTTTTTACTTATTTGTGATAAAATGTTAAACTTCAAAGTTACTTACTTTTTGTCTCTTTCTTTTAATATAACATCAAGTTCTATCATTTTATGAAAAGTTACAGTAAAGTAGTTAAAAACTTTCTTAATAGTTGAAATTTACTGTAAAGTTACATTTTAGATTACTATTAATAATAAAAAAAATCTAAATAAATAAACTCTGCTATAATTTGTGTAGTAGACTACGTTAAGTTTACATTTATGAAAGAAGTGTCTAATGAAGCGGTCAGTATTCCATTTATGGGATATCTGATATGGATAACCACCGTTAAATTCACTGTTACACGTGACAGAACTCGGCGAAGATAAGAAAAGCTAAATATTATTTTATCATAGGCAACCAAAATGTCTTTGTTTTTATGCAGGTTGCATAGAAGCTAGGGAATATTATAGGTTTTAAATGGGATATGAATAGCCACCGTTACCCATTAAAATGTTAAAGGATTGACTCCATTCATGAACTTGGCGGAGATAATTGCAAAAAGAAAATTTACTTATCCTTTAACTATAGGCAACCGACATTTCTTTGCTATTTTGCAGGTTGCATAGAAGCCAGGGGATGTAATGGATTTTAAACGGGATATCGATAGTCTCCGTTACCCGTAAAGATATTGACGACTTGACTCCATCAATGACCTCAACCAAGATAATAACTCGTTTAAAGTTACGGACGTTCTAATATTACAATCTTATACAGCCTACAAGTGTAATCCTAATAGTAATAGATGTATCAGGGAATTGTACGTTACCAAATATCATTAAGTGCTTAGCTATTACTGGCAAATTAATTACCGATAACGAAGTCAATGAGACAGCGTCGGATTTCCGACTAGGCAAACTGCTTTCGGCTGCCAACATTTTTTAAAAATATGTATTATTGTAGTGTTTGACGTTCTGTTTTGCTCGGTACATTTTTGTTATTACCCTCAAATAACAAAACTAAATTTTTATGTCAAAACGACTTCATAGTTCACTGGTCAGAAAGTGTTGCATTATGTCATCTATTAAACTACTTACCCAACGTTTATTACAACTGACAGGTGAGTGAAAACAGGTTGGTGTCTAAGGACGGCAAGGGACCTCGGGCCACAAATTGCCTAAGACTGAGAGATGCCTAGTGGCTGTGAGACATCCTATAACTCTCCGTTAATAACTTAGATTTCATGTTAAAAAAAAAAATATTTTCCTTTTTAATTACAAACGTTTTCACACTCCTAGTAATTTACCTTCTACAATATCATATATTAATAGATCTATCATATCCGTTCCATTAGGAAGACTTAGGTGCAGATGGGAGGATAATATTAAGATGGATCTCGTAGAAATAGAAATACAAAGTAGAAATAGGATTTAGCTGGCTAAGAATAGAAGTCAGTGGAGAGCTTTTGTGAACGTGGCATTGAACCTCCGGATTCCATAGGCCATTGAGTTAGTATTGAATCATATCCGTATCATATCATATGAGTTGAGGCCATTGTATCATATCCGTAATACAAGTATTTTTCTTCCAACAAGGAACAGTAAGAAATTTGTTCTTTATTTTTAAATTGTCTGCAACTTTGTTTAGTCTCTCCCCAACTTTTAATAAAACTCCTTTGTCACCCACCTTTTTTGTGCCACCCAACTGCTCTTCCCCATACCCGCGTTGTGAACCCTTGCAATGGTTTATCGTCATTCTTTCGTAATATCTATGTTTCTGATTCATCTAACAATACGTAAGAAATGAATCATTTTCTTAGTCTTTTCCTAATGTATTTTACTTAAGACCTATTTATTGTATTTTCTTTTGCCTAAAGAATTCTTTCACTATTCCTACTCTTGCTTTTATTCCACGTTCACATGTCAGATCTTCATTAATACAGCTTTTCTTCTTCTGGAAGTTTTTTTTTTTTTTGCCTCTCCTATCTTAGCTTTTATTTCTGTAATGGACGAAATTTAGCTACTTCTATATCCCATCCAAGACAAACCACTAGGCAGCTTCTACAGGAACCTTGTCATGCTTTTATCTTTGTTAAGGAGGAAATCGTCATTGAAGGAAAGAAATAAGCACTCATTTAAATCTAGCCACATACCTAAAGTATCGAAGAATTCGACTTACGTCTCTTATAGCGTTCAAGAGCTCCTTCGTGGCTAAGCGCTTAGCGTACGCGCCTTTGGCGTGGGAGACCCGGGTTCGATTTCCGACGGAAGCTCATGTGGTTTCGGATTCCACGTTAATCAGTAGGCCCCGTCTCATATAGCCTCGCTGCTCAAAGGGACGTTAAACTCAAAATCAACTCAACTCTATTCTATAGCGTTCAAAAGTGCGCGGTTGATACTATATGTGAACAACGTCGAAAAAGGAAACAGTAGTTACGCTTACCTCCGTTTAAATGGTTGAGAAATTGAGGCAAAAATGGAAACAAATGGACGGTTCTCATTAGCCGAGAAATGGACACAGCAGCCAATGAAAAACGCTTATTATCTAATACAATAAATATTATTACAAATTGTGATAATAGTTGAGTAACTTAATAGAGAAAACAATTAAGGGAGTACTAAAACAGAAAAGTCAGTAAATTTTACGAGCTATGAAATGGGACCTCATAATAAGGAAAAGCTACATTGGTCATCATGAGCAATAAAGTGGGCTTAACAAGCTCCCTTTCCGAGAACCGACGAAACAAGAAGAGATCTAGTGGGAGCCAGTAGCGTAGCCAGGATGTGTGTTTGGGGGGGGGGGGCAAGTGCTGTTATAGGTATATATAGAAAAATTACAAACAAAAAAATATATAAACATAAAAATATATAAAAAATTACAAACATCAAAGTACCAAAGTACATTGTCGGACACCTTTGGGGGGGGCCCTCCGGGCCTCCCCTTCGCTACGCCACTGGTGGGAGCGAATTGAATTTGATGTCTTGTCTCAAAAACGTGTAGTGAAATTGATAGGTAAGAGTTTTGGGTCCCTTTTTGGTACAGAGACTGTATGAGTTTACACACAGTTTAAGGTGGAATCCGAATCAGCTCAAGTTTAGAAGATTTCACACCAGCAATCGAACCAGGACCCCGTACAACAAAGGCGTGCTCGCTAGCCGCCACACCAGTCAGGGGGACTCTTGAAATTGATGTCTTTGTACAGAAAATAAAACTATTTCTATTAGAAGAGTTTTGTCTCGTCTCGTGGACAACTCTTAATTTTACAAGAGTTTGCTCGTATCGTTTGAGACTGGTGCATTCTACACGCCAGCCAATACTATTAACAGCTGTATTGCTTATCCTCTGTTTCATTGCAATTTTCTTGGAATGAGTTTCAACAACAGGCTTTATGAAAATGCTCGCCCCCTCCACCCCTCTCCAAAAATAAATTTAACGAAAAGATAAGGGAAACTTATTTTATTTTCGATTGTCGCTTATGCTCACCTTAAAAAGAATTAACATTTCGTTACGCACCAAATACACAAAACATTTCGTTTTGGTCTTCTGTGTATAACACGGCGACAACATGAATATTTCCCTCGCAACCCTTTTTCTTGCGGACAATCGCTCCCCTTTCTACTTTTTTTTTAAAAAAGGATACACACGCATACATATATATATATATACATACATATATTTTACACACACACTTACACCCTTTTTTGCCACTTATCTTACACATGCCACACCCCAAACTTAATGCAACATTTTCAACTACATCTCTCTCTCTCTCTTTCCCCCCCCCACACCCTCCAAAGCTTTCTTCTAAAACATGGGTTTCCATTACCCCCGTAGCGCGCTAAGTTTCCAAAATGGCGTCATTCGCCCCCGTGTGTGGAAGACAATCTTCTTCTTCTCGCTCCCCGTGTGTTCCGTCTCAAGTTTCTTCTTTGATCGGAAAAAGAACCGGGGATGTGTCAGAGAACATTTACTTAACCCTCTTGGACACGGATAGGGTTGCCAACTCACTTAATAGAGCTCACTTGTTTACGAAAGACGTAAAAAAATAATAAAAAGAAGTTATCATTAAATTTGCTAATCTGAATTAATATTTCAAGTTTTAAAATTACGTAAAGAAGTATGGTTGTCATCATTAGGAAAAGAGAAACAAATAACAATAGACAATAGTACATAAACACTAAACTAGTAGCTATCAATTATTATTTTTGGGTTGGGGCACGGCATCTCAGAGGTACAGTGCTTACCTTTGATATGTGAGGTCGTTGGTTCGATTCCCGGATAAGTGAGTTTCTGGTTAGCAACAGCGTGTTCGTTGATTTTCTCAGGGACTCCCGTTCCCGTTTCCTCCTATAATCTCTTTACAACAATTCGTCCATGATCATTCACTTGCAATAATCATCTGTCTCCCTTAGACTAAACGAAATAATCTGGGCGATAATTCATCGTCCCAACGATCAGTTTATCGTCCCACGTAATGTCCATTAGGCTAAGGGAGACGGATGCTTAAGGCGAGTGAATGATAATGGAAGAATTGGTGAAATAAAATGTGGGAGGAAACGGAAGTACCCCTAGGAAAGCCACGCACATGGTGTTTGTTCACCACAAAATTTACTTACTGCAATCTGGGATCGAACCAGGGATCGCATGCATTAGAAGTAAACACTCTACCACTAGTGCGAGGCGTTATATACTTCACATTTCTTGTTTGGAGTAAGGAAATAGTATACCAATTTTAAAATCCATTTCATTTATGGCCGTCAGCGAAAAAATATCAAAATTTACATAGAACAAATAGAAATGTTAATGAGAACATCCATTAACGTGTTGATGACCTTTCCTTGCATTGTTTGGTCAGCATGGCGAACGTTGCACTGTCAAAACCAACTGTTTTTTTTTTTCGGACAAAGGTGCTTACTTCGACCTAACCAAACTCATCTTCACGCCTATTGGACCTCACACTCACATCATTTCAACATTACGGTCATTCGACTTCACGTTTATATTATCAACCCATCATAACACACATATTTTTTATTACCAGTCTGACATCACGCTCACTCGACCTCACTTACATTCACTTGTTCGAATTACATTCACTCGACCTCACTTACATTCACTTGTTCGAATTACATTCACTCGACCTCAATTACATTCATTTGCTCGAATTACGTTCACTCGTCCTCAATTACATTCACTTGTTCGAATTACATTCACTCGACATCAATTACAATCATTTGTTCGAATTACGTTCACTTGTCCTCAATTACATTCACTTGTTCTAATTACATTCACTCGACCTCAATTACATTCACTTGTTCGAATTACATTCACTCGACCTCAATTACATTCACTTGTCCGAATTACATTCACTCGTCCTCAATTACATTCACTTGTTCGAATTACATTCACTCGACCTCAATTACATTCACTTGTTCGAATTACATTCACTCGTCCTCAATTACATTCACTTGTTCGAATTACATTCAATCGACCTCAATTACATTCACTTGTTCGAATTACATTCACTCGACCTCAATTACATTCACTTGTTCGAATTACATTCACTCGACCTCATGCTCACGTCGCTTGTTCGATTATATACTCAGTGTTGCCCATGAGAAGAGACGAGACTTCTCGTCTCGTTTTACAAACTTATGTATAAAATTTGTGACCTGATTTTATTTTCTTAATTTCATGTCGAAGTTATTAGTACCCTTCCATATAAAGTGAGGTCCATGAAGGGAGTGGTAGAACAACATTCAAAACCATATTTATTATTGAAGTGTATTGTGTAATGACTTCCATATCTTCAAACGTTGATAAATGCTCTTCATTGTGTTCGTACAAATCACTTTATCAATTTATAGTTTTTATAGTATGAATCGTGATATAAATATAAGATGTTTTACCTACTAGACTCGAGAAATTTCTCGTCTGCTCTCGAATTTGAAATCGAGATAATGCGAGGAAAATTTTCGTTTCATTAGGAACACTTGTGTTCAACATAGTTGAACGTTGCACTGTGAACATCCGCAGATTTTGCTGGACAGACGTGCTCGTTTCAACCTAACCTAACTTTGTATCACGGTCACTCGACCTCACAGTTACAAATTTCAATATCACGATCATTCAACCTCACGGATCACATTATCAATCAATCCAGCATAACACTCACCCAACCTCACGCTTCTCTCACTCATATATCTTGTCTGACATTACACTGACTCAACCTTGACCTCACACACACAATATCAACCCTATATCTTTCTCGCACCATTATTTGGAACTCACGTTCACACAACCCCGCACCCATTGCATGAAGTTGGGATCCAGTGAACGTGAGTTCTGATTTCGCGAGTTATGATTTATGATTACGGGCACCTATGTTCTCAAATGATAATAATTTTCATCATGCATTCAAGTGGGTATACTCACGAGATGGAACGAGCTTTGTAGAGTTCGAGACCAGAGGAACCATGCAGTTTTCGAGACGAGAAAAGACATAACTCTTCGACACGACAAACGAGACAAGACGAGCTTTTGTGGAGTTCGAGATGAGACGAGGCAACTTTATGTCTCGTGTCATGGGTGACTTTACACACAGACACGGTTCCTCTTAAATGTATATAATATGCGTTGAGTAACATTTATTTGACATGTATTTGACAACATTTCTTATGTTTCATTGTGTTGTACAATAAATAAATAAATAAATGTCAACGATGTGATTTCAAGATATAACTTAACCTAACCTAACCTAACCTAAGTATTGACCGGAAAACCGCACCCTGCTTGATTCTGAGAACGGTAGTCCATGAGCACGAGAACCGAGAAACCAGCGCCGGTAAGCCTTTGGCATTAATTCTACACTATAGGGCGTATTTACAAAAAAGCAAACAGCCAGTAAGCACTATCTGGAGATAGGTTCCGTTTGTGGTAAACCCTATTCTTTAACAAGCATTTGAAACCCCTATTTTTAAATATAGTATTTTGCATCAAATTCAACGAAACATACTTTAAGATGAATTGAATAGTTGAAAATAGAAAATATTTGAGTCTTTAGATTTGCCGAATAGAAAGTCATTTCATTTTAGCGTTGTATTTCATAGTCAGATTAGTAATTTACATCCTGGGAATTATACTAACCCGCTAATCTCAATAGTACTGCGAGTAGTCTATAAAGTAAGGATGAATTCCATAATTACTTGCATAGAAATGCATGGGGAACCAATTTTTGACTGTCTTCTCGAGTTGTAGCTCTCGAGACTTTGTATCTCCGGGACTGATACACGGAAACACAGAATAAATATAATAAAGGAGCTTCTGGTGAAACAATCTTAAGAAATATTTATGAAATATTAACAAAATTGTTACACCCATTTTCAAGATCAGTACAATTTTCCATACCGAGTCGTCAGTAAGTTGCGCAAAAGTATGGGAACTCCCTTAAAAATCACAAAATCCTTCAGTTTACAATCGGTATAGATACATTGAATGATGTCACTCTTGCATCTTTGCACATATGTACGGACATTAGGTTATTCAAACATCGGTTTTTCCAACCAGGTGCGCACACAGAAATTTTTATTGGGTGGGGTCCAAGGTTTGAGGGGAGGTCCAATACTGCAAGCCATTACGTCTATATAGTATCAAACGGGTATTATTCTGCACCCGAAAAGACTGTAAGTAATTGTAAAATCCCTCCACCTATATTTTCAGGGAAAAAATGATAGAACTACATAGTTTTTGTAAGAGAAAGAGTACAGATGAAGTGTAAGATCAAATTTTCATGCTACTGCAGTCATTTCCCAGTTAAACAAGTACAGTTTTTTTGAAAAAGTGCACAAATGTATCTTGATTCACGAAGTTTTTTTTTGGGGGGGGGGGCGGACCCAGTGGATCCCGCCTCCAGTCGATGTCCCCTGTTTCTGACAAATAGGCATCAAGAAAGACATAAATCCGTTAAAATCTTGAATTTAGCTTTGTTTTTTACGTGTGACTTTACTTGCATCATCACTATTTTTTTGTCAGAAACTTAACCATACTGAGCCAAATTTATTGGAAGTCAGATTATGTTCTTTTTTTTTAAATTTAAAATTTATTTTTGAATATATATAAGTTAAGAAGAAAACGAAGAGTGAAAATTGGCTGATACACGAAGGAACTCATATTTTATCCTTAGAAATGAGGTAGTTTTCGCACGACTGCCAACTACCTGTGTTCTATCTAGTAATTTTTTTTCCTTTTCATATTTATGTATAAGTTCAAAACTATCTCCAATGTGCAGGAATAGCTTTTTTTTTTTTTTTTTTTTTTTTTTTTTTTTTTTTTTTTTTTTTGAGGACGAACTAGAAAAGATACTTTTTTTTTTCTAAGTTACCAAATGAGAATTGAAAAGAAAGGAACTTAAAGAATATATGTATCCTAAGAGGAGGACTTTGGGAGTTTTTCAAAGTGTATACAAGCTCTAGGCGACACTTGCCGAGTGAAATATACATCATGAGCTTTTCTACGGCAGAGTTTCTTTTTTGGCGAAAGGCTCTCTCTCTTCGCTGCCCACCACAAGCTACGAAGAAAGATCAGGCGCGGCGCATAGGACCCCCATTCTCCATCGAAGAACCAAAAGGGCTTCTGCGCACAGCCATGGAGAGGGTCATACATCTTCCACAAGACAACTTCTGGCCTCTTCCTTTGCAGCCCCAAAAAGGAGAAAGAGGGACTGCTGGAGGTATTGATTTTATGCGGGGAATGATTGTCTGCAGTGATGCCTTATGGGATTATGTAAGAAAAAGGTACCGAAAAACCTTACGGATGATGCACTTCTTTTTTATTATGATTATTTATTCATGTATTCTTCCGTTTGGAATTGCCAAATACATTTACATCCACCACAAAAGTTTTTTTTTAAAAAAAAAGGAAATAAAAGAAACTATAACACTTTCCGCCACTGCTTATGTTCATTACATTTTGATTTACTTTTGTTTCCGGGGTTCGATTCCTGTTTCCTGCTATAACGCCATAATTTCTCCTTTATGTAACTTCAGAAACTACGCTTAGAAGCCGTATTTCATCTGTTGTTAACTGTTTCGTTAACTCGTACGGAACTGTTCGTTGAGAGTTTTACAACTTCTCACATTTGTATTTCCAAAATATCATATTAAAAATTTTACAACTAACTTTTTAGTGTTTACAGAATGTTTCATAATTTTAAAATAGCCTGAATTTGTCCAAAATTTTTCATTTTTGACTTGTGCGTCGTAATTTAATTGTTGCCTTGTATACATTATAAGTTACTCGTAATTTGGTACGACCTAAGATAGTTGTGACTTCGCACATCGTGACTTAGTTCTGGCTTCACGCATATATGTGTATCCAACAATAACTTATTAGGTTAGAATAGCTTGGATTAGATTAGAGTGTGTTACCACGTATCTGTTGAAACAAAGAAATGACAATCTCCACAAACCGATGTAACAATGTGCTCCTGTGAAATGGTAGAATTCACCACTCTATCACGGCTTGTGTTTACTGTTTGAGCGAAATCAACAAACTCTTCCGTCCGTCATTTTCTTAAGCTATGAAATAATACCACATTTACTTTTTTGATACTCTTTTTTTGTTTGTATTAAATTCGGAACATATTAACACATTTAAAATCAATGCAAGCCACCAATTTTTAAGTAAATGTCACATTTCATTCAGGTGTATGATGGAAATTAATCCATATCACTAAAGGTTAGCCTCCATTTACCACTTCTGTAGTAAAAGCCGTAAAATGACGCAATGAAGAATAAAACGTTTCCGTTGCTAAGCATGTTTTCTGTGGGATCAGAGTGGAACTCCATCACTTAGCTCAAAGCATAATGGGTGAGGAATCTCCGGATTTGGGAAGAAGGGACACGACTCCTAAGGTTAGGTCATTCCAGAAAGAAGGTCTTACGAAGATATTTAAAATTGTGCGTAGTTCAATAGTAATTTATTATACATTATTAGATAGGGACATGGTTTCTTTCGCCCCCATATGCCTGTAGCCAGTGGTCCGATTTGTGTATAACATTTTGGAGGTAGAAAGACGCAGGCTTGTCAGGAAGTACAAAATCAGATTACCAGAATGATCAATCATATCAGATTAAAAAATGAATGAGTACCTAGTTATCATAAAAATAGGCGTTTTATTTGTGGGTAGTTTGTGTAGAAAGAGCGTGTTGTTGATATAAGCTCAATGTTGAAAATGGACATTAAAAGTGGACAATCTAATAACATGTGAGTGATCAAACCAAGGGAAGACAAATCATTTGAAATTGACTTTTGAGTATAGGTATCTGCTACCTTCAACTGCATTTTTATCATGCTACTTCGATTAAAAAGCATATCCTAAGCAAGAGAGTAAACGGTTCACAATTTATACGAAAAATTTAGTATCTCAATAGCCGGTCATTTTAGAAAGACGAAACTAACAGAAAACATATATCTTCTATTATACAAAATTGAAAGTGACTATGTGATTTCATAACCATTGAACCACCCGACCGATCTCGATCAAATTTTCAGCATAGATCAGGGTCGGGCCTGGGATGTTTTTTGTTCTTTCACTTTGACGGTGCAACTTAAGGGGCAGGTAGGGGAGATATTTTAAAATGATTGAAAATGACTGATATTAGACTATAGTGTCGAATCCAGTTTTTGGGGTCGCCGAGATGAACAGTGACACTTTTGATTATGTTTAAATCCAAATTCAACCCCGCAGTTTGGGGAGGGGAGGGAGAAGATATATAAAAATGGTCAAAAATGACCGATATTTGTGTCGAATCCATAGTTTTGGGGTCGCTGAGATGAATAGTTACACTTCCCGTACCGTTTAAATCCGAATTCAACCCCGTACCTTAAGGGAGGGTGAGGGAAGATACATAAAATAATCGAATATGACCGATACCTGTATTAGTGTCAAATCTATAGTTTTTGCCCTACTTAAAGAATTCTACCAAACTGATTCAGCATGTTTTGGAAAGACACTCCTCATACATGGAGAACTCTTGAACGATAACACGTGATAACTCCTGAAAGAATGCGCTTTACCAACAGATAGGTAGAGCGATTATCTTAGCCGAGTTCTTTTAAGGGTATCAATACGTTAACATCGTCAGGGGTAACGGTGATTTTCAAATCCCGTTTAAAATCCATAACATTCCCTAACATTTATACAACCTGCACAATAGCAAAGAGATGTTGGTTGCCTATGATGCAAGGATAAAAATCTCGGACAAGTTCATTAATAGAGTCAATACGTTAACATCTTCACGTGAACCAGTGATAGTATATCGTTTAAGATCAATGGCCTTCCCTGGCTTCTATGCAACCTATACAGCAGCAAAGCGTTGTTGGTTGCCTATGATAAGGGTATGTAACTTAGTTTACTGCAAAAAGTTCATTGGCCTTTAAAGTTTTGTATAATCCCGTTTACAGTCTTTACCACAGTTTATTTTTTATAATATAAAAAATATGATAGAATACCCATGACTAGTGTTTTAAAAGGAGAAGAAAGAGTGCCAGTGCTCACTTCGAATGCATTATTCTACATTTTCGAGAATACAATTTAAAAAAAAATGGCTAGATAAATCAATTTTAACCCCCCCCAGAAAAAGTACCGGTTCTTCGTAGTGTTGCGTTCCGCTAAAAATTGCACTGCGCAAGAGTAAGGTAGTATATTATTGCTATTTAACTGGAAAATATTCTTTGTTTCTCCAAGCCATTTGAATTTGTGATGGAAAACATAGTGCCCATGGATTTTCTAGGATTTTCCCGTTTCCTCCTTCATTATTATTCCACTAATTACTTTAGAGTCATTCATTTTCATTAAACACTCGTCTTCTTTTGTCTACAGGGCATAAATATGGGGCGTAAAATTAAAATTTTTATTTTATTTTATTATTTTCAACTCTTAATATAGTTTAGGTATTAATATCCTACGACTTTTCAACTGTTATAATAATTTTATAATGAAATATTGTATAACATTTTATTAGCATAACCATTTCGGGGCAATAAAAGGTCATGTTCATAAGAAAACTAATTGAGGTTCCCTGCCCCCTCCTAGACCCATTAGCCTACTACTGTGACATTTTGGTATTCGCTTTATGCGACAGTCACGCATCTCGGCTTCCGATTTCCAAGGTCGTGCTTTCTTGATTCTGAGACCAGCTCATTATTTTCGACAATACAGGGTACATTATATTACTATTGCTGTAGATTTGATATTTTTTAAAAAAAGTTCTGAATTAATTTCTTGTCACAAGTAATCACAGAATGATGTTTGTTAAAATTGATCAAATAATCAAATTTATTATTATATGTTTCTTTATATATATTTAAACGATTTGTCATGAAATAATAGAAAGTTGAGTTGAGTTGATTTTGAGTTTTGCGTCCCGTTCAGCAGCGAGGCTATATGAGACGTGGACCTACTGATTAACGTGGAATCCGAACCACATGAGCTCCCGCCGGGAATCGAACCCGGGTCTCCCACGCCAAAAAATAATAGAAAATTTCTAATTAAAAATTGTATTTAGGCTGTAAAGTCCAACATATTCCATTTAGGCCATCACCTTTCCTTAGATCAGGGCGTAACCATGGGGGTGGTCCATTGGGTCCAGACTCCCCCTAGAACTTCGTTACTCGACAAATATTTCTGCACTTTCTAAAAAAAAAAAAAAAAATGGTTACTCTAGAAGAGACATGATAGTTGTGCCTTAAAGATTTGATCTTATATTACACTTGCACCCTTTCTTTTCTTATAAAAACAATTTACGTTTTTTATATCTTTTTCTGAGTATGTACGTGGCATTGCTTTAAATTACTTATCGTTTTATCGGGTGTAGAACAATACTGGTTTAGTACTACATAGACGTAGTGACTACTCGTGGTGAACCCCCTCAAACACAAATTTCTAAATGTGTTCCTGTCTTAGACCAACCAGTTTCCTTCTTCCGATTTCTTTTCCTAAAAGAGGGCGTAACCCTCTAATAAGGTGCTTGCCTTCAGTTAGCTTATAATAAAAATAATTTAGTGGTTCTGTGCCAAACATGATAATTTCCCATTTAATGAAATAATTATTTTTTAAAAAAGAATCTGATAATTACATGTTCCCCTAAAGGGAAGGCATAACATTCTAAGCCGCTAAAATTGGCGGAATAAAATCCATTTGAAAATAATGGCATTAGTCAATTTTCAAAATGATTGAATTTTATCAGTACTGTACTTTGGACATTTTAGAGTAACATTCAAATGTTGCATTTTTCTTTTCTTTCTTTTTTTAACATTCTGCAAAATTTTTCGTTTTGAATGGTTCGCTAATTTAGAATTTAATGTGTTTTTCGGTATGGAGGCTCTATGAAACGATAGACCTACACTTTTACGTCGAATCCGTAATACACATGATCTTCTATCGAGTATCAAGCCCGAGTCTCACATATAACAAACGAGGAAACTTTTTTGCAAATGTCAATAACCAATAACATTAACGTTCTTATAAACGAAGAAATTATCAATCGTTGGTCAATGAAGTATGAAAATAAACAAAAAAATTATTTTATCTTCTTAAAGAAATGACTAGACTCTAAGGAGGACCGAAAGTAATTTGTAAAAATAAAAATTAATTAACCATTAGATATAATGTATTACCCTATATATACATTTAAAAAAATAAATAAATTCTTCATAACACAAAAGCCAGACTGTGCTACTAGCGACAACAATAACACAACACAAATAGTTTAGAAACGTTCTGAAAACCTTCAAAATAATATTATTTAAAACTGTTATAAGATAGCACATGTTTTTATAACATAATAGAACAAAATCCGAGTTAATATCTGTGAAAATAACTGAAATTTCGTTAATAGTACATAGGCCTAACTCGTTTGGGTGGGAGAGCGCGCTTGTATCTCGGAACGCGGTGGAATGCCTAGGGTTTGCCGGTGTATTTTGCGCACAGCGAGAGGGATCCCGAAGCGACCAGTGCAGCTTCGAGATGGAGGCGAAGTGGGCGGTGCTACCACGGCCGTTTGACGGTTCAGCGAGCGCGCCATGGCCGCCATGATTACGCCTGCAAGCTCGCCGCGTTTCGCCACACCTATCAAAAATAATTCGGTAAGTATTCCATACCGAGGCATAATTCTACTTTTAATATGTGTTAGAAATTAACAAATTAGATAATTATTTTTGTCTAAAATATAATGAAGATAGAAGAAGACATTTTTGTGTATTAATGTTTGAAAATATTTGATTTCATACCGTTTTTGCTGAACGCAAAAATCGAAAGTGTTATTTTAAAACGTAATATACATTGACGAAAATACAATATTAAATTGAAATTGACTAGACTATTGTTAGAAATAACAAACCCAAAATACTTCATACAGAAATATAATAAGTAGTTTTTATCACATTTATGGCAGAGAAGTTTAATAATAATCAAAACCAATATTAATAAAAGTAATCGTATTACATTAATAAAAACTGTTTTTTAATTATATACTACACGAAATTTTCTGAAGGAAAGCATTTATATATATATATATATATATATATATATATATATATATATATATATATATATATATATATATATATATATATATATATATATATATATATATGTATATATATATATATATATAAACGGTGAAAATTAATTAATTTTATACTTGTTTCTAAGTCTTAAAACAAATTGCATAGTAAGTATATTATTTTACGTACTTTCTAAATATAATAATTACCACATACATTTTTAAAAATATATAGGTCTATGTTACGATCACAAAACTTGAAGCATTTTTTCTGCATAGATATCTTAATTAAATTAAGTATTTTAAAATGATACTTAATTCGGTTTTATTACAATAGAAGTGCTGAAAACGCAATAAAGTTGAGGAAACTTCCCCTTCCTTGGCCACTATTTGTTCCACAGTTTTCCATTCGTCCAAAATAGAAAAATTTGGAAATCTACTAGGTGGCGTTATTAATGTTCTGTTTTCGTACTCATAGTCTAGCTCTACGTTTATTCTATTTCTATTAACAGAAATATATTTTTTGTAGGTAGGCTACATACTAAATGACTCGTTTGTAAGTAAAACTGTACTAATATAAAATATTTTTTTTATATATAAACGATTAAAAATTATAAATATTAGTTCTTGACTCTATAATAATATTATTATATTATTTTTATGATGAAAATTTGTTTTATTGAATTTCAATACAACATTTCCTTTTATTCAACTATGAATTTGCTTTTAAAAAAACTACCGAAATACATTGAGAATATATATTAGGTACACTTTTGTTATAGAACAAAAGTCATTACTTTGAAACGTATAAATATTAATTACTAAAAATGTTTTCAAACGATTTTATGTTCCGTGTATGTGTAAATTTCATTTAATATACATTTTCATTTTTCTAAAAAAATATTAAAATATTATCTGTTTTAAATAATAATAAAAAAATATTACATTAAATATTAATTAAATCAAATTGCAGCTCTCTTAAACACCTTAGTAATTCATTTTTTTCTAAGCGATAAATGATATAATAAAATTCTTAACTATTGAAAAACAAAGAATTATGAAAATTAAGAACTAGTCTAAAATTATTATTTCTTCAGATTAGAATTTAAATTAGAGTTTCGTTGATATAGAAGATTAGGTTGAAAATAATGTATTCTATGGAATATTCCTTGAAAATACAACAAAAAATTCTGAAGTTAAAAGGTTTTTAATGTAATATTTATCAAATACGAGATCCGATTATTTTATGGAAGTTGGTACATTTTAAATGCAGTTAATTAAAGTGTTTCGTTAATTTATTTCATATGTTGCGAAATGTGCTTAAAACATTTATTTTATTTGAATGTGTATTTATAAATAGTGTAGCGTTATAATATATGTTTAAAACTGTACAGCATGCCTAAATGGGACTTCGAAACGGTAATTTCTTACACTCTGAACTCTTTTGTTTCACAGCTCAGTAAAGGTTATGACCGACCAGATTACTTTTTATTTGGGCAATAAATTGTCAGAACTTTGACTCCCATCACTGTTGCAGGGTCAATAATAAATCTCTGTCCGCTTTAGGAATGGAATCCAGGAGCCTGTGTAAGCGAAGGCATGCCTTCTACCCTTTCGGATATATATATATATATTTTTTTTTCTAATCCATAAATGAACATTGTCCAGTAATAAGAATACATTATTAATTAATGATTTTTATGGATTTTTTCAACGCAGGACTTCCATTTACCTTTGAATACATTATATGTTGTTTAATTTAGGCCTGCTGAGCCGTGTTACGATATTTTCCTACAGACTGAAGAATACAAAAATGTAAATATTTTAAAAAATCTAATGTTCAAAACTTAAGATATGTTGCCGCATTATAGCAAATCAGTGGCGTATTTACGATTTTGTTTCGGGAGGGGCTTTGTTAACTTTCGGGGGGGGCTTTGCCTGGAAATGTGAAAATTCTGCAAGATATTTCATTTACTTTACTATATTAAGTAAGATTTCGGGGGGGCTTAAGCCCGGAAGCCACCCCCCTAAATACGCCACTGTAGCAAATATTAATAGGCAAATAAGAGATTTCGCTAATATTTATAGATAAATGTATAGATACTGTTGCCTTTTGTGTAAAAGGGCTCTGCTTCACTTTCCGGTGAGAGTAAGTTACTACACAGTTCGGATCCACTTTCAGCTATACTCACGTCTTACCTACCAACGTTGCTGAGATCAGAAGTTAAACTCTCAAACGAAACAATCAATATCCAAATCTTTACTTTGTTCAAATTCTAAAGATATAAAATAAGAAAAAACAGTTACACGTTTTATTTTTATTTTTTAAATTTTAATCTGAAATATTAATTTCCAGTATTGAGTATATAATACTTAGGTTTAAAAGTTTTGGTAAATAATAAATTAAATATTTAAATTACAATTCCATTATTATATTATAATAAAATATAATTCAGCTAAAATATATAATAATTTTAAAGAAATCAATAATCCGTCTGAGATGATCAAATTAAGCAGTTGAATTGTCAATTTTCGTTCACAAGTATTTATACTTTTTTTTTTTTTTGCCCTGTTTTCTGAGATAAGTCGACGATATTTCCTTAGAAATTTACAGTTAAATTTAGAATTTATGGTAACTAGGGAACAACGGTAATTGATATCGTAATATTTAAATTGTTTCTTGGAATTTAACGTCCCTTATCAGCAGCGAGACTCTACGCGAAATTTATGAATAGTTTAATGGGATCCAAATCATATTTATTCCCACCGAGGACCGAATCCGAATCGCCCGGGCTTGAGGCAAAGCTCCTATCCCAATTTTTTGGTACTGTTTTAAGTTTAACGCCCTTTTTCAAAGGACTACTTTAGGCTAGTAGTTCACAACTGGTATGTTGCGATACATTCATGCGTCGCGTAGTCTCATAAGGTGTATCGCGAAATTTTAAGAATTTAAAAAACATTACGTATTTAATAATTAGTTACAATAATATTTGAGATAAATTATACCAGTCAAGAGCTTCAGCGGTAGCAAGTATAGTCGGTATCATATAAGAGTCACTATCAGAAACTTCTAACCTAACAAGCAACTGTGTTGCAATGTCATAGGTGTTCAGTAATGTGTGTCGTTAGTCAAAAAAGGTTGGTAACCACTGCCTTAGTCTATGTGAAGTATGAACTTTTAGCTCAGAACCATATGGATGTGGTGGACAAACACCGTGTGCGTGAATTCTTCAGTTTCGTCCCACTTTCGTAATTCCACTATTATTATATATCTCATCATCATTGTCTCCCATAGATCTTGGCGAGAAAACGTGGGACGTTAAACTGAAAAATAACAAAACAAAGAAAAGAACCACATCGGGAATCGATGCCGGATTACTAGCCACAAGAATCATTTTTAAAATACTGTGTATAAGACTAATATCTCAAATAACATACATAATTTTAAATAATATGAAAATAAAAAAAGTAATGGGTATTATCATATATTTACATCTACAATAGAAAGTCACTTTTAATTGGATGTAATTTGGTGCAAAATTCGTGATAATTATGACTGGAAATCTCACCCCCTCTTAGATCCTGTGTGATAGGAGGGTTCTTGATATATGAAAAAGCGTGGAAAACGTGACAATTTTCCGTTTACTAACTTCCAAAACAACTAGCAATAAATAACTAATTCCTTCTGGACCGCGTTACACCGTATTACGTTACGTGACAAAATCTTGCTACAAGGTTTTAGTTCTAATGCTACTAACCATATATTGCTACGTGCTCGTTACGTAGAGCAGAGTTTCAATTTTTACCCTTGATATCGCCCATCGCACCCATTAATAAAATGATTATTAATGAAACCCATTTGTTTAGGCGCTTAATAAAAGAGGAATATTGATTTTTTTGCTTTATCTATCATAATTAACTACTTGCAAGTTAGAATATTATCAAATTGCTAACAAATCATGCTACATCTAACGAACAAAACAAACACTAATTAAGCAAGCTTTTACTAATTACAAAAAAACAAAGCGTATTGAAAAGTTGGCATAATACTTACGGCAAAGCATTGGAAAAAGTAATTTGGATTTGATGCTGTGAAAAATTTGCAGGGAAAAAATTAATAATGTTATTTAAAAAAATTTAGTGTCCTAAAAGATGGTAATTTGTGTTATTACTGAGTAATTTGTTTGGCTATAAATAGCAAAAACTTAAGATTCTTTTAGCAAACTGAAAATTAACGTCATGTTCTTTAGGTGTAAATATAGCATTTCCTTATATGATAAATGCGAAATAAACATACGTAAATAAATTATTTTGTAAAGTACATTCACATGGTAGAAAAAGCGACATGCTGCAAAAGAACAAAGCAAATTTGTTTTTTCATTAGGGTGGAGCAAGCGTCCATTTTGGGGCCAGCCTGCATCTCCAAACGCAAAATGACACACACTAAAAGCGAAGCGAAGCAGCCAAGCACACGGAAGAAAACAAAAAACACAATTTCACATCCATTTTATACAAAAAAGAAATCGTAAACAGTCTATTTTCAACACTTATGCACACGGTTGGAGTATTTGTAACCGATACAACCCTTGAAAACATAAATTTTAAACGAAAAAATCCATGAGAATATGATTTTCGGCGACATGCTTGTTGTTGGATCCCCGTCAACAGCTAGGCGCGGCGTCCGGCGTTTTCCAACATGGCGGACTCGCGAGAAGCTTGCCCGCTCGATAAAATGTAGCAAGGCCTGGCAGTTATAACATACCGGTGCTTTACTGCAGCTACAGCAAGCAACCAGGAAAAAGAAAGAAAGAAAAAATAATAAGATGGTCCAGTTTTTTTTTAACAAAAAATAATAAAAATAAACCAAGTTCATGTCAAAAGCAAATCATTTTCACTTTGTTGTCATAAAAGTTACTATTTAGTAGCCACCAATGTAAGTCTTTGTGTGTGAATAGCGTGTGTGTAGCGAGCGAGAGAGAGAGAGAGAGTAAGAGAAAATGAGGGAGCGAGCGAAAAAAGAAAAAAGACAAACCGTGCGGGATGTTAATATAAACTACTTATTAATGGCATGTTTATGTACACATACAAGCAATATAAGTGTTACATATCTTTCCGTTTTAGCGTTTTATAAACTGACATGAAATTTAATATCACCAACAAAATAGATAACCCTTTATAAAGTGTCAAAAGAAAGTCACTCATGACCACCATAACCCACATTAGGTAAAGGATAAACCCAAATTATGCGAATTCGGTACTCAAATTTGAAGTAATACATCCATAATTACGGTCGGACACTGAATCCATATCGAAAAACATGAGAAAAATACTCGCCATCTCTTACTGGTTTGGGTCTTGGAGATTAATATTAAAACCAGAAGTCCTAATTTATGTCTAGCACTTGGTTACAACAGAGAAATAAAATCAACGATGAAGTGTACTCTTGTGGTACAGGATTCACTCACATATATACTGGGGGTAAAAGTGAAGAGGAACGTGAGGGGACACCGTTCCCCACTTCCAAAAAAAAAAAAAATATCTATAGCGTCCCTCTACTTCCTAAAAAATTACAACGGGTAAAGATAGGCACGGGGGATGGCCTGACGTTAAGCGTTCCCATACTTTTTCAGATCCACTTTTATCCTTGCATAGGGCCTATATTACGTATATGAAACTATTTATCGAACCTTTGGTATGCGTGGTCCCAGGTTCGATTCCTGGTGGGGGCACTATTGAACAAAAAAAAAAGTGGTTCGGGTTCCATTATAATCAGTACGTCTAGTCTCTCTTAGCCGCCCAGGCATAATCGTGGGACGGTAAACTCAAACAAACGAAACCAAAAAACTTTGTCGATATCTACGTCCGTTTCATTCATTATGCGATCAATATAGTAACCGAAAAATCGTCATTTTTACCACTTCCGGTTTTAAGAGAAGATAGGAATAAAAGTCAAGGCAAAACTAATTTTTGGAATACTGAATCTTTGAAAAAAAGAACTCTTTTCAAACACTCTTAATGTTTTCCTTTTAAAAAAAATAAAAATTGAAAATAAAAGTAGTGTTGCAAAAAAAAAAAAAAAAAAAAGGAAAAAGAAAGAAAGAATGAAAAAAGCTTGTCGATATATATATCGAAAAGCATTTTTGTTTTGCAATGTATGTATATGTATACTACCAGAATACCCTTTCTTCGCACGGGGAGAATACGTTTCATTTTGGACATAAAGGGCTGGATTTGGATTTAAACGACATAAAAAAGTGTCAGTGTTCATCTCAGACACTCTGAAAACTATGGATTCGACACTAATATTGGACATTTTCGATCATTTTTATATATCTCCTTCTCCCCCAAGCTGGGGGGTTGAATTTGGATTTAAACGGTCGAAAATGTCACTGTTCATCTCAGAGACCACGAAAACTATGAATTCGATACTAATTTTGGTCATTTTCGATCATTTTTAAATATCTTCCCCACTCCCTCCCCTAAGTTGTTCCCTCAAAATGAAATAATAAAAGCCATCTCAGGCCCGAACCTCATCTTTGGTGCAAATTTGATCGAGATCACTCTTGTAGTTCAAGAGTTATTAAGTCACAAACGTAGTCACCTTCATTTTTATTTATTTTTATGTATCTCCCCCTCCCCAACGCTAAGTTGCACCGTCAAAGTGAAATGATAAAAAAAAAACATCCCAGGCCCGAATCTAATCTATTTCTGACATTTAAGATAGAAGTCCAGCAGTCCTTATTTTTAAGTGCTCCCCAATTCGCTCACGATACTAGGTCAACGCAAACAATTCTTTACTCTTGCTGTAAATTGAACCCAGGTCGACGTATATTTAAAAAAAAACTATCATGTCTTTTAAGAACATGGAAATACCGTACGGCCAAATAGTCCACCGTTGACTTTGATACATTCAACCTCAGTTCGATTAGTAATTGATATCCAGTTTACTTACGTTATTGGACACTAACATCTATATCAATGTGGTCTAACCAATTTTCAGTCACTAGACTGAATTCCTAGAGATGTATCAAGGGCTAACAATTATTATTATTATTATTATTATTATTATTATTATTATTATTATTATTATTATTATTATTATTTTCTCTGGGCATGTTCAGCTGAGTAAAGGTGGTTGCATACCATCTTCCGCCACCATTAGACCCCTAATAGATCATTTTTTGTTATCTATCTGTTCCTTCAAGTAGCTTAGCAATTTATTTACATACTAGACCCTATGTCAATATCAAAATCTTTTATACCCTTGCCAGAATTGAACTGGAGTCCAAGGAATGGTATCGAAAACTGTCCGCGCTAATAATTCTGGTACACTGTCTTACATAAAACACAAATAATTGTATCATACTTTTATTTCAAAAATAACATATTTAATTTTAATGTTAGAGGCACTGTGGCTGAGTGGTACAGCGTTTGCCTCTGGAGTGTGGGATCCCTGATTCGATCCCAGCTAAGTAAGTTAGTGGTGGACAACATCCTGCTCGTGGGTTTCCTCATGGTATTCCTGTTTCCTCTCACTTTCTCATTCTACTAATTCTTCCATTATCATTCACTTATTTTAATCGTTTCCCTTAGTCTAAAAGGCATAAACGTGGTACGTTAAACTCTAAGAATTCATTACTTTTAATTTTTAAAACTTTCGTCAAAGTTTCACAAAAAAGAAATGAACGAAATGCAATTATTAATTTTACGTCTTTATGCCAAGAGAAACGGATAATTAACGAAAAATAATTGCTGGAATCAGATTGCCGCAAAGAACAGAACAACTCCCCACGGATGGATGTTGCCCATCACAAACTAGCTTGTCCTGGAACCGAACCAGCGACTCCTCACACCACAGAGGTGAGAACTGAGTCACCGGGCCTCCACAAAGAAATGAAATGAAACGAAATCTTCCTGTTTAAGAGGCCTCATCCTCGGCGAAATTAAAATACCGCTAATTTTACAGTAATTATGTGATATCTTCAAATAGATAAAAGATAATTGAAATGTGGAACAAGAGCGTCCTAGGCAATATTGTTTTGTGTGAGGTATCGTTATCACAAGTCACCTAGTGGCTTTCCGTTTTCAGCCGTTTAGAAACGCGAAAATAAATGCCGATTTTCTATATAGTTGAAAATCAAAAGCAGATAAGTGAGTCGTGATAACGGTATCTCATGTAAAATGATATTGTCTAGGGCGGTCTTGTTCCACATTTCGATTATCTCTTATCTATTTGAAGATATCACATAATTACTGTAAAAGTTAGCGGTATTTTAATTTCACCGGGATGAGGACTTCACCGTCCCACGATTATGCCATTTGGGCTAAGGGAGATGATGATTCAAGGCAAGTGAATGATGATAGAAGAATTGGTCGAATGAGAACGTAGCAGGAAACGGGATTACTTACTTGGTCGGGGATCGAACCAGGATTCCAACGCGCCAGAGTAAGCGCTCTTCCACTGAACCACCGTGCCCCTTGAATCAAATTAAGTAATTAAAGTTCCACTTACCTGTCTATTTTTTCCCGGACATTGAAGTAAATAAATCAACTGTATTGTCAGTAATACTATTCTTGAAAAAAATAAACATTAGGGTCTATAGCAACACTGTTAATATTTTATAAGTAAAAGAAAATCGTAAAATCACAAATATTGTAATACAACCACCACGAATTTGTACGATTTTTACACACTTCTTGCTCAGTATTAAAATACACCAATAAACAAACATATTAATTTTCGGGAACTGAAAAACTACAGCCACTGTATACTATAAACTAACACTAAATACTGAAGATTTTTCCTTAGCCGAACCTCCCAAAGGATGAATTTTTTTTCAAAGAAACCTTTCAGAGGGAGAAAACAGAAAATTCAAAAAAACTTTCACAAAACTAAGAATGCTGATAGGTTTAGGGTCATAAACTGACCGAATGAAGGAGGTAAAAAAAAAAAAAAATCTTTAGAAAAATGTATTCGCTTTTCCTTCCTGTTGGGTATTACGCATTTTAGGGCCGCTTTCTCTTTCTCTTTTGTTAGCGTTTTTAATTGTTACCCTTGCTTTTTTCTTCTTCTGCTCTGTCAAGAATACACCCGCCCACCCCTTTTTTTGTGTCCCTTTCTATACTTCTTACGGCGTACCATAAATATATCCACCCGGGATGTTAACTTTCACTCGAAGATTCCCTTTATAACCCTACAAACATTTTTTTTAAAAGCAAAAAAAACTTCTTTGCCTCATTCTTGTGTCTACAAGGACACTTTTTCTTAAAAATTTTCTTACTGACCACCACCTTGCAGTCTATTCAAATTCTTTCTTCTCTCTAAATGCGATCCTTTGCTCACTGCTTTCCATAGCGTAGGTTACATAAGCAAAGGGTCTCCTTTCTCAGTATATCCCCCTCCCCCGCTTTTATTTTTAACGAGTATTGCTGTCCAGAGAAGCTATTTCGATGCCTGATTTACAGTGTTTCCCGGCTGCCTCATTGTAAGAATCTTTACGACCTGGAAATAGCTGGTATCCTTACAGGCGAAACCTTTCGCATCTTGGAAGAAATAAAAAAAACATAAGAAAAAAAACAGTATAGAAGCAAATAAGACCGGTCTAGCTATTTATGTATGTGTGTGTGTGTTTGAGAGTGTGTTTGTATTTTTATGTCTGTTGTAACGTCTCCTTTCTTCTGTAGGTATATAACGTTTGTTGCTATTTGGCAGTGAAAACGTGGAGTTTGTTGGGTTTCGTTTTCGTGATTCAATGTGTCTTGCTTGTAAAGAGTTAATTTTTGTGTACTGGCGTGCGTAAATTCTAACCATGTGTTTCTATAACAAAAGATACATATTCAGTAATGTGTTTTTAAAAAATTGTGATACTTTTTTATTCTTGCGTCAAAATTCTATGTTGGAATTCTTTTCTTGTTGCTATGGTGACTATACAGTGTTTTGTGTTTACGTTTCAAAGTGCGTGATGTGCTGTGCTGACACTTTTTGTTTTTCCAATGGGGGCACTTTCTCGAAAAAGTGGTGCAAAAAGCTTTCCCAGCTAGCCATCCTAGGTGTTCTTGGGTTTTCTCATTCACATTAGGCAAATGCTGGGGTGATACCTCACATGTAGGTCCCAGGCCGCTTCCTTCATTCCTTTTCATCGGATAGTATGATCGCCGAGGACATCATCCCTTATACGTGACGGGCTAACATGGCCATATATACCGAAAGCCCAGAAATCTAATTTCTAATCCTAATCCTAGTGACGGGCTAACATGGCCATATATGCCGAAAGCCCAGAAATCTAATTCTAATCCTAATCCTAGTGACGAGCTAACATGGCCATAGACGCCGAAAGGCCAGAAATCTAATTTCTAATCCTAATTCTAGTGACGGGCTAACATGGCCTTAGATGCCGAAAGACCAGAAATCTAATTCCTAATCCTAATCCTAGTGACGGGCTAACATGGCCATAGATAGCGAAAGGCCAGAAATCTAAATTCTAAATCCTAAATCCTAACTTCTTGTTTTTCCTTCAAAACAAAATATCTAGTCTGTTAAAGCAAAATCGGATCATCCCTTGTCTACGCTTCAGGCGAAAGTTATCAAAGGCGAAGTTTTTATAAAACAACAACTGTTTAGCCCTAAGAAAGCTTCCAATCTGGGTATCTTATAGGCGAGTATGGGAAGGAATGACCGCTTAAACGATGACTGGACAGCATATAGTTAAACATTACTAAACAATGTGAAAATTTTGAGTTAATATTATTTAACCATTGCATAAATTTATCGCTTGCTATGTGACGTAATAATTGAAGTGTTAGAAATTCCATAAAGTCACTTTGTTGCTTGTTGGTAGCCTACATATTGTAAAATTTTTCTTACTAAAAATTAGAACAGTGAACAAGTGGCCAAACTAATTTGTTTATTAAATTAATTACTTAATATTAGCGAATAAGAAGTATATTTGACATTTAAGTGATGTTCGTTTTTTGTTTACTTTGTAAGTCAATCGCATTGTTCGTATTATAGGTCTACTTAATTGTATTTTAACAGTGATGTGACTACAGCAAATTTGTATGTCATTAGTTGTAATTCTTTATAAGGTTACGATGTAAATAATACATTTTTAGGGATTCCGGATTTCTTTAAGTATTACTTTTCTCTTTTACAATATATGAAGCTCGCAGTGGTTCGATCTCGTTAGGCGTTAACACCTATGAGCACATTCTCCCTATTACTAAGGACTTTGGTCTGACTGTCCATTCAGAGATATGGGCGCCCGAAGGTAGTCAGGGGGCTCAGGGAAGTGTATACGTAACATAGCAAACCACGTATATTAAATATCAGTAACACTAAATGTAATATAGCAACCAGGGAGATGGACCTCCTAGAAAATTTTCTTCGGGCGCCCCTGCTCTTGGAGCTCACGAGTTTTATCATCCGTGATCTTAGTCTTGTTGGAGGTTTTGTTTTCGGTTCTTTGTTTTTAACGTTAATGTTTTGAAAATGAGTCCAATTTTGCTTTATATTCGTTATAGTTAAATTTTGAAGTCTGCCAGAAATCTGATGAAAGCAATAATCACAAATGAATCCACTTTTTTAATTTTAAGACGATTTTGTTATAAACTAAAGATAGGAACTAAATATTTAACTGCAGTAGGTCAACTTGGCAAATATTTTCCATCTCCATTCTGCGATTTAGAAACTTGAACTAATTCCCTATTATCCCATTCATTACTCATTAGCGAACGTCGGTTTCTGTATAACTCTGGGGGAGGGTGGAAGAATCGTGTTTCGTTGTTAAGTATCCAAGCAAAGACATATTCAAATAGTAGAGAAGAAACTAACTTTTTGAGGCACGGGCATTTTGCAGCCCCACAAAGATTGGCGCCCATTATACTTATCACAAGCTATTTTGCCTGTTTTCATATACCTGTGTGTTAGAAGTGCATTTGGTCGTGTAGTCTCGTTTCTCGAACCCTTTCGAGGGGTCAATAAAACTAATAGAGATACCTCGCACAGCATCTTGTATTTGTTGTTTTATAAGATTCTGTTTCTTTTCTTTTTCTTCTTCGTTCTTTCCTGCCGTCTCTCGCGAATGTAAGAAACGGCCGCAGCGGCTCTGGGAGTTGACCGAGAGAACAGCCAAACCCCAAAAAAGTGTAAGAAGCTTCTTCCATAGGTGTGGTGCTTGCAGTTTGGAAGACATTCTCAAAAAATTCTTTCCAATAACACGAACATTGTTTCTTTCAATGAAAAGAAAAATGTGTGGAACGCTGTCTTTCACCAACAGAGATATGCAGCTGGTAAGTTCAACAACAAACCACATTAAAGTTTATTGTCTTTGCTTTATTGATGTTCTTTTGTTGTTTCTCTGAAACCACATCTTGTCTTGCGTTAGTCATTTGTTAGTTGCTTCTACAAAATGTGTCCGCCATTTTCTCCCATTACGAATATCAAAGAGTGTACATTGTAGGCTATCTTTTTATGTTGTATACTATTACCTTATCACGTAGTCCTATTTTTGGTCACTTTCTTCTTTTGTATTTGTTATTATACAGACAGCATTATTGGTTTTGAGGTTCAAAGCGATAAAATATGTCAGCTAAAATAATTCTTTCAAATAATGATTATACACTGCAAAAATAAATAAATAAATAAATAAATAAACTACTTTTAGACACAGTAAGACACTTGACTCATTACAGACAATCTTTGGACACCTCCAGAGTACAATTGTTCACCCATTTTAGATACTGTGTTGTCCAAGTTATGCCCCAGATTATTTTCAAACTATGTCATCACTCTGTTTTCGAACTGTTTGCCGAGAAGAAGTGTTTTAAATATGTCATTCTCTACTAGATACTGTTGTTTGAGAATGAATGCTTTGGAACAAGTGAAGGACTATTTCATCAGTTTTCCCCTCAACATCTGTACTAAAAGTGTTTAAATGGTGTTTTATTTTTTACAGTGTACATATATTATTAGAGTTGAGTTTTTATATTATTACATAAACAAAACAAGTAATACCATTATATATATATACAGGGTGGCCCAAAAGTAGGTATACAGCTCTGCATTGATCAAGTATAACAATCTAGTTTATGGGCTTATTTGTCGCGCAGCTTAAGATTTAAGTAAAAACACATTAAGAACAAATAATAAAGAAACTAAGTCTATCTGATGGATAACAATAAGAAATGATCTAAGATGCAATAAGCTGATCAGTACGGTACTGTATACCTAGTTTTGGGTCACCCTGTATTTTATAGAAGGGGTGTCATTTAACCTTTAAATCCCCATTGACGCCACTGTTTCGTCCAGGCTTTAAACCTGGATCAACTCTTAATTAAACTAGGAAGATAATTTTGGTACCAATGTGTTTCAGAAGGACGAAGCTTCTGCCGATGTGCTTTTTATGTATGTGGGGGTACAACGACGGGGGGTGGAGGGTAAAGTTCGTGTTTTTTTTGTTTTTTCTATAAGGTTTTTTGCCCCCTCCCCCTTGAGATTACATTCATAAAAATTGGTATGTGAAGCAATGAAGTAGTCCACTCACTACATGGTAATACCCTGTATGTGTAGTTGTTGCTTATATGGGGAGGAGAGACGACAATGTTGGCCAAGTTTTTGAGTCTCAGAGTTTTGACGTTAAATACATTTATTTTCAAGACAGTTCCTTCAGGTTTCTTCTTCTACGAATAGGGCAGGAATTGCACAAATGTTATCTCGCTGGAATCTGTACTTTATAAGCATTCCAACGATGTATCAATCGTGAGTATGTGATAATTAGGGGGTCACCCGAGCCGCCAGCTTGAGAGTCTACAATTTCGTTCAAATCCCTGCCGACTGTAAGGTTAATGGCATAGGGACAATTGCTCTCGAGTTAGAGATAGGCAATAACATACTAACGGAAAACGTGAATTCATATGGATGGAGAGTCTTGGTTTTCCCGAAGCAAAACTTGAGACGAAGCTCCCATTTTGTACGCAAACGCTGGTCGAATAGATTTTTGGTGTTGGCAAGCTTTGAGAAGCAACCGATAAGATGCAGTAATTAAGAAGTTAAAAAAAAAAAGACCCAGAAAGCCAAAATTAATGGCGTTCGGAGTCGATGCTTGGACCATGCATCAACCAGTGAACCTTGAGATAAGGCTGCTGTAACCCTTGGTAGCGGTATGGTCTGTTCGTTCATTTTAAGATGAATTCGTAATTTGGGTATAGGTGTCTCCAGGACACTGGTAAGATGACTAATTGATACACAATTTGTAATATAATAGTGTATCACGGATTGCCAATTTTGAAGGATATACAGAAGAAATAGTCCTTCTCTGTGACATAATCCTCCTTTGGTCTACTGTTGTAATAAAGTGCAGGTAGTATAAGTCATTAAGGAAAGATCCACAATCAGTATAAGTCGTTAGGAAAAGTTCAACAAGTGGTGTAAAGCGTTAGGAAAAGTTCAACAA
Organism: Thermobia domestica; assembly: GCF_964235325.1. NCBI lineage: Eukaryota > Metazoa > Arthropoda > Insecta > Zygentoma > Lepismatidae > Thermobia > Thermobia domestica. The sequence goes on along the minus strand of NC_137455.1, from coordinate 379,727,375 downwards.
GCAGTATAAAGCGTTAGAAAAAGTTCAACAAGCAGTATAAAGCTTTAGGAAAAGTTCAACAAGCAGTATAAAGCTTTAGGAAAAGTTCAACAAGCAATATAAGGCTTTAGAAAAAGTTCAGCAAGCAGTATAAGGCTTTAGAAAAAGTTCAACAAGTAGTATAAGCGTTAGGAAAAGTTCAACAAGTAGTATAAAGCATTAAGAAAAGTCAAAAAGCAGTATAAGGCATTAGGAAACTTCAACAAGCAGTATAAGGCTTTAGGAAAAGTTCAACAAGCAATATAATGCTTTAGAAAAAGTTCAACAAGCAATATAAGGCTTTAGAAGAAGTTCAATAAGTAGTATAAAGCTTTAAGAAAAGTCAAAAAGCAGTATAAGGCATTAGGAAACTTCAACAAGCAGTATAAGGCTTTAGGAAAAGTTCAAGTAGCAACATAAGGCGTTAGGAAAAGTTAAACATGTAGTGTAAGGCGTTAGTAAAAATTCAACAAGCAGTAGAGTCTATAAGACTTTAGGAAAAAAGTTCAACAAGCAGTATAAGATGATAGGAAAAGTTCAACAAGCAGTATAAAACATTAGGTAAAACTTAACAAGCAGTTTGTATATATATGAGGCGTTAGCAAAAACTAGACCAGAAGTACACAAGAGTAGTAGCACAAATTGAAGTTTAAAAAAAATGCATTCTCAGTTGGCGAAAGTATAGTGAAGATATTTCTAAGGAGCAAATTATACAATGTAATCCTTCTACTGATCATCATTTAGGCCCTACGTTTGTTAGTGATACGAAACTTAGGTTGGCGAAAATGTTGTACGATAACTGCTGAGTATCCTGTTATTATGTGAATGGTATCGTATTGTTAAGTGCGTTATTATACATAGGGATCTCTGGCAATTTCCATTGTTGCTAACTTTTGCTTAATTGCTTTGTTGCCGCCTTTAAAAGTATTGTGTCTGTCGTTACCACGACAACGAGACCTGATCAGTTATCAACGATTCTATGTCGTTTTCATTCACCAACAAAAACTTCTAATTTTTCAAATGAAACTCTAACATGTCGCTTTTCTTAACAGTTTTCCTTATGATGTACCTACTCGTAAGTTAGGTACTTAAAGAACATTACGGCTTAATGATTGTCATGTTACTTACATGCATAACTGACTCGCTGAATTATATTCCTGCGTAGCTATAAATTTTCCAATTCAATTTAGAGAGCAACACTCCATGAAGTATTTGCCAAGGGATTGAAAATTTCCTTATTTTATCCCATTTCTAGTGCCGTGTCACTACATATCGTAGATGACCTTTGAAAGAAGTGTGTTTTCATGAGTTGAACATGAGTGTACAATTTCGCATCGCCAACCAGCATTGAAGATCAAATATTTCGCCCTTTTTTTTACATGTGTTTTGGTGTTTTAAGGGAAAAACGAAAGAACAACAAAGCTTTTCCACAGAAATACATTCTCACACATTTTAACCCTTTTCTCACACATAAACAGCTCTCTTGTATGAAGTACGGTGGCATTTTAGGATGAAAAGTAAGTGTGTGTGTGTGTGTAGTGTGGCAGCGGGTAAAGGAGGGCTTAGAGCGGACGCCAAATGAAGCTTTGATGCGGGTTTTTGTTAGCGCCCGCGCGTCGTTTCACACACACATACAGAGAGAGAGAGAGAGAAAGAGAGAGATGGCGAAAAGAGATTGTGGCGACCAGCTATGTGCAGAGATGGCGAGAAAGGCTTCTAGGAGGTGGAGAAGGGAGTGTGGCGCCGAGGGGCGGGAAAAGGGGGAGGTACATGTAATAATACCATAGGCTTACTTGGTGACACCGAAGGAATTTGTAAGCTGCGTAAATTAGGCAAACAAAGGCTTCTGCCTTGCGACTGGTATTCGGCGTTCTCCTAATGAAGTTAATGAGCATCTTTTGCATTAGAAGGGGTGGCGGGTATTTAAGGTAAGATGAGACTATGTGAGGTTGGTCTACAAGTAAAAGGGTTGCAGTTTGTTGTAGTTGTTACATGTTGTCTAGGATAGTTGTTGTTGAGGTTGGATTTCGTGTCGTAGCTGCAACTAACAAAAAAACCGAAGAAAGTTAATAGAAAAAACAAAGGTAAAATGAAAAAGAAATGGAAAAAAATGAAAAAAAAATAACGAAACAGAAGAGACTAAACTTCTTTCTGAATTTAGGAGGCGTAATCCACGATCTCTATCTGATTTCTATTGTTGTGACAAAATAGTACGTTTATGTTTAGTGCTACGAATAGCTCTTAAGAGGCCCCCATCAGGGCAAAATTAAAATACCGGAAATGACTGTAAACGGAAAGTTACTAGGTGACATGTGATAACGGTACCTCATGCAAAAAAATATTGTCTAGGTCGGTCTTGTTCCACATTTCGATTATCTTTTATCTATTTGAAGATATCACATAATTACTGTAAAATTAGCGGTATTTTAATTTCGCAGTGATTAGGCTTCTTAAATACTGTGCAAAATACCAATATATGGGTACAATCTTGTATAATAAATTAGAAATAGAGTTCCCCACTAGTCAAAGAATTGAGGTTATCCCGTCTCGAAGAGATGTGAAAGTGATGTCTCGACTCGGAAAGGTTTCTATTGGAAGAGCTCTCTGGCTCGTACCATGGACAACCTTTGCCAGAAAAAATGAATAATATAGCATCTAGTGAAATATATTTTAGTAAGAAAGTTATCAATTAAGCAAGTTAATGCTGTTGTCAGAAACTTGCAACAATAACATTTATGTATATTTAGTTGCAGGGCAATAAAGACAATGAATGATAAATATTGAGGAAATTCAAAGTTTAAAAGGGATAAAAATAATTTAATTTATTGAAATAATTATCGTGGTAAGTTTTGTTGAGTACTAAAGTAATTTTAAACGAACTAAGTTTTGCTGGATACTAAAGTAATTTTAAACGAACTGGGACCGCAATATTTAATTGTATATGTGTGTTACAAGGCTAAAATATTCGAAGTTCCCTCAAACTGATATTTATTAGTAAGATTCATATTGATTTTGAGTTTTTAGCTTGAACTTGATGAGAAAACAATAACCCAAGTTCTAGCAAACCATCGCACGTCACACGACATCGATTGCTAAGAAACAATCGATTATATTGTTTGATTGTTTGTCGATTGTTGGCAACTTCAGATGATCCCTCGTATGTCAGTGAGTTCATACCATATGTGCTGTGATGAGAACAGGTGTGTCAGTGTGTTAAAGCACCTCTTAGAAGGTTTGAAATATTAATATTGTGAATAGATGTAGTGACGTTTCTTTATTCGTCTCCTGAAAAGCTAACAAATTGGACATACCAGGTTTCACATGTTAAACTACAAGATATATATATATATATATATATATATATATATATATATATATATATATATATATATATATATATATATATATATATATAAGGGCGGAACCAAGGGGGGCTATAGCCCCCCCTTGACGCTCAGGTTTACACTGGATAAAATGCGCTTCAATTCTGCTTTACACTGGATAAAACGGCAAATTATGGTTTAGCCCCTCCCTTGATTATATCTTGAATCCGCCACTGTATATATATATATATATATAGGGTGGTCCACAAAACAAAACTAACAGTGATCGGGAGTCCACAAGGCTTGTTTTATTCCTTCTGATGTATACAAATAACTAACGAGATTTCAGTACAATTAAGTCATATTTAGAGGTCGCTCCATTTTGACTTTTTAAAAAATTTTTGTGAGTTGTTCTCAAACCTTTCAGAACAAAATATCAGTATTTGTATTCTCAAGTTACAAAAACTCTTTCTTCAGTGGATCGGGGACATTTTTAGGATGGATTTCAACCAATCGAAAAGTAATCTGCTTCTGTTCCTCGTCTTTTGTCACATCATCATCACAGCTATTTGTTTTAATAATTCACAAACTTCTTGGAAAACGGGATTATCTCGCCATCTAATGATCATAATGAAAGCTACGAAGTTATATCGCTACATTTATCAGGTTATTAGCACAGCTACTGTGTGAAATTGCATTGTAGTCTTGACACCTATAATGTAGTATACAGGAATGTAATAGGGCGTATACCCATTACCCACGTAATGTTTTTATAGTGCAGCATATATTTGCCTTAAATTTACGAATGAACGAGTATATACGGAGGTAGGCATACGCTATATTTTCGAAGCGGTCCAGGGTATACCTCCCACAAATTCTAGCATTGGATCATTGGTAATACTACAAGAACAAAAAGATTTAAAATGGAGCGGCCTGTAAATATTGAGCAATAGGGTTGAAATTTTGCGGGTAAGTACGGTAGCCTTCCTTTACTTCCTTATTACTCTTAAGGGGCGGTGGTGTGATATTATTGTTTTAAATGTACATGCTCCAACTGAAGATAAGGGTGACGATATAAAAGATAGTTTTTACGAAGAAGTGGAACGGATATTTGACCAACTCCCGCGATACCATATGAAGATTCTATTAGGGGATTTCAATGCGAAGGTAGGACGAGAGGATATTTTCAAACCGATTATAGGGAACGAAAGTTTGCATAAGGAAAGTAATGACAACGGTGTTAGACTCGTGAACTTTGCAACATCCAAAAACCTAATCGTGAAGAGTACAAAATTCCCACATCGCGACGTTCATAAATACACTTTGACATCACCAGACGGAAAAACACATAATCAAATTGATCACGTTTTAGTAGATAGAAGAAGACAATCTAGCATAATTGACGTCCGGTCGTTTAGAGGGGCTGATTGTGACACTGATCACTACCTGGTAGCAGCAATAATACGTAAGAGATTATCGTTGAATAAATGTAATACTCAATGTCCGAAAACGGAGAGATTTAATTTAAAGAAATTAGAAGAGAGCCAGGTAAGAGAGGAATACCAGATTGAAGTTTCGAATAGATTCTCGGTTTTAGAAGACTCGGAGGGCACTAGTGTTGAGGATACTTGGATTGAAATTAGAGATAGCATTAAAAGTTCAGCAATAGAAAAATTGGGACACGCGGAAATACGTAGGAACAAACCATGGTTCGACCAAGAATGCATTAAACTAGTAGAGAAGAGAAAACAGGCAAAATTACGGTGGCTACAAAATCCGAATGAAATAACTACACAAAATTTCGCAGATATCAGGCGGGAAACTTCCAAAACTTTTAGAACAAACAAACGGGATTTTTTGAAAGCTAAAATTAAGGAACTTGAAGATAATAGTAAAAATAAAAATATTCGGGACATGTATAAGAGAATCAGCGAATTTAAGAAAGGCTATCAACCTCGTGCTTATATATTAAAGAAATCTGACGGAACAGTTCTCACTGATACGGATAGCCTCTTAAATAGATGGAAAGATTTCTTTGACGATTTGCTGAACACGCAGCCAAAAACTAATGTACGTGGAGAAAAGGAGATACACACCGCAGAACCGTATATTCCAGAACCCAATCGAATAGAAGTGGAAGCCGCTATAAAGAAATTAAAGAAACACAAATCTCCGGGTGTAGATGAAATTCCGGCTGAGTTAATTATAGCTGGAGGCGAAAAATTGTGGAACAAGATACACAAACTCATTCTCCTTATCTGGAACAAGGAAGAATTGCCACAAGAGTGGAAAGAGTCAATCATTGTTCCAATTCATAAGAAAGGCGACAAAACTGACTGTAATAATTATCGAGGCATTTCTCTTCTGTCAACATCCTATAAAATCCTTTCAAATATTCTGTTAGCAAGATTGACCCCATACGCAGATGAAATTATTGGAGATTATCAGTGCGGATTTAGACGAAATCGATCAACTATCGACCAAATATTTACCATTCGCCAAATACTCGAAAAGAAGTGGGAATACAATACCCCGGTACATCAACTATTTATTGATTTTAGAAAGGCTTACGACTCGGTTAGGAGAGAAACATTATACAACGTCCTTACAGAGCTTGGAATACCGAGAAAGCTAATTAGATTAATTAAGATATGTTTAAGTGAATCCCAAAGTAAAGTCCGGGTAGGAAAATTTTTGTCCACGAGCTTCCACGTCGAAAATGGCCTGAAACAAGGAGATGCGTTGTCGCCATTATTATTTAACTTTGTGCTGGAATATGCCATAAGGAAAATCAAAGATAGCAACCAGGGCCTAGAGTTGAACGGCATTCACCAGGTTATGGCATATGCTGATGATGTAAATTTAATAGGGGATGATAGGAGAACAGTAGAAATAAATGCAGAGATATTATTAAACGCTTGCAGGGACATGGGTTTAGAAGTAAATGCAGAGAAAACTAAATACATGGAAGTGCGTCGGGACCGTAATACGGCAAATTGTGGAGGCGTTAAAATATTAAATAATACTTTTGATAAAGTGGATACTTTCAAATATTTAGGATCAATATTAACAAACGAAAATCATATTCACGAAGAAATTAAATTTCGACTAAAAGCAGGGAATTCGTGTTACTATTCGGTTCAAAATCTCTTGTCGTCGCGAATTCTGTCGAGGAATTTGAAGCTTAAAATATATAAAACGATAATCATGCCTGTTGTTCTGTATGGTTGTGAAACATGGTCGCTTACTCTGAGGGAAGAACATAGACTGAAAGTATTTGAGAACAGGATCCTGAGAAGAATATTCGGACCCAAGAGGAACGAGAATGGGGAATGGCGGAAGCTTCATAACGAGGAACTACATAGTTTATACGGTTTACCCAACATTGTTAGGGTCGTCAAGTCTAGGAGGCTTAGGTGGGCAGGTCATGTAGCTAGAATGGAAGAAAGTAGAAACGCTTTCAAAGTCTTGACTGGTAGACCCATAGGAAAACGACCATTAGGAAGACCTAGGCGCAGATGGGAGGATAATATTAAAATGTATCTCGCAGAGATAGTAATACAAAGTAGAAACTGGATGCAATTAGCTAAGGATAGAAGTCAGTGAAGAGCTTTTGTGAACGCGGCACTGAACCTCCGGGTTCCATAGGCCATAGAGTTAGTTAGTTAGTTAGTTAGTTAGTACGGTAGCCTTTACTCGAGGAAAAATATAAGCCTTGTGGAGGATTATTTTGAGCAAATTGATTTCTTTTGCATTTGGTTTTGGACCACCCAAATGTATATAGGCCTATATATTAGGGTGATCCAAAACCAAATGCAAAAAAATCAACTTGTTCAATATATATATATATATATATATATATATGTGTGTGTGTGTGTGTGTGTGTGTGTGTGTGTGTAATTTTCTTAAATGCTTTAGGCGTCTTTGTGTGAATGAGGAAATGCCCTGGAAATGCTAAGTGTCTGTTCTCAGTGAATCCTTTTTTTTCAAACCTTTAGAAAATTGACTTAAACTATCGATTTTGCAAAACTTCCTTTTGTTTTAAGCCCAAAGGGAAACATGACAGCAGAAATTTTCAGAAAGTGTTGCTATTTTCACTGCTAACTTCTCACTTTAGGTAGTGAATACATATTTACAACGTAGAAGGGGTGCACTTGCACTTTTGCACTCCCCTAAATTTGGCCCTACAAGTGACTTTGTGACTTCATATCTCTTGGATCACCTGACCGATCTCGATCAAATTTTCAACATAGATGACGGTCTGCCCTGGAATGGAATTTATCAGTTCACTTTGACGGTGCAATTTAGGGGAGGGTGAGATATTTAAAATGATCGAAAATGACCGATATTAGTGTCGAATTCATAATTTTTGGGGTCGCTGAGATGAACAGTGACATTTTCGATACCGTTTAAATCCAAATTGAGCCTTCATTGCCCTTTATATCCAAAATTAAACGTATTCTCCCCGTAGGAAGAACGATGAATCTACTAGTATAACATATTATATTCGTTAGCATTTTTTTCTTTTCAATAAACTGTGTGTGGAATGAATAGTCTGCTCAATTCATAAGCATAAATTTATAATTATGTGCTTTTCAACGAATCATCATTCTCTCTCTCTCTCTCTCTTACACACACACACACACACACACACACATACATGTACATTGTCACACAGAGATACGTTCATTCCCTCTAGATCCGCAGTCCTATGTGTATTAGTGTCTACATGCTCATTGCATGCATGTACTGCAGTCCAGTTAACCCCCGGTGCTACAGTGCCTCGATGAGTTGCTTTGTTCTCGGAGGTAATTTCTCCCCCACCCCCTTGTGTTTCCTCTTGACATGTACCTCCCCTACTTCTCTTGAATGCGGGATATACACTCACCGCAGTATAAACGCCAGTATGAATTAACCTCAAGCACCCCTGGACATTTGAACTAAGCTTTGGAACCAAACATCCGTGAAATGCGTACCAGAATTTCCCAGTTAAAAAACTCATTTCTTTTTAAATCAATGCTTTTTATTCTCAAATAATATATGTTTTTTCGTATGTTTGTCAAATTACTTTTATATTTTGCTACATTTGCTAAATAATTTAATTTTTAAAACTCAAAATCATCTTAAACTATTCTGGAATCTTATTAACTTTGGATTGTGTTCGGAAACAGCTTCTAAAGGATAACACACTAGTTTCATAAGAAATTATTAAAAGTACCAAAAAGAGGTAAGATTCTAAAGTTTTAAATTTGTAGCTCACTAACCAAAGAGAATTTTAAGAAAACCACTCTAAACCCAGAGCCGGCTTGTGTATTAAGAGGACCCATCACGACGAAATTAAAATATATCTTCATATAGATAAAAGATAATCAAAAAGTGGAACAAGAGCTTGCTAGACAATATTATTTTACATGAAATACTCCGTTATCACGACTCACATATTTGCTTCCGACTTCCAATCATTTAGAAAATCGGCATTTATTTTCGTGTTTTTAAATGGGTGAAAACGGAAAGCTACTAGATGACTGGTGATAACGGTACCTCATGCAAAATAATATTGTCTAGCCCGCCCTTGTTCCACATTTCAATTATCTTTTATCTATTTGAAGATATCACACAATTACTGTAAATTTAGCAATTCGGGGTGATTAGGTCTTTTAAGTCATACCAATAAAATTAGTTTTCTTTCGCTTGAAACTAAAAGAAGAAAGTTTTCAATACATTGATAACTGTATACAAAAAATAATATATTAGATAACATTGATTCTCTTAGTTCCGTGAGATTAGACTTTAACCAGTGTGATCTACCTCACGAAGCAACTAAGCCATGTATATACACTGTATGAACTTAAAATTCCTAAGAGACACTTGACTTTTTTTTTTATCATTATATTACAGTTAAATTACAACTAAACATGCCTTTTTTATATTTTAATAATGATATTTTGGTAAGATATTTGTTAAAAGTTCGTATTAAAATCATATAATATACATTTCGTAAATGTAATATTTAAACATCTCATAAAGAGCCTGGACGCAATCAAAGTTTGGAAGTGGAAACGTACCAAAGAGTGTTTAAAATATGATAGAGTAAATTATATTAAGATATTTAGTATTTGAACTATTGGGTACTCGGTAAACTTCTAAGACTACCACTGTTATTGGTGTGGTGTTCAATAACCTTTGTCAGCACACATCGCTATATTAGAACTTGACCTGGAGTTCAGAATCATATCCGAACGACTTGAGCTCTCAACGGGAATCGAACCCGAAAGTTTGCATGTCATAAGGAAAATGGGAAGATAATGTGCACTCATGTCCAAAATTATTGTCGCATGTCTATAAATATGTTGTTATAAGAATATAATTTGATAACGAATTCACCCGATATTTCTTATAATGTTAGTAGACCCCCTATGTGTATAATCGATAAAGACATGTATGTGGCAAATTTCATGTCAAAAGAGCAGTAAATAAGAACAATAAAACGAAAATAAAGCATTGTTGTCCATTTAGCAACATTTTATTTTACTCATCCTAATTTTCGTATTTATAATTATTTTCCTATGAAATTTACCACACATATACATTTTCCGATTATACACATAGTATCAGGATTAAAAGTACGATGCAAAATCGTTATCAAATTATATTCTTACTAGAAGACAGTTATAGATATGCGACAATAATTTTGGACATGATTGTACATCAGAATTTTGGATAGATGGGTACTTTATAGGCGCGCACCCAGAAGAGCTTCCAATATTACCGGCCACTATACGTCTATATAGTATTGAACGGGTATTATTCTGCACTCTAAAAGACGACAAGTAATTGTAAAATATTTCCACCTATATTTAAAAAAAAAAAGAACTAGGTCTATATTGTTTTTATTAGATTAAGAGCATAGATGATGTGTAAGATCAAATATTCATGCAACATCAATAATTTCCCTGTTAAACTAACTATAGTTTTATACCTAGGTAGAGAAAGTATACAAATGAAATGAAATATTTTAGTTTAACGTCCTACGTTTATGCTTCTTTTGCTCAGTGGTAGAGTGTTCACCTCTAATGCGTGGACTCTCGTGTTCGATCCCACCTTTCGCCAAGTGAACTTTGTGGTGGGCAAACGCCGCGTGCGTGGGTTTCCTCCGAGTTTTCCCGTTTCCTCCCACTTTCGTCATTCCGCAATATCCTTCATTTCCCATCACCACCGTCTCCTTTAGAATAGTCTGTATAAAGGTGGGTAAGCTCTTTTAGGCTAAGGGAGACCATGATTAAATCAAGTGAATGATAATGGAAGAATTGATGGAATGAGAAAGTGGGAGGAAAGGGGAGTACACCGAGTAAATCCACGCTCACGATGTTGTCCACCACAAATTTAATTGACCGGGGATTGAACCAGGGACCCCATGCACCAGAGGTAAGTGCTCTGCCACTGACCGACTCTCTGTGCCTCCTAGAAAGTGTACAAATGTATGTTGAGTTAGGAAGTTTACAGGGGAGTCTGGACTAGGGATGGCCATATTTTCCGGGAAAACGGAAAATATTTTTTTCCGGAAACCGGAAAATTGAAAACGGAAAATTTTCCGGAAAAACGGAAAACGGAAAATGTGATTTCCGGAAACCGGAAAACTTTTTCCGGAAATGACCATTCCTAGTCCGGACCCGCTGGACTCACTTCCTGTGGGTGCTCCTTGGTATTTTATGTAGCCCAGAACAGGGTTTCTTTTCCTTCATATGTAATTAAGTCACATAACTAGTTCGGGATGAAAACTCCATTGTCATATTTTTGATTGCGAACATAATAGAAATTTGAAGTGTTCATGGGATATTGAAATTCAAAATTCTCTCATGGAAAATATCAAATTTGGAGTTAGCCCAGTTGGCGTCCAAGAGGTCCAATGTAAAACATATAAATCCATCTTGTTTTGGGAACAAAACATCCAATATATTTCAATCATAATTTTTCACGTACGCCTTATATCTGGAGAACTACATATAGTGTAGCCAAACCCGAACTATCAGTTAACTCACGTGTCAGTATGATGTGTTTATTCCGTAGAAAATATAAAAACCCCATTTAGGGAGAGTTCAAAAATTTTGTGGCTCCTGATTGGCCAAAATTGTAATCTTTTGACCCTTTTCCCCCCTAAAATTCTTGTTTAACTCTTTGTTTTCTTCGCATGTATTGAGATCGAAATATAAATTGCATATTGATTATTGTTAGTTATGTGTAAAAGTGCTAAAAGAATTTTTCGTTTTCATTTAAAATCTTTTTCCTTCGTTACTACGCCATTTCTTCTTTCAAGTTCTTCCTTCCCCTTCCTTTTTGTAATGTTCGTCATCGACCACTTGAGTGCCCGCATCTTCCGTTGCGAAATCTTTCTTCTTCCCTTCTTCTTGTACTCTGACCTCAACATTTCTCTAGTCACGTCCACCACCAGTAGCATCCCAATATTGTCCCCTAAGCTCCTTTAATCCCCTTGTCTTTCGCCCATATATAAGGCCACATTCCCCACTTCGTTTGGTGCCTCTGGGGTCACATATGTGTAATTGTGAAGAGTGTGTGTGTGTGTGTGTTGTGTCTGTGTGTATCATTACATTACTGGCACACTCTGCGTCTCTCTAATGATTCAGCCATACCAAGTCTAGCCAAACACATCTCAAAAGGACCCTTGTGTCCCCTCCCCTTCATTCGCGCTGTCTTCTTACATACAAGGACACTGCCACGCTGTTGTGTCTTCCTATATTTGAGCCACTAAATTGTCTTCTGCAGAGATTGATGCGAAGCCTTACATGGATACGCCGAGTGAATTTCAAAATAAAGATCATAGTTTCTTTCTGAAGAACAATACAGTACACAAGTTGATACTAACATTGAATATTGTTCGTATTCAGTACAAAATTAATATAAAAACAGCATTTATTGAAGGAGAAATACATTTACAGTAGGTCTTCATATTCCTTAAATAAAGGTCTATGTGTTACATATGTATTTATATTAGAAGGATTTGAATGCTGGATGCTGAGAGGAGCTTTCCTAAAAGGCAGTTTCAGGAATTATTATTATTATTATTATTATTATTATTATTATTATTATTATTATTATTATTATTATTATTATTATTATTATTATTATTAAATTTTCTACCTTTTCACAGATCCTGGGGCTAATGAGTTTTTTTTTTTTAATTTTAGGTTTGAGCCTGGAAATGTTCCTTCCACATTTCTCGATCTCCTATTTTTCCTCTATTTTCTTCTATTTTTTCAAATTATCTATCAGTTGTGTTCTTTTTGTTCCTATTCCTCGCTATCCTTCCATCTTTCCTATTATGGCGGTATGAAGAAAATTTCTTCGCAAGATGTGTCCAATCCAGTTGGCCTTCCCACGAAGGATGGTAGCTAGAAGTGTCCTCTTCTCTCCTAACCGTTTCAAAACATCTTTCTTTGTTGCTTTCTTTGTCTTTTTTCTCTTCTCCATCTTCCTCCAACACCACATTTCGAAGCTCTCTAAATATTTCCTCTCTAATTTCCACAATGATCAAGTCTCTGAACCATACAGTCCAATACTCCATATAGGGCTATAGCGTTTGACCAACGTCTTTCTAATCCAATTGATTAAGTACCAATATTGAGCCTGCTAATTAAGAGTGATCTTTTCTTGTTGAATACTTCTTTGGCTATGGCTATTTGTATTCGTTACCAAATGTTTGATTATTCTAATAAACGTTTTTACCCTCTCCTCCGAAGAATGGTAATAAATAACCAAACATGATTGTTTAAATGAAACAAAAACTGTCTTATTGAAAAAGGAAAAAAGCACCAAGTAAGCGAAGAAAATAACCAAGTATTCTTACGTGCTTTTTTCTTAATAACCATTGTAATTTCAATAAACAATTTTAAAATTGTTCTTTTCTGAGCGAGAGAACAATCCCAAGGACTTGGTAAGATATCACAAACCGTCGCAATTAAGCCATGAAAATTTATTATATTCGTAGCAGAATGTACCATGAAGGCTGATCCTAAATTTGATGAATAAGACTGATAAGAGAATATAAATAATATCCTTCTAATATTAAAATTTTCGCATACAAAGTGTTCACTAGGTGATCTTCCAGTAACGCTACCTTGGCGACCATAATTGCTGTCTGTTTAAATGTAAATTTAAAATTATTTCATATAGATATACAAAATGACGTCTACCTGTATTACGCATATAATTTTTAATTATTTCCTGTGTGAGAAAGGAAATTTGAGATTCTAAATTAAAATATATGCTTAACACTGCTGGGAATTTCAATGCACCAGCACGAGGATGAAGAAGTAACAGTCACAAATATTATGCATACTGCACAAGTTATTACATTTGCATTGCCTGCATTGCCTGCATTACCCACAAGACAATAACTTTCTCATTTCGTCTCGAAAATGAGACGAGAAATACATTTTCCAATTCGAGACAAGACGAGACGAGAAACATGGCAATTATCATCTTGTTTTCGAGACGAGATGAGAAATTTGTCGAGTGTCGTGAGCAACACTAATTCACCCAAGTCTTAGATCTCATACGCTGTTAAAATGTTACATGTGTAAAAAAATATAAATTGATAAAGTAATTGCACGAACATAATGAAGAATATTTATGAACGTTTAAAGTTATAGTCATTATGCAATATATATCAATAATAAATGTTGTTTAAGTGCTGTTATATCACACCCTTCTTGGACCTCTCATTAGGGATACGCACGAGACGAGTGGAGAGAGGTTTTTCCTGACAAAATTCGAGTCGAGACACGGCTCTTCCAATAGAGAAATATACATTTTTCGAGTCGAGACATCACTTTTACAGCACACTTTCGAGACGAGACAGCCACATATCTTGTCTCGTGCGCATCCCTACCTCTCATGGAAGTAGTCTGATAACTTCTACTGTAGATAATTTTTTTTAAAAAATCAGTGAATACATTTTGTACATACATTTACAATAGGAGACAAGAAGAAATTCGAAACGACACACTTAAATTTTTCCGAGACTCAAGACAAGACTTGTAAAATACTTATGAGACGCGGTGAGAAAACTTGATTTTTCGTCTCGTCTCGTCGTAAGGAACTGTATTCACCGCTCTGTGCAATGTGTGACTGTGCTACGAGAGTCTAGTAAAAAGGTCCAGAGGTTAGCAAGATGTGGATCCATGGTCATGCAGAACGCTTATGACACGAAACATAGAGACGGCAAGACGCTGGATGTCCTCTTCGCCTATAGAAAGCTATGTGTTTGTGACACCAAAGCTCGTCAATTGTATCCGGAGAGTATCTTTGGCGTGCGAAGCTTTGTGCAATCATTTGACGGATCAATTTCAATTGGCGAGAGATAAGGTGAAAGTGAAGCCGAAAATTAGTGGACCATCGTGTGTATGCAGCATATGACACTGTGTTCTGCATACTGTCGTACGTTATTCTGTTAGAAAGTGCTTCCATCCTGGACCTCTAGTATAGGAAACACAACCGTGTCCATCTCATAGGTATTCTTGCCGTCGGCTGATCAATTATTAGTTCTTTTTTGTAGTTTAGTTTAGATTTGGTTTCCATATTGTCCATTTGCCGACGAATCATACTAGCTACTCATTTAAAATCAGCTGCAGTAAATTGTTCAATATTAAATATATTTAAGTTACAATCACCTTTAGCCTACACCAGATACCAACAATAGGCTATTTGATATATTAATCATTAATTTAATTAATAGCTCACAAAATGCCCCAACCACCAAGTAGGTATACATCTTATTATAACATTATTCACAAAGGACATATTGCCACACCTCTATAATTGTTTCTCGTATTACATTATAAATTCCCTTAAAGCTGGATGTTTTATAACATACAACAATATCTAACAATCTATTAGTTCAGGACATCAATTTTCCTCCTGGCAAACTTGGAAGCCATCAAAGGCTCTTCCCCCCAGAATTGACCAACCACCCCTCCCGGAGCTAAGATAGCCTAAATTAAATTGCTAATATACGTCACTCTTGTGCAGGATACGTTCTTTAGCAAATAATATCATAATGCAACCCCTTGAGTTTTCGTTTCTCTCTCTATCACTCTGTCTGCAAATATTAAACACAAAAACCTTTTTGGCCAATATTATAACGTTATAGCTCTCCCTGTTGATCTCGTGGTAGCATGCGCGTCTTTGGTGCATGGGTCCCAGGTTTGATTCTGGTGCCATTGGAATTTGAATACTTTACGGTGGCCCGGGTTCCACCTTAAACTGTGGGTACACGTCTCACATGACCTCGGTGCTGAAAACGAACGGTAAATTTCAACAAACAACAGCACAATTATAACAATACTATATTTACTTTTGTGTCTCAACATCTGTCAATAGATAGGACCTAGATGTGAATAGCCACGGAATCATGAAGCTACGTACGCTTTGAAAATTAGATATTTGCTTTATTCATCTCTTTTTACGCTTAATATTTATTATCAAAATTTCTTTTTTTGAATATCCGTAGTATCTTTTGTTGCCTGCGCTTCAAAGAACAACTTCCATATCCTTACAATATGACTAAAAAAACTATTCTTTTATAAATTTCTTCTTCTAATTTCTTTTGACTTTCGTGACTATGAAAGGTTTAGTACGAATAAACAACACACATTTTAAATATTTTTTATTTCCTCGTTGATTTCGTTCCTATTTGTGATGACAGAAATGAAATAATACGATGTATAAGATTTGATGTATAAGTTCAACATTTTCTTATTTGTGACAGAAATGAAATAATATAATGTATAAGATTGATTTTATAGGTTCAACATGTTCTTATTTGTGAGAGAAATGAAATAATACGATGTATAAGATTGATTTTATAGGTTCAACATGTTCTTATTTGTGACAGAAACGAAATAATACAATGTATAAGATTGATTTTATAGGTTCAGCTGTTCTTATTTGTGAGAAAAATGAAATAATACAATGTATAAGATTTGCTGTATAAGTTCAACATTTCCCTCAGTTTCCGGTACACCTTGTAACTTTTTTTAAAAATTCTTTTTGCTTCTTTATGGTTTTTCCCATACACTCACATACTGTTCTTCTCTTATTTATTTTTCTTTCATTTCTTATCCTCATTGCCTTGACATTACGTGAGGTCTGGTTCCTCCATGCGTCTTCTTTGTTCTTCCCTATCTGCTCGCATTTTATCAACCCTCAGCCAGTTGTGTTGTTGTCGCCCAACCGACCGACCAATATCCGGTTTTCACGGAATAAGAGAGTTATTAGAATGGTCAGACACGTACCTGCTGCCTCAATCTATCTCTTCAATAAAAAAAAGGAAGGGACGCTGATAGAACAGAGTGAGGGACATTCTTCAGAGTACAACATTTCCTACTTCTTAGACGTTGCTTCCATTTTGAGTGCATCTTTCTCCCTTTTCGTATTGCTGCTAGACTTGTCAATAACGTAGTCTGGAGAAGTTTTCGATTAATATTTGCGATAGCAATAACTGAAATGCTACTTTGTATAGAATGCATCTTGCATTTTAATGTTTTAAGTTTTATTACATATACTAATGAAAATATTACACCCATTTTTGACCGAAATTGTAACTTCACTTCCGCATAGAATAGACTCACTCATGTAACTACTTGTTAAAAAGTTTACACAACGCCAGTTTTGTTATGATTGTTTAAAGAAAAAAATTAAATTATATTCTCAATCAAGAAATATTATTGGGGTGAAGCTTCTCTTTACTCGATTTAGGTGTTACAAGGTTTTATCTGGATACTCCTCCTCAAGGTTTTATCCAGATGCCTGAACCAGTCTTAACGAAATTTGACATGGTGATTAGAGAGCATGCGTTGAGTGTCGTAACGGGTTGCATGTCCCGATTGGACATATCATTGAGGAATAATCACAGAGAAACAGGATACCCATAGACTTAACATTGGTTAAGCATTTGGTTGTCGAATTCTCATGGTAAACAATGGAAAATAGAATTTTCAACATTAGAATTAGGGCGAATCTCTTTTCATTTTGTTCTGCGAACACACTTTTTCAAAGTTATTTATTATGTTTTTCGCTGATATGCCAAATTCAAGTCTTTGCACGTCGTGTTCGTTTACGAAAACAACTGACACACTATATATATATATATATATATATATATATATATATATATATATATATATATATATATATATATATATATATATATATTTAAAGAATAAAGATAGGTCTCTTCTCTCCAAATTTGCATTTAATGCATATCTAGTAATATATTTTGATGAATTATATTATATTCTCAATCAAGTAATAAATTTGGGAGTAATATATTCTCGAGTAGGTCATACTGCATTGTTTCAGTGTAAAGTGTATTAAGACCTGTATCTGAAACGTTTGTAAATAAATAGATAAATAAATAAATAAAAATAAATAAATTTACTAATGATGTACCCAAGCAAGGAAATATTATAATAAATTTATGAAAATTAAATAGCATTCTCAAACAAGAAAATGTTATAATAAATGTACAAAAGCTAAATAATAATATTATTAAATAACTAATTATTGAAATAAATTTGCAAAAAGTTAATAACATACTCAATCAAGAATGGATTTTAATAAATTTGTAAAAGAAAAAGTAAATGATATTCTCAAACAAGTAAATATTAATTTGAAGTAAAAAAAAAGAAAGAAAATACTTAATTCAAGAAAAAGTAGTATAAAACTAATATATTCTCAAGAAAGAATTATATTCTCAAGAAAGAAAGTTTTTATCTGTTTTAATATATATAAAAACTTTTTAATCGTGTTGTTATACCTGTTGTGTATATATTTAAAACTCTGAGCTTGTTTAATATCAAAGTAACTACAACGAACTTCAGAATATAATAGATTAACAGGCTACGGATTGTTATTAATAGGTTTCAATTTGGTTTTTGGGAAGAAAGCTAACTGCAAATTTGCCTTGCATAATAATTATAGATCCTGAGAGAAGTCACTCAAAGTTATTTGTTAATCAAAATTTGGCATTCAAGGTAGAAATATTGCACTTAAAATTTATAATAATAATATTTATTCAAATTGCGTTTGCTCCTTAGAAATCCTGTTTAAATTTCATTGTTGTTATTGTTATAAAATATTAATATAGATACTTAAATATAACAATGAAATTTAATCATTGATAATATTAAATGGAAGGAATAAGTTACTTTCTGAAAACTATTTTGTATTTTGTATTTTAAATACATTTTTCAATATTAAATGTTTCATTGCAATAATTATTCAACAATTGTTCATTTTTGTAGTGTAGTGAAATTTGTAGTTTTACATTCCGCTGTAAAGAGCTGTAAGCTAAAGAAATTAAATGGCTAATAATAAAGTGACTGATGTAACAATAAATAAATAAATAAATAAAATTTAAAAAAAAAGAGTTTTCCGTAGAGCCCCCCAGGGTATGGATTTGATGTATTTCGATTCACAGAATCCAAATGTGGAAACCCTAGGGCGATTGACCATGTAAATTTTGTTTTATGAGTGAAAACATGTGTCCTCCCTATCTAAAATCGCTCGAATGTTTTGCCCATAAAACAAAATTTAAATGGTCAATCGTCCTAGGGTTTCGAAATTTGGATTCTGTGTAACATAATATATTGAATCCATACTCTGGGGTTTCCACATTTGGATTCTGTGTAACAAAATACATTGAAACCATACTCTGGGTTTCTAAATTTGGATTCTGTGTCATAAAATACATTGAATCCATACCCTGGGGTTTCGAAATTTGGATTCTGTGTCATAAAATACATCGAATCCATACTCTGGGGTCCACTGCACAGAACTTTTATTTATTATTATATTTGTGTGTGTGTGTGGCTGTGTTGGGAGGAAACAGAAGAACCTAGAGAAAAATTGAAGTTCAATGATATGAAAAAACTCACGGCCACGATACTGTTCATCACAAACTCACGTAGAACCGGAGATCCCCCTTACACCACAAGTGAGTGCTCTGATTTGTATCATACATATATAGAATAGGGTTACATACATTCAATGGCTGTAAACAAGAAGTTTTGGTACTGTTTTTGAAGTACGATACCAAGAATATAGTAGAACAATTTAGGATAATAGTAGAGTAGAGTAGAATAGGGTAGGGTAGATAGAGTAGAGATGAAGGTGAATATTTCTGATTGTTTAAAATAGGTCCTATTCCGTTAAATGTTATAATAAGGTCAAGGAAAGCTAGCGTCTGGTAGATTGCTGCACGTGCTGTAAAAGAAGGAAGTGTTGTACGCCAATCTCTGCATCATTATTCTTTCACATTCTTTTTAGATAACTAAGATTATTAACCATTCTGTTGTCGTTAGTTAAATATTGAAACTTCTGTTAAATATTTCAACGTTAGAAATCATCATGTAATAGGGGGTGTTTCAAAATGAATTTCGGGATTTTAAGGCTTTGTAATATTAACTTATAATTGTAAGTAATACATCAAATGAAAGAACAAGTCAGTTTTGTACACATGAATGCAAGTGCACTGTTTCCTCTGTGTGCCGTTAGAAAGTGCTAGTAGCAAAGATGGCGATTAGTTGCTGCATAACGATGAAGATTTACTGGATCGTATCGTCTTTAGGGATAAATCGACATTTCGCCTAAGTGGTGATGTGAACACTTATCGTGTTTGCATCTGGGGGTCAGGAAATCCTCACGAGATGATACTGTTGCAACGAGACTTCTCCTAAATTAAAAATTGTTTTTTTTTTTGTGTGTGTGTGTGTGTGTGTGTGTGTCATATCCCGGTGGAAAGTTTATGGGCCTTTCTCTTTCGATGGTGCTTCTTATCTTGATGCGCTACAACTATGGCTCTTTCCTCACTTGGAAGAGGGTGGACCAGAGAACTTTATTTGGCAGCAAAATGACCTACCCGACTTAAGGAAAAGGACTGAAGCAGTTGTTGGAACAATTTCGCCAAACACATTGGTCAAGAACTCGCCTATCGACTCGATCTGTGCCGTGTGACGAAGAGTACTCATATTGAATACTTGTAGCAAAAAAAAAAAAAAAAAAAAAAAAAGTGTGTTGCTTTAGCATTTAGTGTATTATTTAAAATTGTACGGGAATTGTAATAAATACTAGAATACGATATTCATTTTGAAACACTCTGTATTATTACTATTATAGAGTTATGACTTGTTAAACTTTCTAAGTTGGCCACCGGAGCTATTGGAGAGGCTTTTTTTCTTTTCTTTTTTACAGAGGCTTTAGCAACAAGCCTCCAATGCATCATGTATTCTGTCCAACTGTCAGACGCCATCCTTCCTTAACCGCATAATAGTTGTGTAAGGGTGTATTATAAGCAAAAATTAATTTCTTACTTGTTACCATTTCGTTGTAAAATATATACACTGATCTTTCCGAAATAATTTCTAGACAATATGTGTATTTGGTTACCTATTTTTGAGGATTGTGTAACGGGAATTTCGTACGATTCGCTACTCTGTGAGTCCGATATACATATTACAGAACAAATAAAACGTTCCTTGTATAAATTTGTTCTGCTTGTTTCTGGTAACGTATACTTTAGCCAATGTTTTATCATTTAGCAAAAATATGTTGTACAAGATTTACCAGTTTCGTTGCTTTTTTCCCCTGCTTTCGGAGAACGAGAAAGGGTTTGGAAAAGGGGTTTAAAAAAAAAACTAATGCTGAGAAATTTTCCACCGGGATTACGCATGCTCTTCTCTCATTTATTTATTTCGCACATTTTCGCGTTTTTTTTTTTTTTTTTTTTTTAACGTTTAGAGCAAATGGGATAGGCAAGACTAAAGGAACGGGGGGTGCATTTTGTTTGGTCTATTCGAGGTGTTGTCTGGGTTCGAGATTATAAGTGTGATAAAGCAAGCGGCTTAGATCTGTATGTGTGTGTGTGTGTGTTTGTAGACTTAAAAAGGTGCGAAAACATAAATAATTAAACAAACAGATAAATAAAGTAGTATCTGAGTGGACTTGGTGGTGGTGGTGGGGAGTTGCAGTGGAGAGAAATAAGATTTCGTTCCTGGCGTTGAAAACGTGGAAGGGGGGTTGAGGGGACGCACAGAGAGAGTGAGAGAGAGAGATAGGTGGCGATGTGAGGTAGCAGGTGTGATTCTTTCTCGTTGTTTCTCAGCTCCGCCGTCCGGTAGAAACAACTTTGGCTCTCGTGTGTTTTCTAAAATAAATCCATGGCAGAGCCTCTCTTCACACATTGTAATAGGATTTATTTAGGATTTCTTCCCTCTAACTTTATTATGTTTATTATGATGGGCCACTGAAAGGGTGCAGAGTGGGGCCCGGACCCCCCTGGCTCACGAAAACAGCTTAAATTTCTTAAGATTTTCTTAATACAAATAAAAAATTCTGAAGAACGTAATGTAGCAATCAGGCTTTAGAAGTCCCCCTAGAAAATTTTCTTCGGGCGCCCATGATTATTGTATACAAAATATACAACAATTAGTTACAGATTTATACAGAATATCCTAGCATATTTCCTGAATTCTGGTAAATAATCAAGATAATGATGAATATGTATATAAGTACTAGCACATTGCCCGTTCTTGGCACGGAGAGAATACGTTTAATTTTGGGCATAAAGAGCAGTGGGGTCTGAATTATAATTTAAATGGCATCGGAAGTGTCACTGTTTGTCTCAGCGACCCCGAAAACTATGAATTCAACACTAATATCGTTCATTTTCAATCATTTTATTATATCTCCTCCCTCCTCGTCTCTACTTTGCGGGGCTGAATTTGGACTTAAACGGCATAAGAAGTTTTATATATATGGTTAATAAAATAACTTTTAATTTTAAAACTTTATTAGCACAATAGTAATTTGTGAACTTGTGGTTATTTTAATCACATTAACTTCAGAATTCAAATTTATTATCTTCGTAAGACTTATTAAAACACTCAAGCTGTCGAAATCCTTTAACTAGAAGAAATACAGACACTGTCTTCTTAATAATGCATCATTAGAGATAATCTGGCTCCTATGAAAGCTAAACACACTACGCTTTCTTTGTGATTTTTTTTTATGAGAGTAATGGTCATTAAATTTGATTTAAAACCCAATAAAATAAGCGGCGTTTTTCATCAGTTAAAGAACGTAATATATATATAATGTGTGTGTGTGTGTAATTATTTCCTTTTATAGCTCAAAGAATTTCATTGAATTGGTGACGAAGTAAAAGAAAAAGTTTTAGAAATGTGTGTGTGTGTAGCAGTTTATTGGAACTTCTCTACATAAAAAATAGTCTTGTTTTACAGAGAGACTAAGGTCGTATCTACCAAATGTTCTTTAATAAACCAATAATTATAAGCAGAGAGTGGCCCGAGGGAAAGGTAGGAATCTCTCTGGAGCTACAATTTTTTTTTATCAAAGACATTTGTCCAATTGGACTCAACGTTTGTTGCCAGTACTTTAGTTGTACTACTTTTCACCCCTGTTCATTCAAAGTGTTTCGGGTATGAGTGTCACTGTTAGATGAATCTACCTCACTGTTCGATACATGCGTGTTACCGTTAAGAGGAGACAAAACAACAACAGATATAAAATTGCTTCTTAAGAAGCCCCATGACGGCGAAATTAAAATATCGCTAATTTTACAGTAACTATGCTATATCTTCAAATAGATAAAAGATAATCGAAAAGTGGAACAAGAGCGCCCTAGACAATATTATTTTGCATGAAGTACCGTTATCACGAGTCACCTAGTAGCTTTCCGTTTTCAGCCATTCAAAAACACGAAAATAAATGCCGATTTTCTAAATGGCTGGAAATCGAAAACAGATAAGTGAGTCGTGATAACAGTATCTCATGTAAGAAAATATTGTCTAGCGAGCTCTTGTTCCACTTTTGGATTATCTGTTTGAAGATGTCACAAAATTACTAAAAAATTAGCGGTGTTGTAATTTCACCGTGATAGAGCCTCTTAAAGGTTTTACAACTTTCTCACCGTTTCACAGCATTACAGGAAATATTGACCCATTCAGAAAACTGTGAAATGTTAGGCCTTTTTCTTCTTCTTCTGATGTTGCCAGTTCAAAATCTGTAGGTTGGATCCAACTGTTTCCTTAATAGATCTAAGCTCTATTTTACTGAAGCATTAATTGTTATAACGGAACTTATTTTTACAGAAAAAAAAACGATTCATTTGAGACGACTTGTTTGCAAAAGGACATAATACAAAAGAATAATTGTTATTTTTAAGTATGCTGCCTTTTGGCAAGTTCTGGGACTAATGAGATTTTTTTATTTTATTTTAGATTTGAGCCTCGAAGTGATTCTTCCATGTTTCTCGATCTTCAGTTTCCTCTTTTAACTCCCAATATTTTTTCTATTTTTCAAATCTTCGATCAGTTGTGTTCTTCTTATTATTATTCCTCGTTTTCCTTCTATGGCGGTACGAAGAAGAAAATTTCTTCGCAATATGTATCCAATCCAGTTGGCCTTCCTACGAAGCATGCTGGATAAAACCGTCCTCTTCTTTCCTATCCGTTTTGAAACGGCTTCGTTTATTACTCTTTCTGTCCATTTTATCTTCTCCATCTTTCTCCTACACCACATTTTGAAGCTTTCTAAATATTTCTTGGTAGAATACTTATACAAATTATATTTGTATACAAACACAAGTTTTAAGCTAACTGAAATTTCAACTTTTAATTTTGATTACCAGCGCGCGAAAGATGGTCTTTATTTTAGGCATATTTTAAAGGCAAACAGTGCGTTCTATGGGAGGAAATTACTTCAGTCGCGGAAATGTTAATGCATATCAGTACAGTCCATTTCAAAAGGTAATAAAACTATTATTATTATTATTATTATTATTATTATTATTATTATTATTATTATTATTATTATTATTATTATTATTATTGACAATTTTCTGTCCTCAGCGTAACCGATCTCTTTATTTGTTCGTAAGAATTAATTTATTATCTGACACCAATTACAATCTTCTTGTTTTCTTTCCGATTTTATCTTCTACTTGTGATGATTTCTAGGGGTGACTCCGAAGAGATTCTCAGGTGGTGCGATGCCTGAGGAGTAGTGCGCTTACCCCTACTGCGTGGGGCCATTGCTTCGATCCCCGCCCGACTAAGTTTGAGGTGGACAATACCGTGTCCGTGGGTTTTCCCGGGTTACTCCCGTTTCCTACCACATTCTCATTCCACCAATTATTCCATCATTATTGATTTGTTTTAATCATCGTCTCCCTGAGCTCAAATGGTATAACGTGGGACAAACTGAAATATTTTTATTTCATTTCATTTCCGGAGAGATTCTTCTAGAAGGTCAGAAATGCCCCTCCTTGCGGGGCATGATATTTGTTATCGTGCTTTAACGTGGATTCCCAGTATTTTCGCAGTAGTTCTTTTCCCTCCCCGTATTATGAAATTCCTCCCGGAGGAAACCTACTCCACCATCACAGATGCAATATCTACTCAAATGATGCCCTAACCCGCTTTTGTTTCTCATTTCTGAAATGTAAAGAAATAGATTAACATTAAAGCTCTTAAGATGAAGATTTTGAAGAAATGACAAATTATTTTAAAATTTTTTTAAAGGTCAAATTTCATGAACAATGAAAGGACTGACCTAAATATTGGTATGTATGTATCTTGTGTGAAGTGTGTGACAAGTGAAGTTAAAAAAAAAAAAGAGGGATCTTCATGTTAACACATTCAAACATTTTTTAAAAAATGTTAGAAAGAAAAACAAATGAGAAGTTGGAAAAAGGAAAGCAAGAAAACATCGATAAAGCAAAAGACAGCGGAGGGTTATTGTTTTGTAACAAAAGAGGTTTTAGAAATCTTGCGTGAGGAGTGAGAGAGTGGAAAAAAAACAGTGGCGGATGGGACGAAATGAGACAATGGGCACAGTGAGTTATTACGGGCAGTTTTCATTTCTAGCACAACTGGACTAGAAGATTCTCTCTCGACAACCACCAACTAAATTCCCTTATAACCCCCGCCCCAGACACAGAGACACACACACAAATACCCCCTTCCTGTACCTCGCCTAACCCCTTGCCATCCCTCCTCAAACTCAACTCTTTTCAGTCGTACAACATCCTAGTATAAATG
Organism: Thermobia domestica; assembly: GCF_964235325.1. Lineage (NCBI taxonomy): Eukaryota > Metazoa > Arthropoda > Insecta > Zygentoma > Lepismatidae > Thermobia > Thermobia domestica. Next base: position 379,701,898 of record NC_137455.1, on the reverse strand, counting down.
CGGCTACCTCCAATGTATGTGTTTAAGAGTGCGGTTGGCACAAACACACGGATTCTGGATTAATTAAAACATTCTGACAGCACGTAAATTAGTGATGATAACGAACTCCCTCCCGAGTTAAAGCTTCTACAGAAAAGTATAAATAAAAAAACTATGGAGAGAGAATTTTTTGGCTGAGTTACAAACAATGGAAAGCTAGAGTTGAAGAGAAATAAAAAAGAAATAAAATAAAACACTATACATCTGGAAAAACAACTTGGTTTATTAAGAAAGGGTGTATATCTTCTTAAACATAACATTTTGTGCTCTGATGTTCTGTTAATTTGTTTCCCTATAAATCCAGCAATAAATTTGAAATAAAAGGACAGCAAAACTTGATTAGTTTCCAATATTTTACATGGTATTTGAATTAGGAACGTCGCAAAAATCAATTTAGGAGACCCAATCACTGCGAAATTAAAATACTGCTAAATGTTACAGTAATTATGTGATATCTTCAAATAGATAAAAGATAATCAAAAAGTGGAAGAAGAACTCACTAGACAATATTATTTTATATGAGATACCGTTATCTCGACTCACTTATTTGCTTTAAATTGTACAGCTATTTACAAAATCGGTATTTAATTTCGCGTTTCTATATGGCTGCAAAGCTACTAGGTGACTCGTGATAAAGGTACCTCATGCAAAATAATATTATCTAGCGCGCTCTTGTTCCACGTTTCGATTATCTTTTATCTGTTTGAAGATATCACATAATTACCGTAAAATTAACTGCATTTTAATTTCGCAGTGATTAGGCCTCTTTAAGTAGTGGATGCAAGATCAAGGTATTATTCCATTTTTGATTTTTTTAAAAAGCAAAGATAAAAGATACTGTAGGTTAATAGAGGATTATCGTTTAGGAACGAAAAGGCTCTAGATTCAAAACGCGCTCCGGAACATTGTTACTGATAGACGAGACGATATTAGAAATAATATTTTTTCGTCTCGTCTCGTGTATTTTGTAGAAATCTCGTCTCGTCTTGATTCTCAAAAGAATTATTTCTAATCTCGTCTCAGTTCTCAGAAGCCTTTTCTTGTCTTGTCTCGTTTTGAAAATCCACAGGAGCATATATACAAAATTTATGCCTTAATTTTTTCGAGAAATTATTAGAATTCTTCCACGTCATGAGAGGTCCTCGAAGAGTGTGATATTACAACATTTAAACTATATTTAGTATTGGAATATACTGTGAAAAGACTTGAATGTCTTTAAACGTTGATAAGTGCTCTTCATTATGTTCGTACAATCACTTTATCAATTTATTATTTTTATGCCATGAATCATGTGACACTAAAATAGTGTCTAAGACTTGTTCAGACATTCGAGAAATTTCTCGCTTGGAAAACAAAAGAAGAATTTACTACTTGTCTCGACTTGAATTTAAACATGTAGGCCCTATTACTTGTCTAGTTTTCAACACGAAAATGGAGAGGAAATGACGTCTCGTGGATAACACTACTTTCTGAAATTTTCTACTTCTTCTAAATGTCGTCCTAAATTTCACTACGTGAGTGCTGGTATCGTGCATCTAAATGTAGAACCTGGACAACTACTAGAACTTCTGTGTTTTGTTGTTAGTACATTAGCTAAAAGAATACATGTAACAAATAACAGCTAACAAATAGCTTAGTAACAACAGACAAAAATGACTGTTTGGAACATGAGCCGTTTATTGTTTACAAAGTACTGCGTTTTTGGAACTAATATTATCTTTCAAGATCTTGAATACCCGACAATAATTAAGGATCCGTAAAGAGACAAAATTTTCGTTCTAGAATCGAAAATAACCGTGCTCTTCCAATGGAATCAGATCCAATTTTCGAGACGGGATATTTATAAAACGTGACAGCATCAATTCTTGGCTTTTGCGCATCCCCAACAATAATGACGTCACAAAATGTGCATCTAAATTTCTGGCTTTTAAAAGATTTGCAAGCAGTGATGACTACAATTGTAACTAGGCAAGCGAAGAAACAGAAAATTTGAGGGACAGCCTTTTTTGTATACTTGGAGGGTAATTGTATATTACTTGACCTACATTAAAATAATGTCTAGGGGGATACTCCGGGGGACAGGCTTATCCATCAGGAGGCTCTCGCTCCCTTGCTCTCTCTCTCTGGTGTGGCGACTGCCTGCAAGGAATTACATGTTTCTTTAGTAGCATTGTACAGACTCAGTTTGTAATTTAAAAAAAAACTTCTTATTGACCTTTTAAATAAAAATCGGACGAGCAAAGCGGAGGGCACAGTGAGGATTGTTAATGAAGGAAGAGAAAAACTTACACTTGGAAAGATTGCACTATGCCGTAAGTGACTGAATTTTTTTCTGATTTACATCTGCAATTAATAGCCCCATTTCGAACACAATACTTCACATTTTTTTGCGTTACATCTTATGGGTCAGCAAATAAACTTTTTGTTCAGATAAAGTGTGGTCAGCCCGATGGACTATTATCACTGTTATTCCTGTTTTTATTTTTTTTAAAAAAAGGAAGAAAAAAAAGAAAACAAGAACCTCTCTAGCGAGGTATCTCCCCATTTGCCTCACGATACTGGTTCAACATTGAAAATTAGACATAGATACTAAAACAATCATGGTGTTTATACTGAAATATGACCTTTTATAACCTGATTTTTCACTAAAACTTCGGGGTATTTACAGATTAATTTGTAAATTAACAATAAAACATGTAATAGTACAGGAAAACATGTAGAACCTAATTCTGTCAGAAAATACTGTAAAATTACGTTGACATTTTGACATTCTGAATTGAAACATATTTACCATATAATTTGCCTAAATATTTTAGACACTTGATTGAACATTTTTATTACATAAATTAACTTAAAATTATGGGCTATGTATATTTTAACAATATGTTAATTCTTTTGTAACATTTAGAAATGTCTACAAAGAAAGAAAGTACAAAGTCATACGGTGCCTGAAGCTCTACATATTTCTTTCAGTAGTCTGTTTCTACCTATATTATTTATGAGTCGAGTCATAGCGTATTAGAAGGAACTGTTAAAGATACAAACCTGACGTTACAAGCGATAAGGATGCACCATTATTGACAGTCGATTAAACGCTAACAGTCTTACTTGCATGTGCCTGGAATACATTAACAGAGACCTACCTGATGCTTTGGATAATGGACATCCCAATGTGGGGAAAGATGTATTATTGTATTCAACTCATAAAGCATGTTTTTCTAGGTGGTAACCGGAAGTCCTATTACGTCATTTGCTTGAGATGTGCATCAACAAAGAAACAAAACGCAACACTCAAAATATGTCTAAAAATGCATTGTTTTCTTTTCTCTTTCAATACTAGTGCTGCAGTAAGGTCGCAGTGGCTCAGTGGTAGAGCGATCAACTCTGGTGCGTGCGATCCGTGGTTCGATCTCATCTTCTGCCAAGTGTTTTGTGCTGGACAAACACAGTGTGCATGGGTTTTCTCGGTTTTCTCCCATTTTCTTTACATTTTATTTATTATTACCATCCTCTCCTTTAGATTGCACGACATAAAAGTTTTGCTTACAAGTATACATTTGTTCGTCTTTGGTTATATCTGTTTTACTATTAGAAGTGTTATCCCTTTTTCAAAAAACTAGATTAAACAGAAAAAAAACTTTGTACAAGGGAAGATGATATATAACGTAGTCAGTGGCTGATCCAGGATATGATCAAGGGAGGGGCTAAACCATAGTTTGCCGTTTTATCCAGTGTAAAGCAGCATTGAAGCCCATTTTATCCAATGTATACCTAAGCATCAAGGGAAGTTATAGCCCTTATAGCCCCCTTGGATCCACCACTGAACGTAGCTACGAAGTATTTTTGTTCTTTGTCCTGGGATGTAGAACTGAAAGATATTTTTTTTTCTGTAGCACTACAGCGTTCGTCTCTAGTACGAAAGGGCTCTAGTTCCACTCCAGAGCTCGGTTCCAGCAAAGGCATTTGACGAGCAGCGAGGGATAAATTAATGTTGGATATTTGGGGTGGAGGCTCAGTGTTATCAACCGTGCCGGAATGTGCTCTCTTCAATCTCCTAAGTTAGTATTTAGTCAGAGACAAGAATAGTTTTTTTTTTTAATTAGTCACAACGTAGTGTTGTCCGCGAGACGAGATGACACAAAATTTTCTTGACGAAACAGAGCTTTCCAACAGGAACCTATATAATTTTCGAGACGAGACACTTTTACGACAACTTTTTTTTTTAGACGAAGCAGATCTAAATCTCGTCTCCTGAGCAACACTCGTCACATCTTTTGCTAATGAGTGTACATTGTTTATTACTCTTGTTTAGTTTCCTCCCTGATTATTATCTGTTTTACGATTAGAAGTGTTAACCCTCTTTTTATCCCTTTGCGAAGAACTAGATTAAACGGAAAAAGGGGGAAATATATGTAACGCAGCTATTTTTGCTGCTTGTCGTGGTTAATTGTATCTCTCTGAGATAGAGCGGAAGAGAGAAAACAGATCTTAGTGCAAGGGGCGATACGAAATTACCATCAGCAACTGACCCTTATGTCTTGGAGGTTAATTACAAACGAAGTTCAGATGGCTTTGATAAGATTCACACGTGGTTATGTATGAGTGTTGTATTGTATTCTGGGACAATGGAGATTGTTTGTTGCTCGTGTTATTTATTTATTTATATACCACACACACATACACGTAACCAATATAGACTGTATTACTTAATTTTGTTCGTTTAAAATGGTTATTTCTTGTTTGTTGTGCGTTGAAATTTTATACATTGATATTAGAAATGATTGAATTAATTGAAATAAATATATCTAACAGGAAAGTTGTATCAACATTATTTGTTTTGTTTAAATATAAAACTAAGACGTTTAGGGTGGTCTAGTGGTTAGCGCTCGCTCGATTTTTGTGAATGATACTCCCGGTTGTATTTCAGGTGGGAGAGAGCGAATGTTCGACAGTGGTCCAAATTCCGCTTTAAGCTATAGATCTTGTATTATATAGACTCACTTCCAACAAGTAACGGAAATACCTTAAACCGTTGATATTGGTCTATGTAATTTCGCTGCTGAGAAAGGACGTAAATGCCTTAAACTGTAGGGATTGCCCTATGTAACCTCGTTGCTGACAAAGGACATACATACCTTAAACTGTAGGTCTCGCACAAAATAGCCTCGCTGTTAACAAAGTATGTAAATACAACTCAATCAATTGCCTAAATTTATTTATCAACATCATTGCAAATACAGTTATGAATCCATTTTAAACTCGAGGTGACTAATAACAATTAATAGAACATTTCAGATTGAAGTCTGCCATTAAATTATTATTGGAACGTTATTGTCCGTTCTTAACATAATCATAATCGCGGATGCTCTCGTCTTTTGGTGCGTGCACTCCCGGGTTCGATTCCCGGTAAGGACACCCTGCCAAAAAAGTATAAGAGCTTATTCAGGCCCGATATTATGAGTGAGGTTATCCTGGGTTTTTCTCATTCGCACCAGGCAATGTCGGGATGGTACCTTACACAGGTCCCAGGCCGCTTCCTTTCTTCCCCAATCTTTTTCCCTTCCCGTTCCGCGAATAGTGTGATCGCCAAGGGACGTCGTCCCTCATACGTGACGGGTTAACATAGTCATAGATGCTGAAAGCCCAGAAATCTAATTCCTAATCCTAATCCTAGTGACGGGTTAACATGGCCATAGATGCTGAAAGCCCAGAAATCTAATTCCTAATCCTAATCCCTTAGCATAATCATTCGAACATTTATTCGTTATTGAAACAATGAATCGAACATTTGTTTGTTATGAAAATTGTTGTTCGATTATTTGAATAAAAATGTTGGAATATTCAGGCAATTACGAATCAGAAATAATCGACTCGATTTTATTCATAAATTCGAACGCGGGATTAAAAAAAAAAATGTTCTGTCGGTTCTGAGCTTACTATCAAGATCAAGAGACTTCTCTTTTATTTAATAACAATAGTAATATAGCGATGTTAATTAATCCCTCACTGATTTCAATTACGAGGCCTCATCACTGCGAAATTAAAATACCGCTAATTTTACAGTAATTATGTGATATCTTCAAATAGATAAAAGATAATCGAAAAGTGGAACAACACCTCCCTAGACAATATTATCTTGCGTGAGATACCGTTATCACGACTCATTTATCTGCTATTTAGAAAATTGGCATTTATTTTCGCGTTTCTAAATAACAGCAAACGAAAAGATACTAGGTGACTAGTGATAACGGTAACTCATGCAAAATAACATCGTCTACGGAGGTCTTGATCCACTTTTCGATTATCTTTTATCTATTTGAAGATATCACATAATTACTGTAAAATTAGCCGTATTTTAATTTCGCAATGATAGGGACTTTTACTCCGTATCGAATTTAACTAATATGTAGTCCATAGTTATAAGATGTAAAAGAAAGCAAACATAGAAGTTTAATATGTGTACGCACTTAAATGATTATTTTGATTTTTGTGATTTTACAGTAAACAATATTGCATTAATATTTGTGTTTATTTTTTTTCTTTCTAGGTACGTATCTCTGGTTTACTTACTGAGTAGAAATTACACGTAAGTACAATAGCTTGTATGTCTTTAATTGATTTATTCATATGGTTCAACTACAAACCTAATAAACGGCCATGCCTTTAAAACAGTTTGGCTATGTATTTAAACAAATAGTAAGAAGAAAATCTTCATGTTAAGATTTTTCAGTCAGAATAGATCACTGTAAAATATTTAATAAACATATAAAGATTCATTGACAAATTTAGTTCAATCTTGTTCTTCTGAAACATATTACTGTAATTTAATATGGCTAAAATGACAGAAGTTTTGTCAGTGATTCTTTGTAATTAGCGACTTTTTTTTTTTTTTTTTTTACAGTGAATCAATCTAAATGTACCAATCTAATGTTATTTATTAATATGCCAGTGTACAATTTAGAATTTAACTATTTGAAAAGTTAATTATAATCATAACACTATAACAATAGTCTTTCTGAAAAATCTTAATATGCATTCTCATACTGTGCTTCGAGTTAAACAACAATGAAATTTAATTAAAGCTCAGTATTACTGTTAATTTGGTTGCCAATTACTTGCTTCCCGATCGAAACAACTACATTTACTTTTTGTATTTGGAATATTTTGTTTAAGAAACCCCATCACAATGAAATTAAAATAACGCTAATTTTACAGTAATTATGTGATATCTTCAAATAGATGAAAGATAAACGAAATATGGAACAAGATCTCGCTAGACAATGTTATTTCACATGAGATTCTGTTATCACGACTCACTTATCTGCTTTCGATTTCCAGTCATTTAGAAAATCGGCATTTATTTTCGCATTTCTAAATGGCTGCAAACGGAAAGTTACTAGGTGACTCGTGATAACGGTAGTGTGCTCTTGTTCCACATTTCGATTATATTTTATCTATTTGAAGATATCACACATAATTACTGTAAAATTAGCGGTATTTTAATTTCGCACTGACTAGGCCTCTTAATACGTTAGTTTTGTAAACGCTTATACCATATTTCTCTATAGCAAAATTAGCACGATATTCTCGATATTAATTTTATATTCATACAGTTATAGTTACTGTAGAAGAATAAAAAATTCTTTTGGAAGACTGTTTTTGATTTATATTTTATTTTCCAATGTTTGTAGTTTATCGTTTGTTTGGACTATTTTAATAGTAGTCGATAAGTCTGGAACACTACTATAAATGGATAGTTTATGCATATATTAATTAACAAACATATGTACATCATTTTTCGTTTTTTTTTTTTTTTGAGTTTTTGTTAGTGTCAATCCATTTATCTATAACATGATTCTCCTGCTGTTTTAAAACTGGACTTGAGTCCAAGATGGCGACTAATTTTATCATGTGACCGTATACTTTGCCCCCATCCACAATGGACATTTCGATGTTTGTCCAATCCATCCTGTTAGAGCATTTGCTCCAGACTTTTGAACCACTCTCTGTACATTCTTTTTATTATTATTATTATTTAAATTTGTCTAAGTTAACTTCGTTTTCTACTATCAACCGTAAAGCCTAAGATTTTGTTCACCTTCAGTACAGTTCATTGTTATTAACGTGGATTCCATTACAGTTCATTGTTATTAACGTGGATTCTATTACACACCGATTTACGAACTAAATAATCTGCCGAATTTAAAGAAGAATGTTGGTAGCCAAATTGACTGTGGTAGAGTTTTTTTTATTTTTTATTTTATTTTTTATTTATTTTTTTTTTTTTTACTGGTATGGAAGTGAGTGTGGCCGTTCTATTTAAAACATAGTCATACACTTTAATTCCTGAGTAAGAAATGAAATCAACGGAATGTGTTGTTAACGTTTCCAAGTGCTCCAGGACATACGTTATTCAATTTTAATTCATCCTTACGTAAGGCTACCGGACAAAATACAAGAATTATGTTTCAACTACTCTGTATCATTTGTTTTACGTGCTTACACGTTTGTCTTACTCCAATTTCGGCCTTCTATGACTGGGCCTTATTTCAATTTTTATTTCCAATATGGTTAGGTATTCTTCTTCTCCCGAGATCAGCAACCTTTCCATCTTTCCTCTCTTTTCTATTTTGTGCTAGACTTTCATTTCTTTGTAGATTTTCCTCTTCACATCTTGTATTATTTGCTTCCTATACTTCAATCATTGGCCTTCCTCTAGGAACTTTTCCTACTCGCAGCCCCTCCATAGCTCATAGCGTGATTCTTCCAAGTCTTTTATAATGTGTCCAATCATCCTATCTCTTCTCTAAGTATTTCCTTCTACCATTCCCTCTATAGCTCATAGCATGATTCATCCATGTCTAATAATGCGTCCAGCTTTTCTCTAAATATTTCCTTCTACCATTCCCTCCATAGCTCACAGCGTGACTCCTCCATGTCTTATAATGTGTCCAATCATCCTATCTCTTCTCTAAGTATTTCCTTCTACCATTCTCTCCATAGCTCATAGCGGGATTCCTCCATGTCTTATAATGTGTCCAATCATCCTATCTCTTCTCTAAATATTTTCGTCTACCATTCCCTCCATAGTTCATAGCGTGATTTCGCCATGTCTTGTAATTTCACATATGTGTAAACACATCTTGTTTGTATCTCTCTGTTTCTTCATCTCATTGATTTTTTTGCTTCCTGTACAATTTGTCTTTTTTGGGGTCCCGGGTTCGATCCCAGCCCCCACCAAGTGAACTTTGTGGTGGACAAACACCGTCTGTGTGGGTTTTCTCGTGGTTCTCCCGTTTCCTCTCACTTTCTTCATTCCACCATTTCATTCATTAATCATCATCACCGTCTCCTTTAGCCTAACCGGCATAACCGTGGGACGTAAAACTCAAAGATTTCATTTCATTTCATTTACAATTTGTCTTTTATCTTTGGCATGAACTCTTGTAATTCTTCATTGTCACTAACATATTGTTCCAGCCAAAATTTTTCAATACTATTCAACACTGCCTCATTTCTGTTAAATCTCTATTAACTTGGATAAGCTGTTTCATGCTTAGTTTAAACTTAGTATTGCTTCTTGCGTTGTTATTCCTTTTCTAAATAAAAAGTTAGAGGACATCAGGTTCGTTAATGAACAATGGGTACCAGAGAGAATACTTGGATTGAAGGTAAGTTTATTAATTGTATAAAAGCAATATAATTCGCACTGTATTATAATTTGATGGCAAGTACAAATTCAACAAAGGTAAGTGTATATTTTCAAATTTTTCTAATAAATTAACGAACTAGAAAAACAAATCCAATTAACAAAGCAACGTTTATTTTAAAATAATAACGTGACAATAATGTATGACAGTTTCATTGGCAATAACATGTAAATAATAATGTATGACAGTTTCATTGGCAATAACATGTAAATAATAATGTATGACAGTTTCATTGGCTTAATTAGACATTGGACAGTGTCTGATGAAGCAAATATGATCAATTAGTTGGCGAAACTGTCACATAGTTATTATTTCAAAATAAGATTGTTTTCTTCAGTGATTTGTTTTTCTAGTTGAAGACAAGGGCGCCCATGTTGTGGTTTCCAACGGGGGGGGTCCAAGGATAAGCAACGTTTCAAAAATAGTTTCAAATTTTGCTGTAACTAATGTAAACATTCAATTGGATTTTCGATATTCTAAAGTACAATTTCCTCTAGGGGGTGCGAGCGCCCCACCTTGCCCCCCTCCTGATGGGCACCCTTGGTTGAAGATACATGTACTTAAGATAGCAAAGCTAATATGAGCCAATTAGTTATTTCTAATGGATTATTGTATGTATTAAATATTTTCATTATTTTGTTTATCTATTTATTTATGTATTTTCTAAATAACTTGAATAATAACAAATAATACCATAATTTTGGAAAGTAGATCACTTGCTATTTGAAAGTACCATTAATATCGTTAATAGTTATTTTTAGGAGTTTTTAGACTTTCAAACGAGATTTTACGTAAGTATTAGAAGTTTTAGACAACAGTTATGACTTTCCGTCTGCCAGCAGGTATCAGAGGTGGAAACATTCTTCTAATATGAAGTTAGTGTCGCAACAATAGTTTCCAACTCGACCTTTATCCCTGTACTGCAACCTAAAATGGTAGAAACCAACCACTTCCGGTTTCAACGTTGATAGCCACAGAATAAAATCTATAATAGATAACTATAAGAATTTTTTAAAATTGAATCAACGTGTCAACGAAAAATACCATCTTTATTCATAGTACTCTACTAAAACCGGAAGTGATAGATATTTACTAGTACTTCCGGTTTAAGTATTGATATTAGAACACAAACGGTAAAGATATCAAGAAGCGACTTGTTTAAAATCGATTTAACGTCCCATGAATAGATTCCATATTCTTCGTTAACCCCCTATTCAAAATGACAGTGATGAAACAAAAACGGTTTAAGACACGAAAAGCTTTTTTCTGAGTTGATTCGACTTTTGAAGATCTGGGAATTCAATATTTCAACTAAAATTGTAGAAAGGGGCACACGAAACGCACGTATGACCAATGAGGTGCAAGGGAAGGATGAATTAAGCATAGTTTACGAGTAGAGGCTCCAGGTAAATTAGGTTAGGAACCTCGGTCTAAGTGAGATAATATTAGTAAATTATTCTATAGATATGAACTGTATTTAATTGCCAACTCAGTTATGTTTGTATAGATATGAGTAGGTCTATATTCCACTTCAATAATTTGTCTTTTTTAAACTAATAATAATCTCACGTTTTTAAAAAGAAATGTCTGGGTTCTAGATTTCTGAAGGATCAGTAGTTGGTAAGATTATTATATATTGGGATGTCATTTTCCCAATATCTAAGCGATTTTCAGAAAGTTAAGCATTATTTTGACAAATTAAAATAAATTATGACCATGAATCACTGTACTTTTTTTTTTTTTTTTTTGTAAAAATTTGTTTTCTAAATGTTTAAAACTTTTCAGAAGAGACAAAAGGAAATTATTTTCCAAGACGACATTAGAAGATAAATCCGAAATTTCAACATATAAAATGGCAAAAATCGACATTGGTTATCAATTATTGAAGACATAGTTGTTTATTCCGTAACAATAAGAATAACGCAACTTTAAGCAACTTGTTTTAAAGAGCCATCCCTTGGACTTATTTCGTGCAACAGAGAAACGGGAAATCGGAAGCCATTGTTCCTTCCTGCTTTTTGCTATGACGTTATTCGACTTGAAATTCGACACACGTCATCCATCTTCCACACACACACATTTACAGAGGGGGAGTGAAGAGGAGGGAGGGGAGCCAGTACAAAAATCCAATAATGAATGTGGCGTGGCGCGATGCCCGGAATTATAGCCAAGGCATAGCGTGAAGAAGTCTGGGGGAGGGGGGAGTTTGAGAAACTGGTATCGGGGGTTGGGGATATGATGAATGCAAGGGATGAAGGATTCTGGAGATAATGTAACGGATTTAAATGATGAATGTTGAAATAGGGTATTTTTCAGCCGCTTGCTTTAAAAATGATAATGAAAAGGAAAAGGAGATAGATGTAAGGTTATCAGGAAAACCAAAGATTAAAATAGCACGAAATCTCTCTTTTTTTTTTTTTTTAGATAGGGCTCTATCCAAAGAAGATACAACAAATGCTCCTGTTTATCCTTATTGGGCAATCAAAATTACGATAGAAGTACGTCATTCGTTGTTAAGAAGTCATTTTATTTTATTACGATCACACAGTGGTATTTATAATATTATTCTGTTAGTCCATCCGTCCGTTATCCCACATAGTAACTCTTGAACGAAAGTGATTTTCCATTTAGAAGGCAGCTAGAGCGATTATTTCACCCGAGTTCGTTGATTGAATCACAGGTAAATGTTGATTTCACATTATGTGCTATATCGCTTTAAATTAATGGCATTGCCTAGCTTTTATGCAACCTACACAGTAGCAAAGAGTTGTTGGTTGCCTATAATTCAAGGATAAGTAGATTTTATCATTGTAACTATATCGGCGAAGTTCGTTAATGGAGTCAATTCGTTAATATCTTCAAGGATAGCGGTGATATTGTATCGTTCAAAATCAATGGCATTCCTAGCTTCTATGCAACCTCTACTTCAGCAAAACATTGTTGGTTGCCTATGTTAGAAGGATATGCTGCTTTTTTAAAGGCAATAAAGCCTTAGCCTTTAATTTCGTGTTACCCTCTGTACTCTATTTGACTATTTTATTTTATTTTATTTTTAATATTCGTTCCTAGTTTATTTACGTAACCCAAAGTTGGTGATGGCTTTCCCTTAATTCCCTTGGCATAAATATTATTTCGAAAAGGCAAAGGCAATTTCAATATTTATGTCTTGAATTTGAATGACAGATTATCCACTGATCATTGATTCTGTTCGATTTCGGACAAAGTTTCAATTACCTTCTCTTGAATGTGAATAAGGGATTTTCCTCTGATTAATTGATCCAATTCAATCTGGGACAAAATATTAGCTACTGTCCCTTGAATTTGATTATTGATTCAGTTCGATTTTGGGGAAAGTTTCTGCTACTATTTATTGAATTTGTGATTCAGCTCGATTTCGGACAAAGTTTCAACTATTATCTCTTTTGAATTTGAATGATGGATTATCCTCTTGGTGTTTGATTTAGTTCGATTTCGGAAAAAACTTTCAACTACTATCTGTTGCATTTGAAATACAGATTATCTTCTAAATAATTAAAATCAATGTGATTTCGAACGAAGTTTCAGCTGTTATCTCTTCAATTTGAATGAAAGATTATCCTCTATTTTTTTTATTTGAATTGCATTCAGAGAAAATTTTAACTACCACCTCTTCAATTTGAAGGATGAATTTTCCATTGATTAAGTTCGATTTTGGATTAAGTTTCAGCTACTAACTCTTGAGTTTGTGATTCAATTTGATTTCTGGAAAAGTTTGAATGATGGATTATCCACTAGTTATTGATTCAGTTCGATTTCAGGCAGAGTTTCATCCACCATCTCTTGAATTTGGATTATGGATTATTCTCTAATTATTGATTCAGTTTGATTTCAAACAAGGTTCCAACTATTATCTCTTGAATTTGAATGACAGATTATCTTCTGGTTATTGATTCAGTTCGATTTCAAACAAAGCTTCAATTACTGTTTCTTGAATTTGAATGATGGATTATTTAACGATTATTGTTCTTAGAGATGCGCACGAGACAAGATTTATGGCTGTCTCGACTCGAAAATGTGCTGTAAAAGTGATGTCTCGACTCGAAAAATATATATTTTTCTATTTGAAGAGCCGTGTCTCGACTCGAATTTTGTCAGGAAAATCCTGTCTGGACTCGTCTCGTGCGCATCCCTAATTGTTCTAGTTCGATTTTGGTCAAAGTTTCAGTTAGTATCTCTTGAATTTGCACGAGCGGTTATTCTTTGATTATTGATTCAATTCAATTTCAGGATAAATTTTAACTGGTGTCGCTTGAATGACAAAATATCCTCTAATTATTGATTCAGTTCGATATCGGACCGTTTGAAATACTGTCTCTTGGATTTGAATCATCCTTTAACTTATTCATTCAAATTTTCTTTGGATAAAGTTACCAACATCTTTGTCTGGAATTTTGACTTAATTCTTATGAATATTATAATAGACTGAGAAGATAGACAATACACTATTATCTATTTACGAATGACATCTTTTGAGAGCCAGTAAAATTTACTAGAAAATAGCCAGCACGAAGACATCTTGAGCGTGTGAAATTGTACACCTTTTGAGAAGTACTAGTATTTGAAAAGAAACCGCACTAGAAAAAAATATTTTCTTACTTGGTTCTTTTTACAGTGCGCATGCGCAAGCTTCTCATAGGTTTAGTTAGGGTGTCGCCTGTTCCTCGTCTTTCTCCAATTTCTTCTTCCGCTCTTCCCTTCTTCATTGCTTTTCTTTCTCTGTTTTTGTCTAAATTGTCTGTTTTATTCATGACTGCCTCAAGTTCAAGGTATTTGGTTAATGAGAAGAAGAAAAAGGAGTGGATAGAAAAACAGTGTGGAAGAATTTGGATTGCTGAGGCTATGTTTCTCGTTCGCTTTTTGGGGCTCTGTTTATTTACACTTCCGAGACATTGCGGTCGTCTCTTTTAGCAATACTTCTTTCTCACCCTTGTTTCCATTTCCCATCTCATTTATCTTGATCTCTTCTCTCCCTTTGCCTTCTTTATCAACTCACACACTTTGTTTTTCTTTTGTCTCTCCCGCATTCTCTCTTTTGACTGGTTTCTTCTTGTTCTTTTAGCCAACACATCAGTTTGTATTCAGCTAATTTATGTTGTACTCGTACCCGTAATCGATTTCATTGGTACATTCTTATAGGCAGTGGTGGCTGAATCACTTGACTTGCTAGAAGGTGGTATAGGATCATTTTAATTTAAAAAAATGAATAAAAGATTTAATAAATAATCAAAGGATAATCCGTCACCTAAACTCAAAAGATAGATACTGAAAATTTGCACAAAGACTAGTTTAGTAGGATAATCCCTCACTCAAATTCAAGACAAGAACGTTGAAACTTTCTCCAAAGACTAATTCAGTAGAATAATCCACATTCAAATTCAAGAGATGGATGTTAAAACTTTTCCAAAGACTAATTCAATAGAATAATCCATATTCAAATTCAAGAGATGGATGTTAAAACTTTCTCCAAAGACTAATTTAATAGAATAATCCATATTCAAATTCAAGAGATGGATGTTAAAACTTTCTCCAAAGACTAATTTAATAGAATAATCCACATTCAAATTCAAGAGATGGATGTTAAAACTTTCTCCAAAGACTAATTTAATAGAATAATCCACATTCAAATTCAAGAGATGGATGTTAAAACTTTCTCCAAAGACTAATTCAATAGAATAATCCACATTCAAATTCAAGAGATGGATGTTAAAACTTTCTCCAAAGACTAATTCAATAGAATAATCCACATTCAAATTCAAGAGATGAATGTTAAAACTTTCTCCAAAGACTAATTTAATAGAATAATCCACATTCAAATTCAAGGGATGTATGTTAAAACTTTCTCCAAAGACTAATTCAGTAGAATAATCCACATTCAAATTCAAGAGATGGATGTTAAAACTTTTCCAAAGACTAATTCAATAGGATAATCCACATTCAAATTCAAGAGATGAATGTCGAAACTTTGGCCGTGGTGTTACATGATTCTAATTGTTGGACACTTACCAATTCAGAGTAATATAAGTGAGAGCTTTTAAAGACTTAAACTTTTGAGCTAATAACTAACTAACTAACTAACTCTATGGCCTATGGAACCCGGAGGTTCAGTGCCGCGTTCACAAAAGCTCTCCACTGACTCCTATCCTTAGCTGATTGCATCCAGTTTCTACTTTGTATTCCTATCTCTGCGAGATCCATCTTAATATTATCCTCCCATCTGCGCCTAGGTCTTCCTAATGGTCGTTTTCCTATGGGTCTACCAGTCAAGACTTTGAAAGCGTTTCTACTTTCTTCCATCGTAGCTACATGACCTGTCCACCTAAGCCTCCTAGACTTGACGACCCTAACAATGTTGGGTAAACCGTATAAACTATGTAGTTCCTCGTTATGAAGCTTCCGCCATTCCCCATTCTCGTTCCTCTTGGGTCCGAATATTCTTCTCAGGATCCTGTTCTCAAATACTTTCAGTCTATGTTCTTCCCTCAGAGTAAGCGACCATGTTTCACAACCATACAGAACAACAGGCATGATTATCGTTTTATATATTTTAAGCTTCAAATTCCTCGACAGAATTCGCGACGACAAGAGATTTTGAACCGAGTAGTAACATGAATTCCCTGCTTTTAGTCGACATTTAATTTCTTCGTGAATATGATTTTCGTCTGTTAATATTGATCCTAAATATTTGAAAGTATCCACTTTATCAAAAGCATTATTTAATATTTTAACGCCTCCACAATTTACCGTATTACGGTCCCGACGCACTTCCATGTATTTAGTTTTCTCTGCATTTACTTCTAAACCCATGTCCCTGCAAGCGTTTAATAAGATCTCTGCATTTGTTTCTACTGTTCTTCTATCCTCCCATATTAAATTTACATCATCAGCATATGCCATAACCTGGTGAATGCCGTTCAACTCTAGGCCCTGGTTGCTATCTTTGATTTTCCTTATGGCGTATTCCAGCACAAAGTTAAATAATAATGGCGACAACGCATCTCCTTGTTTCAGGCCATTTTCGACGTGGAAGCTCGTGGACAAAAATTTTCCTACCCGGACTTTACTTTGGGATTCACTTAAAAATATCTTAATTAATTTAATTAGCTTTCTCGGTATTCCAAGTTCTGTAAGAACGTTGTATAATGTTTCTCTCCTAACCGAGTCGTAAGCCTTTCTAAAATCAATAAATAGTTGATGTACCGGGGTATTGTATTCCCACTTCTTTTCGAGTATTTGGCGAATGGTAAATATTTGGTCGATAGTTGATCGATTTCGTCTAAATCCGCACTGATAATCTCCAATAATTTCATCTGCGTATGGGGTCAATCTTGCTAACAGAATATTTGAAAGGATTTTATAGGATGTTGACAGAAGAGAAATGCCTCGATAATTATTACAGTCAGTTTTGTCGCCTTTCTTGTGAATTGGAACAATGATTGACTCTTTCCACTCTTGTGGCCATTCTTCCTTGTTCCAGATAAGGAGAATGAGTTTGTGTATCTTGTTCCACAATTTTTCGCCTCCAGCTAAAATTAACTCAGCCGGAATTTCATCTACACCCGGAGATTTGTGTTTCTTTAATTTCTTTATAGCGGCTTCCACTTCTATTCGATTGGGTTCTGGAACATACGGTTCTGCGGTGTGTATCTCCTTTTCACCACGCACATTAGTTTTTGGCTGCGTGTTCAGCAAATCGTCAAAGAAATCTTTCCATCTATTTAAGATGCTATCCGTATCAGTGAGAACTGTTCCGTCAGATTTCTTTAATATATAAGCACGAGGTTGATAGCCTTTCTTAAATTCGCTGATCCCCTTATACATGTCCCGAATATTTTTATTTTTACTATTATCTTCAAGTTCCTTAATTTTAGCTTTCAGACAATCGCGTTTCTTTGTTCTAAAAGTTTTGGAAGTTTCCCGCCTGATATCTGCGAAATTTTGTGTAGTTATTTCATTCGGATTTTGTAGCCACCGTAATTTTGCCTGTTTTCTCTTCTCTGCTAGTTTAATGCATTCTTGGTCGAACCATGGTTTGTTCCTACGTATTTCCGCGTGTCCCAATTTTTCTATTGCTGAACTTTTAATGCTATCTCTAATTTCAATCCAAGTATCCTCAACACTAGTGCACTCCGAGTCTTCTAAGATCGAGAATCTATTCGAAACTTCAATCTGGTATTCCTCTCTTACCTGGCTCTCTTCTAATTTCTTTAAATTAAATCTCTCCGTTTTCGGACATTGAATATTACCTTTATTCAACGATAATCTCTCCCGTATTATCGCTACTACTAGGTAGTGATCACTGTCACAATCAGCCCCTCTAAACGACCGGACATCAATTATGCTAGATTGTCTTCTTCTATCTACTAAAACGTGATCAATTTGATTATGTGTTTTTCCGTCTGGTGATGTCCAAGTGTATTTATGAACGTCACGATGTGGGAATTTTGTACTCTTCACGATTAGGTTTTTGGATGTTGCAAAGTTCACGAGTCTAACACCGTTGTCATTACTTTCCTTATGCAAACTTTCGTTCCCTATAATCGGTTTGAAAATATCCTCTCGTCCTACCTTCGCATTGAAATCCCCTAATAGAATCTTCATATGGTATCGCGGGAGTTGGTCAAATATCCGTTCCACTTCTTCGTAAAAACTATCTTTTATATCGTCACCCTTATCTTCAGTTGGAGCATGTACATTTAAAACAATAATATCACACCACCGTCCCTTAAGAGTAATAAAAGAAAGTCTGTCAGTAACAAATTCAACCCGTTTAATTGCTGGTAATATTCGTTTGTGAACGAAAAACCCTGTTCCTAACTGGTGATTTTTATTTCCTTCCCCGTAAAAGAACGTAAAATTTCCTAAATTCTCAGATCCATTTCCTTCCCACCTAACTTCCTGAACTCCTACTAAGTCCATCCTGTATTTCTCTAACTCACTCGTTACAGATTTTAACGCGCCTGCCCTTCTAATATTCCATGTTCCAAATCTCATGTCCATTTTCTTTTGCTGATGTCGTGCCAAGTTATCAGTCCTTGTCCGAGGCTTTTGTGAATGTTTCTGAACAAGTACCTTTTTTTACAGGATGAGGGTGTTAGCCTTACCCAAACCCCCAAGCTGGAGGACCACTCCTAGTCGTCTGTCCGCGACTGCTTATTCAGTATATTCGCAGTTAACCTCTATATCTAGAGGCCTTCTCCTCGATCCGCAACCTAAGGACGCGCCATGCCGTGGTGACAGGAACCCACGTTACACGGTTTTTAGTTAATAGTGGATGTAAAAATGTACAGTCAAAAAGGGCTAATAGAAGGAACTTCATAATACGAAACTTAACAAGAGGTCGTATGAATTGTAAAGACCTGGAAGCTCTCCTGGATATAACACATTGCTGGATTGAGATACCTGTACAAAGTTTAGGAGGAGGACGAAGTGAATTCCAGTAGGAAAACCTGGAGAAATATACTTGTGGGTTGACAGAGAAGAAGATGGGAAGACTGTACTGAGTAGGATTGTAGGAGAATGAGTGATAACAATCCCTCACTTGACTGGATGAGATCCAATCATAACGTCCTGTTTTGAATGACGTCCTGAACGCCTTTAAATTCCATAAACATTTACATGAAACTAGAGGTTTAAAATCATTGAAAAAAAAAAAACTTAAGATGAATGTTTTCTTGTAAGGTTAGTAGAGAATGTGTCTAATGCTACCTACGTAACCCAGAGGAGTTTCCAATTTTTAACCCCTTCTCTTCAACAGAATTATGGAAACATAACCACGTACCATATTTATCCAAAAGTTACACGTGTGATCAAACAATATGAGCCTGGTGCATGATCCCCAACATTGTTGAAATTCTGTGTACACCCTTGATGTGATCAAGGAGCAGCTGACTAAAAAATGCAAGGTTTTTCACTTGTTTGAATTTCTTGAATGATATTTTGAGTTTTATTACACATAATAATGTTATTGATACAGAGACTTCCTGGACATGACTTTATTTAATGTTTTTAATAGTAAGCGAAAATATACAGCATCATACATTGGATTTATATTGTACCTTTCGATCATACTGTATTAAAAAAAAAAAAGACAAGGTATTTTTATGTCTTAACCGAGGTTCGGTTCGAATTATTTGAAATTTCTGATTAAATAAGTTTGGATTACCGGAGTTCTAGTGAAATTATCGTACCAAAATGCTATCGCAGATATAAACCGAATTTTCGTAAGAAACCATGACTTATTTCCCAGTTCTGAATATTTCTGTATTAATCTCTCTTTCTCTTTCTCTCTCTCCCTGGAAATTTTCCCTCTCGTATTGAAGATTTATCTCACCACCACAAATTTCTGGTTGTTCTTCACACAGCTGTGTGGCCTCTACGTAGCAATAAAACACAGAAAATTATAAATATTGTAGCATAAATCCCTCCACTTTTTAAATACGTACGACTTTCCCCTTTTACATTACAAATAACTCACACGCACATTTTTTATGTATACTCTTATGCGCATATATATTTAACAAAAGCAATGTGCAATTAACCTTGTTGTTAATTTTAAACAGTGTGTATTTCGTTTTTGTAACGTAACGCATAAATCATGCAGAAGGCTATGCTATGCTGTATTACACACTGTTGTGTGATAAATTACACACGCGTGTGTGAACTGTGTGCCTGTTGTACAAATTATATTTGGTAAACACAACCACACTTATTCGATATATTACAATTATATATATATATATATATATATATATATATATATATATATATATATATATATGGAATTTTTATATTTCTGTATGCAGTGGTAGATGTATTATTTCTATGTTACTAATTAGGTTACTTTCGTTCAACACGTGATCTCTTGGGAATCGAAAAACATCCCCATAACACTTGTATTGTTTTCTCTTCGTTTTTTTCGTTAAAAAAAAAGTACTTTCCCAGCTAATTTGTGTTGTTCGACACTCACATATACATCAGAGCCCCTGGCCCTTGCGATACAAGTATTCATTGGCCGGTAGACAACCTGAATTGTTTGGTTTAACTCTTTGCACGGGGGAAAATATACTAGTACGGGAGTTATTTTGTGTGTGCTTCAAGTTGTGGGGGGGAGATAGGGGAGGTATGTATGTGTGTGAATAGAACAAAGCAATGAAGTTTGCGGGTGAAAGAGAGATGGGGGGGGAGGATAGCGCAATGAGATGGGAGAAACCGAATTATTCCACACATGAGTTAAGACTTGACAACAGCCACAAATCGGCAGTTTCCGGGAATTTTCGACTGTCTGTGACGTATTCACACACCACACATCTCTATCTCTACCGCACAACCGGCCCGTGTGTGACAATCAAACTAACACACATGCATACATATACCTCCCTTCTGCTGCATGTGCCCCCCAATGCCTGTGTGTGTGTGTGTATTTGTGCATTGCACCCAAAATCCCACCAGGACGTGTTCTCCTCGCCAATTTCCGAAATCCACTATATATTCTGTTCAACGCCCCCCCCCCCTCTACACTCGCACTCCCCTCTTCAGTGACCTCATGAACAAGTCCAATGCTCATGTGTGGTTTATTGAGCTCACAGTGTTATAAATAAAACCATGACTTATTTCCCAGCCTATTGCCCCTCTCCACTGTGTCATGCGTATACGCACCTCGCAGTGCGTGTTCACACGTACAGAGAGGGTCCCAGTGTCCAAACACACACACACACACACACATACTCACTCACATGGGTCCCACACATCAATGTCACTGGAAACCAGCACTGCATCAATTTGGACATGAGAGCGACGTACCGCATTTGTTTTCGTTAACGCAATGTATTATAGCGCATACGGATAACCAGTTGAACCAATATAAAAAAAAGAAATATAACCCCAGTTTTCCACATATATATTGTTACGTCACAAAATATCCTTTGAATTCTAAAGGGATTTCTCTCTGTTTATTTTTTTGGGGAGGTGTGGGGTATGGTAGGGGAGAATTACATTTTGAATTAATAACAACAGCGACAAAATATATTGTAATCGTAATAAATCTCCATATTGGATAGATTAGTATCTATTTCATTGGATCAAACAGACTGAATGATACCATGCATGATAAAATATTCAAATACATAGCTATAGAACTTATACCCTGTAGAACTCATAACTTGCAATGCGAGACAAAATATATGCGGTTGGCCGTTTACCATACGATAGGTAATGCTAATACGTACTTGTCATGCGAGCAAACATGGTTTCCAATTTTACAAGATTGATGTGAAAATTACTGTATATCAAAAAGTAGTTAATACAATGGGACCTCGATAACTCAAAGCTGAAGGGAATAGATAAAAATTCGATGTATCGAGCTTTTCGAGTTATCAAAGTGGCTACAACAAAAATTCGAGATATCGATGTTCCCGTTCCTCATGAAAAATGACTAGACCCCCTATATAACCTCATGACTAATAAAAATAAAATACTAGACATGACTAAAACTCAATTACGGTACACATTAGCAACAATGACAGGACTAGCAAGAATGACAGTTACGTAAAAACACAGAGTTATACCTCTTAGTTATCGAGGTCACGCCAAGAGAAATTCGAATTATAGAGGTAAATTTCGACTCGTTCGCAGATATAAAAGTTCGAGGTATCGACGTTTTAAAATATGATTATGAAACCCTTAAAGTTCGGCTTATCGAGGTTGTAATTTATAAACATTGGACTTATAGAGGTTGTTTTAACATTGAGTGTTATGTACAGTTCAAGGGAATGTAAAAAAAATAGTTATCAATGAATTCGAGTTATCGAGGTTCAAGTTATCAAGAAATTCGAGTTACTGTGGTTAGAGTTATCAAGGAATTCGAGTTGTCGAGATTAGATTTATCAAGGAATTCGAGTTACTGAGGTTCGAGTTATCAAGGAATTCGAGTTATCGATATCCAACTATATATATTTTCTGTTCTCCTTGTGATAGGGTTGTGATATATTTTCTGTTCTCCTTTATACTAGAACTCAAATGTTTCTAAGGCTGCCGTCTTGTAGTAGTCCAGGTCCCTTAAAGGCTAAATAGTGTGGTGGGGAAGCTGGTCTGTGCACCACCGGATTCGAGCAGTCCCTGTCGTAATTCGGAGCTCATATTAATAGTATGATCTGTCCTTCATGACCTCGTTCTTGTACAGCGAAGCAAAACATAAAATCTCAAACTTATTAGCATTATTGTTAGCTGGGCTATAGACGTGGTCATGTAGTCCAGATATCTCGTGGGCCACAAGGCAAGGAGCGGCCTAAACTTTGAGAATGGATTTGCATGATTGTCTATGCATCCTCCAACTGCCTATTCATAACCACAGCGTTACATAAGAACGCAAAACATGAAACTCTCTCTAGTGCTGCCGTGTAAGTGATTTACGCGGATAATTAATATTGGGACTTTTTTTAAACAAAAGAAACACTGATCAAAGCTTAAAACACACTTTATTTTAAATTATAATAACGGTTTCGGATATCTAACATATTCAGATTTATTTTCGGATAGTGTCTGAAGAAGGATGTGTTAGATATCCGAAACGTTATTATAATTTAAAATAAAGTGTGTTTTAAGCTTTGGTCAGTGTTTCTTTTGTTAAAATAATCAATCCAAAGCCATGGATAGTCTTACTATTGGGACTTTGTGGCGAAATTTACTTCGTTAGCGTAATTGATTGAGCAATAATAATGTAAATAGGAACAAGGTACTGCGTTTGTTCTTATACAAAGAGGATACTTTAAATTCCTTGGTATCACAACCTATAAAGGCAATAGCTGGTCATACGGCATTTACTTTAAAATGAAATGAAATGAAAAATTTCAATTTAATGTCCCACGATTATATCCTTTAGGCTAAGGGACTCTATGATTAAAGCAAGTGAATGATGATGGAAGAATTGGTGGAATGAGAAAATCGAGGAAACCCACAGACACGCTCTTTAACACCACGAACTTACTTGGCCGGGGCGCTCAGCCACTGAACCACCGTGCTCCCTGATAGAAGATATTGTTGTACTGTATATATTATACGTATTGTTGTAATGGTGGGACACAGATACTTTTAACGGTGTTAATATGTAGTCCTAACAGTGGCACAGATCCTTCTACCTGCAACGTACATACTACTTGCTATGAACTTGGTGTGACATATATCTTAGGCAATGTGGCATGATGAGTCATTGTTACATACGGAACCCCAATATTTAAATATAAGTATGCCCCCTATAATGTTATTACTGGACATAAAATGAAATGCTAAACCAACCCCAAAAATAGTTGTGAGTTTCCTACGGACCAAGAGCATTTATACACAATATGTAATCCTACGGTGTGCATCAAAGTTAACTCTACGCACTGAATAATACGAAATTGTTATTCAATCGCATTGCTTTTGGATCAACTAAGGCTGCTCGAAATGCATATTTTCTGTACGATGGGATTCCAAACAGCAACTTAAACCCATCACATTTAAATACAAGGGTTTCTGTTTTGATACTTGTAAAGAACCTTTCTATAGCCTATTCGATTGACGACCACAGCAAGGGAGGAGTTACAGAAGTTTTTTTCCACCCTGCAATCTATCTCATCTTCTCTCCCCAACCCTGTCCCTCCCCCGCCTTCTCTCATCTCATTTTATGGCAAGCAATGGGAGCAGTAGGTTCTGATCCCAGAGGTGTTATAATTCCCCCTCCCGAATTCTCGCTTCTTCTGCCTGTTGTCTGCTCTATAGCAAAAGAGGGGGGAAACATTTCGTACTCACTTCTCCGCATAACACACGTTGGGGGCATTATTCTCTTGATGTCCCCTCCCCTTTTTCTAAGTTTCCTGACAGTGGAAAGAGGGTCGATCTATAAACTTAAGTCTTTTATAAGAAAGTAGGCCCTAGTCACTCATACACACAAAAATGTATTAACGGCAGTCCAAATGGCCATTCCACACTCTTTTTTGGAGATATTTTTGTATGTGAAGACTATTAAGCCATTACGAGATCTACATCAAAAATCCACTTTCCGCTTAAATACGTAGATAATATCGTATATTTATGGATGATACGAAGAATACGTAGATTATGTTTCTCACAATGCCCGAATTGAAATAAATAAATAAAAAAAAAATTAGTTGGTGTCTACGTCTAGAATTGCTATCAGATTGGAGTCCAGTTGTCATGACATTTATATTGTTTTGTAAAAATACCGAGTCTTTGTCATTACTAACACATCTTCCACATTTTAAGTCATCTGCATATAGAAGGCTGGATGAATTTTACAGGCAATTTGGAATATCATTAATTCATTCAGATGTATTAGTAATGACACCGACTCGGTATCTTTACAGAACAGTCTAAATGCGGTTTCCAAATGGTGTCAACTCAATGATCTGAACCTCAATGTAAATAAATGTTTCACAATGTCATACTCGCGTAAGAACACATCCTTAAAATATAACTATTGCATTGGCAACGTCATTATTAAAAGGATCGATGAGTTTAAGAGGCTTAATCACTGTGGAATTGAAATACCGTTTATTTTACAGTAATTATGTGATATCTTCAAATAGATAAAAGATAATCGTAATGGGGAACAAGAGGAAGCTAGACAATATTTTGCATGAGATATTGTTATTACGAGTCACCTTGTAGTTTTCCGTTTGCAGCCATTTAGAAACGCGAAAATAAATGCCGATTTTTTAAATGACTGGAAATCGAAAGCAGATAAATGAGTCGCGATAACGGTATCACATGTAAAATAATATTGTCTAGCAAGCTCTTGTTCCACTTTTTGATTATCTTTTATCTATTTTAAGATATTACACAATTATTGTAAAATTAGCGGTATTTTAATTTCGCCGTGATGGTTACTCTTAAGAACCTCGGGGTCACTTTTAATACCAAACTAACATTTTCTAATCATGTTTAAGAAAAATGTGAATGAAGCGTATAGAAATACGATAGGTAGAAGAAGGAATTTCAAGAAACAAGACGCATTAAAAAGATGTATAGTTCAATCGTTAAATCGAAACTTGATTATGTTGCCAAAATCTGGAACCCTGCAAGCAAAAAATATAACAAAAAATATAGCAAAAAATAGAAATGATACAATCAAAATTGTCAAGATACTAGTTTTCGAGGAAACAGACATATATCCTAAATTTGAAATATACCAATTTTTAATTAAACAACTGAACATTGTACTCCTCCACAGCAGAAGAAAAGTTCGGTTACTCTGTCTTCTGAAGAAAATTTTAAACAAAATCCAAGTGTCACAATTATTGGAACTTCTGAAATTTAAAGTTCCCAATATTTGTAGATGATGTCCAAAAATCAATATAATGAATAGCTCGTTATTTTCGATCATGTGTGAAACCTATAACAAACTTTGTGTTGTTGATCCAAATGATATATTCAGAATGTCTTATATATATATATATATATATACATATATATATATATATATATATATATATATATATATATATATATATATATATATATATATATATATATAGAAAGCAGTAAATTCTTTAACTGACAAAAATCGATGATTATCAAGTTATTAAAATTATCACTTGTATGCTGCTTATGCTTCTGTTAAATATTTATCTGTTGTTATGAATACCGTATCTTCAACTGTAGTATTCTCTATGATAAATAAACAAATGTATACGTTAATATTATATCGACAATACAGCGAAAAAAATAGTACTACTGTATTTAATATGAAGTTCCGCGTTTGTGTCTTTTTTTTAGGCTAGAGAATCGGGTTGATTACTTGATTGATCATGAAAAATTGGTGGAGTGAGAATGAGGGTGGATACAGGAAAATCCCGGGAAAACCCACGGACGTGGTATTGTCTATCACAAAGTCACAGAATAGGGAAAATATAGAATAGAATTTATTAATATGTATATGAGTACAAAACAGTTATTTAACAATCTTTATAAACAGTTCAGGAAGAGGCCGAGCTTCCACTGTTTCTGGTTCTCTATATTTTTTTTACCGTTTTTACAGAAGTGACCGTAGTTTTACCGTGCTTGAAAAAGTTGAAAAATTGTCCTGTTCCCAAGACAAAAAGAATAAGAGATATAATACGTCCTTTTTAAGAGAATCCACAAAAATACGATGCATAGACAATTACCTTTCATAATAATAATAATAATAATAATAATAATAATAATAATAATAATAATAATAATAATAATAATAATAATAATAATAATAATAATAATAATAATAATAATAATACGGTATTTCCCGCTACAACCCACGCTGTACTGGCGATATGTCACATTTGCCAATGGATAACGTATTGTCAATAGTGTCTCCCCATGAGATAAAATAAGACGGGACGAGGAATACAGTGTCTCGTAAATTTTCTTGATGTCTCGTCTCGATTCTCGAAATTTTTTCTCGTCTCGTTTTCCGAATTTGTGTACAAAATTTATACCCTGATGTTTTTTTTTTAAATTTCGCTTAGAAGTTATCAGAATCTTTTCATATCACGAGAGGTCCACAAAGGGTGTGATATAACAACATTCAGATCATATGTATTATTGGAGTATATTGTGTTATGACTTGCGTATCTTTAAACATTGATAAATACTCTTCATTGTGTTCGTACAAATCACTTTATCAATTTATAGTTGTTATATTATGAACCATGTAACATTAAAAGAGTGGGTGAACTAGTGTTGTCCACGAGTTTTCGTGAAATTTTCCGTCTTGTCTGGAATTTAAAAATGTACTTTCTTTCGCGTACTAATGTTGAGCGCAACATCTGCCCAACTCCTTATTGTCATTATTTCTGGTTTCTTCATATAGTTAACTATGTTTTACCTCCAATATTGTAATATTGCGATCATCTCATTAATTCAGGGTCAACACACCGAAAATCAATCCAGACACGAACGTAGAGCAGGGTTTCTCAATCTGGGGAGCGCGAAGATAAACGGAAGAGATAAATATAATTAGAATCTAATACCAGAAAATATTTTAAAATTATTATTTTGAATTTTTTTCTGATAGGCATATTTTTATTTTTATATTTAAATACATAATATTAAGTACAACAAAAAATAGGTCTATCAAATATTCTCAAGAGATGCAGAGTTTAAATGAAAGAGGTACGATATGAAACTAATGAGAACTGCTTATTGAAAAATACCAGAAAAGTACAAATGCAACAAAACCCGCATATTGAAATACAATTAAAATTGAAATTTAATGAGCTACCTGAGCTACCTAATATGATTTCACTTGTGTTGCAATGACCGGTTCAACCTTCGTGACGCACATTATCAAATCATTTAAAATACTCAAGAACTTTTTTTTTAACAACTGTCCAAGTTTTTTTTTAAAACCAAAATTAGAAATCACTTTATTTTTTTTATCATATGAACCAAATTTAAGGAAGTTATGAAGTTTCAAAATTTTACGGAAGTTACTGTATCCACTATATACAAGAATGGATTCAATTATTATAGAAATAGATAGATATCGTAAGATCTCATTAATAGATATTATTAAAAATTCCACACAAGTTTATTATAAACCAGAAATCATAAGGGGGTAGCTGGCAAGAGGATGTGAAAAAATGGGTATCGTGATAGGAATTAGGTTGAGAACCACTGACTTAGAGCAACATTGAGCAATCGGTTTACATTGGAAATTATTTTGATGTTTCTAACTAAGTGGTATTATGCCAATTATTTTTAATATGTAGTATTCTCAGTCAGTGCTTGTGCCCTAAGCGATAAGGTCGCAGCTGTATATACCTGTCTTTTGACCATTCGTTTTTTTTTTTTCTCTCGTTAAACGAGCGACGAAGAGAAAGTTGAAGCAATGGTAATAACGGAGAATGACTAAAAAATCAACAATGACCACACGATGCGGCGGCAGGGTAAGGATGTCTTTTTATTTACTATTGTGCAAGGGGTCATCTTGCTTGGTGAAAGCGGAGATTCCAGATAAGTTTTTTGCGGTAGAACATCTTTAACCCACGTAGCGTTTAACGAAAAAAAAAAAAATCTGCAAAGAAGGTGGTAAAAATGTCTTCGAGAAGCAATACAAAAATAAGAAGAAGAAAAAGGGTATTGGTTGAACCAAAAACAGTTAGTCACACATTTTTTTTTGTCAATACTCAGAAAAAGAGAAAGTCTTTTTTGTTATTGTAAAAGACAGTTTAAAAAAAAAAAACATTGTAAAAAATGGTTCGTGTTTTTTTTTATAAAAAAAAGTAAAATTGAACGTGAGAAAAAAGACCCGAGTGAAAGTTTTTCAACTTTAGTACCGTTTTTTTTTTTCAAACTGAGGAAAATGACGGAAAAAACAGACAGAGGGTAACGTGGAGTACATGTTAAAGAATCTTAGATAAAGCCCAGGAATCACAATGCGTTTTCTAACTTCCCAATATTTTTCGTTTGTTTTCTTGTTCGTAAAGTTCAGACTTACCGTAAAGCAGCACTCAACTGGATGAAACTTCAACAAAAGTAAAGAGAAGTATTATTAAACTTCTTGAAAAGATCAAAATTTTTCTTTATAAACTGAAATATTCAATTTTTAATATTTCAATTTACATTGTAAATTTACAAGGAAACACTGTCAAATATGCTGCCAGTATATTTAAATTACATTAAAATGAAATTATTATTATTATTATTATTTAAAGTTTAATATCTGCTTCCACGGTTATGTACCTTAGTCTAAAGGAGGCGTATTATTAATGCAAATGAGTGATGATAAATACATTTCTTTCCCATCAGAAATCGAAACCAGGACCACTTGAACTGAAATTGAAGTGATATGAGGGATTGAGTTGATATAAAGTTTAGCTAATCGTTAGCAGTGAGGTACGCATCGGACGTTTGCTCATTCTAATCCACCTTTTATTAAAATACTATTATGAACATAAACATTTACTATCTTACCATGTATGACGTAAAGTTGAAGTCCCTTTCTTGATGAAATTCTATGTACGCCTCTGACGATTTTAATATAAACATTTAGATTAACTTCATAGCCTTCTGAATTACAGGACTTGCTAATAATCTTTATTTCAGCGTTGCTGTAATTATATGCAGTGCGAATTGACTACGGAATGGACAGGAATTTTTCCCTGTGACAAAAATGTGTCCTCCCTGGAGTAGAAAATTTTCATTCCTGGCAGGGATAATCCTAATCCTAGTGACCAGCTAACATGGCCATAGTTGTCGAAAGCCCAGAAATCTAATTCCTAATCCTAATCCTAGTGACCAGCTAACATGGCCATAGTTGTCGAAAGCCCAGAAATCTAATTCCTAATCCTAATCCTAGTGACCAGCTAACATGGCCATAGTTGTCGAAAGCCCAGAAATCTAATTCCTAATCCTAATCCTAGTGACGGGCTAACGTGGCCATAGATATCGAAAGCCCAGAAATCTAATTCCTAATCCTAATCCTAGTGACCAGCTAACATGGCCATAGTTGTCGAAAGCCCAGAAATCTAGTTTCTAATCCTAATCATAGTGCAGGGCTAACGTGGTCAAAGATGTCGAAAGCCCAGAAATCTAATTTCTAAATCCTACAATTAGGAATAATACTCAAACCTTGTTATATAACGTATGCCCGTATTGAGTTTGACAAGCGAGCATGTTGATATATGATAGCTGAGTACGTATATGGGTGAAAATCACTCCCCTGCCTGAGAAAAATATTCAGTTCACATGTTGATTATATGAGGTCAGTGGCGTCTCTTGAGGGATGTCACGTAATAAAAGTTACTCTTTTCTTGTTAGAAAGTAAATAAATAAACTTTTCCTAATGTTCTTGCATAAAAGAACATTGGACAAGTTTCCTTCGGTTAGTATGAAGAGTTAAAAATTTAATTCTTACAGATGTGACATCCCTCAAAAGTCGTCACTCGAGTTAGAGAAGCGCGGTGGCTCAGTGATAGAGCGTTCACCTCCGATGCTTGGGCCCCCGGTTCGATCCCAGCTCGCGCCGTGTGGACTTTGTGGTGGACAAACACCGTGCTCGTGGGTTTTCTCGAGATTCTCCCGTTTCCTCCCACTAACTTCATTCCACCATTTCATTCATTTCTCATAATCACCGTCCCCTTTAGCCTAAGCGGCATAAACGTGGGACGTAAAACTGAAATATTTCATTTCATTTCGAGTTAAAGAACTACGATCTAGAGAACTAGAACTAATAATATTGGGAATCGATGGTCCAACCACGCATCGTGCAGTTGATTGTGTACCTTTAGAACAGCTATTGCCTTTCATTGGCTGGGAGGGAGCTACAGAGTTAAATTCAGTTACAGAGAATACCAACCCAAAAAACTTTTGTATCATCTCCACATGGTTCCACAATATACCATTCTTATATTTTATTTCAACAATGCCACACCCTGTTGTCAACAGTTGCTCCTAACTTCAGAAGCACCGAAATATTCTGAATCATACAATAAAAAATAAGAAGCACCCCTTTGTTACCTCTTGCCACCCCCTTAAAATTTAGTGTATCAGCTCTTCTATAGCGCGAGACAGTTCAAGTGTGAGATTAAGGGAAGATGCTGAGAGGGAGAATGGGGGATAAACTTAGAGAATATGGCGCTGTGGTAATGGCGGGAAGAGATACTTTTTCTTTCTTTTTCCCTTATGGAAGACACCTTCCTATATGACAACGTCGGTAGATTGCGACAGCGACAATACGAGACCAGTTATGCAGAAAAACTTTTTAAGAGTACCCAAGGAAAACGGTAGGGAGTGAACACCCTTCTGCAAGTAGAGTTTCCAACTCAGTATTTTTCCATAAAATTTGGTAGTTTTTACAGCTTGGGCCTAAAAGTACAATGTTGTAGGTCCGTATCCACGGGGGTCTAGGGGAGCCGCTCCCCTAAATTTTTGCTGGCCCCTAAAATTTTCACACTAGGCTTGCAAATGAACTATAATATAGTTGGATCGGCTCCCCAAACTTCGACCCCCCCCCTTACAATTTTGGCCTGGTATGTTGGTCATCACAAGCTTACATGACTAGAATTGGAACCAAGAACCCAATGAGCAATCTACGTGAGGTGTCATTTCCTTCTTAAAATTACCTGTATTATGATTTAAGGGGACGCCGTGGCTCAGTGGTAGAGCACTTACCTCTGGTGCTTGGGTTCCCTGGTTCGATTCCCGGCCATGTAAGTTTGTGGTGGACAACATCGTGCCGTGGGTTTTCTCAGGGTACCTCCGTTTCCTTCCAGTTTCTCATTCCACCAATCCTTCCATCATCTTTCACTTGCCCTAACCACCGTCTCCCTTAGTCTAAAGAGCATAAGCGTGGGACGTTAAACTGAAAGATTTCATTTTATTTTATATTACGATTTAAAAAGTTTAATTATATTTAGTTACACATTATACAAATAATTATACATTTAAATACCATTGCGCTTACTTCTGGTGCGAAAAGATACTGTTTCGATCCCCTGTACGTGAGTTTCGGGTAGACAACATTGTGTTCGAGAATTTTCTCGAGGTTCTCCTGTTTCCTCCTACAGTATCATTCCACCAGAAGACAGTTTCTGAGCAAAGCATATACTACCTAATAAATAATATCGTTACAGTTTCGGCAATGTATCTTTGCCTTTATCAGATAATATAGTAATATATATATGCTTTGGTCAATATTTTAAACAAGAAGTTCCAAATCTAGAATGGATGATTTTTAATGATAATTCATTTTCATCAATCACCCGTCTTCTTTAGCCTAAATACCTCTGGTGCATGGGGTTCTTGGTTCGATTCCAGTTCGCGCCAAGTGAGCTTTGTGGTAGACAAACACCGTGTGCTTGGTATTTCTCGGGGTTCTTCCGTTTCCTCCCAGTTTCTTCATTCCACCATTTCCTTCATTTTTCATCATCACCGTCTCCTTTAGCCTACCCGTCATAACTGTGAGACGTAAAACTTACAGATTTTTCCTTTAGCCTAAAGAACATAACCCTGAAATTTGTTGATTAAGGCGAATGGGCAACAAATGTATGT
The DNA here is from genome assembly GCF_964235325.1 of Thermobia domestica. NCBI lineage: Eukaryota > Metazoa > Arthropoda > Insecta > Zygentoma > Lepismatidae > Thermobia > Thermobia domestica. The sequence goes on along the minus strand of NC_137455.1, from coordinate 379,669,085 downwards.
AGGTTCTTATCTTTAATGCATTACAGGTTCTCTTATTTACTTAGTAAAATTCTGGGGAGTTTCGAACTCCAATCTGGTGAGATTTTTTAAAAATAACTTGTTGGTAACACTGCTTCCGAGGGGAGAGAAACAAATCTAATAAAAAAATTTCCCCTATTTTTCCCATTCTTCCTTTAACCAATTCCCTTTTTTCCTCGCTCTCTCTCTCTGTTAGATATTTCCTCTCGGCGTTGCTATGCCTATCTCTGTGTGTCCCGTAATCTCTATGCATTGGGTTTTGTCTCCTTGTTGGATTAGGAGAGGGGGGGATCTCTAAGTTTCCCTTGCACCACCCCAGTTTTTGCAAGTGAGTTAATACTTCACTGTGAAATGTTGTTGGGGGGAAAGGAGGGGGCGCGCTGTCTTAAGGGAAAGAGAGGGTCCAAACAATAATTCATGAACAAGAACTTACAACAGGGTAAAAGAGAAGTTAGGCGTGGTATAAGAAGAAAACTGGAAAGGCATGAAATAGGATACGAAGAGAAGAGAATAGATAAAAGATAACATTCACACCAACCCACTGTTGCAATGCGAATTAACTAAAGGAATATTGCTCAATGAAGATAAATGGAGTATTTTACTAATGGCGACATGTCGGTGTCGGAGCTTTATAATTAAACTTAGGAAGTGTGGATGTAATACACAGAGAGAAGAGGAATACTTGGTGTACTGCAAGAAGAAGCCGACGTTAGTTTGTTTCCTTTTGTTATGTATGCCACCCTGCTAATTTATGAAGACAAACTTCAAACAACATAATTATTATTGTATTGATTAAATAGTTTGCTTTTGATGTTGTTGATTTGCCAAGGAAGTTTATCGCGAAAGAAACAAACTCTACTTCATCATCCACACGTTGCTTTGATAGCCCGAGTTTCACCTACCACTTAAATTCGTTATCTGAAAAACCGTCAAGTATCCCATAGCTATAAGAGCAACGAAATTTATCATTGACTGTAAGAATAACTAGGAGCAAGTCGAGAAATACTTCTAACTGAAAGAATAAGTAAGAGCGAGAAAAAATCTTACTGTAAGAATAAGTAAGAACGAGAGAAAAAACTCACTGTAAAAATAAGTAAGAGCGACAGAAAAATCTTACTGTAAGAATAAGTAAGAACGAGAGAAAAAACTGACTAAAAATAAGTAAGAGCGAGAGCATAAAAATATTGAATGCTGAAAATAAGTAGGAACGAAAGAAGAAACGCTGTGTGTGAAGACGAGAAAAAGTGGTGGCAAAATAATTTGTTGAGAATGAGGACAAGTCAAAGCAACGAAGAAAACTTGCTAAGAATGAAAACAAGTGGAGGCAAAGAAAATTACTGACAAGCACAAGAAGGTTTACTCACTGTGAGGACGAGAAAATGTGTAAAGAATTGGGTTTAATGAATTTTGCTGAGTGTAAGCATAAACTCACGGAAACAAATTTGATTTTAACGATAAATAAAGGTTATTGAAACCACTGAATGTGAAAATGAGTGAGATGGAAGCAAAGGAAGTTTTCTTAGTGTAAGGGTAAGTAAGATCAAAGGATGAAAATATAAAAGTAAAAGGGAGAGGGAACAAGTACTCTTGTTTAGTGTAAGATCAACGGAAAGTAAAAGCAGGGAAATTTTTGTCTGTAAGTATAAGTGAGGAGAAAAAGAAATCTCTGTGAGGGAATAAATCTTGTTGAATGGAACAACAAATAAGCGTAAAGAATTTTGTTGAGTGAGTGTAAGGGTAAAGTGAGAGCAAGAATATTTGTTGTGTATAAGAATAAACAAGAAAATGAAATTCTTTAAGAGTGATAATATGACTGAGTTGGGACCAGGATAGAGTTGTTGCTGAGTGTAAGCAACTCAGCAAAATTAATAGAACAAAAAACAATTAATAGGAGAAGAAAATTTGTTAAGGATATGGAAATTGGTTGAATATTTGGATGAGGAAGACAATAAAACTTGCTGAGTGTAAGGATAAGTGAGTTGAGAGTTTTAACACTTACTATGAGAATGAGAGAGAATCAGTAAACTGATTGTGAGGATAGGACAAAATGGAGGAAATCTTGTCGACTGGAAGTATGAATAAAGGAAAGGAAAGAGGATAGGACAAAATGGAGGAAATCTTGTCGACTGGAAGTATGAATAAAGGAAAGGAAAATTACTAAGTGTAATAAGTGAGGAGAAGGAAGTTGATCAAGTACAGTATATGTAAGATGAGTGGTTGCAAAAACAATTATTGTGAGAATGAGGGAAAAAATGAAATGATGATGATTTTTGGGGCTTAGCATCTCTTTTAGCAGCGAGGCTTGGACCTACCGCCTAACGTGGGATCCAAACCACATAAGCTCCCGCTGTGAATCGAACCCGGGTCTCCCGTGCCGAGGAAACATGAAATAGTCAAAATTTTCTCTGAGAGGGAGAGTATGCATTATATTACGTATAATGCATAGTCACATAAAGCGGAGAATCGTTCTTAGGAGAACTCAACCATTGTTTTGACTATATACTAATACCAAGCTTTCCTTGTGTACTACTGTGAGTTCTGAAGCTTTGGGTATTCTGGGTTCAGCTCCAAACTTCTGCAACGAACCACAAACTTCCTTAAAGAGTCTTACTGGAAAGGGAAGGATGCAGAGGAGAGAAAAAAGCCTTTAGAGAACATATTCACCCAAACAAGGACTGTGAGAGTTGTGGTTTACCAGCTTTCTGGGCAGTAGAAAAGAGAATTCGCAGAGTCTTAAGGTTTAAATAGCAGCAAAGTCAGGTCCCAGACAAGTGGAATTGTTGTGGCTTTATAAAGAGGCTGCGAGTCATGGGGTTACTTTTCTCGGTGTAAAAGATGGTGGCTTCAACGAGGAATTTCACAAAGCATTTGTTAGTACTATGTGTATGTGATACAGGCTCAAGAGTTCCATACCACATTTTTGTATATTTTAATAATAGTAATAACAGTAATAGAATATTATCTCTGGTGCACGGTTTTGAAGCAGAGATGTTCAACCTCGCGAGACTAGATCTCAATAGTTGAGCACGTGCCCTATATTTCTAAGTAGATAGCGAGTCTCAACCCAAGTTCAACCAACTCGAGTCGCACTGAGGATGATGCCAGCAAGAACGAGTGAGTGCGAGTCCCATTGGGGATAATTAGCCCCAGTGATGCCCATCTCATTAAGTGATTGGGTGTACCCCAAAATATACTATTCTCTTTTCACAGTTACCGTTTTATCTCCTAAATTTATCTTTCTTCCTCAAGTTTACCATTCTTTACACTAAATTTACCTTTATTCCTACAAAACTGTCATTCTTCCCTCTAAATTTACCTTTCTTCCACAAAGAAATTTAATTCTCTTCCCAGATTTACCACTATTTCTCCTAAATTTACCATTCTTCTCCTAAATGTATCTTTCTTTCCCTCAAATTTACCATTCTTCCCTGCAAATTTACTATTCTTCCCCAAATTTACCATTACTCCTTCTAAATTGATTTTTTCCCTAAATGTATCACTCTCTCCTCTAAATTTACCTTTATCTTCCAAATTTATCATTCTTTCTAATAAATTTACATTTCTTCCCCTCAAATTTACTATTTTTTCCTCTAAATTTACCTTTAACCCCAAAATTTACCATTCTTTCTCCTAAATTTTCCTTTCTTCCCCTCAAATTTACTATTTTTCCTCTAAATTTAGCTTATTCTTCAAATTTATCATTCTTCCCTCTAAATTTACTTTTCTTCTCTGAATTTACAATTCTTGCCTCTAAATTTTCCATTATCTCCTAAGTTTACCATTCTTTCTCCTGAATTTACCCTTCTCCTCTATTATTTCCCCTAAATTTACCTTTCTCCTTCAAAATTTACCATTCTTTCTCCTAAATTTACCTTTCTCCTTCAAAATTTACCATTCTTTCCCCTAAATTTAACATTCTTTCTCCTAAATTTAGCTGATCTTCATTCCCCAACATCTATCATTCTCCTCCAAAATTTACCAGTTCCTTAAAATTTACCTTTCTTTCCACTAATATACCATTATTTTCTCTAAACATTGCATTCTGTTCTCCAAATTTACCATTTTTAGTGGAAAGTTAAGCCCCTAAAAAGATTTTTAACGTGTGCTACAAAAATTAGTATACCCAATGGTATTTCTTTCAGGGTAAAGGACTAACTTTAGAATCACGACTAATAAATAATGTCTTATTTTATTTTCATTATTAGTGATGATATGAAGTGTGAAGGTGAAATAAAAGCAAGGATAGAAATGACGAAAGAAGCCTTTAGGAGGAAGAAATACTACTTTGTGTGGGAGCTTAAATAAAGAGTTGAGAAGAGTTACAAAATGCTTTGTGTGGAGTATTGTTCTATATGGGTCAGAAATATGGAAAATGATTTTAAAAGACTGGAAGCTTTCGAAATGTGGGTGTGGGAAAGAATGGAGAGACTTTTCTGTTTCGAGCGGAAAACGAATTAGAGGGTGTTAGAAATGTTGGGAGAGAAAAGGACAATTTTAGACATTATTAAGAAGATGAAGAAAAACTGGTTGATACATTGTCTAAGAAGGAACTGCATCATGAGGGACGTACTAGAGGCTATGGTGGCAGGAAAGAGAGGGATAGGGAGACTATAATTAATGGACGATATCAAAACAGAAAGTTCGCACTTGAAAACGAAGAGGTTAGCAGAAGACCATGGAGCATGGAAGCTTCTCAGTTCCGGCAAGTATTCTGCCAATATGGAGAATACCTATGATGATGATGATATTTTATTTTGATAGTAGTAAGTTATTTTTCGTCTTGTTACTGGGAAACTTATTGAAAATAAATGCGTTATTATTATTATTATTATTGTGAGCACATGGGTCTAGGACTCTAGAATGAACATGTCACAAGTGGGGTATCTAGTTCAAAAGATTGGGAATCTACGTTTCGAATATATTGTCAGAGTATTTTATATCTCCTTTGAAGGGAACTATATACCTTGAAAGCTTTAAGATTCCGCGACACAATAAAGTTTGGAAACCACTGGCTTTTTAGATATTCTAAGAATGTAACGTTTCTGGGAATACAGCCAATGGTTTTCTTCTAATTTATTTTTTTAGTGGTGAATATGACCTAAAATAAATAAGCAGCCTGTAACATGATACAGTGAACAGTTATGTACTGTTAATCCACATATGCAGCAGCATTTCGTTTGCGCATATATAATTTTTGGTTTCCTCAGAAGACATTTTGCCAGTAAACAACAGTGAAACAGAATTTTAAAAAAGGATAAAATTTCAGCCGTTGTTCGTCTTAACCTGAGTTGAGTTTCGTTGAACACATTCTCCGTTTTTTTTTTCGTTTTCTACCAAAAAAGAGAGAAAAAGAAGGAAAAGTTTTTTTCCTAAAAAGTCTTTCTATTTCCTTCTTCGAGTTGAATGCTAAAACAATCCAGTAGATTGTGTGGAGCCATATATCTTCGCCTACTTTGAATTGCATGAGGATGGTGAAGAATGCGTTCCCTAGGCTTTTTCTGATGCTGTTCCTTCTCGAAAGACGAAAATTTTTGGTGCGTTCTTCAGCTTCAAAACCATCTTTTTCCTTCATGCTATCTCGGTCTCTGCGTCTCGCTTTCTTATACACACAGACACACACACACACACGTATATATATATATAGTCTTTATATACAGGGTGTTGAAAAATATCTGCATATTCTGCTAGAGCAAGTTGTAGCGTGTCGCCTACGAGCCGAGAATTTTTTGTTTCGTCTCAAAAATGAATAAAGAGACGGAACGAAAAGTGCCTTTTACATTCGTGTATTTTCTACCTCTTTCTATTGAAGAAGTCAACACGAAAATTTATCTCGTCTCGGAAAGAGTAGCTCTTTCTATTGGAAAAGCTCTGTTTCTTTCGTATCTCAACACGAAAGTTCTGTCCCGTCTCGAAAAGTTGCTGTACGAAAGCGATTTCTCATCTCGGAAAGTACCACTTTCTATTGGAGAACGTCTCTTTCTTTTCGTATTTCAACACGAAAATTCTGTCTTGTCTCGAAAAAGTTGCCGTGAAAGCCATGTCTCGTCTCGGAAAGTGTATATTCTATTGGAGAAGCACTGTTTCTTTAAGTATCTCAACACAAAAATCCCGTCTCGTCTCGGAAAGTTGTCGTGAAAATGATGTGTCGTTTCGAAAAAAGTGACTCAGATCTCGGAAAGTGTAGCTTTTTCTATTGGAGAAGCAGTTTCTATTTATATTTCAGCACTACAATTCTGTCTCGTCTCGAAAATTTGTCGTGAAAGCGATGTCTGGTATTGGAAAGTATAGTTTTTTTTTCGGGAGGGGGCTGTTTCTTTTGGCATCTAGACACAAAAATTATGTTCCATCTCTTCTCGTGAGTAACCCTTAAACGGAAGGGAGAGAATTATATGTTTGTGGATTTTTAAAGTATTCCCACTCCGCTTTTTTAAATGAATGTATTTGATATTCGTTCTGACAAGAAAATATTTTATGCCGAATGTTAATATGTTTTCACTCCATTTATCTATTTTTCATTTCTTTCTTTATTTCCCTATTTACTTGTTACTTTTAAGTTATTTAATTTCTCTCTTCTTAATTTCGTAAACACGACATAGCAGATTGTTTTAGGATTTTTTAAAAATTCATGTCACAAAAGAAAAAAAATAGAAAAAGAAAAATGTACAGTCTACTAATGGTGTACTACAAACATTAAGTTGATTTTTTATTCGTAGTGATGGAGAGATTTTGTAAATGTCAACGGCTGTTACTTTTTTCTTTTCTTTTTTTTCTTTTTGGTCACAGAGTGCGGAGTACAGAGTACATTAAGAGTACAGAGAGTATCGAACAAAATGCTAAATTTTGAAAAATTTCTGTAATATTTGTGTGTTATTTGTGAAATTTTCCATTGGTTCATTTCCTTTTTCTTTTTTTTTAAAAAAATCTGTTTGGTTGATTTTTATATATATTTTTCTCCCTTTTCAGTATTTTTTTAAAAAAATAAATAAATAAAAAATTCTTGTCTTTTTCGTCGATAGAACACTGACTGCATTGCTGTGCTCGATTTTCGTTCAATAACGTCAGTAGGAGAGAAAGACTGAGAGGGAGAGAGAGCGCGCGTTTGGGAGCGAAACGGTGCGATTTCCCATCATGACATGCGCGAGGAAGAAGGATGGCCGCCAAGCTGGGACTTCCAATAGATGGAAACCGGGTCCCTGGCAGCAAGTGGTGCGGGGCGGGTGCGGTGGGGTAATACACACACACACACAATTGCACAGCGAACTCCCGCCCGCACTGGAGCGGGTTTAGTTGAGCCAAGCTTCAGAGAAAGAGTACGTACCCAAGCAGGATTGCCAAGTCTTCAGAGTTTTAAAGCGCGTACTGAAACTTCAAAAAATATTTCCTAAATTAAGGAAAATAGTATTAAATCTAACGCAGTTAAAAATACAACATCGAAATACAACAGTATTGCAACATTCAACGAAATCACTACGTGAACAACCTGGTCTTTAAATATTTTAATTCTCGATTGATTCTCGTTACTTATCTTAAATTTGATTTTTAATCACTTACGTACTCATGATAAATAATAATAATGATACATAAACATAGTTTTTAAACCTATCCCTAACAACACAAACACCAATAACTAACACAAACTCGAATAACAAACACGAACTTCTAAAACTAACACAAAGTTCAATAACCAACACAAACTCCAAAAACTAACACAAAGTTCAATAACTGGTTCAGACTAGCTTTGCTATCTTAAATAACTTACACTAATAACACAAATCATTGAGCAAAGCAATGTTTATTATTTTTAAATAAACGTTGCTTTGCGATTCGTATTTTCAGTATAAACTCCCAATAACTAACACAAACTCATAAAACTAACACAGAGTTTAATAACAAACACAAACTTCGATAACTAACACAAACTCCAAAAACTATCACAAACTCAGTAATGTTACTCAGCGGACACAACGTCCAACGGCTGATGCAAGGAATGATGGAATAGGTTCTTTGTAGGATGCCACTCTATGTTACTATAAATCAGGGCTTATGTTGAATTAGTTTCTAGTTTTGTTCTATGATCTTATACAACACCTAGGATATGAACGGTTGGTATGGGTTCCGAACTCGGCCGGGGAGGGGCTTGAATCTGAAGCATCATGAAAGTCAACCCTCAGAGTATAATCCGTTCCATCATAGGAAAGGAAGCAAGATTACAGGACTGAAAAAATGAAATCTTTGAGTTTTACGTCCCACGGTTATGCCGGTTAGGCTAAAGGAGACGGTGATGATGAGTAACGAATGAAATGGTGGAATGAAGAAAGTGGGAGGAAACGGGAGGACCCCGAGAAAACCCACGCACACGGTGTTTGTCCACCACAAAGTTCACTTGGCGGGAGCAGGGTTTGAACCCGAGACCCCTAGCACCAGAGGTGAACGCTCTAGATTACAGGACTGAATCAGCGTTCTGGATTATGACGTGTTAATTCTAATTGAGCTCTGGTTGCAACACAGTGTGGTGCGGAAGAGCATCTTATTGGAATTAGTGATTTTGCAACATTCTGGCACGTGCATTCGTTAACTAATCTACTTAAACCCCCGGAGTGATTTGGAGCCCACGTTAATAATACGATGCCTCAAGACCCAAAGTCACGTCTCTCGTGACCTGAGTGATACGTAAAGTCGCAAAGTAAAATCAATCAATCGAATTAGGTAAACTACAGAATATTTCTCAGATGCTCCAGTTTCCTCCTGTCCGTTTGTTCCGTCAATTCTTTTTTTAAAAAAAAAGTTTTACTTGAACTACAAAGTACATAACCTCAAGACGATAACCCAAAGCTTTCGTTTCACTTTAATTAGGATCTGAAACCCTACCAAGCGGTAGTAGTCTTGTTCTTGTTTAGTAGTCAGAAGGTACTGGGTTCGAGTCCGGTGGCAAGCTATGTTGACTGAGGTATCTCAAGAGTTTATTCTCTCACATGCATCACCTAAAGCTATTAGGTCCAGCAGAAATTAGTCTTGCAATCTGTTCCTGGAAGGTTGATAAATTAATTAAAAATATTAGTTCATTGAAGACTCGGACATTTTATGAAGATTATAATAGAAAAATTTGATAAAATGAAGATACTCAGGAATCGAATTTCAGGCGAGTTTGAGATTTCATCTTTTTTCGTGTCCTTGTGCAATACCTAGGCTATAAATGACGGGATCGATTATTAACCTGGGCTCCGAAGCTTGAGTTCAGTGGCCACAATAGCCACTGGCGTCTCTGGCATGTAAAATTTGGACGTGGGGGGAGGGGACAGACAAAGAAAGTGATTTAAATGGTACTACCTAGCCTAAGTTGTTTATTTTCTTCGATTCCATTTGTTATTTTTCTGCTTACCTTCACGGACCCTCTGAGGTATATCAAAAACTCTGTTATAATCGTTTCACAGCCTGAATATTATATTCCAAATAAATATTATTATTATTATTATTATTATTATTATTATTATTATTATTATTATTATTATTATTATTATTATTATTATTTATATATTATTCTGTCATTATTAAATTATTTAAATTAGAATAAAATATTGAATATTTTGTATTTGAAAATATTGGAGGGACGCGTCCCCCTCGCCAGAGACGCCCGTGACAATCTTTCCTACAAGAGAGCTATCTTTTATATTACGACGCCACCTGCTCTGTGGCTAGTAGGAAATCGAACCAGAGACCACTCGAACCACTTCTGTATGTTCATTAATACGCAAATGATGTAACTGTAATATTAAAATATTGTTATTATAAGAAAATGGAATGGTTATCTAATACTTCACTACTCAAAACCAACTCCAACACTTGTTGGCAAAAAATCTGATGCTGGCAACCCTGAAAGAGAGTTCTTTAGCGTCGAGGTCCTTCTTTATAGCACTCCTTTCCATCAAAGCATTTCGCCTCCACCATCTTCTCCCGCCAGCCCCCTGCCAAAGTCCCTCTACACCGCCATTGAACCCCCGTGACACAACCCATTATTCTTTTTTGCCGAAAACCCGGGATTGAACATTACAGCAAAAGAGAAGGAGGAAAAAAGAGTGAGTTTTTTTTTCATTTCTACCCTTCTCCCGAAAAAAAAGTAAAAACCTAACTTTAGATCGTTTCCGAGTTTCGAAGACACTTTAAAATGATATTACAGCCAGCAAGCAACAAGGAAACAACGATGTCGAAACTAATAACACAGGAACAGAAAAAAGAAAGAAAAAAGAGAGAGACAGAGAGAAAGAGAGAGAAGTACAACCTCACGATAAATATGTTTCTTTCGTAGTCATTTTATTCTTTTTCTTTATTTTTGTCCAAGACACGGAAGAACAACCAGATACCAAAATGCCTCGTTAATGTCTTTGGCAGTACTTCCCTACTCTTAACAATAGTCTTTCCCCTCATCCACCTCATTCCACTGACTAAAGCTCTACAAATTATAAGGATTATTTTGACAATACAAATCTCTTAATCTACACTTAATTTGTAATATTGCTGACAATCAGAATGTGCGATTCTAAAATCTTCACCTACAATTCTTTTGTAATATTGCTGATAATGAGAATGTGCAATTTTAGAGTCTTAATCTACACTTAATTTGTACTATTGCTGACGATGATAATGTGTGATTTTAGAGTCTTAGTTAATACTTAATTTGTAATATTGCTGATAATGAGAATTTGCGATTTTAGAGTCTTAATCTACACTTAATTTGTACTATTGCTGACGATGAGAATGTGTGATTTTAAAGTCTTAGTTAATACTTAATTCGTAGTATTGCTGATAATGAGAATTTGCGATTTTAGAGTCTTAATCTACACTTAATTTGTACTATTGCTGACGATGAGAATGTGTGATTTTAGAGTCTTAGTTAATACTTAATTTGTAATATTGCTGATAATGGGAGTTTGCGATTTTAGAGTCTTAATCTACACTTAGTTTGTAATATCGCTGACAATGAGAATATACGATTCTAAAGTCTTAAACTACACTTAATTTGTAATATCGCTGACAATGAGGATGTGCGATTCTAGAATTTTAATTTACACTTAATTTGTAATATTGCTAACGATGTGAATGCGCAATTTTAGAGTCTTAACTTACACTTAATTTGTAATATTGCTGATAATGAGAATGTGGGATTCTAGAATCTTAACCTCAAATCTTGTCTCGTGCGCATCTCTAACGATCGTGCTTCATAAAATATATTTATTTCCAATAATAATACAGTAGGACATCGACAACTAAAGCTGAAGGGAATAGATGAAAATTCGAGTTTTGCGAGTAATCAGGGTTCGAGTTATCAAGGTGGCTACAACAAAAATTCGAGATATCGAGTGACTATATAACTTCTATAACTCGAAGTTTTATTCATTCAACCTCTATAACTCGAAGTTGTGAAAGTTTCTTAAATTAAATAAGATGACTAGTAAAAATAATATACTAGACGTCTTGTTTTGTAGTAACAGAGTACTTTCATGTGAAAACATGAGTAAAACACCATTACTGTACACGTTAGTAACAATGACAATTACATAAAACATAGAGCTATAAATTCGAGCTATCGAGGTAATATCAAGAGAAATTCGACTTATAGAGATAAACTTCGACTTGTAGAGATTCGAAGATACGAAAATTCGAGTTGCCGAGGTTTTTAAATATGATTATGAAACCCTTAAAATTTGACTTAATTTTATAAACATTCGACTTACAGAGTTTCTTTTAACATGAGATGTTATGGATAGTTCAAGGGAATGTGAAAAAAAATTCGAGTTATCAAGGAATTGGAGTTATCGAAGTTCGATTCATCGAGGTCCAACTGTAATTACAATAATAACAATAAAATAATGGTATAAGCAGCGCTTCTCAAATATTTTTTCAAGTGAGAACGACCTTTTTTTAGTCAGAATATTTGTACAGATCATCTTTCTCTCGTCCCTTTTGAAAGTAAATTTATATATAATGTTTCGTGCATACTTGCATGTTAAAACCAAAATAAAAAAAATAACATTGCTTAAAATTATTTTAATGTATATTGGTATTAATGAAAGTACATAATAATAATAGTAATAATAATAATAATAATTAATAAGAAACGCAAGACTGAGAGGATACCGTAAAATACGTTAACGTATATAATCTCCAAAGTTTAATTGAGATTTACAACTGCGGTCTGTTCACTTGAATTTGTTTTCTTTTTTCAGTCTTTTTTATTCTAGATAATAGTACCACATAGACAGAGCTTGAGGACCACTTGTGGCCCACGAATCATAATTTGAGAAACGCTGGTATAAGGTTGAAGTTGAGTTTGAAAATCAATATATTTTTTGCATAATGGATAACAGAATTTTTTTTTTTTTTTTTTGAATCTGCTTAATGTCTTTACTTAGTCAATTGAGAATTTTACATTAGTATAGATTAATTGCCTTAGAACTTACCTGCTCGGTTTTCTAATAACTATTAAGTAGTTAAAAACCTTAATACTTTTTCTTTCATTTCAACATACTATTTCTATGTAGCTGAATAGGTAACTCGTGTGGTACCATGTTCAATTCTCAGTGGCAGTCCAGAATTTCCAAAGTTAACGCAGTATTATGAAAACAATTATGCAGTTATGGATGGGTGCGATATTGTGTGTCGGAGATCACAATGAGACTGCCACTATGAATAATAGATGAACCATAGATACAGCTAATTTTCTTACATATTAAATTATTTTTAGTAGTAAAATGTCGCACGGGAGATTACCGAAGTTTAATAATCACAAAAAGTATTACATCTAGTACAAAAGATTAATTTAAATAACATTGCTGTAGATTGTTACTTGTACATGTAAAATTTCCTGCAATTGAGAATTAGTTCTCGTAATTTATGTTGAAATAACTAATTACACTACTATTGAAAAAAACATATAATCCTCAAATTTGAGAAAAGGGGTACAATTGCTTCTATTCTTTCTCCAAATGACGCCGCTGACATTGTGTATGTAAGATGGTTTAATAGTTTCTTTTTTGCCTGAAGCAAATTTCTAAATAGGTCGAAGAAGATGTACTTCTGTTTTAATTGATTTAGTTTCATTTATTGATAACAAATAATACTTGTTATTAAAAGACTTCCAAATCAATACTATGAGTTTCTTAACATGTCATTCTTCGTGCTTATCAATGAATATCTTTATAAACCTATCAACTAATAGCGCAAACTCTAATAACGAACACAAACTCGAATAACACACATAAACTCCTAAAACACACCAAATTCAATAACAAACACAAACTCCAATAACTAACACTAACTCGAATAACAAACACAAACAACAAAAAGTAACACAAACTCCAAAAAGTAACATAGAGTCCAACAAGAAACACAAAAACTTAAAAAGATAATACAAACTTCAATAACAAACACATTACTGTGTTATTGGAGTTTACGTTGTTAAGGATTGAAAAAGAACTTTATTAATGAGTTCGAAACGTATGTATTATTATATAAATTACTTATTGAGAACAAAAGTAGTTCATTTTTCTTTCTTATAGTTTCACTACGAGCTTGATTTGAGTTTAACATTCTCCCTTCGAAACCAAAGCTAGGACGAAACGTCATATTTAAGCGATGGACACGAGACAACATCGATTTAATTTTGTCTCGAAAAATGTCTCATGAAACTGATGTCTCGACTCGTTTCGTGCGCAACTCTAGTGGAATCCCACATACATACTTACTATCGGGAATTAAATCCATGTCACTTGCACTATTATCTAATAGTTTACGTAGGAAGCATAATTAGTCTTCGGAGATAGAAATACTATGGCTATCTGTGAAATATGTGATAAGAGATCTAATCACTGAGAAAAAGAAACACAATTTTTAACGGTCTTTCTCAGGTCTCTAGCATCTAGCGTCTAATTGATTTACAGAAGTATTAAACTTTATATAATAAACTTCATTCGTTCTGAAAAAAAAAAAAAAAAAAACTGAAACCTTTATTCCATCAAAAGTAGTACCTGACATCTTTTTCCATTCTACTCTTTATTTATTACATAGAAAAAAGCATGTATACCCTATAACTCTGTAAATATTAACTGAAAATATTTACAAATCAATTGTAACAGTTAATGATAATTTTAGGATAAAATTCATTAGCCATACTGTATACTGCCCTCTTGTCAATCTCATAATGAAAAGAATGTTGATGGAAAAGAGTTAATGATAATTTTAGGATAAAATTCATTAGCCATACTGTATACTGCCCTCTTGTCAATCTCATAATGAAAAGAATGTTGATGGAAAAGAGTTAATGATAATTTTAGAATAAAATTCATTAGCCATACTGTATACTGCCCTCTTGTCAATGTCATAATGAAAAGCTTGTTGATGAAAAAGAGTTAATGATAATTTTAGGATAAAATTCATTAGCCATACTGTATACTGCCCTCTTGTCAATCTCATAATGAAAAGAATGTTGATGGAAAAGAGTTAATGATAATTTTAGGATAAAATTCATTAGCCATACTGTATACTGCCCTCTTGTCAATCTCATAATGAAAAGAATGTTGATGGAAAAGAGTTAATGATAATTTTAGGATAAAATTCATTAGCCATACTGCATACTGCCCTCTTGTCAATGTCATAATGGAAAGTTGTTGGTGGAAAAGAGTAGCCATACTGTATACTGCCCTCTTGTCAATGTCATAATTAAAAGTTTGATGAAGGAATACTTTGGTATCTACTTTATCGTAATAGGTACCGTGATTATGTACACCATTAGTGTTATAAGTCTACAAAAAAACATATTTTCTCTAAAATTACGCATGAAGATTATTCCTAAGCGTAAAGTTTTGTTCAGTTCTATTAGACCTATAGACTGATACATATCTTATTTGATATTTTTTCATTATATGGTTTACGCTAAAATATTGCAGAAATTATTTTATTTATTATTTAGTTAAGGAATTGTAAGTTTTATTTTCAGTTTGACCGTCCTTTTATAACCCCATTCTTTCGCAATCCACGCTGCAAGAACACACACAGCCACGGATTTTAACTTCGAACAACTACTACCACATTCACCCCACCCCTCCTGCGCGGCCCTGTATGAGTTCACCTTCCCCACTCTCTCACGGGACCTAAATTCCCCCTCACCCTACCCACAAACCGCCCACCAAACAGCACGTCCCCGGCAAATCCCTCAAAATCCGAGGTTTCCCAGTTTTCTATGTATCGCTTCGCTCGTCGTGCAGAAATCCAGGATAACATGAATGTGGGAAATGCGTTCGTTCGTTTTGTGTCTGAGTGTTGGGTATTGTGGGAAGAGTTTTGGTACTATCAGGGCAGATGAGGAGGAGGAAGAGGGGGCAATTTTCCAAAAACTTCTCTTGTGTTCGTTCGTACAGAAAAAGTACTTAGGTTTACAGTTTACGCAAAGCGGTTGAAATCGTTGGTTACAGCATGTGGGATAGTTGTTGCATTGTTTGTTGCTATAGTTGCATGTAGAGTGAGAAGCTGTATTTCATATTCAGTTCTGCTATGACCAGTAGCAATATTTTCGTACACAGAATCCACATATCAGATTTTATTAAACAAGAATCAACTTGTGATGATTCATTATTAAAACTTTTTATTCTTTCCAGATATACAAGCATAAATGTGTCCAAATCTCGAAAGCCCAGATCTCCGATTGGGCTGTGCGGTATTTTGTCATTAAAACGGTCAATCGATCCACATTATTAAATATCGATATTAAAATGTATTGGCAGATATTTCGATATCTTTTCATATTCCATATTTTTTCAACATTAGAATTTTAACCTTTTCTTATATTTCAATATTTTTCGACATTTCGATACATCAATTGATCTTCGATATTTTGTCCTTATCGATTTTCGATATCCGGTAGAGGTGTGTGATATCGAGATTTCGATATTAAAAATTTACAGATCGATATTTCAATATTTTTCGATATTTGATATTTTTCGACATTTAAATTTTGATATTTTTCCATATTGATATTTTTCGACATTTCAATACGTCGATTAAGTTTCGATATTTTGTCGTTTTATCGATTTTCGATATAAATCCGGATATTGCAAACCCTTCTTTTGGGCTCATTCGAATTGAGCCCGGGCACGTGTGAACATGAGCACTATAAGTGGATATCATGGCAGTGCCTAAGTCCAAGCTTTATCTTTTTTACCTCGCTTCATGACCCAGCTGGGGGTCGCGACTCCCAGGTTGAGAAACTCCAAGCTATAATATTATTTATATTTACACAATATTATTTTTGTAAATTAATAATAATTCAGCGGTATTTATTCAGATAACGAGAAATATTTAATCATATTAACGTATCATTTAACATACAGCTACATTGCTTTTTTTTTTTTTTAGATTTATTACATAAAACTTCGAATTGAGGTAAGTCGAGGGCGTATATGTGACTAAACGAAACTAGATTTGAATGGAAATTGACTGCATATTGAGGCGTTAAATGATTCGTAGTGTTTTGTGTATACCAAAAATGAGCGTCACATAGTAATTTCTTAAAACACTTTTCTTATATAGTAAAGATTAATTCTAAAGATTTATTATACTAAATCAGGCAATTACGAAATACAAAATCAAATAAAATGCCTTCCATTTAAAAATCTTCCTGGGTAGATGGTATGTACGTGTATGTTTTACCAAACGACGAGCAATATGTAGTGACACTGGGATATATTGTAGTTGAAGTACCTCCTACCTTCATGCCATGCATCATGTTTAGATGCATGTTAAAATATAACAATACATCTAGCCTTGAACGGAACGTTGGAAAATAAATTTGTTGGCGTTTTTGTACCTATAAATAAAAAAATGGGATTGAAAGACACTACATAACCCCTAAGGAACAGTCATGCAATGCGCGAGTTCCCGTCGTCTTCTTCATACCTTGCTGTGCTGTGGTCTCCTACAGATTTTTCCACTCCTTTCTTCTTTGTCTTTCATATTTTCATTTTCTTTTTCTGTTTGTATCATGTTCGTTTTATTACGTCATAGCCACACACACACATTTACGCAAAGAGGTGTAGTATTAATTGTTTTCATTTAATATGGTCTACTGGACAGTATACTAGTACTCTTAAAATTATCGGAATGTTAAAATATCCCTTTTCAATATTCGAACAATTATTTGTTAATCAAATAAGTGTTCCAACAACTATTCCTAATCGCAATAAATGTTAGAGTAATTATTCGTTATTGCAATAAATGTTTGAATAATTATTCGTTATCCAAATAAGTGTTCGAATACTTATTCGTTATCCAAATAAGTGTTCGAGTAATCATTCGTTATCCAGATAAGTGTTTGAATAGTTATTCGTTATCACAATAAATGCTCGAATAATTATTTATTATCCAAATAAGTGTTCGAATAATTATTCGTTATCCAAATAAATGTTTGAGCAGTGACGTGGCGTGACGATTTGACGATTGTTACCGGTTGCTGATACTACAAGTAACTCTTGTTTCTCAATATCAGAAAATCTAGTACTCACTTTTTCTTTCAGCGTATCAACCATTTCAAACTATAGGCATTGGCAAAGTGGTCAAATTCCACTTCATTTACTCTTGACCTTTTAGAACAATGTGGCTCTTCATGTTCTTTCATTTTTTACTAAATATAATTGAAACTATCTCTCAATGATCTTAGGTATTCTTCAAAGTCATTTATTTTCTTTCTACAGTAACCTACATCATGAACTTTCTTTTGTAAGATATTGAACAAGATTTCTTATCTTGATGTTTTAACAGAAAACAGTTCAAGTAAAAAATTGAAGTCAAAATTTTGAAAGGTTTGATAGAATTTTGCTACACAAACTCTGGTTTGAGAACCCTATTCGTCGGTTTTATCCATCATGGATTTAAAGCCTCCTAACAGTTCATCTTTAAAGCTATACAGCACATCATTTACCCTACTCATATAGTTCCATACCTTGTGTTTGAGACTATTGGGATACTTTTGTTGACTACATATTCTAGAGCATTTGTTCTTTTTGAAGACTTCGAGTAAGAAGAAGCAAGTTCCAACACAATTAAAAAAAAAAAAAAAAAAAAAAAAAAAACTTATACCCTTTTCCAGTAGCGTAACTTGAAGTTTCAGTGCCCCGCAAGCTTTAGTTATGCGCCCTAGTTTCTATATATTTTGCGCCCCTGGAGCTCGTGCGCCCCCCGCCGCGAGGGTTGCGGGGGTGCTATTTACGCCTATGAACTTTTGTATAATCAACGGACTTTTCTAAAACTAAATTAAGTCTATGGGCATAAGAATGAAAATATAATTAACAAGAGGCTGCAGTTCCCTACCTCACCAACCATAACTGGAGTCAGGGGCGGATCCAGGACCGATTTCTGGGGGGGGGCGGTGGGTTGTCATACTGCTACTTTTAAGGGCTCCAAACTTTGGGATGAGTTATATATATATATATATATATATATATATATATATATATATATATATATATATATATATAAATAAGAAAGTTTCCTCTTCTGGGAGGGCGATTGCCCCGATCGCCCCCCCCCCTGGATCCGCCCCTGACTGGAGTTTCATCGTATGTTTGAGCAACAAGTTTTCCGCATTGAAAATTAGTTAGACAGTCAAACTGCGGCACGATGAAGACGATTGCATAGTTCTTTTTCAACACATCAAACTGCATCGAAGTCCAAATTCAACTAGTAGGTTAGCGGCTAGAGTTGGAAATTTGTTGCATCGAAAGTTTTCTATACTAAATTAAAAACAAAATATTTTCAATTTAATTAGCATAAATCCTAAATAATAATAATTACCCGAATTGGAAGGAGCGCGAACAACACCTCTGCTTTGCTCTAATTATCATTACTATTCCCCCTTGCTCTTGAAACAGTTCCCATATAGCACAATGTGTTTCATCAATAGGCATTTCTGTATATTTAATGACACTTCAGGGACTGACAATATCTTTGCTCCTTCAGGCATGAGACAACCATCTAAATTTATATACTGTTTAAACAGAAATAAAATCTCAATTAAAAAAAAAATAATGCCCATAAGCTCAATTTAACATTCAATGAGAAACTTTATTTCGAATCAAAGTAAACCTATATTAAATTTTTGTTAGAATATCCTATGAAATATATTCTTCTTGTTCACTGTTGCTGTATTATTCAAATTTAAGGATAACGTATAATATTAACATACAAAAGTTGTTGTAAATATAGGTACATGAAAAACCTGCTACTTATATTTGTCCGAAATTGTATGCTGTTAAGACAATGAAATAACCTTATGAATACCGAAATTGCAGCCAAGTTTCTATCCTTAGAATGGGGAAGCAAACGAAACAGTATAGTAGAATTACCGCCCGCTCGATCCTCTGCAGCGAGGGGAGAGCGAATAGACTCCTAAGCAGGCGGTGAGTAGAATATACGTGTTGATGATATTCTAGATTCTCCTTGTTTTGACAGGGAACGTTCCTATTTTTTCCTGTTCCACTCAGCCGAACGGTAACATAAGGGCCATTCCGAAAGTCCAAATACAAGTCCACAGGATGCTTCTCGCTGGCACACTGAAAAGTGCTTCTGGAGTGAATGACCGCTATCGGGGTTCGCGTTACCTCTGAAATCCTGCGGTATCAACAACAGTATGCTCCTATTTGGTGTTGGCATGTTGCATTCGTTCACAGTGTAAATGAAGCATAGGCCATCCAAACTTTAAAAAGAAAGAAAGAAAGAAAAGAAAAAGGAAAATGTAAACATCTTCCCATGTCGATAATGAAATTTGAAGATATATGAAAACAACGAAAAATTGTAATATTTTTACCGTTACCGCCGGTAACAGCGGTAATACGCACTACACGTCCCTGTGTTTGAGTAATTATTCGTTGTCTGCTCGGATAGTTATTCGTTGTCCAAACAAATGTTCGAATAATTATTCGTTATCCAAATAAGTGCTCCAATAATCATTCGTTATCCAGATAAGTGTTCGAATAGTTATTCGTTATCACAATTAATGGTCGAATAATTATTTGTTATCCAAATAAGGGTTCGAATGATTATTCATTATCCAAACAAATGTTGGGATAATTATTCGTTATCGCAAGGAATAACTATTCGAGTAGTTATTTCTTATCGAAATGATTATTCCAGCATTCTTCGCTAGTCTAGTGGCTAATGAACTCGCCTTTTATGCAGGAGGTCCCGGGTCTAATTCCCAATGGAACACATTAAACTTGGAATGCATTACTGTAGTTCAAATTGGAACTTTAGGTTCACGTCCCTTATACCCTCAGTGTTGGAAATCGACGCTAAATTTCAATAAATAAATAAATAGACTTCTGTTGCAATATTTAATTTTAATATATATATATATATATATATATATATATATATATATATATATATATATATATATATATATATATATATATATATATATATATATATATTGTGTGTGTGTGTGAATTTTAAGAGCACTACAATATAAAAAGTTGACGTCAATCTTTACTGCGATTTATATATCTAGAGTATATTTAAGTTATCATAGCTGTACTTGATATCTAGAGACAAAGGGAAAATTATTAGTTTTTAAAGTAAATATTTAACAACAAAAATTTACGAAAATAAAGCGTTGAATTTAACAGTAACACATAAAAAATTAATATTGCTTAATGCACTTGTAAAAATGTAATATTAAATTTCAACCTTCATAAAATTAATATATATAAATGAAATGAAAATAGCATTGAATAAAAGCCAAGAAAAGGACTGACTAGTATTTTAGGTCGTAAAATATTACTTTTTAAAAAATAATATTATCTTTCAATTTTTTGAAATAAAAATGTTTAGAAAACAAAAAAAATGAAATCTGTAAGTTTTACGTCCGACGTTTATGCTGGCTAGGCTAAAGGAGACGGTGATGATGAGAAATTAGTGAAAATAGTGGAATGAAGAAAGTCGGAGGAAACGGCAGAGCCCGCAGAAAATTCACACACATGTTGTTTGTCCCCCTATAAAGTTCACTTGGCTCGAGCTGGGATCGAACCGAGGGCCCCATGCACCAAAGCTCTATCACTGAGCAACCGAGGCCCTTTTGATAAACAAAATGTTAGAATGTGCTTCAATTCAACCAAGGACCCTAAGATATATACAACGACCTTTTAACAATTTATTTTCTTAGCTTTATGAATATATTCGCTGTTTCCTAACGGAGAGAATCCGCCAAAATTTTATTTGAAACATTATGAAATTAAAAAAAAAAAACTTTAGTTGAGGGAGAATTCTTTAGACCGGCAACTAAAATAAAATAAAAATATTTTTTTAAAAAATACTTTTTTCGCATGGTTTCATTTTTATCAATGACGTCTTCATTATAGACACCATGAAGGCCATTTTTTTTTAAAAAAAAATCTTTTCTAATAAAAATAATTGCTAAAAATGAGCCTAACAACCAAATTGGAGAGGATTTTCTTTCCTTTTTTAATTTTTTTTTATTTTACTTTTTTGACGATATCCACGCCATTTTTATGTTTCTCGAATCTGGTTGCATGTTTGATAGTTGGCAAAGATAAACTCTAATCCAAAAAAAAAAAAAAAAAGGAACAAAAAAAAAAAAAAGAATTACAACAACTTATACCACAAAGGTATGTTTGGAGGTTTTTCGCCTCAACCTTCAGAAGATGATGATGCTTGTGCTGATGAGAAAGTAAGCGAGGGCAGGGAACCGTATCAAAAGAGGTTACATTGTCAGGAACGGCTACAATCATAGCACACATCCGGAACGCTGTTTCTGTGATCATGGCATCTAATGGAGTGTGTCCAAAGGGAAAGGCTTCGCTCATTCCATGCTGGATGGGCTACAGGAACCAACAACTACGAAAAAAAAAAAAAAAAAATCTTGTGCCAACAGTCAGCCATTTATGTGCAACAATCTTATTCATAGAGTGGAGGATAAATATCAAGTTGCTGAGGGAACAGCCAATTAAAATGCATCATATGCGCACGAAATTGCTTGGAAGAAAAAGTTACTTAATGCAAAACTTTCGCACACGCAAATATGTGACAACATGCTTAACTTTCTTTTTAGTGAGGAAGGTTTCTTTCGACGTTAAAATTAGAAATGAAGTAAAAACATTAGAAATCTCATTTTTCAACCGAATATTAAGGTTTTAATATATTTTGAACCATTCACAAAATTCAATCCGAAAATTTTATATAACTAAATCTACGGCCTATGAAACCCGGAGGTTCACAAAAGGTTCCCACTGACGTCCATCCTTAGCCAACTGGAATCCAGTTTCTATTTTGTATTCCTATTTCTGAGAGATCCATCTTAATATTGTCCTCTCATTTAAGCCTAGGTCTTCCTAATGGTCGTTTTCAGGTTGGATTTCAAAGTTAAAACTTTGAAAGCGTTCCTACTTTTCAAACATTCTGAATACATGACCTGAGCCTTCTGGATTTGGTGACTCTAACAATGTTTGGTAAACGGTATAAGTTATGGAATTTCCGCCATTTCCCATTCCCATACCTCTTGAGTCCGAATATTCATCTCAAATTGAGAACATTGTTCTCAAATACTTTCAGTCTACGTTCTTCCCTCAGAATAAGCGACCACGTTTCGCAACCGTACAGAACAACGGGCATGATTATCGTTTTATGCATATATTATACTCTTCAAATTTCTTGGCAGAATTCGCGAAGACAAAAGATTTCAGTCGACATTTAATTTCTTCGTCAATATGGTAAAGGTCTATTAATATTGATCCTAGATATTTTAGTAAATAAAATTTTTGTACCTAGATCTAACACATGCAACAAACTCAGAAAAATCCTGCGAATGCATTTCCCTACTTTTGCCACTTTTTTTTTTTTTTTATTAAAACTTAAGTTATTGCTAAGTCTGATATATGTAGATAGGCTATTCTCAGTACAGTTTTAATATCTGAGATGCTCAATGAAATGTGGAAGATTCCGAAAAGTTCTCTTGCTGCTACAAAGTTTGGAAAGTAGTCGCCAGAAAAAGGTGTTAAAATTCAAGCGGTTTTATTCTGAAAAGTTTTGTTGCTGCTACAAATCTTGAAAAGTAGTCACTAGAAAAAAGGTATTCAAATTCAAACAGTTTAATTGACACATTCAACATTTATAAAACAATTAAATAAATAAATGGTTTCAAAATTAACTTTTACAAAGTGTCTCGCTGTTATTCTAATATGACCTAAAATGATACAATGTTGCTTATTTGATTGCATTCATTTTTATAACTAGGTACAGTATTTGAAATTTTGCCCATTAGAGAAAAATTAAATCAGTCATCAAATGATAATCCTTGATTCAAATTC
This sequence comes from Thermobia domestica, assembly GCF_964235325.1. NCBI lineage: Eukaryota > Metazoa > Arthropoda > Insecta > Zygentoma > Lepismatidae > Thermobia > Thermobia domestica. Next base: position 379,645,701 of record NC_137455.1, on the reverse strand, counting down.
AAGAAATTGATTTTGAAATAAATTAATCATTGATCGGGGAAAAATTTATATATTTAACATTTCTTCATTCATTATCTAGAGAATTTAATTGTTAAAAAGATGTTGGTCAGACGTAACATATAATTACAAATCTTTTAGAATTTAGAGAATAATAACGTCTAACGTAGCTTGTGTTCGTGAGAAATTTAAATTGTTGTGCTGTGCAACTCTAAAGTAGCTTGTGTTCTCGAGAAATTTCTATTGTTATGCTGTGCAACATCTAAAGTAGCTTGTGTTCTCGAGAAATTTCTATTGTTGTGCTGTGCAACATCTAAAGTAGCTTGTGTTCTCGAAAAATTTTTATTGTTATGCTGTGCAACATTTAAAGTAGCTTGTGTTCTCGAGAAATTTCTATTGTTGTGCTGTGCAACATCTAAAGTAGCTTGTATTCTCGAGAAATTTCTATTGTTGTTCTGTGCATCTATTACTCAGTTGTAACGTTACAGAGAGACGTTTAGCTCAGTTATAACGCAGACATGTAACGTTTTGTTGATGTGTTAAGTCAACAGTGAGAATCTTGAAGACATTGGAATTTTAGATCATACCGTCTTTGTAAGCATAGAATGTTAACGTTATAAATTTTGCTTGTAGCTTTTATCTTTATTTTATTTCGAAAGTTATGCAGAACAAAGATAATGGGCCTTATGCAGAGTCGTTTAGACTCGTGATCAGTGCCATACTAAAGATCTCGACTAACAAATGTTTCCTGCAGTAGTCAGGCCTTTAGTATGACGCTGATCATACGTCAAAACGACTCTGCATAAGGCCCAATATGTCTGAAACAAGACCTTCAGGAAATAGGGTGTATATCTATTGATTTCATTCGATTTGGTTTAGCACATCATAAGGTCCAATAACTTTTTTTTTTTTCTCCTAGAAACCTTCTGATTCCTTAAGACTATGCTGTTAAAATTTTCCGAATATTGATTTTTTGAGTAATTATACAGCAACAAAAATAAATGGATTCGATGTAATTTTTTTACGCCCAATCCAAATTTCGAAACCCCAGGAGGATTGAGCCTGTCAATTTTGTTTTATGGGCTAAACGGATGTGTATCCTCCCTATATAGAATTGCTTAAGTTTTTCATCCATGAAAAGTTGACATAGTGGATCGTCCTGGGGTCTCGAAATTTGGATTCAGCGTAACAAAATACATCGAATCCATACTCTGGGGCTTCTAAATTTGGATTCAGCGTAACAAAATGCATCGAATCCATACTCTGGGGTTTCTAAATTTGAATTCAGCGTAACAAAGTACATCGAATCCATACTCTGGGGCTTCTAAATTTGGATTCAGCGTAACAAAATGCATCGAAACCATACTCTGGGGCTTCTAAATTTGGATTCAGCTTAACAAAATACATCGAATCCCTACTCTGGGGTCCACTGCACAGAACTATTTAATTTTTTTGTGTATTTGTGTTATTTACTTATTTTTTTATTTGCTGTTATTCGAGTATTCGAATATTTGTTTTCAATGTTCTAACAATTATGAGAATAACGATTGTTTTCCAAATAACTGTTTAAATTTGAATCCATTATTCGAATTCGAAATTCGAACGAAATGAATTTTATTAGAATATTTGAATTACCTAATTAGTTATGATGAAGATAATTTTAAATTTCAATAACTTTTCTTCAGCATGGGTGGTTAAAACTTTAAAAATAAAACAATATTGTAATAACGATTTAGGTTGAACCCTAAGTAAAGGAGCATCGACAATGTAAATAAGTGGTTCAGAGAAACATGAGGTGAGGTGAGTTTAAGTTTAACGTCCTCTTTCAGCAGCGAGTCTATAAGAAACGGGACCTACTGATTAATGTGGAATCTGAACCACGAGTTCCCACCGGGAATCGAACCCGGGTCTCCCGCGCCAAAGGTGCGTATGCTAACCGCTTAGCCACGTCGGAGCTCTTGGAGAAAAGTAATGCTATGTCACAACTGCTAACTTTCGCGTAAACTGGAGGAGAAGAATCAACATTCGCATGCAGTTCAATGTATTGACACATACCAAACAAGCTCTCCCTTAAATCTGCAGGTACATTTCCGAAATTAAACTACCTGCATACTATTCCGTGGTTCAGTCATAATTCATTCAACTGAATAAATAACTGAATTTTACCTGAAGTGGCACTTAAGAGACCTAATCACTGCGAAATTAAAGTACCATTAACTTTACAGTAATTACGTAATATGTTCAAATAAATAAAAATATAATCGAAAAGTGAAACAAGAACGCGCAAGATAATATTATTTTGCATGAAGTACCGTTATCACAAGTCACCTAGTAGCTTTCCGTTTGCAGCGATTTAGAAATACGAAAATAAATGCCGATTTTCTAAATGGCTGGAAATCAAAAGCAGATAAGTGAGTCGTGATAACGGTATCTCATGTAAAATAATATTGTCTAGCGAGCTCTTGTTTCACTTTTCGATTATCTTTTTATCTATTTGAAGATATCACGTAGTTACTGTAAAATTAGCTGCATTTTAATTTCGCCGTCGCCCGAGCTGCTTCAATGTTACAATGTGGAACCTAATAAATGTTTAGCACTCACAAAAACATGGAGAATACAGTAAAAATAAATAAATCTCTTGTATGTATTTATACATACGTATGTACTTAATAATTTCAAAATGACAGGCTATGAGTAGTGGCAAAAATTTCTGCAAGATAACTCTTCAATAATGATTGAACAGTTTTAAGAAAAAAGGAAAACTCGGCGAGAATTATAGAATAGGAAAGGAGGGTTGTTGATAAAGATGATGGTAAAAGGAAACGAGGGACGAACGAAGAAGAATCTTCTAATAAGTGTTATTAGAAAAGGTTTTGGAATTGAGATATCTTGGTACGTGACAACTATTGTAGGCAAAAGTCGACGCTGCCGAAGGCGAAAAGTTCAAAACTGATAGGAAGGAGGTGAGGAGGGGGGAGAAAAATAGAGGGGGAACTTTTTAACTTTTTAGTGGTCTGTGCGGGGAATGGTTAGAAGAGGACGAAGGGAAAATCATGGAAGAAGCCAAATCAAGTTTTTCTTCATCCCTTTCTCTCTCTCTTTCCACTTCTTTGTTTCTTTTTTCTTTTCCATATCCTGAATATAGATATGAAAAGGAACATCTTCACAAACCTACCTATAGCTTTTTCCAGTATACGAAGTTAGGTTGATAGCAACTAATGCGAAGATCTTACAACAAATGCTTCTTCTTCTGCGGGGTAGGTTTTTTGACTTTTTTGAAAAGCTTTTTCTTTCTATAAACGAAGGGAGAGAAATTACAGAGGGAAAAATTATCTTCATCGTTGGGTATAGCAAAGAGAGAAGAATATGGCGATTTGGTGCTTTTCCAATATATATATATATATATATATATATATATATATATATATATATATATATATATAATATAGAAATCAATCGATTTCTTGTTGGAAAAGCCCCTTCAAGATCTTTGCTAGTGCGATAGTGTGTGTTATTCGTTGAAGCGAGTAAGATCTTTAGGAAGATTTTTTTTTTTTTAAAAAAAAACCTCCGGTCCTTTATAAAACTAAACAAGCACAAACATATCCAAATACTCTCTTCTTCTCCTTTTCACAAAAAAAAAAAAAAAAAAAAAAAAAAAAACTCGAAATCAAAGAATATGCCTGTAAGGTTTTAAAAGGTAGAAAAACGAAAAAAATCGTTATTTCCTTGAGGGAAACGGGATAAAACGGGGAAGATTGGAGGGGGAAGAGGAGTGTTCTAAAAGCATCTTAGCAGACACCAATCATCAATATGGTTTTATTATGTATGAGAGAACCGTACCATCTCTTACGTCTTTAGCTATTGGCTCGTCAATCGATAGAAATCGAGAATATCTAATGAGATTGGATTTACGAGAAAGAAGAACGAACGCTGGTAGCTTTTGGAGAGCGTGAAACGAAACTAGCACGTGGAAAGAATCTTTTCTGAAGGATTAATGAACTTTTTGAAGTGATGATAGGTATTTGATAGCTTCATGACCTGCGGCAGCCTTGTTTGGTTGAGTGGTTATTCTGTGTTGCACGTATGCTCTACATGGATTTGATAATCTGTGATTTATTTTTTTAAAAAAAGAAAGAAACGCATCAATGCTTGAAGGTATCTTTTTAAAAACCCATTTGTCTTTCAGATCGTGAATATATGTCTAAAGTTTTCTCGGTTGGAAATAACAGTAAGTTTCACCTTACATTGTAATGATTACAGATGATAGAAGGCATCTTTCCATTCGCTTGGATGTAACTCAAATACTATTTGATGAACTAGCATTCTAATACAAAACGTAATTTAAATACCATACCGGTATTGGATGAGCAACTAAATGATTGTTTTCAGTTCGGAAGGTGCATTTCATTTTCTATCTCGTGAACTTCAGAGTTAATGATCTTTGGTGTAATATCTTCTATAAATCATTCCATGAAATAACTGTTTGCAAATGCTATGTGTATAACAGTTAACCAACATTTTGTAGACTGTATCAGATGATGACATATTTAACCTATTTTTTAAAACTGTTTTGTTCAAAATTTGGAAGAAATTTTATTAAAAATCCTTTAAGAATATAGCAGTACTTTAAAAAATTCATCTAATAGACATTGAATTCATTAGTCTTTGTTTTGACATTTTAGAGAAAGTGTTCTTTGTTTTATGCTATCAATAAATAATGTGCGTCTCTAGATTAATTATATTATTATCTAATAGACATTAATCTCATTTGTCTCTGTTTTGGCATTTTGTAGAAAATGTTTTTTGTTTTATGATTATCAGTAAACAATGTGTCTCTGTCGATTAATTGTTATCATCTGATTGACATGTTGAAATCGTTTCCGTCTATTATCCATTGTGTAGAACATGTTCTTTGTTTAATTGTTATCAGCAAACAGTGTTTCTTCAGATTAATTATTATAACCTGATTGACATGTTGAACTCGTTTGTGTCTATTATGCATTTTGGAGAAAATGTTCTTTGTTTTATTGTTATCAGTACACAACACACATCTATAGATTAATCATGTTATCATGAAAATAGATATTGAATTCATTTGTCTTTGTTTCGGCATTTTGTAGAAAATGTTCTTTGTTTTATGATTATCAGTAAACAATGTATCTCTGTAGATTGTTATCATCTGATTGACATGTTGAACTTGTTTCCGTCTATTATCCATTTTGTAGAAAATGTTCTTTGTTTAATTGTTATCAGTAAGCAGTGTGTTTCTTCAGATTAATTATTATAACCTGATTGACATGTTGAGCTCGTTTGTGTCTATTACGCATTTTGGAGAAAATGTTCTTTGTTTTATTGTTATCAGCAAACAGTGTGTTTCTTCAGATTAATTATTATCACCTGATTGACATGTTGCACTCGTTTCTGTCTATTATTCATTTTATAGAAAATGTTCTTTGTTTTATGATTGTTAGTAAGCAATGTCTTTGTGGGTTAATTATCACCTGATTGACTTAATGAATTCGTTTGTCTTCTGGTGTAACATTTTGTGGAAATTGTTCTTTGTCTGTTTTCAGTAAACAATATTTCTCTCCAGATTATTACATTATCATCTGATTGACATGTTGAATATAATTATCCCTATTTTGGCAATTTGGAGATCTTTTCATTGATTAATTGTTATCAATAAACAAACTTTCTCTAATGATTGATCACATGTATTTATTGTGCAGAAAAACAAGAGTTAGTTTTCTACACGTATTTATTCTGGAGGAAAGCAGCAAGAGTTAAATTCCTAAATGTATTTCTTGTGAAGGAAAACAAAAAGAGTTAATTTTCTACATCTATTTATTCTGAAGGAAAGCAACAAGAGTTAAATTTCTACATGTATTTGTTGTGGAGAAAATCAACAAGAGTTAAATTTCTACAGATATTTATTTACACGCAAATTAGTTGTAATGCAATTTCTTTTCCTACTCGTGTTTCCGAAGCGATCATATCCTAGACGTTTCGATTTTATTATCTACTGACCTGTAACTATTCTGAAGTTCAATATTTTCACCTAGGACTTTTTTTTTATTTAATTGTAGAATAAAGCCGTAATATCTTTTAAAGTGACTTGTTGCACACTGTTTTATTGTTGTAATAATTTTATTGTTGAATAAGAAACTTTCATTAACAACTAGTTTCTGTTGATGCTTAAAAAATCAATCGGGGTTAGTTTACTTGAATTTCGACAAACACTTGCCGTTGGAGTTAGTGTATTTATAGCAACGTGACATTCGAACTAACCAATCTCCGCATTGGATGACATTTTGTGGTGTTTTTCACAAAATTGGTTGGTGCGAAGAAGAAGTGACGGGCGAGTTACGCTGTGTGCATGTGTGATATATGGTAGTATGTGTGACAGGAGGGTGAGTGTGAAGAAATAGACTATCTCCCCTTTTTGGACACATTTTCCCCCTCTTCTCCCCTTTAACCCCTGGATTGCAACCTCTCTGGGTTTCTCAGGGTCGATAGCTCTTCGCATGGCACGCGGTATTAGTCACTGTCAAAAAACTCTTCGTGGCGTTTTCAGAAAAGGGTATTGATGTCATGAGAGGTTGTATAACAGGAAGGGGAAAGGTCAACCGCCTATCTGGCGTTGTCTTCACAGAAAGGCTCACCGTTCGTTGCTTGTGAAAGCTTTGTTCCGACCTCTGGATGTATAGATAGCACAATCTGTCGCTAGTATGTTATACTACCTTGACAGTCCATTGTGTGTATATAGTACACAAACTTAGCTTATATACGGTACCTTCAACGTTATCTTGGTACGGAATTGACAATGATAAGTGCTTACTGATATATAGATAAGTTCTTGATAGATGATGTCGTAAGTGAAGTCCAATCTTCCGAAACGTACACTAAAAAAGAAAAAAAAACTTGGACGACAGGCTAATCTGAATTAAATTTACTTAAACTAATGACATTATGCATTTGAGTGTTTCGTAAAAAGCTACAAAATTATATTAAAATAGCTGAAACAATTGAAAATGTGTCAAATGACGCTCTTTGTAGTACTTCTTTACAGTAGTAGTAACTAGTACTGTCGGGAACTAAAATTTGTAGGAAGTAAGTAGATATTCCAGGATTGAATCCTTGTTGGGAACTAGTGTTGGTAGGGAGTAAGGAGATATTCCAGGATTGAATCCTTATTGACAACTAGTGTTGGTAGGGAGTAAGGAGATATTCCAGGATTGAATCCTTGTTTGGGAACTAGTGTTGGTAGAGAGTAAGTAGACATTCCAGGATTGAATCCTTGTTGGGAACTAGTGTTGGTAAGGAGTAAGTAGATATTCCAGGATTGAATCCTTGTTGGAAACTAGTGTTGGTAAAGAGTAAGTAGATATTCCAGGATTGAATCCTTGTTGGGAACTAGTGTTGGTAAGGAGTAAGTAGATATTCCAGGATTGAATCCTTATTGACAACTAATGTTGGTAGGGAGTAAGTAGATATTCCAGGATTGAATCCTTGTTGGAAACTAGTGTTGGTAGAGAGTAAGTAGATATTCCAGGATTGAATCCTTGTTGGGAACTAGTGTTGGTAAGGAGTAAGTAGATGTTCCAGGATTGAATCCTTGTTGGAAACTAGTGTTGGTAGGGAGTAAGGAGATATTCCAGAATTGAATCCTTATTTGAGAACTAATTTTCCCTACAAGGCAAGAAATTTCTCGTGTCGTCAGGATTCTTCTCGCAAAAACGTCAAAAAAACATACAAAGCAAGTCGAGAAAAGTTTCGAGACGAGACGAGAAAAGATTTCAAAGAATAGAATTGAGAAAAGTATTTCGAGAATAGAGAAGAGATAAGAAATAAATTTTCGATCATTAAGACGAGATGAGACGAGGCAACCTTATTTCTTGTCTCGTCTCGTGAGTAACACTAAATAGAAATAAATGTATAACATGGACATTCTAGAAACATTATTATTATTATTATTATTATTATTATTATTATTATTATTATTATTATTATTATTATTATTATTATTATTATTATTCAAATAGACCTATTAGACTAAAATTGAGCCACGGTGGCTCAGTGGCAAAGTGTTTACCTCTGGCGCATGGAGTTCTTGATTCTATCCCAGCTCGCGGCAAGTGAAGTTTGTGGTGGACAAACACCGTATGCGTGGGTTTTCTCGGGGTTCTCCCGTTTCCTCCCACTTTCTTTATTCCACCATTTCATTCATTTCTCATTATCACTTTCACCTTTAGCCTAGCCAGCATAAGCGTGGGACGTTAAATTTATAGATTTCATCTCATTTTCATTTCATTTCATTAGGCTAAAACAAAAGTAGCAAAATGGGCTTTTATGCAAAAGCGCACAACATAGGCAAATGTTCATTTAATGGGAACAAAATGGGATTTGTCAGATTCCTTTTACAAGGGTTTGAAATAGAAATTGTACATTTATCAGTGCTTCAAACATTCGCCATCACTTACATAGTTTAAAAAGGAATTTATCTATCAATAGCAGGAAACAAATAACACGATACTGAAGAATTACTGCACTTACAGTATTTGCTCCGTAATTTTTTCTATCTTTCTTCTTTCTTAATTCTAAACAGTAGGGAAGTGGAAGTCGTTACCTTGAAGTTTGTCGCTTACAACTGGTGACTTCTGTCGCTTTCCTTTTGAATTTATTAGCGTGGTTATACAGTCCTGTTATACGCACTATCCCATGTAATCTACCTTGATTTTCATATATTAAAACGACTACCTTTTTTATTTAATCTTTGGTTGTTTTTTAAAAAAATTTCAAAGCGAGACATGACACAAATGCAGATAAATTGATATTCTTAACTTTACTTGGTCAAAAAAGGGCCTGATACGAAAAAAAAAAAAAAAAAAGAATATAATTTTATTCTAATTGGGCCTGATGCAATGAAGGACGGCATTCTTTATCGTAGTTAAATGCACGTTTAACAGGTGGACACACAAGGGGCGGGTTGCTATTCTGGTGGATTGTGACACAAACACGTATCATACAGGGTCTTTCAACTGAAGTCCCCCTTGTATTTTTTTCTTTTTTAAATCATAATACAGTACCCATAGAAAATACTGGTTGAAAATTGCCGTATTCTACGTTACCGAAGAAAGATGAAAAAAAAGAAGAAAGAAACATGCATGATATCAAAAGAAGTTCTCCTTCCCCTCGCAAAGGAAGAAAAAAAAACAGAAAGCACGCATGGTAAGACATGAAGACTGGAGCACGCAACCATGGTGATTACTTGCTCCTGTGCTTTTGCTTGTGTGGGTTGCCTACTCTCCTTAGTTTCTTTTTTCTTTTTTTTTATGTCGCCTGACAGATGATTGGTTGCTGCAGGTGGGTATAGGCGGAGCGTCTCACAAACCTGCTTAGGCTGTCTTGTCTGCCTGCCTGCTTCTTGTAAGGCCTGTCTCCTTGGAAAGAACCCTCTCACCCCACTGCTTCGCGGATACACGCACTCTTTTTTATATTTATTATAAAAACATGAGTGTGTAGCAGTTGAATAATGTTTTTTAAATATCTGTTGAAAATAAGTATTTGATAACCCTATTGTTATTAACCCTAATTAAGACAAACGAGAAACCGAAGAACCATATTATAAATAAACAATGAAGCCAAATTGTTTTGTTTTTGTACATAGGTCCCTCCGATTTACGAGAAATTCGTTGTTTTGAGGTAGTAGGTCTAATAAAAGCTTTGTTCATCATGTTTGCCACCCAGGCTCGTAGCTAGGGTGTGACGAAGGGGACTGAGCCCTCACCTACGATTGTATTCAGCGTCCCTGAATCTTTTAGTTGTTTGTTGATAATATTATTCATGTATGAATTTAAGGTCAACTCTAGTTAGTCCGCCCCCCAGCGACGCAAATAGGTTAGTTGTCGCCCGGGGTAAGAACTCGTCTTTGACCCCCCCCCCCCCGTGACCAACCAAACCAAACCACTCTATGACTACATCTGATATTGGAATCACACAGTAATTCTCACTATTCAATTTTTTTTTCCTTCAATTGGTAAAGCTTGATTTGAAAATTGCAGTACATAATTTAATTTTTAGTACAAGAAAAAACACCAAACTAAGTTAATTAGTATTTGATTTGCCAAATAATCTGAGAGTAGCATTCTTGACATATTCTTATAGTCTTATCATAATAACTGCAAATCACAATGTTTTTGGAATATATCGGAATGTGTAGAATGAATCAACAGTCTGTAGCTTTAGGATAGAATATTTAATTATGACAAACAGTCAAGCTGTTGACTCGAGTATTATACTCGGACATTTTACAAAACTCTTAAATTTTATGTAGCTCAAGTTTTAAGGGTGTTAGCATCGCATTCGGGAGGTCACGGGTAGGATTCCCGCTGCTGGCCATCTTGACTGGGGTTTTCCAGGGTTTTCCTCAGTCCTGCCAGGCAAATGCCGGGATGGTACCTACTAAACAGACCCTGGCCGATACTTTCCCAAATCCTTTCCTTGTTATTGTTGTTAGATATCCAGTATTAAAAAAATTGCCTGAGCTGTATCTGGTGATTATTAAATTATTAAGTTAAATGAAAACATAACAAACTGGAACTAATATTTAACTTTCCAAGCTCTTTTGGCTACAAAGGTTTTGACAATGTCCTCGAAAAAATAGTTTTGAAGCTAACGTATGCTCTGTGGATATGATCCTAAGGTTGGTGAGACGTTGTCCTGTTAAGTTTCTGAGATATTTTTGTATGGTCTTTAGTTTGCTAAAACTCCATGCCTTGCCTTATAGTAAAAATAAATATTTGCCTAATTTTGCGCCCCCCAATCCGGCGCCCAGGGCACAAGCCTCGTTTCCCACCTTAGGTACTTCACTGAGCCCCCTAAAAATGATCTCTTCCCCATTCCTGTCTTATTATTTTAACTACGTGCGTGTTGGCAGCACAATTTCTTGTTTTTTGAACAAAATTTCATAACAATTAACAATGTGGCAATTTTGGAAAGTAGGGCATGTATATTTACAACATGTTATTAACAGAATGAAGTAGCTAAAATGCGTGATCTTCACACGGGAAAAATAGATTTATGAAAAAAAAATTGAAAGGTATATTTCAACACCTTTTCCCCTTTAGGATACGTACTTGAATCGAAACGAAATGATAAAATTGCTTAGCTAGACCCAAGTGTTATGTTCAAAAAATCGTTTGCGAAAAAAGAAAACAGTGTAGATTTTATTCTTTTTCAAAAATCTGAAGCCTGTCTCTCCTTAGAATACAAATTTCAGTCAAAGAGTAAGGGATAAAAACCCAGATGAACCTCAAGTGCCAAATATGTTCAAAAATTCATTTTAGATGGTTCACTCTCGTTTCCTCACTTTCACCATTCAGTTTACGAGTATAAAATGTGGAATTAAAATGTTACAGAAATTGCCCTTTCCCCATTTTAAAAGCTGAATTTTTGTAAACTGGGACATTTGCCCAGTTGTTTTTAATGAGGGGTTTGTAATACATCGAGTTTCATCTTAGTGATTTGAAGGGTTTCTGAGATACTTTATTTATGATATAATTTTGAATCCTATGTCCTCTCCCCCTTAGGGTATACATTTTAATCAAACTAAAATAAGTAAAAAAAACAGTTCAATCTAGGTATGTCTTCAAAAATTCATCTCAAAAGGTTCAGTCGTTTTCCTCTTATGATAATACAGAGCATGTCGAATTTAATTTTATTAGTCTATTATGTAGATAGATATTGTCAAGGGCTCCCAACTTAAAAGATCTTTACGGTAGTATAGAAAATTCAAAATGACAATCTTTTCCAATTTCGCGAAGTAAATTCGAGAAACGTTAAAGAATTTTAAAAATCTTCTTATAAGATTAAGATTATAAGTTTCAAAAACTGGAATAAAAATATCTTTTCCTATGATTTTTCGAAGAATTTCACGCTGCTCATGATTATTACATCTGATTTAACTTAATACCTCGTTACCTTCATTTTGAGCTATCATTATTATTTACTGTATAATTGAACATTTCGCTGTGAAGCCAAAATAGTTCACTGTACCTGATACACTAGTTTATTTTGATTACAATAATTTTAGTGTTTCACGTCACACGGCCCTGTTCTTTAGGAAATAGGAAATGTTTCGTATTACAAATCAAATTTCTTATCTTCTTAAAGGAAATTCAATGTGAAGAAGGTTGTGGTTGGTTCCACTGAACATGTGATCGTATATTGATAATAGCGTTTAAAAAGAAGGTAGTTTCCTTATTTTTCAAACAATAGGCGTGAAATTGAATTTCTTTTTGAAAAGTTACGTTTTCGAAATAGAAAAAAAAAAACGATTTCTCAAGCAAGGAAGGAGAACGAAAAGTGGCATCTGAAAATGGTTTTCTGTTCATTTACCAACTGGCTGTTGTACTTTTTTGCCTCTTTCTTCCCCTCTCCCCCCCCCCCCCCTTCGAAACTTCTTTTAACTTGAGAGAATACTGAACTGTAGAACACCTCTGTTTTGTTTCTATTGTCGTTTCATTTTTGTACGCCCACTGATCAACAATAAGGTTCCGGAAGGATCATTGCGGACGGGCTGTTAAAGAAAAAGAAATAGGGACTGTGCAATACGGCCTTCACATCCTGCTCTCACAGCCCCAGTGGCTGTCCTATCACTTTCTCATTTTCGGCATTTGGAAAAAAAATGGAAAAAGATCGTTTCTTTGGATGGGGAAGGTATGGAGGGAAAGTGGGGCCTCCCATTTCGTCTTAACAGCTTGAACATAGTTTCTCCCCAAATCTCACCTTTTGACTTTAGCGATAACCCTCTGGACTGACACTTTTAAAAACGCATTTACCTTCTGTTGAAAGTTTTCTAAACCGTTGCTCAAGCCTTCACGATTTCTCACACAAATGGTCTCTGCGAAAAGATATTGTTCAGACGCCTTTGCCCTTATAACGAACGTGGCTTATGACGTATGGCTTGCTAAAAGTGTTTTTTTTTTTTTTTTTTCAATACATCAACCGAAAATGTTCTTGTAAAACCAATCGGATCGCAGATGGTTTGACAGCTTCTTAATAATATTTTGATGGGACTTTCGTGGTAATTAGAAACTGTGGACTGATTTATTTCTATGCTTCCATTAGAAAAAGGCTGACCCTAGGCGCACTTTTGGTGTCGAATTTTCTGACCTTTCTTATTGACTTGACGCAATACATAAGTTCAAATTATTAAGAAAAAAAAATTAAGAGCAGCGAACCAGCTTGTGGTCAAGTGAAGCTTCGACCATTCATCAAATCGTGCCGAAGGAAACGGTAAATCTTAGCATCGCATATCAAAAACACGTCTAGAACAATTTTCACTTGAATTTTATAAGTCATTGCTCCATCTGTGTCATGGAAATGATAGCGTGTGAACAAATGTCTTACAGGATTTTTTTAAAAAATATATACCGAAAGTTTTGTTCCAAAATTACGGTTTGCCATATGGCTGGCACACTCGCTTTCTTTGTGAATATTTGTGGGTTCAAGCCCTGTTAAGTAGTGTTGCTCACGATGAGGCGAGACGGGACAGATCACAGAAACAGATGTACCTTATGAGAGTAGACAGCAAAACAGCATTTTCATGATTTTTTCGAGACGAGACAACCATTCGCATAACAAGAATATTTTGTTGGTGAGCGATGCCCCCTTACTTCTGGCCAAATCACAATTTCAGCCTGTAGTCAGTGGTCGAAGTGAGACAGTATGCGCTGGTATGCCATACCGCCTCTGGTTTTCCAGTGATGAAGACATACCATCTCTGGTTTTTCAGTGGTCAAGGCATACCGTCACAGGAGAGTAAACATATAATAATTCTGAAAGAGATTACCCTCCTGGGTGAGATGCACCAAGTCCATAATTCTTAAACTATCCACCAGGGTGTAGCGTGAATATTGATGCAATATCATAGCGGATGTATAATAGATGCTGTGCGTTTTTCAGTGACCACACATTATTTTAAGAGACGAGAGTTTTATATTTCATTGAAAGGATTATTCCACGTTCTTGATCACCATATTTTTTTCTGCCAAAATAAAACTTATTTTTAAAATATTGAATTTAATATCACCAGTCTCTTCTCTGAGACAAATTGAATGAACTAAGAAAAGTAGCCACGGTTTGACAGACTACTCACTTCGGATGAACACATCAGCATACAGCAAAACAACGAGAGGAATGTTAAATGCACCAAGTTGACCGCAAGAAACAGAAACAAGAAAACGAAAATTTCGATCAGATCTTCGTCTTCATCCTGCGGTGATGATCAATCCATAATATATGCTGATAGTGATGATAAGGGGAAGTACGATGAAAATGAAAGTGTTGTATGTGGTGAAAATCATAATGAAACAAGAAGAGAAGATGACTGGACACAGTGTATTATATGTGAACACTGGTTACATGATGACTGTTCGAAATATGAGAACGTTTGTAATTTGATAGGCAAGGTTTTCAAATAGGCAAAACAAGATGCAATGTACGGTACAATGTAATTATCGGTGTGTTTTTCTTAAAACATGAAACTTAGGTATTCTTCCCATTTGTATTCCTTTTTAAGATTATATGTTAAAGTTCATTTTTTGTTTTTCAACATTTCAATCTTAGATTAACAAATATTAAATCATATTAGATCAATATTAGATTTCAATAGAAACCTTGGAAGTTGAATAATGTTTACTTTATTAATATAACTTTATTTAAGTACAAAATTATTCCAATTTATTTATTTATTTATTGTTTAGGGTCTACTTATGGTCTATCACTCCCACAGTGCAGTATAGTACTATGGGATAGATGGTCCACTGAGACATATTTTCAAGCTGAAATTTCGGGTAGAAATATATATATATATATAGATTTTTTTAATCATAGAAACCTTTAGTTGTGGTTACAGAAAATCCTTTCTGAATTTCGGGCAGAAAATCATGCTCTACATGAACAATTTGTTCGAGTTATTGAAGGTAGAAAAAAGTGGCCCTTTTCTACTGGACTTACCCGATTTGAACAGCTAAATATTTTTGTTAATGTAGAAAATACGCAAAACTATTGACAAATATATTGAGGAGTAGGTTCGGATTCTTCCTGCCGACCGTTCTTATAACAAATATACACAACTTGAGTATTAACTTACTCATGGATTTTTGTGAATTATTTCCTATGTTAATTTTGAAGTTGTCTGCTTGCATTTTTTCCATTGTTTTACGCACGAATACTTTCACACACCCAGCGACTACTCTAATTATATGGATCTCAACAAGTTTTCATTATCTCTTCGAAATTTGCACTGAAATACTTCTCATGTGATTAGCACCTAAATTATATCCTTTCGTACACAAACCTGCATACATTTTCAAACATTACGATATCACAAATCATTATTTATGTAAATTATATGTTTGTTTGTGATAAAAGAAAAAATAAAACTTGATCTTTCGAGCAAGTTATTCTATCCTAATTATTATTTAGGGCACACTATTATCTAAATTAGGTGCATATGAAACTGTGAAAATTTTTACGCATGTCAACACTGCATTTGTGTTTTTTGTTTGCAATGGCGACGAAATTTGAAGTTAACAATATTGTTACTTCGGACTTAATTCACGTCACAAAACTGCGGACGTACAACCAATCATATGATATTTGATAATTGATTAGTAAGTAAATATTCTGTGTTTTGCTATACAATTAATTTCATATATATATATATATATATATATATATATATATATATATATATAGTATTATTATTCCTATGATTGATTGATTGACTTGAATTCAACATCGCTTTTCAACACCGAGGAAGACTGGGATTCGAACTGTTAGTTGGGTTTGTACCAGACTCAACTGCTACCACCAGGAATTCAATCTGTAACCACCCTGAGAAAAGGTCACAATAAAATCATAAATATTTTACAAACGTGTCAAATGATGACATAGTTAATTTGTAATTTTACATTCTTTTCTAAAAATTTTGTAATAAATTTAATAAGCTCTCAAGAAAATTTACTCAAAACATTTTCAAAATTTGAAAAAAAAATTAAAATAAGAGATTAATGATACTTCACAAATTTTGTTCGAATACCTTGAAAATTTACTTGAAATTTGAAAATACCTTGAGAAATAATGGATTAATGTTATGTTACAAATTTTTAAAGGCATTTTGTTAAAATTCCATAAAAATTTATTAAAAAGATTTTCAAAATTTATAATAAATACTATGAAGTAATGAATTATATTTTACGAAATTCTCAAGAAATTTTGTTAAAATCACATAAAATATACACTCGAAAGATTTTCAAAAATTTAAATAAATGTGAAATAATGAATTAAATATATTTTACAAAATTTTCAAAAAAAATTGTTAAAATCTCATAATAATTTATTAACCGAACAGCGTTAGGAGTAATCTTTGCTAGTCATTGATGTAAAATCATACGATACAGTATATGCAGGTATGATTTTTCTTTTTCTTTCTTTCTTTTTTTTTCGGTTTGTTTAGGTTCGTACAACGTTCGTACATCGAGCGGTTAGCCTAAACTCGGTATTTGTAATGATGTGAAATTCGTATAAGAACTAGTGATGCCCACGAGAGCAGAAGTTGGGGTTTTCTAGTTTCAAAAAAGTGTCCTGAAAGCCAATCTCGTCTCAAAAGATATCTATTTCTATTGGAAGACATCGGTCTCGTCTTGTCCCTCTACATAAATATTTAAGTCTTGTGGTGAAAGTTAGTAATGATTGCACATCGTTACATTCTCGAAATGCATTAACCAATTAGGGTTTCAAATTCGTAAAATCATCGAAGAAAAATAACATATTACTATTATCTTATGGTTTCTTTTCTTTTCTCTTTTTTTAATGCGGGCGTTGTCAGAACGCATAACTCGTTGAACGCTGACCTCTGGTGCAATGATGCTTCAATGCAAAACCGTATAAATTTGTTGTGAGCATCTTGTGTCTGGATGTTTTCTCCCATTTTCTTACACTTCTTTCATTACGTCTATCATAATTCACTTGAGTTTATAATCTGTCTTCTAGATAATACTGGGCATAAAGATTTCATTATATCTATGATAATTCAGTTGAGTTTATAATCCGTCTTCTAGATAATACTGAACATAACAAAGATTTCATTTTATCACATTTTTACCTGTTTTGAAGTAAATAAATTAGCAATTTACCAATAAGTTTGTTCTCGAAATCTTTATTTGCACCGGAAATTCAATTCAAGTTTGTTGACAAGAATTATTGCTTTTATGAAAAGAAACAGGTTTATTAGAACACTTCAAATATCTAGAGAACATCATTTAAAGGTCATGCTAATGTTGTATGGAAATAGTAATATTACCTGCTTAGTTTATTGTGAGAAAAAATATAGTTGGGAGTTTTAGCATTTGTTACTCTACATTGATTATTCTGGTTAAATAAATTTTACATGTTTATGCTTTTAGTGCAAATGTATCAAGCACATTCTTGCTAAAAATGTCTTATTCACTGTAAGAGTAAATTTAAGCATGTGCGTGACATTTACGCTCTACGTGAAGAAACTACTTGAGAAGTGTCAATATGTTAATGCTGTCTAAATAGCGTAAGCCAAATATATGTTAATATTATGGAAATATGTTCATATACGTTCATCAAGGTGCTTTTCTAAGGTCTTTATGCCTTTCTTGTAAAGTTATTTACGAAGAAATGTGTATTATAATTTCAAACGTATACAAAAAGCATGGGCGGAGTTTGATGAACCGAAAGGGGGAGACATACGAGAAAATAGTCCTACTGTACATCAAAAAACTTAACAGATGGGAGGTAAATGACAGCGGAAACGGAAACTGGGTAGGCAAGATTGCTATTATTATTATTATTATTATTATTATTATTATTATTATTATTATTATTATTATTATTATTATTATTATTATTATTATTATTATTATTATTAAATATTCTGTCTTTTGGCTGGTTTTGGAACTAATGATTTTTTTTAAGGTTTGTACCAAGAAATGGTTTCTTACATGTTTCTCGATCTTCAGCTTCCTCTTTTAACCTTTCTTCTATTACTCAAATTATCAGTCAGTTGTGTTTTTCTTCTTCTTCCTATTCATAACTTTCCTTCCATGTTTCTTTTGTGGCGATATGAAGAAGATACAGTATTTTTTTCGCAAGATGTGTCCAATCCAATTGGCTTTCCTACGAAGGATGCTGGCTGAAAGTATCCTCTTCTCTCCTATCCGTTTTAAAACATTCTCATTTGTTGCTCTTTCTGTCCATTTTATCTTCTCCATCTTCCTCGAACACCACATTCTGAAGCTCTCTAATTCTTCTCTAACTTTCGTTATGTCGAAGTCTCTACACCATACAGTCTAATGCTCCATATATCATATAACACTTGACCAAGTTCTTCCTTAGTCCAATATTAAGGCTGCTAGTTAAGAGTGATCTTTTCTTCTTGAATGTTTCGTTGGCAATGGCATTTCTTGACTTGATCTCATTGGTGCACTAAGCGTCTTTCGTCAAAATATTTCCGAGATACTTGAAATTTATCGACCTCTTCAAGTTCTCTTTGTTCTACCCTGACCTGTAACAGCGCGTTTCCAAGGGATATTCTAATGATTTTCAATTTTTCGATGTTAATTTCCATCCTACATACTTTTCCAGTGTCAACTGTTTTGTCAATCATCTCCTATAGCCCTTCTTCTGCTCTACAAAAAATAAATTGACTACTTTTGTATGCCGAGTGATTTGTTTGTGCGCCTTTTGTGCTCGATTTCCAGACGGTCATATATATATATTTTAGAAGTTGTTCTAGGATCGTGTAAAACAATTGGAGAGGACGTTTAGAACCGTCGTATCATTTGCCTTCTACAAGCTAACTGTTCAAAATTTGTTTTAAAAGTGTTGAGTAATCAGGTGTAGCCTGTATGCAGGCTCGTTTTATTGGGTTTCTAGTCCCCAGAATTCACTAGAGAGCCTCTTAATTCGATTAAATCCTAGAGACATATGATATATCAAAAGCTGTGTATCGCACAAAGAATGTAATGTAATACATATCTCTCGATCTCTAGAACCAACTATATTAAACTGTTTCACTATATATCAAAAGCTAATCTGAGTAATGTTCCTTTTTAATGAATATTAAGTGTTTAAATGTTAAGGTTAAAGAAAATGGGTGAGAAAATTTCGTACACAAGATGCCTGCCCGCAGTCCGTTGTATCCGGTGGGGATGAGGATGAGCTTAGCAAAGTATCTTAAGAGGCCCCGTCACAGCGAAATTAAAATACCGCTAAATCTTACAGTAATTATGTGATATCTTGAAATAGATACAATATAATCGAAAAGTGGAACAAAAGCTCGCTAAACAATATTACTTTACATGAGATACCGTTATCATGACTCACTTATCTGCTTTCGATTTCCAGTCATTTAGAAAATCGGTATTAATTTTCGCGTTTCTAAATGGCTACAATCACTAGGTGACTCGTGATAATGGTACCTTATGCAAAATAATATTGTCTAGGGCTCTATTGTTCCACATTTCGATTATCTTCTATTTATTTGAAGATATCACATGATTACTATAAAATTAGCGGTATTTTAATTTCGCAGGGATTATGCCTCTTAAGCTGTAGATACACTTCTCATACAATCTCGGTACAGAAAAGTAACGTAGAACTCTAAACTAACTAACAGAAAGGTACGAGTAATAATTTTTAAAGACAGTAAAATTATTATAACAATTATATTATCGGGGACAACACACTTTTTTAAAGCATACAGAACAGGTACTGAAGACGAAAATAAACCAGTAATAACATTAAATCTTTGAGACTGAAACGGTGCCAAAAATTTACTGACACGGAAGAGAAATAGATTCATTGCGCTAAGACAAAGATTCTGGAAAAATACTTTTTCCAGAAAGAAAGGAAAAGGAAAAATTTCCTCCAGCAGCTAGCTCCACTAGTCTCTGTACTCCACCCTCTAGGCGGAGATTTTTTTTAAGAGAGGAGGAAGGGTTAACACATACTGAGATTCACATATCGCTGTTAAGTTACTTTTTTTTTTTTTCAAATCTTTGACTCAGCATGGATCTTCAAGACGTTCCGCCCTAGTCTGTGTCTTTTTCTTGATTTTTTCTCCCTGTGCTCTCGACTTCCCCATCTCACGACTTCTACACATAGATCCGACACACATGTGCGCAGCATACACACACAGCATTCCCGTAGCAAGAGGAAGCAAACGTCCTAGACGCCAAAAATGCCACATAAATCAAGTAATTTATACGTACTTCTAGGTGCGGAGAAGGGGTGAGTCCAGATTAGCATAAAGAAATTTATGACGCACTTTTTTTTTTCCTTTAATATTATTCGTTCTTTGGCTCTGGTGTGAGTACGCGAAAGCCTTGTGTATGGAAAATCACGGGAACGAGGAGCAGGGAACCATATCACAACATTCGAATATACACGCTTCCCAACCCATTGCACTGATTGTATATAAGAAAAGGTTTTAACACCACAATTTATAGTATGACTCAACATATACGGGTATTTTAGGTATATTTAAAAAAATACTTTGTCATTATTAATCATTAGTACAGAACTTGTTAAAGGTGCGCACCGCTTTTTTATGCACTGCAGGGCTTTTAAGAAAAGGCTTCCTGATGTTTTAAAACTTGTAATCTTAAACCTAGCATTGATATAACATATGAAATGGTATAGTTGTACCCTCAGCACCATTAAAATGTGTGCCTTTCCGCGCAATGTAATTTATTTCTTTCAATGTCACAGAAGTATTTTTGGTTGGAAGGCATGTCATGCAATCTGTATTTTATGTGCTTCAAATATGTGTTTGGTTTTATTATTTACTCTATTAACTATTTAAAAACACATTTGACTTTTCACATAAGTAACTTTTTTGCGTATAAATGCTTTAATACATATTAATTACGTGCTTTTGTTCTGAATGCAGGAAAATTCGAAGTATTCTGTGATAAATTGGTAGTAACAATTTCGTTATCTTTTTTACTCCTTTCATTCGTAACCCCCTATCGTTCTGATAATGCACTTTGCTACAACTTTTAATACACATTAGATAGACATTATAAACACTTTTCGTATACATTTTAAATATTTTTGGATCTTTAATAACGAATAGTATATTTTAAGAGCTTTCACTAATGTTCAAAAGGTTACGTGAAGATACTGTGATCTTCTTTTCACATTCTTCTAGTTACTTACGTGCATAAGTTACTTCAAATGGAGGAGTCATGAAGTAAACATGTTCGAGGGGGAGGTAATAAAAATATCAACCAAAAATCTTTATTATCTACAATGAAGGTATCAAATTATACAATAAAAATATATGTTAACAAAGACTGAATCCGGGTTTGAGGGTGGGGAAGATGGTTAAGCTGAATGACTGCTGACAACATATCGTCTGTATTCATTTTTGTATATTCATCATCTTCATGTAAAATTTCAAACAACAGCAATGTTTTCACCAAATTTATTAAAGTTTTTTTTTTAACATTTTAACATTAAAGTTACTCATGAGACGAGACGAGGCAATTGATTGATTGATTTCCAATTTAGCGTCTTTTCAGTAGCGAGGCTATGTAAGACGTGGGCCTACAGCTTAATGTGAGATCCGAACCACATGGGCTCCCGCCAGGAGTCGAACCCAAGTCTCCAACGCCAAATACGCGTACGCTAACTGCTAACGAAGGACTCTAATGAGACGAAACTACTCAGAGTACTTGACAAAATGAACATTTAATTGCTAAGAAATGTGCCTATATTATTGTTATTATGATTATTGTTCGTTATATAAATGAGATTAGCACATAAAGGTGACAAGTCACTTAATCCACTATGTGTGTGTTTGTGTATGCGTGTACGAGGACCAAAGGTTGAAAACAACAATGTTCTATTGTAATCCAGTAATCATTTTAAAACAAAAGAAATGGAAAAAGGCGTTGTACATTTGCTCAAATCAGTGTTCTTCAACGAATAACATGTGTCTATGTTGCACCTTGTGACCAACCCGGGACATCACACATTAAAAAAAAAAAAAAAAAAAAAAAAAGTAATCAGATTGTGCTTACATATAAGTATTGTTTTTAAAGTCAATAGGTCAAAAGATTACACAAAAATTATTCTTTTGTTTTGGGCGATTAGGTCATGCGTAATAGCTCAAACAGAGGTATTTATTTATATACAATTTAATGTTTGTGTGGGCTGACCTCTGTAGGATGTAAATTATAGCATTTCTTTTACTTCAAAACGAACCTCAAGGTCATCATCATACTCTAAGCTCTCACTATTAGAGATGGAGCAATTCTTCAGTTCTAGTACGCCGTGTAATAAATTGTGCGCACCTTTCTTTCTCGTTGAGTCTATTGTGTGTGTGTGTTTTAGAGATACATATCAGAGTATTCACTCACTAGATGTCCGCTTGACAAATATGCATCCGTTGATTTTGCGCGATAAACTGCACTATCAGTGGTTGTTTGAAGTTTTTACAAGACACTGTTAAACTTTCATAGGTGTCTTTGTTGTATATTGCCAATATATCATGTCGCCTACAACCTCCCTCCTCCCAAAAGACAAATGTTATTTGTTCTGGAATACTTAGAATCTATTCATTTAATTTGTATTACATTACACAAAGCAAATTGAATGCAAACAACCAGTTAGCTTCTCTTTCTGATAAAGGCATGGGAAAAGCAAAATCTTATGGATAGGGAAAAGAAGAAAAGATACTTAATTTCAGGTTTCCATGAAATTTAATTTTATGATCTCTTAAGATAGCACCGAGAAAAGACCATCCCTCCATCATCTGTATTCGACGGTATCAAAGTAAAGACAGTAAAAAATAGTAATAAAAGGTTTTTTATTACAGATTTAGCGTTCCTAGAAAAAATGCAACTAGAAATTATTTCAGAGAGTGGCCCGTGAAGGAGTTCGCCCCCTGGAGTCACGAAATTCTTCCCCTGGGACAATATATTGTATCGTACTCAATGTAGATTCTCAGTATTTTCGTAATACAAGTTTTAACCTGTCAATATATTGAAGTTTCCTCCGGACAAAATATTTTGAAATCATCATTGGGTTCATATCTCTATGGTAATATTTCTAGAAAATACGAATTCAACAAAATATTTCTAAAGAGACAGACCTATACATGTCTATCAAATGGTAACAAAGTTAATCTATAGAAATACTTGTTTACTGACAACATTAAAACAAAGATTATTTTCTACAAAATGTTACATTAGACACATGATAAGTTTAATGTGTTAAAAAAAAACATTGTTTATTGATAACAATAAAACAAAGATTATTTTCTACAAAAAGTTACAATAGGCTCAGACATATTCAAAATGTCTATCAGGTGATAACAAAATTAATCTATAAAAACACATTGTTTACTTATAATAATAAAACAGAGATTATTTTCTAAAAAATGTTACAATATACACAGACACAGACATACTCAGTATGTCTACCAGATGATAATAAAGTTAATCTATAGAAACATTGTTTACTGATAACAATATAACAAAGATTATTTTCTACAAAATATTACAATAGATACCAGATGATAACATAATTAATTTATAGAAACAGATTCTTTCCTGATAACAATGAATAGATTAATCTAGAGTAATCTTTTTTCACGTTACTCCTAACCAGTGGTGAATTTACGATTTTGTATCGGGGGGCTTTGCTAGCTTTCGGGAGGGGGGCTTTGCCTGAAAATGTGAAAATTCTGCAAGATATTTCATATACTTTACTATAGTAAGAATTCGGGGGGACTTAAGCCCGGAAGCCCCCTAAATACGCCACTGCTCCTAACGCTTGTTAAATTCGTCACACCTTCGCGTATGAAGACATTCCTTGTGACTTTATATTCAGTGAAGGATTGTTTTATCGTTACCTAACCTAACCTACGGTAACTGAAATATAGTTTCTATGTTCTCACCAAACCTAAGTTAACTTCATAAGTGAAGAGAGATACATTCGTAGGGTTTGAACATATTTTATATAATTATAGAACAATGGTATTCAACTTGGTATACGTGTACTCCTATGAGCACGCGATGACTTCTTAGGGAGTACGAAAAACTTAAAATAACTTCCATTCTGTAACATAGTTCTGTTAAATTTACAGCATGCTTCTCCTATAATGAAATATGTAATTTATTATTTATATAGTTAACTATAATTTGTATTACGAACAGCTTAAATCTGGTGGTATACGCTTGAGTGGAAAAACATCGTTCAGGGTACACGAAAAAGGTTTTTTTTTTTTTTTTTTTTTTTAATGCTACTGCACTACAACAATAACAATCTCTCTGCAGAAACACATTGCTGATTTTGAAGTTTTGGAAATATTTTTAGGAATTTTTAAAATAAATTTTTAAACGTAAATTATTGCCAAATTTACACAAAACAGTGCAAATTATATCTTGATCTCGTAAGAACCAGCTAATGTAAAAGACTATTTCACCGTTAACTAACTCTATGACTTATGGGACCCAGAGGTTCAATGCGGCGTTCACAAAAGCTCTCCACTGATTTCTATCCTTAGCCAACTGAATTCAGTTTCTACTTTATATTCCTATCTCTGCGAGACCCATCTTAATATTGTTCTCCCATCTGGGCCTAGGTCTTCCTAATGGTCGTTTTCCGATTGGTCTTCCAGTTAAACTTTGAAAGCGTTTCTAGTTTCTTCCATCCTAGCTACATGACCTGCCCACCTAAAGCCTCCTAGACTTGATGACCCTAACAATGTTTCGTAAACCTCGTATAAATTATGTAGTTCCTCGTTATGAAGTTTCCGTCATTCCCCATTCTCGTTTCTCTTGGGTCCGAATATTCGTCTCAGGATCTTGTTCTCAAATATTTTCAGTCTATGTTCTTCTTTCAGAGTAAGCGACCATGTTTTGCGATGTCATATGGAAAATAGAATGTTATGTGCAATTAAAAGAATGTATTTTCCATTTTTCGTGTTCCAAGTGTATTCATATTGACTCACCTTTATGTATACATGCTACGATAAATAGTAAGGATATCATAAGAAGGATTGCAAGAAGGATCCGAAATACAGGGTTAGCATAAATGATTCTTTCGTTTTGAAAATGTTATATTTTTAAAAATACTACACTTACACACATGAATGATATATGAAAAGAACCACAAACTCACAAAGTTCCTACTGTGTGGCAGTACCAATCCATTATCTTTCCGATCGGGTGTAGCAGTGTGGCAGTATGAGGTTAGTATCTGTCGAAAATAGAGGGAAAGCAAGGAAAAAATTTCTTGTGTGCTTGAATAGCTATGCAGATGTTCGTCTGTTATAACTGTGCAAAGCACTTTCAGAAGAGAGTTTGGAAAAGAACCGCCATGTAAACAAAACATTTTGCAGTGGTATCGGCAACTCAAGGACACTGGTTACTTGTGTAAAGGAAAAAAAAAGCAGCTGGCCTCCCATCTCTCCTGATTGAACACCCTGCGACTTCTTCCTGTGGGGATACGTTAAAGACCTTGTTTATGTACTCCTACTACCGCCAAGGACACATCAGTGCTGCAGTACAGACAATTGACAGGGCTATGACACAAAATGTATGGAATGAGCTCGAGTATCGTCTGGACGTGTGTCGTATCACCAAAAGGTCACATATTGAACATTTGTGGAGAATGTATAAACTTGGTGAGTATTTGGTTCTATTCATATATTTTTCATGTACGTATGTGTAATACTTTTAAAAATGTATCCTTTTCAATACAAATGACCATTTATGCTAGCTCTGTATTTGTGAAGACAATTCCTCCATTGTAAATTCATTCGTGGTCAACCTTAAGAGTCTTCATCCCGGCGAAATTAAAATATCGCTAATTTTATAGTAATTATGTGATATCTTCAAATAGATAAAAGATAATTGAAATATGGAACAAGAGTGCCCTAGACAATATTTTTTTTGCGTGAGATACAGTTATCACAAGTCACCTAGCGGCTTTCCGTTTTCAGCTGTTTAGAAACGTGAAAATAAATGCCGATTTTCAAAATGGCTCGAAATCGAAAGCAGATAAGTGAGTCGTGATAACGGTTTCTCATGTAAAATAATATTGTCTAGGGCGCTCTTGTTCCACATTTCGATTATCTTTTATCTATTTGAAGATATCACATAATTACTATAAAATTAGAGGTATTTTAATTTCGCCGGGATGAAGACGCTTAAGACTTGTTATGTTTTACTATTTATACTGGTAGCTGACAAAAGTTTTAATTGTACTACAACAATATATGGGAAGTGAATATTCAAGACAATCAGCAAAACAGTTGTCTAAATGCAATATTCAGGATATATGGTAATGTATTTATTGTACATAGCTGTACAATAAAACAGAAGCATAAAAGTTAAAATTTGGTTTACTGCAAATTCAGAATTAACAATGTTTTTTTTTTTTCTGACTGAAAGGAGTTTTTACCGTTTATTACCGCTCTCAATTTACAGTGGAGAGAGAGAGAGAGAGAGAGAGAGAAAAGAGAGAAAACACATTTTATGATAGCAGTGTTGTAAAATGAAGTCAGATCAAGTTGTTAATTGTAATTGGAGATGAAGTTTCTATCATAATGCCGTTCGTTTAAATGTATGTATTTGTATCACATGATTTTCACTTTCACTTTTGATATACAGATATCTATACTTAAATTGGCACGTAGTTTGAAAAAATGACTGTAGATTATATCAACCAAGTCGAAAATAATACCAAAACATTTAACTGAATATATTTGTTACATACATTTATAACATATTGAAGTTATTACCAAACCCTTGGCGTAACAGCCCACTTTGAGAGCCTAAGCCTACTGCAGCGCCATCCGTAGCGATCGGCTGAACTACGCCCAACCTAGCGGCGAGCTTTCTAGACGTAGTGGCCGTCACGTTTTGTTTTCACGTGACTCCTCTGTTTGCCTCACGACGCTGGGTGGACGCCGAAAATTGGGAAGCACCGGCCGAGAATCGAACCTGCGACCACGTAGTCATGAATTCAACTCTCTAACTAGACTACTGTGTTCCCCATATTAAAGTTATTACCTGATTTAAACTTCCTTAGGTTTCTTAAAAAGGGAAGAAAAGTACAATATTAGGCAGGGACGTACGGAAGGGGGGGACACGGGGGTCCGGACCCCCCCCGAAATTTCGACTTTTTAAAAATTTAGCCTAATTTTAGGGGCAATTTTAGCAATTTTAATATAAAATAGCTTCATATTTAGTTTGGACCCCCCCCCCGAAATAAATTCCTGGGTACGCTACTGATATTAGGGACAAATTTAAATGAGTAAATGAAATTAGTGAGAATAGTCTTTGAGAATAAATTGTATTTTACGGGACGTGATAGAAAGTACAGAAGTATATAAAAGAAAGAAAAACTGTTAAGGGCTATTAAAAAATCCTACACCATAACGGTTCATACAAACTTATCGAATTGCCGAGTTGCAACAAGTAAGGGTTGCCAATTTAGAGATTTTTCTGCAGTAAATTAGATAGATTTTGATTTAAAAAAAAAAAAAACATTTTATAGTTTAACGTCCGACGATTATGTCCTGTATGCTAAAACAGACTATTAATAAATGCGAGTAAAGTATTAATAGAAGAATTAGTGGGGTAAGAGTGGGCACTGTAAACAATTATGGTCACATTTACTCGCACCTAAAATGTACGGTATTTGTGTTAAAGTTATGGTAATAGGGCATAAATACGGATCTTTTATGACCTATAACCATAAATTTTACATCAATTCCGTAAATCTTAGAGTAATCGGTTGGCAGCCAGAATTGACGGTAATCAGTCAGTAAATGTGACCTATAATTTTTTTTTTTACAGTGTTGGCAAAATCTTTTGACATGATAGTGCTATTGTTTACTTCAAAATTGCATGGCCTGTTATACCTGTAACAGAACCAAGGACCAGAAATGATTACGGATAATCTATATATACGAAATGTTCTAATATTACCGTTTTAGTCATTGTTTGGTCATTTCCCATTGTGATTAGTTGATACCAAATGTGCAGTGTATTTTATTTCTAAACTAAACAGAAACCATTTCCCATGCTAGTAAACCACTTTTACTGCTTTTGTTGACATATTTTGACACATGTTTCTTATTATTTCTAATAGAGACAAGCATTTAGGCGGTTTAATGTTTTCTTGTGAAGAAACTTTTCAAGTTCCGTTTTCGTTCGCCAAGGAGAGCATTTATCTAAAATTTCTTTTTCCTCGGTGTGAACTTCAGACATACGAGGAGTTGAGAAGGGTTTCTTTGATTGGCAATGGGAGTGCTTTGGTTCATATACTCGATTTGGTCCATATCCTTTTCGTTGTCGGCAGCTAATGAAAAAGTCGGGCTTTTGGTGAACACTCATAGATATGTTGAGGCGTGCGGGAGGGAGTTGGGGTTGATGTCAAATGAAAAAGCCATATGGGATGCTTCTCAAGTTCAGAAGTCCAAAAGGGATTGGTAGAAAGAAGGCAGCTGAGATGCAGCATCTAGGAATGTATCTTTTTTTTTTTTTAGTCCTCTTTTTTGGATGCGTTGGAGCACATGAAAAGATGCGGGTGAGTAGACCCCTCCCCAATCTTTTTTAACATGTTTGCCGACTCTTAAATCTCCGTCTTGTAAGGACAGATGGTGGTTTCACAATTGACAATGAAGAATTAGTACGGATTGTCTTACGAGGATGTGTATACCAAAGTGTACCGTATACTTTGGTTGTGAATACATTACGGTTGTTGGATATAACAACTTCACATGTGTTGTTTTCGGAGGGTGTGGTTGTTTTTCTGATTGTATTTGAATAACAAAACAACGAGGAAATGTTGGCAGTGAGTTATAAGAGAGAACAGAAAAGTTTCTGTGTGTCTTCTCAGACCAAGACAAGAATATCACATTTATGTAGACCAATCGGTTCTCCTATTGCTAAACTTCTATCCTGAAATACGCTTATTGGATGGAAAATACCACTGGCTCAAATCCCGGGGGGATGAGGGAACATCTTCCCTCCAGTCTTGGAACTAGGGGGGGCTGTCCCCCCAATAACCCGATTTGAAATGTGTTTTTTTGGGAAGATATTTGACGATTTGTGTCCGATTGCCACAAAGGAAAGTGAGATGCAATTAATCCCCAGAATAAGCCTCAAGTCTGCCCGCCTCCCAATGTTCAAGACAAACTCTGCTCCCCTGATCCTCCACAGCATTGTTTTTTTTCAACTTCATAAAGCTTCATAAATATTTTGAACATTGCTATATATATATATAAAGATTATGGGAACGGTCTTACCCGTCTCCCCCAATGTTGAGGACAGATTTGTGCCGCGGGAAATTACTCAAAATGGTTCCTGTATTGTGAGAAATCATAAAATTTGTTCAACAACGGTAGAGGTTTTTCCCAATTATCCAAAACTGTTTTAACTTTATGTTTGTTTTCTTGTCAAAGGTTTCACGAAAATATTGCATCAGGAGAAATCTTTTTATATTTAGCGTCCCATCCTTATGTCTTTTAATAGGCTTATACCCAGATCCCTAAGATGGGCGAAATGGGCGAAATAGGCAAGATAAAATTGGCTTAAATTGAAACTATAACCCCCCATATAAACTTTAATAATGTATTTTTGATCACATGTTTAATATTGAAAAATAGGCATTTTGCCTAACATCCGGCCTCTAAATCTCTAATAAACCATTATAATTTAAATAAGCGAAATATTTTATTTTTTGGCTTTTCTTCTTATTCTTGTAAAAACAAATTTATCTTTCTAATCTGGACTTTTAAATGTCTTCCGTTGTTTTTTATTCCTGATATTTTAAACTTTTCTTGAGACATACGATCCTCATGTATTCGTGTGGACACTAATGGCGGCAAACTGTAAATATTGCGACACTTTAAATATCTTAATATATTCTTTCTAACAAAGAGTGTTTTTTAGACGTATATAATTCAGTTTATCTTTTCTTATATTTTTTTTTCTTTGCAGATAACACATTTTCTCCCTGAATGTTAATCACAAGGCACTTACTTTGTGTGTGTGATAGTGTGTGTGTGTGTGTGTGTGTGAATGTGTGTGTCTGTGGGAGTAGAGACTAATTATTGATATAGGCTTAATGAGTCTTCATTAGCGTATTCTCAGAGTAGCGTATTATATATATATATATATATATATATATATATATATATATATATATATATAGTTTTTTCTGTCTTTTTTCGCAATCATCGTTGCAAAGCAAATGAAGAGGGTGTGTAAAAACGCGGAAAGCATGAGAAAATAATTGGCCAGGGGGCGATGCAAAAGAAAACTTACAAAAAGAAAGAGAAAGAAACGCAATTAAAGTAAGAACAAGTGACAAATGCCAGCACTGTCAGCTTTGATACCAAACAGAGACCCCTCCCTCTTTTTCTTTCCATTTTTCTTTAAGCATAGATACTTTTTTTTCTTTTTGGTTCTGTAGAAGACGGGGCGTGGTAATATAAGAAGGGGAAAATATCTTCCCAAATAGACTGAAGAGCTGTGTGTACTGGTATATGTATATAGAATATATCATAGGGAAGGGGAACAGGGGAGGGTTATCAAGTTTTTTTTTTTTAACTTAACTGTGTTGCGCCATAAAAAAAAATGGATCCCAAGTCATTTATTTTAATTGGTTAAACCTCTGCGGTAAAATAAAAGAAATGAATAGCTAATAGGCTCTGCCTTGAAACGTATTTTTCTTAACTTCAATTTTTTGATCTCTCTCTCTCTCTCTCTAAATATATATATATATATATATATATATATATATATATATATATATATATATATATATATATATATATATATATATATATGAACAGAACCATCTTTCTCGTCTGATAAGCAGTTGCTGCTGTAGTGTCCCGTCTCGTCTATGTTAAGAGTTTTCTATTCATTCCATTAATACATTTATATATATATATATATATATATATATATATCCTATCCCGAGATTTGGGGACTATCTCTTGGGAGTACGCGGCAGACAGAGAGAGATATCCCTCATCGAGAAGTTACGTACTCCAAAGAAAACCAGCTCACCCACCATATTCAGCAGACGTCTCCGCTCTTGGACCATCAATCTCGTCCGCCATTCATCTCTAGGGGGTGCAGAAACAAATGGAGCCGTCCAAAGATTATAACACGACTTGGAAAATGGCCGACAGGCGGCTAACAAAAAAAAAGTGCTGCGTTGTTGTTATAAAGTATCTGATATAAAAGGATACTGACATCTATGGAAGAAGCTGGAGGGACCACCAAAAAAAACCTCTGTTGTAATTTCTTTGTTTTAACCATATATATATCTTCTGTTATTCCAGCGTAATCTGATTGCATATATTTTGCAATTGGAATGTACGGTACTGTATTTGGCTTTTTATTTAGCCAAAGGTCTTATAGTAAACGACAAATTCCAAGCACGGAAGAACAATAATTATCCCGCCTTCTTAAAAAAAAGAAATAAAAAAGCTTCTGTTAACCCACCTATATTAATAACATTTCCTGTTTCAGATATCCTTTAGTTAGTTTCAGTGACATTCTAGTACCAGGCTAAATGGAGATTTTTATTTTTATTTATTGGATCAAGGCTTTATATCTGGAGAACTACGTGTACTGTAGCCAAGTCCGAACTATCACTTAATTCAGTATGATGTGCTTCCGTAGAAAATACGAAACCTTGATTTAGGGGCCGTTCAAATTTTTGTGGCCTCTGATCAAAAAAAAAAAAAAAAAAAATATTGGCCAAGATAGCAATCTTCTGATCCATTTTTTAAATAATTCTTAAATTCTTGTTATTAATATTATTTCTGTGTGTTATTATTATTATTATTATTATTATAGAGAGATTTTCATCAGTTTAATATTCATTGTTGTATATTTTAATTTTGTTTGTTAATTTGAGCCCTCAATGTTAATTATCTAAAGTCCATCAGTCCATTTTCAGAATTTTTTTTTTTTTGTATTATAAATTAAATTTTTCGATGCAAAAGATTTCAGTGTGTATCAAACTGCAATGAAGTAAATGGAATTAAGAACTTTCTTGCTTTCTTTTATATTATTTTGAAATTAACTTTGAAAATAATACTATACACCTTCTGAGATAAAATCTACATTGATATTGCAAAAGCCTTTGATTCAATTCGACTCAATTTTTTTCCCCCAAACGTAGCCCCCACAGTATATCGTGATGAATGCTGGATTTAAAAAAAAATCCTCTGATTTAGAGGAAACGACACTCGATTTCTGACTTCAAAAGGCATCCACCCTCTGATTCTCAATAAGTTAAAAAAATATGTGGGAGAGACTTCAGAGAGCAGTTGTTCTTCTAGTTCTAAATCCAAATTTGAACGTCGTTGATCACTTGTAGATCATATATTACATCCATCCTGAGGGGAAGGAAAAAAATATGAAATATTGTTGCAGTAACAATTCCCGTGTGATTTCCACCTAAGTTATGAACTCGCTGATAAGCATCGTTTCTGCTGCCGTTCGGACATGCTCAACAATAGACATGATCTGCTGGAATTTAGTTTATAGGAAAATAATGCATGAACATGATAGATGGTTAAGTAGCATGTTGATTTTTTTTAAAAAAAAAATCAACTTCCTCCCAATTTGACGTTTTCTTACCATATCTTATTTCTTTCTTTTCTTATACTTGTGTTGTCTGTTTGAAAGAATAAGTAATATATTGTCTTTGAAAGTTCCTTGACATTTTTATGTATTTTAGTCGTTATCTTGAGAGTTCGTGAGAGATACGTTTAGAAGAATAAACCAACTGATGATTTTGATAAATGCGTTAATGTAGCAACACAGCCTCTTTTTAACAAGAATAACGACTCTTGTCTTAATTAAACAGTATTTGAAGGAGGAAGATTTGTTACTTGTACAGTCACAAACAAAAGTGTTTTCCCACCTCGAGTTATCAACCCAAAGAGATGTGGAGGATTATAGAACTATTGATCTCATATCTCGTGCAGCAAAAATTTTGCTTCGAATTTTGAACACAAGGTTGTACGGAAGAATGAATGAAGAAGTTAAGGAGAAACAGTGTGGGTTCAGGAGAGATAAGGGCTCGAGAGATGCAATTGGGTTATAAAGGGTGATTAGTGAAAGATTTTTGTATGTGGTATTTGTTGATCTAGAAAAGGCTTTTGACTGAGTGAATTAGGAATTATTGTTTGAAGTTTTAAAGAAGGTTGGGTTGGAATGGAAGGATCAAGACTCATAAGAAACTTATATATGAACCAAAAAGTAAGTGTTAGAATAGGAAAATAAATGACAGAGGAGAGTGCAATTATGGAAGGGGAGTTCCGACAGGGATGCTGTTTCTCGCCTACATTAGTTAATATCTATCTAGAAGAGAGAGTGAAAAAGAGCCTACATAATCAAGATGTCATTTGGGTAGAAGGTAGAATGATTAGATCTATTCGGTTTGCATATGATATGACATTTGTGGCGGAATCTGAAATGAAAATCAAGATGTCAGTAAACTTTAGGAAGTGCTGTGAAGAATATGAGATGAAAATAAATGATAGAAAAACAAAAGCCACGCTGACTGGAAAGAAGGGGTCGTTATCAAATAGAAGAGGGGAGAAAATAGAACAGTTGAGCTGTTTTCGATACCTGGGTAGTATTATTAGTGAAGGCTATGAAGTGCGAACATGAAATAAAAGCAAAGATAGGAATGGCAAAAGAAGCTTTTAGGAGAAAGAAAATACTATTTTGTGGGATCTTGAATAAAAAGTTAAGAAAAAGACTCACAAAATGCTTCGGTGGAGTATTGTACTATATGGGTCAGAAACATGGACATTATGCAGAAATGATGGAAAACGACTGGAAGCTTTCGAAATGTGGGCGTGAAGAATAATGGAGACTGGGTCGAGCGGAAAATGAATGAGGTGATAGAAATGGTAGACGAGAAAAAATAACTAAATATTATTATTAAGAAGAAGAGAAACCGGTTGGGACATTGGGCAAGAAGGAACTGTATCATGAGGCAAGTACTAGAAGGTATGGTGGCAGGAAAGAGAGGGAAAGGGTGAAGGAGACTACAAATTAATGGACAATATCAAAACTAAAAAATCACACGTGAAGATGAAGACATTAGCGGAAGACCATGGAGCATGGAAACTTCTAAGTTGTGGCAAGTGACCTGCCAATGAGGGCAGAATACCTATGATGATGAGTATCTTTAGACTGTATCTCGTTAACTAAACAAGGTACTGTCGTCTTCCTGTTGTCAAAATAATAATAAAAAAGATTAGTGTATACTTCAGTACTAATTTCCTCTTAATACTTTGCGTAATTCCCGTACAACATCGATTTTTATGTTGACAAAACACATTTTGTCGATTTTCCCGACGTTACTTTGCTATCAGTAATCGTTATACTAACATCAACCATGTTTCACTACATTCCTAGTAACGATGATGTGATGAGAGAAATTTTGTCAGTTAGTTCTCGTAATTTTACTTAAACCATACATTGAACAGAACTTTCGACTACTTTCATCTTAATAGTTGGTTCCCGTACAATGTCAACTTTTTGGTTGACAAAAACACGTTGTACTGATTCTCCGACGTTACTTTGCTATCAGTAATCGTACTAACATCATGTTTCACTACATTCCTATTAACGATAATATGATGACAGAAATTTTGTCGGTTAGTTGTAATTCTACTTCAATCATACATTGAAGAGAACTTTCGATTATTTTCATCTTAATATTAGCATAATTCCCGTACATCAAGTTTTAGATTGAAAAAACTTATAGTTTTGTCGATTTTTACGACATTACTTTGCTATGAGTAATCGTTATTGCAATATCAACCATGTTTCACTTCATTCCAATTAACAATGATACGAAGTCAAATATTTTGGCAGTTATTTCTTGTAATTTTACTGAAGCTATACATTATACAAAACTTTCGAAAAATGTTCATGAAGTAAACCTAAAAAGGGCTGAAAGCCAACTGTGAATTTTTTCTTCCCCTTTGGTCTCTTTTTCTTGTGGCTATATAGAGAGCGTACCGTTGGATCCAATTGGAGCAGCAAGCATTTCGCGGAGCCTGTCTCTTGGTTTTGCTTGGCTGTCTGTCCGCGTGATGTACGGTCTTTTTGTTTACACGGAGAATGTTACAACAAAAGGATTTATCGATTCCCGAATAACATCCTCAAAAGAAAAGGAACCAACCGAAAAGAACTATGAAGGCGACCGAAAAGAATAGCCTTTCAAAGATAAGGTTGGAGTTTTGATCAAGGAAACGAAACTTTCCAACTTATTACAGAAGGTGGACAGTGTTGCCAAATTCCAAGTGTTCTTTTATTTTTTTGAAAAATAAATTGATATTTTATATCACATTTTGAGTTTCAAATCCATAGGATTAACAAAGACGCTCGAGTATTTTGATGCTAAAATATCGCCCTTGCGAAACTCATATGGTACCGACGTCTTCTCGTACATAACCTCAACAAAAGCTTTTATTTGTTTTGGTATTTCTGAGCAAATATTTTTACTTAGTTGAAATTTAAAAAAAAAAAAAAAAAAAAAAAGTTTAAAATTTACGGACTCAAGAAACTGGAACTGTGTTAGAACCTAACAATTTCAGATAATTGAATATAACATCTTAAGAGTCTTCATCCTGGCGAAATTAAAATACCGCTAATTTTACAGTAATTATGTGGTATCTTCAAATAGATAAAAGATAATTGAAATATGGAACAAGAGCGCCCTAGACAATATTATTTTGCGTGAGGTACCGTTATCACAAGTCACCTAGTGGCTTTCCGTTTTCAGCTGTTTAGAAACGCGAAAATAAATGCCGATTTTCAAAATGGCTCGAAATCGAAAGCAGATAAGTGAGTCATGATAACGGTTTCCTAGATAAAATAATATTGTCTAGGGCGCTCTTGATCCACATTTCGATTATCTTTTTATCTATTTGAAAATATCACATAATTACTGTAAAATTAGCGGTATTTTAATTTCGCCGGGATGAAGACTCTTAACCCTTGGATGC
The DNA here is from genome assembly GCF_964235325.1 of Thermobia domestica. NCBI lineage: Eukaryota > Metazoa > Arthropoda > Insecta > Zygentoma > Lepismatidae > Thermobia > Thermobia domestica. Next base: position 379,609,586 of record NC_137455.1, on the reverse strand, counting down.
ATAAGTGGGGTCTCTTGAACCCCAAGCCCTTTTTTTCTTGCTTCACATCTCCCTTGTCATATAGCACAGGAAATCCAAATTTTACGACTTCTATTCCTACAATTCCTACAATATTTTGTTCTTTTGTGTAAAGGCATTTCTCAAATTTCTTTCATATCTCTGAAAAACAGTCGATTTCAATCGATACCCTCATTTTCCATGCATCTAAGGGTTAAAAGCAAATACAGCCAGTTGTGGCTTAGTCCAGATTGCTCACGTTAAGCAAGGTGTTATGTGGTAAGGATATTGAGTTTCAAGATCGAGATTCACTATAGTTGAAATAAAATAAAAACTTTCAGTTTAACGTCCCTCTGTTATGCCCTTTGTTCTAAGAAGACGGATGATTAAAACGAGGGAATGATGATGAAATAATTGGTGGAATAATAGTGTAGGAGGCAACGGGAAAAAACTGAGAAAACTCACGAATACGATGTTGTACACCACAAATTTACTTGGGCTGCTGCACCGAGAAAATAATTTCTTAGAAGTAACTAACTAACCACTGACATAGCAGACCTTTTTGGGCCTGAGCCAGTCCAACGCTATTTATTATTTGTTAGCGATCAGCTGAACTATGTCGAGCATAGCGACGAACACGTGGTCAGTGCGTTGCGTTGCTCTTATATTTAAGAGTCTTCATCCCGGCGAAATTAAAATATCGCCAATTTTACAGTAATTATGTGATATCTTCAAATAGATAAAAGATAATTGAAATATGCAACAAGAGCGCCCTAGACAATATTATTTTACATGAGAAACCCTTATCACAAGTCACCTAGTGGCTTTCCGTTTTCAGCTGTTTAGAAACGCGAAAATAAATGCCGATTTTCAAAATGGCTCGAAATCGAAAGCAGATAAGTGAGTCATGATAACGGTTTCCTAGATAAAATAATATTGTCTAGGGCGCTCTTGATCCACATTTCGATTATCTTTTTATCTATTTGAAAATATCACATAATTACTGTAAAATTAGCGGTATTTTAATTTCGCCGGGATGAAGACTCTTAACCCTTGGATGCATAAGTGGGGTCTCTTGAACCCCAAGCCCTTTTTTTCTTGCTTCACATCTCCCTTGTCATATAGCACAGGAAATCCAAATTTTACGACTTCTATTCCTACAATTCCTACAATATTTTGTTCTTTTGTGTAAAGGCATTTCTCAAATTTCTTTCATATCTCTGAAAAACAGTCGATTTCAATCGATACCCTCATTTTCCATGCATCTAAGGGTTAAAAGCAAATACAGCCAGTTGTGGTTTAGTCCAGATTGCTCACGTTAAGCAAGGTGTTATGTGGTAAGGATATTGAGTTTCAAGATCGAGATTCACTATAGTTGAAATAAAATAAAAACTTTCAGTTTAACGTCCCTCTGTTATGCCCTTTGTTCTAAGAAGACGGATGATTAAAACGAGGGAATGATGATGAAATAATTGGTGGAATAATAGTGTAGGAGGCAACGGGAAAAAACTGAGAAAACTCACGAATACGATGTTGTACACCACAAATTTACTTGGGCTGCTGCACCGAGAAAATAATTTCTTAGAAGTAACTAACTAACCACTGACATAGCAGACCTTTTTGGGCCTGAGCCAGTCCAACGCTATTTATTATTTGTTAGCGATCAGCTGAACTATGTCGAGCATAGCGACGAACACGTGGTCAGTGCGTTGCGTTGCTCTTATATTTAAGAGTCTTCATCCCGGCGAAATTAAAATATCGCCAATTTTACAGTAATTATGTGATATCTTCAAATAGATAAAAGATAATTGAAATATGCAACAAGAGCGCCCTAGACAATATTATTTTACATGAGAAACCCTTATCACAAGTCACCTAGTGGCTTTCCGTTTTCAGCTGTTTAGAAACGCGAAAATAAATGCCGATTTTCAAAATGGCTCGAAATCGAAAGCAGATAAGTGAGTCATGATAACGGTTTCCTAGATAAAATAATATTGTCTAGGGCGCTCTTGATCCACATTTCGATTACCTTTTTATCTATTTGAAAATATCACATAATTACTGTAAAATTAGCGGTATTTTAATTTCGCCGGGATGAAGACTCTTAACCCTTGGATGCATAAGTGGGGTCTCTTGAACCCCAAGCCCTTTTTTTCTTGCTTCACATCTCCCTTGTCATACGGCACAGGAAATCCAAATTTTACGACTTCTATTCCTACAATTCCTACAATATTTTGTTCTTTTGTGTAAAGGCATTTCTCAAATTTCTTTCATATCTCTGAAAAACAGTCGATTTCAATCGATACCCTCATTTTCCATGCATCTAAGGGTTAAAAGCAAATACAGCCAGTTGTGGTTTAGTCCAGATTGCTCACGTTAAGCAAGGTGTTATGTGGTAAGGATATTGAGTTTCAAGATCGAGATTCACTATAGTTGAAATAAAATAAAAACTTTCAGTTTAACGTCCCTCTGTTATGCCCTTTGTTCTAAGAAGGCGGATGATTAAAGCGAGGGAATGATGATGAAATAATTGGTGGAATAATAATGTAGGAGGCAACTGGGGAAAACCTGAGAAAACTCACGGATACGATGTTGTATACCACAAATTTACTTGGGCTGGTGCATCGAGAAAATAATTTCTTAGAAATAACTAACTAACCACTAACATAGCAGACCTTTGTGGACCTGAGCCAGTCCAACGCTATTTGTTACTTGTTAGCGATCAGCTGAACTATGTCGAGCATAGCGACGAACACGTGGTCAGTGCGTTGCGTTGCTCTTATATTTAAGAGTCTTCATCCCGGCGAAATTAAAATACCGCTAATTTTATAGTAATTATGTGATATCTTCAAATAGATAAAAGATAATCGAAATGTGGAACAAGAGCTCCCTAGACAATATCATTTTACATGAGAAACCGTTATCACGACTCACTTATCTACTTTCGATTTCCAGCCATTTTGAAAATCGGCATTTATTTTCGCGTTTCTAAACAGCTGAAAACGGAAAGCCACTTGGTAACTTGTGATAACGGTATCTCACGCAAAATAATATTGTCTAGGGCGCTCTTGTTCCATATTTCAATTATCTTTTATCTATTTGAAGATATCACATAATTACTGTGAAATTAGCGGTATTTTAATTTCGCCGGGATGAAGACTCTTAAAGGGCGCAGCAGGGGCCTTCTGGACACAATTTCTTAGAAATGAGACTGACAATTCACATTCACAAGAAATAAAATTGGAAGAAGTTCCATAAAAGCGGATCTCAAACCTATATCATTGTTTTCCTTATGAACAAAAGAATAAATAAATAAATAAATAAATCTGTTTCTGAGAAAATATTTTCTCGGTGCACAGATAAGAAAAGTTTCCTCAAATTTAAGAAAATATTTTTAATAATATGAGTTGGGCTTACGTGTCCCGTTCAGCAGCGAGGTTATAAGAGATGTGGACCTTACAGTTTAAACGTGGGACCTGAACTACATGAACTCCTGACGGGAATCGAACTCAGATTTAAGAAAGTATTTTTAACAGTGTGATCTTCACGGATTGGAGACTTAAATTAAATATATATGAAAATAACTTTTCTTGCCCTTATACAAATAAATCTCTCATAAATGATGCCAAATTTTGGTTTACTTTGCTACACTGAAAATTCTTCCTAGGATAATAACAATTGTGACCCCTTCCCCAATATCTGCGAAACTGGAAAATTCTTGTCTGGTGTTGTCTGACAAAGGAAAAATGTATTTTATTTACCTAACTTCCCAAGATATTCTTTTCTTTTTTCGATGTGCACCAATTTCCTTTATGGTACCCATCTATATCAGGACTTAAACCTAAAACTACTATATATATTGGGATTTCTTCCACAATCGTAGGTTCGGATTAGAAGTAATTTGTCATTCTTTGCTTCTGATGAAAGTTTGGGATCCAAAGAGCCGTGCGGGAAGGGGGAAAGGTTAATGTAATCAGAAACAAAAACAAGGGAAAATAAGACGGTAGGAAAGTGATGTTTATGAAATGTCTCCTGACAATTCAAATCGTCCATTATAAGATTTGGGCGTTTTTATTTTTCTCGTTTTTGGTACCTGATTTTCAATATTTATTTTACACTAGACAAACACTCATATAATTCAAGTGTAAGAAGATATATATATATAAAAGAAAGAAAGCAAGAAAGGAAAACAGAAGAGTGTGCAGAAAAATTCAATTTGCTTAAGTAGTTTTTGTGGTGATAGTGGTGGCAAGAAAAAAATAATTTCATATCCTTAAAACAAGCAACCCGTAATAGATCCATTTATTTTTCTTATTTACAAATTCATTCCTATCTCGCTTAAATTGTTCAATCTTTAAGATTCAAAGAAGTTACAGCTATGGATCACGCATCATTTGAGGTTTCTCTTCTCCCCCCCCCCTACTTACATCTCAGAATGGAAATTTTGATGTAGCTATGGAAAAGCATCATGGGAACGGAATGGAATCCCTGTTCGTATTTTATCAGGATTTCTCCTGAGAACGTTGTCTGGTTGACAAAACTTCCTATATTTTATGAGATAAGAGACAGTGGAGTATTAAGGTGTACATTGGTACAGGGGGGGGGGGAAGGCAGGGGAAGATTTTGTAGCTAGGGAATTCAATTCATGTATGGCGATATATTGCTTTACGTACTTCATCATTCTCTCTGACTGTATTCTTTGGTATTCTTTTTAAGGGATTGGTAAGAAGAATGCTATCTTTTTTCAGGGAACGGGGAATTAGATTAAATAGGGTGGCTTTGATAAGGGTGGGAATCAAACACTGCTCTAGAGGGAGGGAAACACAGCTCTGGAGACATTGCAGAATCATCAGAAAATGAATTTTCCAGCTGGTTTGCTACTGTGTAGCTCTTCGTCATTGGTCCAATGTACCTCTCCTACCGTTTCTCTTGCTAGTCGCTACCCCCTTCTTCATCTTAGCCTTCTAGCTCGAATCCGTATCTGTTCTCCCCACCCCGCCGCTGCGTCTTGACTAACATACTCCATTCTCGACTCATTTCTCAGACTCTCAGAGACAAGAGATTTATGCATAGAGTTTAATTGGGAAAAGCATCCCTTTGCCCTCCCCCCCCTCTCTCTCTCTCCGACAACAGTTTCCCCATCTTCCCATCCTCTCTTGAACAGTTCTTGAACCAGACATCCAGAGCAACTAAAGAAATACAATGACAAATCATCCAGGCCTCAGGTCATACGGAATAACTTCCTTCCTCCACACAACAGCAACGCAAAACAAACTTAAGTCTTACTGCAACTGGAGAGCTTCCTTGCTCGCTTTTTGGTGGATCTTATTCAGCAAAAACAAGAATATATAGTGTCTTGGCCTGAGAATTGGCTTTTCTTTTCCTTTCTGGACTTTTTCTTTTACTTTATCCTTTTCTTTCTGGTGTTTCATGAATTTTCACTAGTTAAATCGCACAGAAGTTTCCACAAAACTTTTTTTTTGTAACTATTTTTGGTGAAATAAAAGTTAAGTTTATCCCCTCACGCCATTGCACAACTTCTTCTTATGCTTTTTGTTTTTGAGCTTATTTACTTAGATGTAACGAGAAACATATTTGCTTCTTTATATTGTTAGGGAAATTGGGAGAGATAAATATACATATATTTTTTTGAAATTTTGCGCATATATTTTAGAGAATTATGGCCAAATATTGGAAAAATTCTTTTTCATTGAAATTTACGCTATAATTTTTGTTCATTTATTTATTGAAAATATTCCAACAGAAACAATAAAGCATAATTTTAGAACTTGTAATATTATTATTTATAAGAGACAATTTTTTTTTCTTTCAATGTTCATTATTGTTGCACTTTATAACATTTGTTACAGCGGAATCCCGAACCTTTTCGCACTCTTGTAATTAAATTTTCACAATAGTTTTAAAATCGGCAAATTGCTTTCACAGTTTTAACATCCGAATAACGTTTAAAACATACACGAGCATTTATAAACAATAATATAAACAAACTAAAATTGCTTTTATAGAGAGAAATTCACCTTTTAAAACAAACTAAAAAGGACTTTTATAAACAATATTCACTTTTTAAAACAAACTAACAAGTGGTTTTACAAACAAAATTCACCATTTAAAACAAACTAAAAAGTACTTTTATAAACAAAAAGTTCGATTTTAAAACAAACTTAAAAATGTTTTTATAAACAGAACTCCACATTTTAAAACAAACTAAAAAGTGCTTTTATATACCAAAATTTACCTTTTAAAACAAACTAAAAAGTGATTTTATAAACAAAAAATGTATCTTTTAAAACAAACTAAAAGTATGCTTTTATAAACAAAAATTAACTTTTTAAAACAAATCAAAAAGTGTTTTATGAACAAAAATTCACCTTTTGTAACAAACTTAAAAAGTTATAGTGGAAGTTTTCACAAATTCAAAATCATAAGCATGAAGCAAAAAACATAGGTATGGACATCGATTAGTTTGACTATTTATTAGTAGCATGACACACAGATTGAGATATTTTCCTTTTTATTAAGACACCTTAATAGACATTTAAAGCAGATAATAATTTGATGCAGATAAGGAACTCCGAGTTCATCACCGTAGAAATTGAAAAATGCCTACAACGTGCTTCTCAAGTCTGGTTTTGTTTAGTTTATCTTACCTTATTCGTGTAGGCCTACCCAAGGGTCTCTTATACAAAGACTCTCCAACTAAAATTAAAGTGTCCCGCCCACCTGAGGCGTTTTGATCCAATAATTGACACAATGTTGTCTAGTACAAACTCACAAGATCTGAGATCGAAGCAGAGACCCTTCCCAGCAGAAGTGATCTTTGTACTACTGAGCCAAAATTTCCCCCCTCGTCTCAAACAAACTATAACTCTTGCAGTAGGCTACATATGAACTTCTCAGTGTACATTCTTTCAAAATTAGTTCTTGAAACAAAAAGAAAATACAGACCCTTATTACTTTTGTACTTTTCTCACATGTAAGAAAATTAACGAAACTAAAGAACGAGAGGAAACCACTGTAGATACAAAATATAACACCAGTTCTTTCCTTCCTTTTTTTTTTTTTTTTCACGGGACAAGAATTGAGATAGGGAGAGGGTAGAGTAAAGCGGTTCAGATGGCGGTACATCATAGCTGTGCAAATATTTGTCCAGTGAGATACTCTTGATAAGGCACGAGTGAAGTTGCCGAGCATCGCTTCTTTGTCCAAAAGGGGAAGATGAGTAACTGTGGGTAAGTAATGGTATTACCGCACGCGTGCTCACATACAAATACAGAACGAGGGTGAAGAAGAATGCCACCGAAAACTTGACATAAATTTTGCCGCTATTTAAGAAGCTTATACTTAAAGGGATGTTCTCAAGAAATAATACGATCTGAGTGTAGTTGGAATTTTAAAAAAGTAGTTCATTTACAAATACTTAAGAGTCTTCATCCCGGTAAAATTAAAATACCGCTAATTTTACAGTAATTATGTGATATCTTCAATTAGATAAAAGATAATTGAAATATGGAACAAGAGCGCCCTAGACAATATTATTTTGCGTGAGGTACCGTTATCACAAGTCACCTAGCAGCTTTCCGTTTTCAGCTGTTTAGAAACGCGAAAATAAATGCCGATTTTCAAAATGGCTCGAAATCGAAAGCAGATAAGCGAGTCGTGATAACGGTTTCTCATGTGAAATAATATTGTCTAGGGCGCTCTTGTTCCACATTTCGATTATCTTTTATCTATTTGAAGATATCACATAATTACTGTAAAATTAGCGGTATTTTAATTTCGCCGGGGATGAAGACTCTTAATGTAACACTCGTTTAAGATTTTACTAAATTCACAGGGAATTACTGACAAATTTGTTTGCCAGCAATAAAATTCTAACAAAAGGAACAATGTCCAAAGATAAGACAAACACCAATGAGTAGATCCCAGGAACTCGTGAGTATAGATCCTTATGCGTAGTTTACGAGAATATACAGAAAAAAATGTAAACCTGTATTTTATATTGGGGAATACCGTAGTCTAGTGGTTAGAGCGTTGGACCCATGTCCACATGGTCCCGGGTTCGACTCTCGGCCGGTGCTTCCCAAATTTCGGCGACCACCCAGCGTCGTGAGGCAAACTGAGGAGCCACGTGAAAACAAGACGTGACGGCCACTAGATGTAGAAGGCGCCTGTTAGGGATCACGTGCTCGCCGCTAGGTTACACGTAGTTCAGCCGGTCGCTAGCAGATGGCGCTGGAGCAGGTTTAGGCTCACAAATGCGCCAAGTGGCTTGGTTTGGTTCGTATTTTATATTATTTCTACCGTCCCGGCCGAGAGATATTTTCTTCTCTTTAGAGAATCGCATTTAATTATTATACTCCATATTTTGATAAAGGAAGCGGTAAAGAAAGATAGGCAGTTTTACGCCTATGATAGTCATAAAAATATAAAAGTGTTCCTAAAAGCCAATATACCGTATATAAATTTGAAGCATTAAATATTACATCTCTGTATGATGCATATGAAACATATTGTAACAAGTGACATAAAGTACCCCGCAAACAATGCTTAATTCTTGATATTCTGCCAGTTAGACGTTTCTGTTGAAGTTGCTACAATAATTTTAGTATGAGGCACTTCAAGAACCACACTACATAGAATGCTTGTTAATCTTAGGAGGGCCAAATGGGGTACAAATTGTACCCCTTTTTATATTTTTCTATGATATCTCTGCAAGTAATTACTATTAGTCTCCAAGGGCGTCAACCAGGGGGCAAGGTGGGGCGCTGGCCCCCCCTAGAGGAAAATGTACTTCGGAATATAGAAAACCCAATAGAATTTTTAGAATAATTACAGCAAAATTTGATACTATATTTGAAATGTCGCTTATACTTACCCCCTCTGGAAACCACAACATGGGCGCCCTTGTTAGTCTCCCATTTTTTAAAAATAGTTGACTTTAAATAAGGGAAGAATATAGCAATGAAATAATGCTTATATACGAAGTATTTTCTTTTTCTTTAAAAATATGTTTTTGATTGGGGTTCAACATGTCCCTCATCAGGTACTCCATGAAAGTAATATAAATTATTGCAATGTGCATTCTTTTACTTTTGGGCTAACACAACTGCTTTGTAACATAATAAATTCTGAGAAGAATGATTACATTAATAAACATTGAACTTTTTAGTAATGTTCAAGGGTGAAGGGATCAGGCAAATCCACTGCAGAAACGCCCGTCTCCTTGCCCCCCTTTTAACGACGTCATTGGTAAGCAGTAAATAATTTCTTTCTCTCTAGACTAAATGCGTTAATTAGATGAGAACTTATTGATAGAATAATTAGGGGTAGGCATGTAAGGTAAACACGCCTGAATTCGACATATCTGTGCTTAAATGTTATGAAATAAACATAAGATGTCATCCCTGCAATCGTGCATAGAAGTGGCAACATTATGGGAGTGTCAAAAGCGTGGTTACAGTAGATGAGTCATATGTATGGAGAAAAAAAAAGTACATTGTTGTGTGTGTGACACACTCTTCGAGAAAAACACATAATCTTAAGGAAAACATAAACTGCAAGTTATTTTCCTAAGATTTTTATTAAAATTAGGTTTGATTCAAGCAAATAGTAGTACTTTAATGTTGTAAAGGAGTTTCAATCAGTGCGTTTTGTTTTCTTCTGTGAGGACAAAGGTTGTGATGTAACATGAACGGGGGGTTGTCGAAAACACGAGCATTTATTTGTAACGTGAACCGGATTTCGACAAGGTTGTCGAATTCATGCTCAGTAGTGCAAATATAATTTTAACTGAACATCTAAACGTACAAGTATGTTCAAAGTCTTTCATAAAGCTATTTGTTGCATAATTCTCCGATACTTGTAATCTCAGTTCGACATGGGATGTCGAAATCAGGTTCCAGCATGTTGAATTGAGGATCATCGAAGTAACTACTCAGTTCAGAAAATTTAAGTTGTGTTCTTTTGTCCGTCTGATTATTTCTGCATAATAATAAAACAATATTTGAAGCTGAGAAGAGATTACTATTACTAATAATGCAGACTTAATGTTTTACATGGATACAATTGAAGGTGTCGAATTCAGGTACCGCAACTGTCGAAACAAGGTCAAGTGTGTCGAATTCGGGTTCCATTGGCGAGTTCCAGTTTCATAAAAATTTCTAACATTAGCATTTGAGTCTTGAAGTGACTTTTAGCATTAGTAGAGACTGTACAGTTCAAGGAAAAAAATGGGCCAACACCGACCAATATTATGGCCACAATAGGCGATTGATTTTTAAAAAAGTCCTTAACCTGTCGAAATCCGGTGCGTTTACCTTATATGTCTCTTTTCAATATTTTCTTTAAGATCATGCCATTTTACTTCATAAATTAAACTTAAAAATGCTAACATCTTATATGTGTGCAGAGCCATCTCTGTTGGAATATATTGCAAAACGATAAATTTCTGTGTGTATCTTAAATCCTGAAAGCGAAGTAAATAACGCTATTAAAAAAACAACGTTTTGCAGACACGTCTTCCTCTTGACGTAACGTCTAACATTCACTTATAAACTGAAGCAACGAATCGCGCAATTTGTTTACAACATTACTCATGATAGGATATTCTGAGAAAACAAATCACAACACAAGACTTAGGGTGAAAAAAAAGGATAAGAAAAAAGAAGCAAAAAGTAAGGTAGAAAGGTTAAGTTCGTGTCATAGGCGCTGTCGTAAACACGTTTTATGGGACTTTTATGGCACCATAATACAGGCTGTATGGTTATTTCTCGTAGTTATATATACTTCCCCCATCAATTGCAAGGAGCTTAAAAGGGAACTTCTGGTGAATTATGTTATTGCAAACGAGTGGCTAATTTATTTCTCCTAGTCTGTCAAGCTTCCTTTTGTTTTTTGCCAAAGTTAAAACAGAAAAGACGTTGACTCAATAACAAATGGTCAGGGCTTTTGTTTTCTTCCGCCAATGTATTTATAGCTACACAATGTATAAGAAAAATGAACTCGATATGCACATCAAAAGAAAAATGCACATCAAAATACCCACATCAATCAGAAATGGGCTTATCGGTCAAACTTAAATTTTGAACAATTTTCATGGTTGGCTTTACCGGGGTTTGAGTCCGACTGGATTCGAACCTCGGTTCAGCTGAAAACGCTACAGATGCGAGGATTCATCCGCTAGGCCGCCTGAATATTACTCCCCTTCCTACTTCACTCCTAGACCAACCCCTCTCCGAACGGATTCCAGGGCTTTGGAAAAAGGTAGGTCTTAAAAGTGGAATTTAAAGAAAATGTTATGAACGCTAAATAAAATGTTTTGCTCCGTCTTTTTTCACATGCTGCATGGCTGAAATACAATCACGCTATTGCAATTCGATTGGGATAGCCAAGCTGACCATCTCTCAAGAAGCAAGTGAATTCTTAGAGATTTTAAACTTTACTAAAAGTATTTTAAAAATTAAAATAATACATAGTACTTAACTGAATGATTAGAGTGAATAGCGTTAGTAATAGTCAGCTCAAGTGTTACAAAAACACTAATAGTATAGAGTCAAAAAAAAATGAATAAAAAAAGGATTACTCAGTTAGCAAAGGTAAAGAAGTTAAAGTTATTTTACAATATAGATACAATTGTAGAAGGTGACGACTGTCATACAATGTGAAATAAAACATGTATATTTGGTATTATGTAGTGCAAATAACTTTACTTTATTATTCCCAACATTTTATTATATCCAAATAATTTTGTTCATCGCTTTCAAAACTGTTTGATGATCGTCTATAAAAAATTTGTTTATATCTTTAAGAAAAAAATAGATTATCTGTAAAAATTTAGTTACACAAAAGTATCTTTTATTTCTTCAACAGATGTTTTCTCTCATACTTTGTTTACTATAAAAAGAAAATAGAAAGAAAAGTTAGCTTACTATCTTTAAATAAAGTGTATTTATTAGGTGCAAAATATTTGTTAATTATCTCCAAAAAATCTATTTTGTTTATTGTTTTCAAAAATGTTTGATGATCATTTGTGAAAAGTTTGTTTACTATCTCCAAAAAAAATTGTTTGTTATCTGCAATAATTTAGTTATACAAAAATCTTTTTTTTTATTCCTCCAACAGATTTTTTCTTTCTTACTTTGTTTGCTATTAAAAGAAAAAAGAAAGAAAAGTTAGCTTACTATCTCTAAATAAAGTGTATTTATTAGGTGCAAAATATTTGTTAGCTATCTCCAAAAAGCCAATTTTGTTTATTGCTTTCAAAAATGTTTGATGATCATCTGTGAAAAGTTCGTTTATTATCTCTTAAAAAAGTTTTTTATCTGCAAAAATTTAGTTAAAAAAATTATTATTCCTTCAACAGATTTTTTCTTCTACTTTGTTTAGTATTACAAGAAAGAAAAAAAGAAAGAATAAAGTTAGCTTTTAGCCTCCAAATAAAGTGTATTTATTAGGTGCAAAATATTTGTTAATTATCTCCAAAAAATCTATTTTGTTTATTGTTTTCAAAAATGTTTGATGATCATTTGTGAAAAGTTTGTTTACTATCTCCAAAAAAAATTGTTTGTTATCGTGCAAGAATTATTTATGTGCAAGAACATATTAGTTATTAAGTAATTAAAGGAAGCCTTCTTTATTTTCTTCAAAAGATTTGTTATTGTATGCAAAACTTAGGTTAATATCTCCAGAAGTACGTGGATCACTGTCTCCAGAAAACTGTTCATCTACAGAAAATTTGTAATTAAAACATATATTACTCTTATTATATCAAACAAGAAAGTTCATTATCTCAGAATTTTTTTTTATTATCTCCGAAAATAACTTAATATTTTTTACAAAGCTTTATGTATTATCTCAAAAAATTCTATATACATAGAAAAGTTTGAAGTTCGATTATTACCTCAAAAAAGTTCCCTCAAGGTCTTTAGTTAGTATTTTGTTGTTGACAATAATACAATTTCGTTTAAGTTGATTAAATATATCAAAAACCTTTGGTCAAAGGTACGCTGAGATTGAGTGTCGTGTAGTTAAATGATGATCACCTGCCCTTCTTGATGCATTCGGTTCCTGTGACTCTTACTCGAGAATCACAAGTCAACTGAGGGAACTATTTAAAGAATCAGGAAGTCGCGATTTTCGATCAAGAAAACCAGAAACAGCACCGTATATGTATATCACGGAACGTCACATAGCTTGCCGTAGAAAATTTGACAGTGAGTGATTCTATAGATCATTATGATTTTTACGTTTTTCGTGGACCTCTCGTGACGAGAGGTGATTCTGATCATTTCTCGGTGGAATTAAGCAAAATTATGAAGGCATAAATTTTGAACAAAAAATTAGAAAAACAGACGAGAAAAGGTTTTCCTGAAATTGAGACGAGATTTCTAAAATTTACTACGAGGCCAAAAACGGATTTTCTAGAATCGAGACGAGAAGAGATTTCTGCAAATTTTACGAGGTGAGACGAGACGAGACGAGACGAGAAAACCTTATCCTGACCAACACTACTCCTTATCATAAGAACAATGGATAGTTAAATACATAGTAGAGCAATTTAAACACATTTAGTGGAAAGTTGTATTATTATTATTATTATTATTATTATTATTATTATTATTATTATTATTATTAATAATAATAATAATAATAATAATAATAATAATAATAATAATAATAATAATAATAATAATTCAGTGAGAATTGAGTCAGTACTTGTACCCCGGTATTTAAAGTTGTGCGTTCGGTGAAAGATTCGTTTCGTAAGAAAATCTAGGAATTACTGGTTAAACCGAGAAATCGGAAAAGTGCAGAAATGTTTCCTTGCTTCTATGCAACGTGCACAGTAGGAAAGATATGTTGGTTGCCTATAATGAAAAGTTATGATGGTTTACTTACTGCAAAATGCCCCTCCGAATACCCCATAACATGGAATTGCTTGCTCATCTTTGCTGTCCTTAGCAGTCGTAATAATAATAATAATAATAATAATAATAATAATAATAATAATAATAATAATATACGAAGTAACGCAGTAGTTAATGCAGCGTTTCTCAAACTATGGTCTGTGGACTACAAGGGATCCTGGAGTCTGCCTCTGTCGTCCTCTTAGGTCGAACATTAGGTGAAAAATATCAGAAAAAGTAAAACAAGTGAGTTGCGCCTGACGCACTATATTCTTTCTAGTTGATAATCTCAAATAAAGTTTCAAATATGTAAGCGTCTTTCACTTCACCTCGCAGTCTTGAATTATTAAAAAAAGAAAAGATATTAGCTATTATTATTTTATTTTATCTTTAACAATAAAACATTAAGGGAAATTGTGTTAGTAGTAGGTATATTTATAATATAAGTACCCAGGTATTAACCAGTGTTTCTTTCAGAAAAAAAAAATGTTCCAGTGGGGCACACTTAGTATTTGGAGAAGCACATATTTTCACACAGTACTATTCTATTTATTATTATATTATAGACCTATTATTTTATTCTCCACTCTGAAGCACTTTCAGAGCTCCTGGGGGGTCCAGTGAAACCCCTAAAAGCATGTCTGGAAGAAACATTGGTATCCTCAAAACATTTGTATTATATAGCTGATAAACAAAAGTAGTCCCCGGGGCCGCTGTGGCTCAGTGGTACATCGTTTACCTCTGGTGCATGGAGTCCTTGGTTCGATACCAGCCCCCGCCAAGTCAACTTTGTGGTGGACAAACACCATATGCGTGGGTCTCCTCGGGGTTCTCTCGTTTCCTCCCACTTTCTTCATTCCACGATTTCTTTAATTTCTCATCATCACCGTCTCCTTTAGCCTGGCCGGCATAACCGTGGAACATAAAACCCAACGATTTCAGGATTTCATTTTTCAAAAGTAGTCTCCGCTTAAAGAAAGTTTGAGAACATTAGTTTAGTTGATATTGTAGATATCCCGTCAGTTGTTTCAAGTTTGATCCTCTGCTAGATTTTTTTTTATCGCTCTACATTGCATTCATCACGGAACACAATCATTTAGTTGATTTCGGTTACACGATTAGTTAAGGGAAAGGTTTTTAAAAGTCTAAACAAACGTATTTTTAAATATGTATAGAGAAAGAGAGAGAGACAAATTTTAAAAAAAAAATTAACATATTTTCTGTAGGTAATAAACTTCAAGGAAAAAATGCAATTTTAAAGTTCCTTATTATTAGCAAACACTTCTAATATTAATAAGAAAAATATATCTCTAATGTATAAGATACTTGATTTTTGTTTGTTTCCCTCTATAGGCTACCGTATATAATTTTTCTATATGTGAAAATGTGATTATATGGTTCACATACGAAAATAAATAAGAAAATAAGAAAATCAATTATCCACGTTCTTCTTTCGTGTTGAAAGTCAACTGAGAAGATCCTTGAGACGTAATTAAATACTTCAATCAAATAGGAACGCGGACGTAAATTATTATCTGAAGCTTGTCATGGACAGATTGCGTGGCCCTTGCATCTTGCAGTCTCAGGGAAACGTTTTTTATTTTAAATAAATAAATAAATAAATACTTTCCGATCAGAATCAGTACATGAAAGTTAAATAGATAAGTAACTGGTAATTTCATGGTAAAAATTGCATTATTCACGTTATGTATAATTTGTGCATAAAGGTCATAATAATTGAATCTAGCTGACCTCGTCGGACACCTGCCATCTATCCTTTCCTAGTTACTTTAAAAAAAAAAAAAGAATCAATAATAATCTATTAAAAGTTTGAGACATTAGATGGCGTATTTGTTTAAAGTTAGACTAACCCCCTCCCCCCAAAATATAAAGCAGCTCTCCCAAGAGAGATAACATTTTTAAAATTTCCATGTTGCCCACCAACCTATGATTGAGGTGAAAGAGAAGAAGGATATTATTTATTTAACTTAGAGAGATGCATTTTTGAAGCGAAGCTTCTGTTTTCTCGAATTAGAAGTTCCTTTGTCCGGACACTTGTCCGAAATGCCTCAACTGTTCTTAAACAAATTTGACATTGTGATTCTGGAGCGCGTGCTCAGTGTTGTAAGGAGTAGCATGTCCTCATCGGACAATCATTGAGGAATAATCACTGGAAAACGGAATACCCATAGACTTAACATTAAAAAAAAGCATTTGGTTCGCGAATTCTCATTGTAAACAATGGAAAATAGAAAAATGAAATGAAATCTTTGAGTTTTACATCCCACGATTATGCCGGTTAGGCTAAAGGAGACGGTGATGATGAGTAATGAATGAAATGGTGGAATGAAAAAAGTGGGAGGAAACGGGAGAACCCCGAGTAAACCCACGCACACGGTGCTTGTCCACCACAAAGTTCACTTGGCGGGGGCTGGGATCGAATCAGGAACCCCAATCACCAGAGGTCTACCACTGAGCCACCGCGGCCCCCAAAAGAAAATAGAATTTTCGGCATTAGAAATAGGGCGAAACCCTTTACGTTGTTTTGTTGTGCGAAACCCTTTACGTTTTCAAAGTCATTATGCTTTTCGCTCATATGGCAAATTCAACTATTTGCATGTCGTCTTCATTCACAGAAGCAATTGATGCACTAAAAATTTTAAATCAATGAAGGCGGATCACTTTGATTCAAACTTGCAATTATTTATTGTATTCCTAGTTAAATTTTCATCGATGTGACTCCCTTTCAGAGCCACCATTAGTTCCAACCCAGCCCTCAAATGTTACACAGGCCTGTCCCAAAAGGGAAGTGACTTTAACTATTTCTTTTTAAAGTATAAAATAAATTGTAGAATCAAATCTGATTTTTTAAAAATCTTCTGTTATAGTTTGTTCATTGACTTCTGCTTAAGGATAATCAGTAACTTGATTCACATCGTACAATTATCAGTACAGCTGTAACGGTTATTTCTGTAGCATTTTTTTTTCAAAATGTTGCATTTTCGAAATGGAAGCTTCTATTAATATGAAGTCATAATTAGCGTATTGTGGCGATGTAAACAACAATGCATATAACTTAACTTCTGAATCATCCTCTCTACGCAAATCTTAATTGAAACAAGAGTTGTGAAGTGCAATACTATGTCACAGAAACCAAGAGTGTATTTATTATTATTATTATTATTATTATTATTATTATTATTATTATTATTATTATTATTATTATTATTATTATTATTATTATTATTATTTGGAATCTCTTAGATTTAAATTTAAAATCTATTTTCTGTATTATTCTTTATTTGAAACTAGCAGCGTTCACCCCGCTTCGCTGCGGTCACCCCGGAACGCAATAAACTTTGTTACTTAGATAATTTTTACTTTTTCGCTTTCAAGTGATATGATAAAAACCATAGAAGATTGCAGTAAATGTTAACATTATATCGCCTGTCATTTATGTTAACCCGCCCCGCTTCGCTGCGGTCACCCCCGAACGCAATAAACTTTGTTACTTAGATAATTTTTACTTTTTCGCTTTCAAGTGATATGATAAAAACCATTATAACGCCTGTCATGTATGTTAACCCGCCGAGTGACACGGTCATGCGGGTTGCATATAAATACGTTTATTTTTATACCTATGATGAACTAACAAAGGATTTGTACGTAATGGACACCTGAATGGTCAATTATCTCAAGACACTGGTAATTGAAAATTAAAGTGATATGATAAAAACCATCTAGGGTCCAAATCCTAATAACCCCCCAAAAATAAAAGAAATTGGTTCAGCCGTATTAGCGTGATGAGCGGACAAAGGATTTGTACGTTCTCTTTTATATATATAGATATAATAATGAGAATTTGATTTTTGTTTATTCTTAAATAAATTCAAACAAGTTTAATTTTATTATTACATAATTGTCATTTTTAACAGTCCATTTAAGGCAACAAGAACCTGATATTTCAAGTCTGTTCTCGCACGATTTTTTTTAAATTCATTTCTTCTTACCATTTCGTAGAGTACAGGGTATATCTGTTAATATTCCTTCCATTCTAAGCCTTCTTACCATTTCGTAGAGTACAGAGTATATCTGTTAATATTCCTTCCATTCTAAGCTGTAATATATTGTTAGGGGTTTTAAAAAAGGAAGGCTCGTAATAGAAAGAGTCTATTTGAACAACCGTGATTCCCAAAGAAAAAAAAATAATAATTAGTACAAGCAGTGGCGTATTTAGTGGGTCTATCGGGCTCAAGCCCCTTCTCCAGAAATAAATTTGTTATATGCATAACTCCATTAAAATTTGTCGGCACTCAAAAGCATATATATATATATGGGCGGATTTAAGGGGGCTATAGGGGCTATAGCCCCCCTCTTGACCCTCAGGTATACACTGGATAAAATGGACTTCAATCCTGTTTTACACTGGATAAAGGGGCAAACTATCGTTTAACCCCTCCCTTGATCATATCTGGATCCGCCACTGTGTATATATATATGCTTATTCACGTGTTGTGTGTAACCTCCCCCGAAGAAATCCTAAATAAGTCACTGAGCATTCTGAAATTAACCAGAATTCAAATTTAAATTTAAGAAAATTAGAAAAAAATAAAATCCAGATTTTAAGACAAGATAGCAGACTGCTTTGTCGTGTTTTCTGAATTTAATTGGCCAAATCGAAAGTTGTTAACTTCTTTAGATGACGTTAATTGTCCCTCACTGTAACCTGAAGGTATAGTCTGGAGAACATATGACTATATATATTTTTTTAAATAATCTTTTGAACTATTTTTACAATGTCTACGAACTTAATATTAGCGACATAATTTGGAAACTAAAAATATATCTATTTCAAAGAAGGACCACCCATGATTGTCAGCCATTTTTCTCTTATTTTATTCAGACATTTATAAAAAAAAAAAAAAATAACACGGGCTACCCCTATTATCTAAATTTTAGAGTTTTATTTTAACTTTTCCGTTATTGCAAGTTTCAAGAGAAAGAGAACCACGTGAATATCTGAAAAATTTAAAAACACAAAGTTAAAAAAATCATCCATTTTAGCTTACAGCGCCATCTATACGGTAGGAATCCATAATTTTCGACTCCTTTGCAGTCAACGATGCAATAATAATAATAACAATAACAATAAAAAAAGAGAGATTTATGGTACAAATGATTATATCGTTGTCTTGCTTTTGTTCTTTTTTTTCATTTTTCATTTCTTTTAAAAAAAAACTGAATGCTAGTAATCCATCATTTTGTAACAAAAGCGAATCGTGGTTTTTTGATGGATTAGAGAGACGAGGTTGTTTTTTTTCGTTACCATTTCGAGTGATGTAATGCGAAGATTACGTTTTAATTTCGCTCGCGAACATCTCAATCATAGTTCAAGAAAAGGACACACAACTTGAGGGTAAGTGGGGTGAGGCACATTTTAGAACAATATATAAATATATCCTCTTTCCATATTAAAAATCAAGCTTCGAATATGCCACACCTTCTTCTGCTTGCATCGTGCCTTGAAGCTGTACGCTAAAAGAACTTCAGAACAAGAGCTAAAAAGAAATAATAAAAAAACATAAAAATAAAAAGGATATTATCTTCCCCTCCCACCTGCGCCCGCGCGATTTGCCCTCCCAGACGTCTTCTAGACGAAGCAACCTCTTACTTATACATGTTCTTTTGTTTTTTGTTTTTTTTTTCCTCTAGATTTTTAGTTTTCATGCAAGCAAGTCGTCAACCAATCGGAAATGTGGAACCTTAATGATGTATTGCCCGTCTTCGTTCCACTGTTGGAGAACTGGATAACACAGGTGACCTTGAATTAGTACGCATCTCTGACAGACACGAATCCTCAAAAAAACCACGGCAATGGTCGGCCATCATGGCTTCCGAAAAGTGGTCCGACAACTTAATACCATGATACGTGAGTGGTACATTTTATGAGGCTAAGCATGTGCGTTTATGTATAAGATATATATATATAAAGAGGAAAAAAAGAAAAACAAAAATACATTTGAAATCTTACATCATACTTTTTTTTTCTAAATTTCTTGATCGTCTGTGTGGCGCACGTATTTGTTATTTGTTATTTGTATCCTTATTGGAGATATTTGCTGCTTTTGGTGGTCGAAAAAACAAAAATCTTTGGTGATTTTTACCGTCTTGAAGAAATAAAGTTAACAATGCGTATCACCTGGCACATAGAACATAAAGAAAGTGTTCGAAGTTTCTTTTCTTTTTTGTTTCTTGTTGCTGACAAGCAATTGAATAAAAGATACCAAGGGGCGATGGCCATAAGTCTGCCATAAAAGCCTAGAAATGGACGTTGTAAATATAGAGTTAGTGACTTTAATGCCTGTATTGAGAGGCAATTTTCCTGAGTAATTTTAACGCCTTACCGCCACGGTAACGTAATATGTATTCGTTTTCTGCTTTTAGTGATAAGTTGTCAATGGGTTTCTCTACAAGATAAGTAAGTTATTGTCCATTCTTTTTTCTTTCTTTCTTTCTTTACGTGTGATTTTTTCGTGTCTGTGTGTGTGTGTGTGTGTGTGTGTGTAAGGAAATGGGAGGACCCTTTTGTGTTCTTGAGGAAGGGTTTATTGTTGTAGAGGTCGGAATGTTAAAATAAAAAGAACAGAGAGAAAAATATTTTTAATGGACTTCTTGGATGTCTTTTCAGGAGCCAATGGGTTACGCAGAAGAGGCCGACAGACGTACACGAGGTACCAGACGCTGGAGCTGGAGAAGGAATTCCACACCAACCATTACCTCACTCGGCGGCGAAGAATCGAAATGGCTCACGCGTTGTGTCTGACGGAAAGACAGATCAAGATTTGGTTCCAGAACAGGAGGATGAAGCTCAAAAAGGAGATTCAGGCGATCAAAGAGCTCAATGAGCAAGAAAAGCAAGCCCAAGCACAAAAAGCGGCCGCGGCAGCGGCGGCCGCAGCGGCTGCTCAACAGCAGCAGCAGCAGCAAGGTGCAGCTGGGGGTGGAGGGGGGCCAGAACCTACGGCGCCGACAGTACAGAACTAGGATTCTATTATAGTCACGCCAGGAAACCAACAATTAAGGTAAGTACAATGATTTCTATTTTCACTTTTTTTGCCTCACAAGTTATATTTGGTCATTAAGAGTCTTCATCCCGGCGAAATTAAAATACCGCTAATTTTACAGTAATTATGTGATGTCTTCAAATAGATAAAAGATAATTGAAATATGGAACAAGAGCGCCCTAGACAATATTATTTTGTGTGAGGTATCGTTATCACAAGTCACCTAGTGGCTTTTCGTTTTCAGCTGTTTAGAAACGCGAAATTAAATGCCGATTTTCAAAATGGCTCAAAATCGAAAGCAGATAAGTGAGTCGTGATAACGGTTTCTTATGTAAAATAATATTCTCTAGGTCGCTCTTGTTTCACATTTCGATTATCTTTTATCTATTTGAAGATATCACATAATTACTATAAAATTAGCGGTATTTTAATTTCGCCGGGATGAAGACTCTTAACTTGTGTAAAATTCAAACACATTCACTCGGGTAGGATTTCTGGTTGTTAAGGAGAATCATTCTGAAGAAAAACAATCTTCGAGTTTCTAGATTTCTTTACGCAAACACGGATTTGAGTCGTGTTTGCTAGAGAATCGAGTGAAGTCTGATGCCAAGAAATCTGATAGTCACATCACTAAAGAGTGAATAGGTTCAAATAGTTTAAAGAAACTTGCGAAGAACAAAAATTTCAGTTAGTTTATGATGTTGTAAAAGATATCTATATAAATAAAAGTGGATGCAGCGATGTTTGACGATTAACACTTCCTATACCGCTGTACCGATTTTAATGATCTTTGGTATATAATGGAGCTCCTCGTGGCTAAGCGGTTAGCGTACGGGCTTTTGGCCTGTTAGACCCGGGTTCGATTCCCGGCGGGAGCTCATGTGTTTCGGATTCCACGTTAATCAGTAGGTCCACGTCTCATATAGCCTCGGTGCTGAAAGGGACGCTAAACTAAAACCAACTCAACAACTTTGGTATATAAGTTGACTCTGATTTCTAGAGTTTCTAAAGCACATTTTCGGCAAAGAGAAAAGAATCGATAAAGGGACTACATATGTAAAAATAATGGAAAACGGTCGATAGTCCAATTCATAGTATCCGGGATCGCTAAGATGAATAGTGACTTTCCCGATGCCATTGAAGTCCAAAGTAATCCTTCATCGACATAGGTTGGGAGGGGGTGAAGGCGCAAGGGGTTGGCATGTTAAGCTTAGTCCAAAACGACCCATATTAGTATCCAATCCATAGTTTTCGGAGGTCGCTGAGATGAATAGTAACACTTCCCGATGGTGTTTATGTCAAAATTCGTCCCGCATATGTATCCAGGGAAGGGAAGAATTCACATGTTATCCATAAGCACATTTTCCTTGTGCAAAAAACGGGCATTTTAACTGGGTTGAGATATATATATATATATATATATATATATATATATATATATATAAGCTGTTCTTTATATTAAGCGAACAATTATTTATATATATATATATATATATATATATATATATATATATATATATATATATATTGTATTCTTTTATAACATTCTTCCTTGACTTTTCTAAAATAAAATAAAAAAAACTTTATATAAATCAGCTCAAAATAACCCATGAGAAAAATAATCTCAATTGAATAATACTAAATAGTGCTCCAAGCGACATTAAGTTTTTCAATGCATTTACAGTACACAATACAAGGCAAAAGTACTTCGTACGTTTGGAACGGCTAGAGGGAGTGAAATTATATATGGGATCGGAGTAATGGAGATAGTACTTGACTCTATTACTATATAGTACCATCATGGCTGCCATCTTGAAGTCCTTCATCTTGGGCTCAGGTCCATTTTTTTTTTAATCGGAAAAAGTCATACGATATATCGTTTTGGGGTAGCTTATACCCCAACAAATACACATATGATGTTATTTTCAACTTGTCTATCATCTAATAGTTATTATCAAAATAATATGTATGTATTAACTCACAAACCTACACGCTACCTATGGCTCAAAGATTATCTCATATTGTATACTGTAAATGCGTTGAAAACTAGAAATCGCTTGGGACACCATTAAATATTATAATCCAATTGAGTTCAGTTTTGTCATGGATTACTTTGGTTTGATACGGAACTATTTTAGAGAGAGAGAGAGAGAGAGAGAAAGTTCGAAGATTCATTTCAAACGAATTGCTGGAAAACGCGCTTCCTTTTCTTTCTGTTTTACGTAAATTTCCGGCAATCGACAGTCAGTTACTTTTAACAGGTTACACTATACTTGACCCATTTAAAGTTACACACTAACAAGTTCAGTAAAATTACTACGAATTACTATCAAATGAACTGTCATTCTATTGTTATTAATTCAATCATAATTAAATTTCCAAATAAATGTCGATTAATCATTATTTTGTGTTCAAATGTTCAAGACAAGTTTTAAAAAACTAATTTCCAAGGTTTCATTGGTGTAGAATTCTAAGTTATACTAGTACGATTTGTGTAACCTGTTTGTCACCTCATCAATAGTCTTTATCCAAAAGTCAATTCGTTTTTTATTTTGCTCCAATTGCAGTATAGGGCGGATTTTGTAAACAAACAAGTAATCAACAGTTACTTATGATACCGAAAAATACTATTGCACTTTTTGAAATACTACTACAAATTATACAGACAATACCTCTTATTATAACGTTTTTTAAAAAACATTTTACTTTTAATTTGCACAAGGAGTATGTGCATTTTTATAAGCTGGCTTCGATTTTTTTTTTTGTCTTGTTACAAGGTGTAAAATGTAGAGGATTTTTTTTGTCTTGTTACTAGAGAAAGTGCTGTCTTTCCTTTTTCCTTTACATATTTTCTCAGCAAGGGACATTACTCTTAATATTTCACACGAAACTTCAGTCAAGTGCCACTACACAGCAAAAAAAAAAAAAAAAAAAAAAAAAATAATAATAATAATAATAATAATAATAATAATATTCCTGTCAAACGAGCTATGATTTCATTTCTGCTAAATTATAGGAATGCACACTAGAAATTCGGTTAGTTTTCTAAACAAATGATGCTTGAACATTATTCTAGTATCAAGCTCTTCCTCAATTACGCATATTGTAATTTAACAACGACAGAATGTCATTTTATATAACAGCGATTCTTTGTTATTTTACAAAAGTATTGAACAACGGGTTGATAAAACTCAATGATTAAACTGGAATTCGACACAACTTTTCAACTTGCAGAAGGTATAAAGCGGTTGCTACCTATTCGCTGAGTCGAGTTTTTTCTCTATCTAATAACATTCACTTTATCTCAGTAAGCAATGTACAAATTGTTACAAAAATTTGCATGGAGTCAGGTCGATAATAAAGGATTGAACCTATGGACTTATAACTTTGTTTGACAAGTAGTTTGAAACACACAAAAACGTAGATAATACTCCCCCTTAGTCAAATGGCCGAAGCATTTGCTGTCGATGCATGCATCATTTAATCCTAAGTGATTAAGAGTCTTCATCCCGGTGAAATTAAAATACCGCTAATTTTACAGTAATTATGTGATATCTTCAAATAGGTAAAAGATAATTGAAATATGGAACAAGAGCGCCCTAGACAATAGTATTTTGCTTGAGGTATCGTTATCACAAGTCACCTAGTGGCTTTATGTTTTCAGCTGTTTAGAAACGCGAAAATAAATGCCGATTTTCAAAATGGCTGGAAATCGAAAGCAGATAAGTGAGTCGTGATAACGGTTTCTCATGTAAAATGGCATTGTCTAGAGCGCTCTTGTTCCACATTTCGATTATCTTTTATCTATTTGATGATATCACATAATTACTGTAAAATTAGCGGTATTTTAATTTCGCCGGGATGAAGACTCTTAAGTAGGCCTATAAACTTGAGTAATGGTTTGGATAATATTTTTGAATTCTATGTAGCTTTGATGCTCAAATACACACCGTATATATATATATATATATTGGTTACTGCCATATTTAGGAATAATGAATATATATCAGTTCCTGTACTTCTGTTGTTGAATACTTAAAATTTTAACGCCTTAAATATTCGAACTAAGTGGTAAAGCGCTTATTTCTGGTTAGTGGGGTTTCTGGTTCGATTCCCGGCTGAGAAAGTTTCTGGTGGACAACATCGTCCCGTTTACTCCCAAATTGTCATTCCACTAAGTCTTCCATCATCATTCATTTGCATTAATCATCCGCAGTATCGTATTTACGATTTTGTTTCGGGGGGGGGGGCTTTGCTAATTTTCGGGGAGGGCTTTGCCTGAAAATGTGAAAATTCTGCAAGATATTTCATATACTTTACTATGGTATATGAGGGGGCTTAAGCCCGGAAGCCCCCCTAAATACGCCACTGATCATCCGTCTCCTTTAGCCTAAAAGAGGGTAATCGTGGGACGTTAAACTAAATGATTTCACTTCATTAGAACTCTCTTCTACAATAGTGTACCTTTAAAAATGAGAAACAAACAAAACTGAAGTAAAAAAGCACCTTTGTAATTTTCAAGTGATTTAGAACTAATACAAGAGCCGCAATAGTTTAATGATAAGGGGAACACCTTAGTCTAATGGTTAGAGCTTTGGACTCAAGTCTGCGTGGTCCCGGGATCGATTCCCGACCCGTCCTTCCCAATTTTCGACTGCCACGCAGCGTCATGAGGCAAGTTGGGGAGTCATTTAGAAAAAACATGATTTCCACTAGGTCTTGAATGCTCCTGATACCGTAAATAGATAGTTACTAAGTAATGCTCGTAATTATTAATTACTAGTGTATTTAATAGTGTCTAAATGAGTGAAAAGTGCCACCAAAATTTATCTATTATTACCCTATAGCGAAAGTTACTATACTTTCGCTATAGTATATTTCATCATTTAATGTTACTGTTTGGATTTCGTATGTAAGTTCAGTTCAGACCACGAATTCCTTTTAAATATTACTATATGTTTCCCTCTACACTTTTGTGGATCGATTATTGAGAAAAATCTGACGAAACTTGAATTACAGCAGGACCTCGACTATCCAACACAGTTTCCAGGCTATTTCTCAGCGCCTATTCAACCGATCTGTTTCAAATTTTGGATGATATAACTAAATAGCTCTAGATGTTTATTCTCCAAATTTGGTGAAAATCGATTGAATAAAGCCTGAGAAATATCCCGAAAACTGTGTCGGATAATCGAAGTTGTACTGTACTTCGTAACGTTTGTTAATATAACAACTGGGAGATTTAATTCTTAATATAACAGATGCCTCAGTACATATGACCCGTCACTCATTACAATAAATTCAAAATGACATTTTCTACCGATCTAACTTTTTTTGTGGTCAACAGTGAACAGCTATTTCGAAACATCTAACAATACCTGCTAATTAGCTTCCAAGTTTCTGCCATGATCTTGAGGACGATACATTTCATTTCTCAATAATGACCAATTCATATTCTGGAACCAAATACGCGAATTCTCTATCTAGAGCGGTGCATCCATATGTGAAGAATTTGCATCATACACACAGAATTAAGGACATAAAATTGAAATTTTACGTACCGCTATGGCGGACAGTGTAAACCAGACCACCACTCTGAAGACTGAGTAGAGGGGCGTTATTTAAAGAAAAAGAAACGAAAACTTGATCGTAGTTATAAATTATGTAATTTAAAAAGGTAATATTAAACAGTAAAGTAAAGTAAATAAATAAATAAATGTGATGTGCATTGAAATTGGTTTATTCTGGGTCCCCACTTCATCTCGTAGTGGTAAAATCTGGAACTATCTCTCTACTTTGAAGATATATTAGAAAATCAAATTCTTTGTGTTTAACCTTATTAATATTAATCGCAATCTGACACTGTAATAGAAACAAAATAATACCAGATTTTTTCAAATCCCTACTGATGAGTTCTATGGCCATTAAATACAAAATACTATTTCTTATATATAAACTATAGAATTAATTTCGAATTCTAATGAATTTGCTTTTCAACTTTTATTTCATAATTTTTATATGAATAAAAACAGAGATTATGTTCGATAAAATAGTTCTACATCTGCTCATAGATGTCCCTTTTTGATAAACATAATATGCTGTTTGATTCATTCAGTTTCCTGTTATTAATATTAAACATTTAGCATGCATGTGTCCATAAATACAAATTTACAGATCTCAATTTCCAAATAAGAGAATAAAAAAAACATGTGAGTATTCTATCAATTCATACAACATTACATAAATGCGTTACTAATTGTATTACCGGTATTCAAGTAGGTATTTTCTACACATTCATTGTTAGTACAAATTTATTTTAACCAACTCACATCATGCAGGTCTTTGTACATGCATCGCTAAATAAATACTACACAAATCTTTCAGTTCCTTGTATATGCATTACCGAAGAAATATTACTAAAATAATACCTGGAAGATAATTTAATCTAACCTGTGATTGAAATTTCTATATTTTACTGTACTATATAGCAGGCTCGCAACCAGACACAGAAGTTTGCTGGGCCATGAATAAGATAGAGGGGGGGGGGAGTCATTAAAAATTCTCTTACAAATATCTAAATTGTGATTTTTGTATTAATAATAGCATTTTGTATTGAGGTCTGGAGGGGCAATGAAAAGTTTAGGGGGGCAGTTCCCCCAGGCCCCCTCTAGTTGCGGCCTGCTATATAGGACAAACATGAACGATCGCATTGTAATTTCGAAGTATCATTAGATCAAATATGCATTCAATTTATAAGACTAATTAAAAAAATAAAAAAGAAAAGCTCGAATAGATTTAGTATAGAGCAGGTTCAGCTTTACTATATTTCTACCCAGAATATAATTATGATATTCTACAATGGCCAAGACGTGTTTACTTACATGAATTAATTTTTATACGTTAGTCAGAATTTCTGAAAATTTAGATTTTTGTTGTAGCTAAGACATTTCTGTACTGAATCTAGGTATCAGCCATCCATTATCGAGGGAGGCGAGCTGAAGTTTCTTAAGAGGCCTCATCCCGGCGAAATTAAAATACCGCTAATTTTACAGTAATTATGTGGTATCTTCAAATAGATAAAAGATAATTGAAATATGGAACAATAGCGCCCTAGGCAATATTCTTTTGCGTGAGGTACCGTTATCACAAGTCACCTAATGGCTTTCATTTTTCAGCCATTTAGATACGCGAAAATAAATGCCGATTTTCAAAATGGCTCGAAATCGAAAGCAGATAAGTGAGTCGTGATAACGGTATCTCAAGTAAAATGATATTGTCTAGGGCGTTGTTGTTCCACATTTCGATTATCTTTTACCTATTTGAAGATATCACATAACTTCTGTAAAATTAGCGGTATTTTAATTTCGCCGGGATGAGGCCTCTTAAGCACTGATCATATTGAAGGCCATGTCACTTGTAAAATATGTTATTCCACTGAAGACGAATAAAAATCTCACTTGAACGAGCTAACTATATAGCTAAATCTATTTCACCTTATTCACGGCAATCACATCAAGATCCAATTTTCCATTGATCAGTCAGCAGCCAATACTTGTGTGTGTATAATTTACTATTTCCAGACGCATTTCCACTTAAATACAATCCAGTTCAAAATTAAATCACTTTCTTTGATCATTTAAGTAATTATTCATTTCGAAGACAGTCTAAAACTAGGAAAATTACGTAATTTGATGCGGACTGAATCATATAGGTCCACGACCTTTATCAAATTTCCATTTTGTACAAAAATCTCGAACCTAGCTAACCTGACTATTGCATTAGTATATATCGGAGTTTGGGGTTTACACAGCGCGGTATCCATGGAAACGTGTATATTCAACATATGATTTTGTAATCATGCTCGAGTCTAGGTATTTTTTTTTTAATAATCATTGACTTCTGCTGATTGACATATAAGTTAGAAATAGATTGAATTATCTGACTTCAGAAATATTTCTATACATATTAAAATTTACATAGACAATTAACTTTGCCAGTTCATATTCATACGCTCAGGCAGGCACTACTTGATGATGTATGACGCAAACTAGTCATATAACGTCATTGCAAAATATTTTAAACTAATAACATATAACAATACAATAAATAACAACATATAACAAAACAAGGAATAAAACACAAAATAACGAAAAAATATCGTGGTGAATAAATTCAAAATTTGGTTCGCCACCATTATTAGCTTAAAGTATTAATTTTTTCATTAATGTGAAATGCAAAATTTTAACAATATTAAAAACGTCCACTTCATAGCAGTGGCGGATCTAGAAGGTAAAAACGGGGGGGGGGGTTAGCCAGAACCCAGACTATGATAGGTATAGTCTATCATGAGTTTACTATAAACTTTCAAAAATTTAAAAATAATAGCTTCAATTATTTTTGTCTCTCAAAAATCTGGAGGGCCCTTGGCTCTCCTGGCCCTGGACTAAATCCGACACTGCTTCATAATTAAGTTTTGACAACCATAACATTATTTGAGGTCATTTGTTTAATGGTGTACAACGCTAAAACTTTTTAAAGACAATACAGGAAAATAAAAGATATTAGAATTTAATATACGTATTAGTGTTTGCAGTATGATATAATTTCACCAATAATTTAAACAAATTCTTCATTATTAATCAGTAAGTTAATATGACCTCGTATGTAAGTTAATCGTAAGTTCTTAGGGGCAAATTTGGTCAATTTTTTGAGTCTCAGTTTTTGACGTAAATTACATTTATTTTATGGATGATTCCATACAAGACGTATTCTCACTGAATTGGTCTAGAACCATAATTCTTGTTGCTGTACATGATGTGTGCACCAAAAATTATAATTAGGGGGGTTACCAAGGTAATAGTCGTTCGAAAATTATATACAGGGCGTTTTTATAGGAATTCTGTTCTGAATTTTTATCTCGCTTTGTATTGCAGATATTGTATCCATTCTTTTTATATTGTTGTGATAAATATATCGCCTTCATTAACATTAACATTAGTTTCATTTTGTGAGCAGAGAGTGATTGTAAGGGTTGCTAGGACCCTCCAATTTTTTTTCATATTTTTAAATGATTTTTTGTTTCTTCTTCTTTTTCTATGTGTAGGGCTAGAATTGCAAAAGTGTTACCTCTTTGGAATTAATGTTCCATAAGCTTTCCGACGAGGTATCAATCTTTGCCCTGTGATAATTAGGAAGGTCACCAGGGCCCCCAATGTAAGATACTACGATTTCGTTCAAAGCCCTGCCCGGTGTATAGAGGCTATACTAAAAGATTCTGTCCAAGATGTTTATATCATTATTACGTACAATTTTATTATATTAAGAAATTAGGAAACTTATTCAATACTCAACAAATGCATTCTTAACTATAACATTAGATTGTAGATAGATTGTCGTTTAGATTTGAATGCGTTAAAATATTAAACATTCTTGGAACTCATGTATCAGTTATGAATAATGTGAGTTCCAGGTCTTTTGCAGTATTAATTATTTAAGTAAAAGTACTCTGTACTTTTCTATGTAACGTTTGGGAGCATAACTTTGAATTAAGAGTCAATAATTCGGCATCATTTATGTATTTCGTGAAAACTATGCAATTTCCTTGCAATTCAATTAACGAAATAAGTTTAGAATAGGGCTGGAACCTCTGCTGAGAAACAACTTCCAAACACTCCAATCTACTGACCGTTTTTGGAACATTCTATGATCTTTGTTATCCTATAACACCAGAAAACTGATTTCAGGCATTGATACATTGTGAAAAGGTCCAAGAAGTGCTACAGAGGGGGAATAAGCCAAACCCAACCAAAATACACACTTATCAAGTTTTGGTCCATATGTGAAAGAGGAATGAGCTTGATTAGGGGGAGGTGTAGGCTGAGTGGCGAAGATGTCAACCCAAGTCCTGAGAGAAAAATAACTCAATTGGATTGGCTAACATCGGTCTGTGATACAGTTGTGGTTGGCAAAAATGCTGTCACAAGAGAAATATAGAAAATAAGCAAAACTACTCCAATTGGCAAACCAAACCCGTAACAGCTGGGTTCTCGAAAAACATTTGATAATGTCACAGAAAGGAATCAGGAAGGGTGACATCCCTCTCTCCTTGGTCTCTTCGATGCATGCATTGGAGAGACATTTTCTCTGTGACAGCTACATATATGTTATTCTTACGTAGGGATGGTTCTTGTTTCTGTTGCTCATGTGATGAATGTTTGGTTACAGTATGGGGAGGCGGGAGAACTCAGAAACCTCGTTAGCTTTCTGTTGATGTATTTATTAACGCCTTCTTTGCCCTGTTCGACTAACAAGGTGACCTTGTGGCCATACCAGTATAAAGATACATGCACATATGGAGTGAAGAAGAGGCTGCGAACATTATGGCCGTATTATTGAGTGGATCTTTCTTTGTACTAAAAATGTCACTATGATGTGCTTGGATGATTTTAGTTTATTTCTTAATTTCATTTACAATTCTGTCGGCCAGATGTCTCTGTGCTTCTCTATACTTTCGTCGATTTATAGTTTTTATTATTTTCTTGTTGAGTGTGTGTTCTAGCGCATGCTACATTTGAGTACTTCACCTTCAAATCTTGAGGCCTAATCACTGCGAAATTAAAATACCGCTAATTGTACAGTAGCTATGTGATATCTTCAAATAGATAAAAGGTAATCGAAATGTGGAACAAGAGCGCGCTAGACAATATTATTTTGCATGAGATACTGTTATCACGAGTCACCTAGTATCTTTCCGTTTGCATCCATTAAAAAAACGACTCGAAATTGAATGCCAATTTCCTAAATGGCTGGAAATTGATATCAGATAAATGAATCGTGATAACGATATCTCATGTAAAATAATATTGTCTAACGAGCTCTTGTTCCACATTTCGATTATCTTTTATTTGAAGATATCACATAAATACTGCAAAATTAGCAATATTTTAATTTCGTCGTGATGGGGCCTCTTATTTAGATAAAAATCGGGACAAAGTAGGCTCATTTTTATGGAGCTAAACTGTCTTTTGTTGGTAACAATAAAATGCACAATTTGCACAGAACAATCTAAACCACGGTTTAAAGAAGTCAAGAAGTCGCCAAGTTACAGGCATGGAAAAAATACGATTCTATGGTTTCACAGTTAGGGCCCGGAACTGTCGACTCGTTGCCAAGATTCTAGATTTTAATTACATTTTTGAATTACTGAATGTATATGTGATACTTTATATATCAAGCTAGTCAGAATTTTCTTTTGGGTTGCATAGCCACTTAACCACAAACAAACAAAATAGATAATTTAGATCTATCTTTCGTACTCGTATTATAAAAAAAAAGACCAAAAACTCTGGAACGCTTTAGTAACATTTTTAAATCATGTTTCAGATTTGGCTTAGTTCAAATCGTACTGTGTTTCATATAATTATTTTCAAAATGTATTCAACTTTAGTGTGTTATTGTTTGAGATGTGATAGTGTTCGAATTTTCTATAGTTTTTATATATATATATAAAAACATAATACATAAGCCTGACGTACATTATTAATATGTTTTATACATCAAACACTGTGCAGGAAGTCGCAATATTGAGTACCGTAGGACCAAGAATAGAATCTCAGCTACCATAATATAGGGATGTGACAATAGAGTTATACATATTTGCAAGACTATAGTCGAAGGTACATGGCAGTATAAGCCCTGCCAAATTTTAATCATATCTTCTTTCTTAAGGCGTACAGTACTTTTCTTTGGTTTAAATTTATTCATTTAATCAGTCATTACTCCAATGATAAAGTGACTATACCACTCTCTTTTCTATCCTATTCTTAGTTGCTATTCAAGTATATTCATCGTGTAAAAAAAATATTTGTTTATTCGTAACAAGCTAACAATAATACAACTAATATTTTCTAGAAAACGTTACAGTAAACTCAGACATATCCAACACGTGTATCATTCGATGACATAATCTACACATACACATTGTTTAATTATAACAATGAAACAAAGAACATTTTCTACAAAATGTTGCAACAGAAACAGACATATCTAACATATCTACCATTCGATAGCATAATCCATAGTGACAATTTGTTTACTGATAACAATAAAACAGAATATTTTCTACAAAAAGTTCCAATAGAAACAGACATATTCAACATGTCTATCAGATGATAACATAGAGATAACACAGAGACACCTTGTCAATAGAGACACCTTGTTGACTGATAATAATAAAATAAATATTTTCTATAGAAGGTTACAACAGAAACAGACATATCCAACATATCTGTCATTCGATAACAAAATCTATTGAGACATATTGTTTACTGATAACAAAAATACAAATAATATTTTTTTACAAAACGTTACAATAGAAACAGACATATACAATCATTCGAGAGTATAATTAATCCATAGAGACAATTTGTCTACTACTACTTATAAAACAAATAACATTTTCTACAAAATTTTACAACAGAAACAGACATATTGAGCGTGCCTATCATATGGCAATATAATTAATCTTTTGAGATGCATTGTTTACTGACAGCAATAAAACAAAGAATATTTTCCACAAAAAATTACAACAGAAACAGACATATCCAACACGTGTATCATTTGATGATATAATCTATACAGACACATTGTTTACTGATAACAAGAATACAAAGATTATTTTTTACAAAATGTTACAATAGAAACATATGTATTCAACATGTCTATTATTCGAGAATATAATTAATCCATAGAACAATTTGTTTACTAATAACAATAAAACAAAATATTTTCTATAAAATGTTACAACAGAAACAGACATATTGACCACGTCTATCTATAATTAATCTATAGAGACGCAATGTTTACTGATAGTAATAAAACATTTTTTTTTTTTTTTTTTTTTTACAAAATGTTACAACAGAGAAAGACATATCTAACATGTCTATGATGTGATGGCATAATCTATACAGACACATTGTTTGCTGATAACAATAGAACAAGAAACATTTTCTACAAAATGTTACAACAGAGACAGACAAATTCAACGTGTCTATCATTCAAGAACATAATTAATCTATGGAGACAAAATGTTTACTGGTAGCAGTAATTAAAAGAGTACTTTCTTCAAAACAATACAACTGAAACAATATTCAATATGTCTATCAGATGATAATATAAGTTGTTTACTGGTAATAAATGTTGTCAAGTTGTGTCGAGTGTGGTTAGAGGACAGAAGGGTGGTAGTTCGTACTTATCAGATTGTGTTGACTTTACGCGTACATGTAGTGTTGTGAGAGCAATTGGGTAGCATTTTAAAGAAAGAAGTAGCAAACTCCTATCTGGGAAACCAACACTAACGGTGAGGAGACTCAATATGCTAACTATACATCACCCCAAAGGCATGAGTATCAAAAGACGGCTGAGAGGTCCTGTTCTCCTAAAGACTGTTGCACCAGGCGTTTGTAAAAACAATAGAGAAATATTTTGAGCATATAATAACAAAATAGCCATGGGCAGGGTAGGATTTAGGGGGGTGAAAATTTGCACGAGCACCACCCTTCGTTGTAAATATACACTACCTAAAGTGAGAAGCTAGCAGGAGTTTTGCAAAATCAATAGTTAGAGTCAATTTTCTGAAGATTGAAGGAAAAGGATTAATCGAGAGCATGTATACTTAACATTTCCAGGTCAACTCCTCATTCACACCACAGATGCCTAAAGGCATTTAAAAAACTCAAATTTAATTCAAATGTACTGGCTGTTATTTGGTGCACCCACCCTCAGAAAATTATGGATCCGGCCCTGGCCATGGGTATATATTTTTCATCTTTTTTTTAACATTTTCAAACCTTCACTTTGATCTTTGTATAAAGCATAAGAGCGGGCTAAGTTTTCGCCCTCATATACACATCTTCCCATACATGAATTACATTCAACATATATGCGACAAAAACGAACTTTACATAATGGCATTATCTTTAACAGACCACACTAAATGTTTTAATTTACAATATGTAGACATTTCCTGACCAGATAACTCCTGTGAACTTCATATAATCTTTTTTTTTTTTTTTTTTTTGTAGTATTCTGCCTTTTAAGCATCGAGATCGGAGGAAAAATTCAGGGATGTTGTTGGTGGTTGGTCTGTGTGTGTATATGTTGGAAGCTCAGGAGACCATAGATGATACGACGAGTGCCGAGAGCTGAAGCAGCTCGCTTGAAAAGGGCAATGAAAACTTTACGAGCTCTCCATACGAGCTGTTTTATATAGCTTTTTCACTAGGAATACGACGCCATTTCGGGAAATTACTGGAAGGTTTACGGAGGATCAAACTCCTTTCTCCCGCTGCTAGTACTACTACCACCAACATTTTTCCCTAGGTTTTTCAACTCTCGTTTTTTTATTTCTTTGACGAGAGCTCTTACTTGAGCAAAGAAGACAAGCTTCCTACAATAAAATTCTAACTCAATTCTTTCAACAGTTTGCCAATCAAGTTAATAGCTACATAAATGCTTGTCAGCGGATATAATGTGCCTTATGTTGAAAGTGGTATCATCTCTAATGTGCACGATTTTTTTTTTTTTTTTTTTTTATCTTTCAAAGAACCGAAAAGGATCTTTTAGCTTTATTTTTTAGATTGTTTACTAGCAGAAAAATATGTATAATTAATTACTGCTTGTGTTAATGCCTTACTGTGTTTCTTTCCTTTACTACGCTTCCAGTGCTTTTTTCTTATTTTTGTAAATAAGTCAATAACAACAATCTGCCTATTGACTATTTTGATAAGTAAGCTATTCATTACTTACAAAATGCAATTAAATGGCATAATTGTTGCTTTCGACTCCTTCGTTTCAGGAGTTCAAACATTTGAAAAAATGAAATGAAATCTTTAAGTTTTACGTCCCACGGTTATGCCGGTTAGGCTAAAGGAGACCGTGATGATGAGAGATGAGTGAATTGGTGGAGTGTGTGTGTGTGTGTGTGTGTGTGTGTGTGTGTGTGTGTGTGTGTAGTTTTACTCGTTAAACACATGGCAATAATGGAATTATTTTAATGTAGAAATAAGCCATTTTAATACATGTTCTATACTGGTTTACATAAGTACTATCTCTTTCAGATCTTTAATAATACAGGGTTTGTCCTAAATGTAAGTAGAATAAATCTCGAAAAATAAATTTATTGCAGATCAAAGTATAGACTACTAAAATTCTTCAAACTAGCTCCCTTATGATTTGATACACCCTTGCCAGCTCATCTCTTAGTTATCATGCACTTCAAGGAATGCTTCGAAGGGAATCTTTTTCGGGCCTCTCGTTACGGCCTTTTTAACGTTATCTAATTCCAAAATAATTGGATTTCAAGTTGCTTTTTATTTTTTGAGACAAAAAGGAGTCCGGCGGTGCCAAATCTGGACCGTAGGATAACCGAGAGAGCGTTTGCTTGGCAGGTACTTGGTCAAGAGGAAGGCGGTGTGAGACGGTACGTTGTCATGCTGCAACCTCCGGTTGGCAAATATCTCCTTCCTGATGAGCTGCACTCTTTTATGCAGTCCTTCGAGGATTTCCACATAAAACTTATTGTTTCGCGTCGTCAACCTCCTCTCTGCCCTCCCGAAACATCTTGTCCCAGCGGAAAACCATCCCTTGGAGTATTGCTTCATCCTTGTAAGCATCCTTAATCATAGTCCTGGTCTCCGAACCCAATTTTCCGAGCCTAACACAAAATTTGATCGCATATCGTTGCTCAATTGACCGTGGCATCGTGAAGTTGTGACATGAAATCGAGTAGAGGTTCAGTCTAGGAGCGATCCGCACACTGTAACGCTGCTCAAGCAACTGATATGGCTCGCGTTGCTTTCCCAAGACCTTCCACCACTTTTCCGGTCTCAAATGACCCCACTCCAGCCATTCCCGTCGGCGGAAACACTTCATTCTTTTTATTTTTGGGACAGACCATGTATTATTAACTGGTACGTACATGCACAGTAGAGATGATACCATAGTCAACGTAAGGCACAATACATCGACAGAACAGTTGATTTAGCTCTTAACTTGATAGTGCATATTTGTTTGTTTTTAAAATTTTCTGTAGAATATGATCACAATGGTCATTCTTAAATTCGTTAGGCTTTTCAGATTGAAATTCGCTCAATTCTCTCTTTTCCTCAAAACAGCAAACAAATACCATCGTAAAACGTAAATAATAAATTTTGAAAATTTAACGCCCTATAATTAAAAAGAAAAACATTATTATTGAACTTCTTGGCACTACATGCTAATCGGAGCTAGGGTTGATGGTATACATTCAGTTGGGTAATAAGTGATCAACACTTTCCATTATTAATTTCGGTTTTGCAGGCCAGAATCGGCTACCTCTTAATATTGGCACCTACCCTATTGTTTCACGATACTGATTCAACACAGAAATATCTGTTTCCACTGAGAATCGAACTCTGGACTACATTCAATTAGCTTATTTTTGTTATACCCTATAATTTGTTATTACTATTATCAAAAGTACATAATTTCCATTATTATTCTTGTATTTTGTTCAGTAACCAATGAAAATGCAAGACTCTTACTTTATGGTTATCAGGAACAAAACAAAAAAGCGGTTGTTCTCGGTATTGAATAGGCTAAGACTCAATCCCCCTCTCTCTTCAGGAGGAAGGGTTTTTAGATAATTGCCTGTTAGAAATTACGACGAGATTTGACTCCTAAATCTGGAACGAAAATCCTCCTTGTAATTACGCACTCAGATGAGGGCACTTCAAGAGATGCAAGAAAATGCTTGAAGAGAATTCGGGGAGAGCAGAGGAGGAGGGGGGAAATCTTCAAGAAGAAATTGAGCAGAGAAGAAAAGTGGAATGTGGTAGAGAGAAAGAGAGAAAAAAAGAGAAAATATAATTAGGAAGCATAAGAACAAAAATTATACATCTTTCAGCTGGAAACAGTTCACTTAGACTTCAATACAACGGTTTTAACTCCGTACTGACGAGTTAAAAATGAATTGTCTCGCAATCTATTATAAGCGCTGGTGTAAATTTTCCTTCTTCTTTGGTATTCATAACTTATTTCTCGATTTAACTCTTTTGAGCAATCATAGAACAGAGAAAACATTTTACATTCAAAAAATGTAGTTGAACTGACTTAATCTTGGGAGACCCTGGACTCGAATCCCGACACCAACCGTACTGAATATTAATTTTCCAGGATATATCTTAGTTCTAGCAGAAAAATGCTATCTTGGGCGAGTTTGAAACTATGAGTAAGCTCAGGACATCTCACTTGGGTTGACCCCAGCCCATGCTATGTGGGTATCTTATCATTTATGAATCCTACACCATACTCCGGAAATGAAGCGAATAATCAGGGACTTTAGCTAATCACTAGTTGAAGTGATTCACTTTGGCTCATTATCAGTGACCACAAGAAATCTCTCGCCCAGTTTGACACTACAACGAATAGGTGGCTCAGTGGTAGATCTTCACCTCTGGTGCGTGGGATCCCTGGTTCGATCCCAGCTCGCGCCAAGTGAACTTTGTGGTTCACAAACACCGTATGTGAGGGTTTTCTAGAGGTTCTCCCGTTTCCTTCCACTTTCTTTATTCCACCATTTCATTCATTCCTTACCGTCTCTTTTAGTCTAGTCGGCATAACCGTGGGACGCAAAACTTAACAATTTCATTTCATTTCACTACAGGGAATAAACATACCCTTTAGCTATGCTTGCCGCTAGACATATCGTAATATAGGTCAAGTAACATAGAATTATTTTTGGTATACAAAAAATTGCTGCCCCTAAAAGCAAATTTGTCTGCCCTTCTGCTTGCCCCAATAGAATATTAAAGCTGGGATCGTTACTACTTCCGTCATTTCTACAATGGTTCCTGACACCATTCCAAAGAGGAAAGCGATCTTGAAAATTCTAGATTCTACTTTCAATCGCTTTCTAAAATTCTGGATTTTTCTTTTCTATTGATCCTAAAATTTTGGAACCTTTCCTCCAATCGACTCTGAAAATTTTTACTTATTTCCACCAACCGATCCTGGAAATTCTGGATTATTCCCTCAAATCAATGCTGAAAATTCTCAATACATTGTCTTCAAATCTATTCTGGAAATGGCCGGTCTTTTCCTTCAATTGATGGTAAAAATTCTGGATTTTTTTAAAGATAGATATTGCAAACTCTTGAGTTCTTTCAAAACATCATGAAAATTCTGGATTCTTTTTTCCAATAGATAGGAAAAATTTTGTATTATTTTTTCCAAAAGATCATGAAAATTCTTAATTCTTCTGACCAATAGATCCTAAAAATTCTAGAATTTTATCTTCAGTAAACTGTGAAAATTATGAAAATTATGAATTCTTTACTCCAACCTTTCATGAAAATTCTGGATTGTTTTCTCCAACCTTTTATAAAAATTCTGAATTCTTTACTCCAACCTTTTATGAAAATTCTGGATTGTTTTCTTCAATAGATAATGAAAGTTCTATATTATTTTCTCCAATATTTTCTCCAATAGATCATAAAAATTTTGGATTGATTTTCCAATCGACCACGAAAATTCTGAATTGTTTTCTCCAATAAATCCCGGAAGTTCTGGATTCATTCATTCCTCCACCCAGTCCTCAAACTTGGTTTTCTCCAATTGATCATGAAAATTCTCATTTGAATCGCTGATTTGAGAAACGTCGTAAATCAATAATGTCTATAATGCCGTAAATAAATGATTTGTGACGTTTCTTAACTCAGGGAGATTTATTGCAGCTCGATATTGCACGAACTATTAGCGTGACTTCTGACATATCACAACCCAACGGTGTAGTTACCCTTCAAGAATCAAAGCTGCATGTAAATTCATTTTCGGCATATGGCTGACTTACGACGTTTCTCAAGTCAGCGATTCATTTATTTTCTCCAATTAGTCATCAAGTTCTGGATTGTTTTCTCCAACAGACCACAAGTTTTGGATACTTTTCTCCTATAGGTAATGTGAATTCTGAATTCGTTTCCCGAATAGATCATGAAAATTCTGGATTTCTTCTTTGAATCGATTATCAATTTCTGAATTGTTTTCTCAAATAGATCGTAAAAATTCTGAACTACAGTCATAAAAATTCTGGATTCTTTTCTCCAATTGATCATAAAAATTCTGAATTGTTTTCTAAAATTGGTCCTCAAGTTTTAGATTATTTTCAGCAATAGGTATACAAGTTCTAGATTCTTTTCTCCAAATAGATAATGAGATATCTGAATTCGTATCCCGAATAGATCATGAAAATTCTGGATTTCTTCCTTGAATGGATCATAAAATTCAGGATTCTTTTCTCGAATAGATCGTAAAAGTTCTGAACTTTTTTTCTCTAATAGATTTTGAAAATTCTGGTTTCTTATCTTCAGGAGGTAATGAAAATTCTGATTTTTTCTCCAACCTATCATGAAAATTTTGGATTGTTTTCTCCAATAGATAATGAAAATTTTGGATTATTTTCTCCAATCGACCATAAAATACTGGATTGATTATTCCAATTGATAATGAATATTCTGGATCATTTTCTCCAAATAATCCTCTAGATTCTGGATTCGTTTCTCCAATCAGTCTTCAAACTTTGGATTGTTTTCTCCAATTGATCATGAAAATTCTCATTTGTTTTCTTCAATCGGTCATCAAATTCTTGGATTGTTTTCTCCAACCGACCTATAAGTTCTGGAGCTTTATCTCAAAATAAATAATGAAAATTCTGAATTCGTTTCCCGAATAGATATTGAAAATTCTGTATTTCTTCCTCGAATCCATCATCAATATCTGGATTTTTTCTCTAATAGATCGTGAAAATTCTGGGTATTTTCTCCAATAAATAATGAAAATTTTAAATTCCTTTCTCGAGTAGATCATTATACTTCTGGAATATTTTCAAGAATCGATCATGAAAATTCTATATTTCTTCGTCAAATTATGGTTTCTTTTCTTGATAGATCCTAAAATTTCTGGATTGTTTTCTCCGGTTGATCATGAAAATTCTGGATTGCTTTTTCCAATAGATCATGAACATTCTGGATTGTTTTCAGTCCTGTAAATTCTGAATTTGTTAGTCCAATCAGTCTTTAAACTTTGAATTGTTTTCTCCAATAGATCATGAAAATTCTCAGTTCTTTGTTTTTAATTGGTGTTCAAATTCGGGATTGTTTTCCTCACTAAATCCTCAAGATCTGGATTCTTTTCTCCAAGTATATAATGAAAATTTTGAATTCTTTTCTCGGAAAGATAATGAAGATTCTGGATTTCTTCCTCGAATTGATCCTCAAATTCTAGATTCTTTTCTCTAATAGATCGTGAAAATTCTGGATTATTTTCTGCAATAGATCATGAAAATTCATTTCTCCAATAATTCAGTAAAATTCTAAATTCTTTCCTTCAATGAGATCTCAAATTCTGCATTCTTCTTTCCATTGAGTCCCTAAATTTTGGATTGCTTCTCTAATAGGTCTTCAAGTTCTGGATTCTGTACTTCGAAGAGATCACGAAAATTCTGAATTCTTTCATCAATAAATCATGAAGGTTCTAATTGTTTTCTCAAACAATGATGAAAATTTTCGATTGTTTTCTGTAGTAGGTCAAAAATTCTAGATTATTTTCTCCAATCAATCATAAAAATTCTGATTTTATTCTCCAATAGATCATGAAAACTCGGAATACTTTCTTGCAATAGATTATATCATTCTAGATTGTTATCTTTAATAAATCATGAAAATTCAGGATTGTTTTCTCCAATTGATAACAAAAAGTTTGGGTTATTTTCTCCAATCGATCGTAAAAGTTCTGAATTGATTACTCCAATCGAACACGAAAATTCTGGATTGCTTTCTCCAAATAATTCTGTAAATTCTGGAATCATTCCTCCAATCAGTATTGAAACTTTGGATTATTTTCTGTAATAGAGCTTGAAAATTCTCAATTGTTTTCTCCAGTTTGTCCTCAAAGCTGGATTCTTACCTCCAATGAGCCCTCACACTTTGATTCTTTTCTCCAAATATATAACGAAAATTCTGAATTTTTTCTTGAAAAGATCATGGAGATTCTGGGTAACTTCCTCGAATTGATCATTAAATTCTGGGTTATTTTCTCCAACAAATCATGAGAATTCTGTATTCTTTTCTCTAATAGATTATGAGAATTCTGGATTTCTTTCTTCAATCGATCTTTAAATTCTAAATTCTTTTCTCTTATATATATTATTAAAATTTTGAATTCTTTTCTCCAATAAATCATACAAATTTTTTTGTTCTTCATTTCCAACAAATAATGAAAATATTCGATTCTTTTATACAATCAATCATAAAAATTTTGAATTTGTTCTTCCAATTTATTACAAAACTTCTGGTTTGGTTTTTCCAATAAAAATTCTGGATTCATACCCCCATTGGGTCCCTA
Source organism: Thermobia domestica (assembly GCF_964235325.1). Taxonomy (NCBI): domain Eukaryota; kingdom Metazoa; phylum Arthropoda; class Insecta; order Zygentoma; family Lepismatidae; genus Thermobia; species Thermobia domestica. The sequence continues at coordinate 379,567,165 of NC_137455.1, read as the reverse complement.
AATTTTAGATTGTTTTTCCCAATATGTCATGAAAATTCTGGATTGTTTTCTCCATTAAATCATGCAAATTTAAGATCCCCTTTTCCAACAGACCATCAAATTTCTAAATTTTTTTCTCCAAAAGATAGCTAAAATTCCGAATTCTTTTCTCCAATTGACTATGAAAATTTTGGATCCTTTTCTCCAATAGATTATGAAAATTATGTATTCTATTGTATAATAGATCGAGATAAATCTAAATTGTTTTCTTCAATGGGTCATGAAAATTCTTGATTATTTTTATATAGTAGATCATAAATATTCTATTTTTTTTTCTACATAAAAATTCTGGATTTATTCTTCCAATCCATCCTCAAATTTTGGATTGTTTTCTTTCTTTTTTTTAATACATCATGAAAATTCTAGATTGCTTTATCCAATAAATCTGCCAAATTCTGGATTCTTTTTGACAATAGATCACGAAAATTCTGAAGCATTTTCCAAAAAGACCATGAAAACTCTGGATTGTTTTCTCTAATAGATCATAAAAATTCTGGGTTCTTTTCTCGAATAGATCATATAAATTCTGGTTTTACTTCCTCCAACCGATCATGAAAATTCTGGATTGTTTTCTGTTAAATCCTATAAATTCTAGATTCTCCCCTTCAATCTGTCTTTAAGTCTGGATTATTTTTTGCAACAGCGGTAGTTCATGGAATTCTTTTCAACAATAGGTCATAAAAAGTTCTCCATCCTTTTCTCCAATAGATCGTGAAAATTGTGGGTATTTTTCTCTAATAACTCTTGATTTTTTTTAAATAGATCATGATAAATTGTGGACGGTTTTCTTCAATCCATCCTGAAAATGAGTGAGGTATTGGTACCCCAGAGAGTCCAGAAACACACTGAGATCTAAAAGAAATTAATTGTTGTTATATTGTACCCTATTGTTTTGTACTTTGTATTATTATTACAAACCTTAGTATACAAGTATAATCGTTACAGACACTAATGCATATATATAAATTTCACAATATTGGGAGTCAAAATCATTAGTATATGCTTCATTTGGCCCTTGCACTTTAAGATTTTTTAGTGAAATCTTAGCGAATAGTTTGCGATTATGTTAAATTGTAATCCATAGTTGCACAAGCAGTCAGGGTTAATTAACTGTCAGTAATTGTAGCAATAGATCACTATGTATTTTATTCTGATAATTTTGTTTTCTGCTTTTCTTGCTTGTAGTTGAACAACGAACTCATGACAAGACTTTTGCCATATTTCGACATTAATTTTACGAAATATACTGTCTTCCTTTACAATATCCAATGCTATGGATGAATTTAACATCCTGGATTAGACATTCCCACAACACCCTCCGGTCAAGTTTCTTTTTGTGGCTTTTATCCATATTCATTGTTAGACATAGATTAAGGAATGAAGCCAGAAAACAGGTTGTTTTGAATACGCACGTGTTTCTATGTTGTCTCAAAGAATGCGTAAAAGAAATATTGCCTTCGTAAGACTAAGTGATTCACTCGTTACGTTAGTGTGTGCGTCAAACGCATAAACTACCCGACGGTGACTTACGTAAGGCATTGGACATTCCAAACCTGTCTTTGCTTTTAAAATGTCTCCTTTTTAATTTCAATTAATTAACCTGATTCTCGCTTGACAACCTCACGAGGTATTTTGAGTGCTCAGCCTTTTCTCCCCCTCCCCCATCTCACATTGTTGTTGTCTTATTGGATGATGGCTACATTTCGTAAGTTTTACACAGTTTTAACTTTTTAAAATTTTGTCGTATATTTTTGTTCCATAGGGTACAATCTTCACTATTCGAATTAAGACGTACTAATAAAGGTTTCTGCTTCCTTTTTTTTAAGACTGGAGGCATCGTAGAACACGTTATGTATATTTTCACGTCATTCTATGTATCGAGATATAGGGGGTGATAACGTCATATCTTTAAAAAATAATTCTGGTAAGGCTTATTGTTATTATTTTTGGAGGGCTTACTTTTGCACTAGAAGATTAGAATGTTGCACATACATTCAGTGTACTCCTTAGTAATTTTCAGATCTCTGCGTTAACACAGGGGGAGTCCAGAGGGGCAAAAATGTAAAAAGAAAGGATCTTTTTAACAAATAGTCCCTTTTTTTCGCGATATTCCTACCTCAGATACATGAAGAAGACATGTGAATAGTATAGTTTGAAAAGCTCTTCTATTCTGAAGAGCGTGAGGTACGAACCAGGGTGATCCTAATGGGGATGTCTCAGGAAATGTTTAACTGAGATCCTGTTAATGCGGGAATCTGGGGCAATGTGAGGATATTATTAGCATATTGGTAAATTTTTTCCGCCCTTATTTTTCAAAATTGAATTTCGAAATTTTGTACACACATTTAGTACACCCCCTAGTATTTTTCAGTTGATTTTGAAATATGTGCGTTAACACAGGAGGGAATCCAGAGAAGCTCAAAATTTTAAAAAATAATTCAGAAAAAATCCCGATTTTTCTCAAAATTTCTCCCCTCAGGGACACACGATAGGGAAATGTGAATGATACCGTTTGAAAGGTTGTTCTATTCTGAAGAGAATGAGCTACGAATTATGATCCTAGGATAAATATGGATGATGTTGTTAGAGCTGCTTGACTGAAAGTCTATAATTTACCTTTTAAAAAAGCTAAAGTTTTAAAGTGCTATTAAGTTAGTGTAATTATATACAAAGTGAACTGGGTAATTTACGATTAAATGAAAAAAAACTAAAAACTCATAAATTATTTGCGGAAGAACTTGCAAATAGTATTGCTCATGATACGAGACGGTACGAGAAGAAACGTTCGTCTTTTCTACTTTTTTAAATGTTTGTAGATGTCTCGTTAAGTTAATGGAAGAATTGTGAAATGAGAAAGGGGGAGGAAACAGAAGTACCCCCGAGAAAATCCACGGACACGGTGTTGTCCACCACAAACTTACTACGCTGAGGATCGAATCAGGAGCCCCACGCACCAGAGGTAAGCGCTCAACCACTGAGCCACGGCACCACTAGTATTTTCCTTTCGACGTAGAATGGTTCCCTATTATTGACCAATCCAAATATTCTTCAATTACATTGTTTCTTTCTATTCCACCTATCATTAGAAAGTATTTTAAAACCTCTTTCAGATTTCTTTCACCATTGTTTCGTCCCCCATTTTTGATATCTCTTTATCATTGTCGTTTCGGGAAATTGCTTAAACTTTTCAACAGTGGCGTATTTATGATTTTGTTTCGGGAGGGGCTTTGCTAACTTAATTCCTGGAAAATGTGAAAATTCTGCAAGGTATCTTATTTACTTTAAAACAGTAAACAAAATTGCGGGGACAGCTTAAGCCCGGAACTCTTCACCCCTTAAATACGCCCAGGGCCGGATTTCCCAATAGCCCCGGTAGGCCCGGGCCTCTGGGCGCAAGCTCCCATGGGGCGCACGGCCGAGAGAAAAAAATTTTTTAAAAAATATCTAGAAATAAAAATAAATAGCCATAACCTAATATATTTTTTTGAATTGATTTAAAAAATCAAGCTAATAAAGCATTCTGATTTTGAAGTTCATTGGAACAAATAATTGTTGGTAAAGTTAAACTATTTTTCAACATCATGCATCAACTTCGTTACAACATTGATCTCAAACACGAGAGAACTGGCTGTAATTTTTTAATAAAGGTTTTTAGGAAAGTTAACTTTAACTAGACTAGAGGGCGGAAAAAATTATTGGGCCTAGGGGCGCCAAAATGCTAAATCCGGCCCTGAATACGCCCATGCTTCTCAGTAACTACATTTACATTTAACTTAAACTGGAAGATCAATAATACCATTGAAATATAACTAATTACAAGCAAAATTTAGTAGAGGAGGTAAATAAAAATTCTACGCCTAACCAAAAATCATTGCGAATGAAATTAAAATTTCACTTAACAACGCCACAAGAGTAACAGTTTCTTAAAATTATTTCGCGTACTACAATCAAATTTCAAATTGTTCGTGACTGAAACAACAAACATTTCCCCGGTTAGCATTTAAATTTATCGGAAGATACTGTCACGCAACAAACTTTACTGCCATCTCGTGGTGCAGATTCAAAACATTTCGAAAGCCGCAGTACGAGCGGTATCTTGGGACGGAAAATAACTGTCGTCTTGAGAACATGTTTAGAGCCCTCTTCGCCTGAAACGGCTGGTTTTATGAGATTTAAAAGTCCCGAAACGGCACTAAAACTGAAGCATAAGGCTTTTACTAGTCTTGTGTTCATTTCTGAGGGAATCTGGGCCAGTTGGACGTTTGCAAATGCTCTAAAAGTGCATTTCTGATCATCAAATATCTTGTTTCTTGATGTTTTACGACTTGTTAATCTGCAAGCAGTTCAGCCTAACTCTCCTAGATGGCAGAACAGTCGTCACAGTTGGAGAGAGAGGAATTTATCACGCTCGCTAAGGGGCTCCGAGCAGCTGGTCGCGGATGGATACGAAGTCAGCGAGAAAAGGGGAAGGGGGAGCGAAAGGATACAGGAGGGGGCGGGGCCAGCCGTGTAGTCGGCACTATTTTCGTAATGGCGACCTAACTGCAGTTTTATGGTTTGTTTTGATGTTAGGAGTGCGTTACGTTGCTTGCGTTTACAGCCGAGATATAAAGTTAAGGTTACGTCATAACAGTCCAATAAATGTCAAAAACAGTTAGGCTGTGAACTGTTCTATTACAGCAGGTTTTTTTCATTGTAGTGAATTGTTATGTGATGTGTGTATATAGGGCGAAATATATAGAAGACGATAAATCTGTTGGAAGAAAATTGTGGGGTTTTGTATGTTGTTTCTACGCGCGCGAGAGAGTATTGGGGGTTAAGAGTTTTGGTTCATTGATAATTCTGAGCGTTTCAGGGTCGTAGATGTAATGTAATAGGGGGGAAGGGCTGTTAGGAACTTTGTGAATGAAGATAACAGAAAAGTGATGCTTAGGCGAGACCAGGCAAGTGCTTTTGTAGAACACAGACGAGTATACGTTAAAGCTACGTTTTAAAGGTGAAAGGTTCGTGTTAGTCAAACATTCATTGTAGAAAAAAAAAGTAGTTTCTAACATTATAACGATAAGTCTTTCCGAATTGCATTTTCATAAACGTAGAACAAATTCAATTAAATATTTTCGTGTTAGAAATATTGATCATAAATCTTGTAGATTCGTGTTAGCTTTATTTATAACGTATCTCCCTAACAAACCGTAAAATACGTTTTTGATTTGAAAACCATGATTCAATTTTTTTTCAAGTAACACAGTTTACCAAATATATGTTTAATAAATATAAATATTCTTATATATTTAATAACACTTATATATATTTAAGAAATAAAAGTCGTTAAATTTATTTTAATGAATATACATAGCCTATTAATAACTATCTGCTATGTATTAAAAAGAAGATTTTACTTTTAACTCTTGAAATCAGCAACCTTGAATCACGCCGTAGTGACACAATAAAACCAAACTGCTTAGAGCTGCCATCTTGTACCGAAATGAAGAGTTGTCGTTCTGAACAAATACTTAGAATTCCTGCCTGGCAAACGGTTAAATTCTAAATATTTTTAAAAACAAATAGTGGTTGATGATGCTCTGTGTGCTGTATGATTACATTCCACGCAGTAAAAGGGCACAAAAAATATGTATTATATTATAATTAAATAACTACAATTGCGGCCTAATTTTTCTACTAGCTTCACTGTTCTTTATAGCAAGAATTATACAACAGTATTTAGGGCGAGATTTCAAACAAATATTAAACCCAATCCAATATCAGTTGTAGAAGTTTGAAAACCATTTAATATCAAATTTTCTTTTTAATTATGATTATCGGGCATTTGTTTTTAAAATGGATTTTTTTTTACAATATTCAAGGATACGATAAAATAGTTTTATTTTTAAAAAAAAAAATCAAAAATATTAAATTTTGTATTGTACTTTAAAATTTTCATAAGATTGCCTTTCAGATTCGATGATTTATCTCAAGTGTGTTTGAATAAATATAATGTTTTTTTTAAAAAAATGTAACTATGAAAATAGTAAAATATCCAAAGAGTAATTTTTGTTACTACATGAGAATTCTTACCACCAAATTCAACACAGTAAAAAATAATATAAAAATACTTGCCTATCTTTGGTTAAAAATAGTTTATGCAGTTATTTTTCTACAAGATAATTCAATCTGGCTGTCAAAATTTAACAATATATATAATTTTAAATAGGCTTATTCCTTTCTTCAAACCCGTTTGCTTATTAGTTTTGTGAAAAAAAAAATCTCCCAAACTTTATGATTGAATTAAGCAATACCAAATATTTTCTGTAAAATTATTTATTTATTTATTTATTGTTCTCCCATCTCTCTCTCTCTGAAATTAGCTCATGAAGTACAAAGTAGAATTTTTGAATTGTTTTTTTTTATTTAAAAAAATGAATTGATAGTAACAGAAATACTTTATTTTGCATATTGTATGAATTGTGTTCAAGTGGCTTTTTATTCGTCATTATGAATTACAGGAGAAATCCGTATTTTTTAATTTTTATGGAAGTGAAAAATAAATAAACTGCACACTAGACAGAGATCGAACCCATGACCCTTGTAGATTGCCGCCCGAAGGGGGAAATGAATCTCATGGCTCACGAAAATGTATACATAATAGAGCAAACCACATATATTCAGTACCAGAAATACCAGACGTAACATCCAACTATGACAAAATTTTCTTCGGGAGTCAATGGCTTTCTACTATCAAAGAAAATATATATATATTATTTTTATTCCTAGATGATTTTCTTAAAATTTCTCATGTTTGTTTCCAATAGGATTATTTTTCTCTTAAGAAAAAAAAGTATTATTTTGATTGACGTATTCGGAATTAAAATACAATATTACGTAAAATGTTTCTTTTGTGTTGTTAGCGGCCTATTTTTAGTGAATAATTCTATCACGTGACATACAGTGCCTTGCTTTCTAGGGGTGATCAATAAAGCTAGTGAGAGCACTGTTAGGGGCGAAGGGGGAGGCATTCCATGGGATGAGGTTAGTGGGGAAGTTCTGTAGAAAGGGGAATTAGGGGAAAAAAGAGCAAAAAGCACACACACACACACATTGTAAAGAGAATGAGAGAGAGAGGTTGACAAGGACAACCGAAGTCCCCCGCGAGGGGAGGGGGTGCAATGTCAAGAAAACGTACGATAGTGCCTCCTACAGGAGAGATTTGGAACCTTTTGGTGGGAACTTTCACACCAGTTTGTTTGTTGGCGCAACGCTACTGCCCTCCATCGTAAAACCCGGAGGCTCTATCAAGCGACGACTCTGCTCTTTCGAAACCAAAACCTAGTATATTGTACAGCCACGTACAACAGCCAAAACTAATAATTAAAAATGTCCATTTTTAGAAGTTATCGTGACAAGGTTCGGGAAACATTTTCTGTGATTGTTCTGTCGCATCCACAGAGGACACTAAAACACAGTCGAGGATCATGTACAAAATATACATACAAACACCTTGAAACAAACAATTTAAGAAAAAAAAATGGAAAATATTTTTAATGTAAAGTTCCTACACTGCATCCATGAATTAGAGGAGGGGTTTTCAACCTTGGTGTGGCGAGAGAAAAACCTGGGTTCGCGAACGAAATTGAGAAAAATTAATATAATAGGATCTAGTAGGAGAAAAATATTTTGAAAGATTATTTTGACTTCCTTGCATGCTGATATACATCTTAGTATTTTCATACTCCAGAGGCCCCATCAAGGCGAAATTAAAATACCGCTAATTTTACAGTAATTATGTGATATTTTCAAATAGATAAAAAAAAAAAATAATTGAAAAGTGGAACAAGAACATGCTAGACAATATTATTTTACGTGAGATACCGTTATCACGACTTACTTATTTGCTTTCGATTTCCAGTCATTTACAAAATCGGCATTTATTTTCGCGTTTATAAGTAGCTACAAACGGAAAGCTATTAGGTAACGCGAGATAACGGTACCTCATGCAAGACAATATTGTCTAGCGCGCTTTTGTTCCACATTTCGATTATATCTTTTATCTATTTGAAGATATCACATAATTCCAGGAAAATTAGCGGCATTTTAATTTCGCAGTGATTAAACGTCAAATTCAGTAAAAGACGTTAAACAAATTTTTAAATTATTAAAGGATACATTCAAAAGAAACAATTTGAGCAAAAGAGAATTAAAGTGTATGAAAACTACATATTGAAATACGAGAGAAATAAAAATACAACAAAAGCTGTTGGTTGAAATATAATTAAAAAGGAAGGCTAGAGTTGTAAAACCTGGGTCTAATGTTTTATTTTCGTTTCTGGGCTATACTAGCGAAAAGTGACAAATGTCATAAATCTTACTACACACCCGAAATTACTTATGACGGGAGTCGCTGACAATATGATGTTTAGAAGGGACATAGTGATATGGAATATGTAGAGAAGTCCTGAATTAGAGAATACTCTTCACTCAAAGTGTTGCAGCTAAATGTCAACCAATGAGATATTAGGCCTATATCAAACATTTGATTTGATTTATGTATTTAACATCTAAAATAAAAGCAAGAATAGGAATGGCGAAAGAAGCCTTTAAGAGGAAGAAAATACTATTTTGTGGGACCTTGAATAAAGAATTAAGAAAAAGATTCATAAAATGCTTCGTGTGGAGTGTTATACTGTATGGGGAAGAAACATGGACATAACGAAAAAAAAAATTAAAAATGACGGGAAGCTTTCGAAATGTGGGTGTGGAGGAGAATGGAAAAAATAAGCTGGGACGAGCACAAAACGAATGAGAGGGTCTTAGAAATGGTGGGAAGAAAAGAGCCGTTTTAGGGTATTATTAAGAAGAGGAAGGAAAACTGATGAAGAAGAAACCGTATCATGAGGGACGTGCTAGAGGGTATTGTGGCAGGAAAAAAGGGAGGGGCGAAAGAGACTACAATTAATGGACGATATCAACACAGAAAAGTCTTACGTGAAAACGAAGAGGTTAACGGAAGACCGTGGAGCACAGAAGCTTCTAAATTGCGGCAAGTGACCTGCCAATGATGGCAGAATACCTATGAAGATGATTATGATGATGATATTGCTATGTGCAAAGAAATAATCAAAGGTGCATTTACATCACATTCAGAAATAGTAGTTACATGAATAGACTGTTATATATTGCCCATATTTTTCAGTATGTAAATAGCTTATATACTGTACAGGAATACTTTGCAACATGTATTTTATTTTTTATTATTTATGGACTAGCAATAGGTTTACCGAAATCAATTTTTAGAGAAGTTTGGTTCAAAAAGGGAAGTCTCTGTGTTTACCCTTTCAAAAAGAGTGTTCCTTTACAAGTGCTTAAATTAACTGTTTATTTATGTATTAATAATACTCAAAGATAGAAATATTTCTAGTCAAAGTTTTCAATGGAAACTAACATAAAATTGTTTGGAAGAAATACCACGAGTTATTTTCCAAGTAGCAAGAAAGCTTTCGGCAAGTTGGCGCGTGCTTGGCTTTTGGCTTTCTACGCTTGCACTTGAAACGCATGCTTTCATAAAATCTGCCTTTTGTTGTACTTGGAAGCGATACTTTAGATCCTTCGCAGAGCGTCATAGCATAACTGGCCGTTCACTGGCTATTGACTTGTCGTTAGCGTAAAACGCTTGCGTCAAGCTTGAATGGAACACTGAATGCAAGGTTGTCCCCATGTAACTTCGTTAGTGGAATTCAGCTTGCGGTATGCTTGCATGCTTTTCAATCAAGCCTGGTGCAAGCTTACCGACTTCCAATGCAGGCTTACAGCAAGCGGTTTGCAAGTTGTCTCTGCGACTAGGGTTATATTTTAAATTTCACCATTCCATCATTCGCTTCGTGGGACAAAATAATATTGACCATAGAAATAAGAGTTCGATTCGAATATCCTGATCGTAACAAACGCCTTTGTATTAGCTTGCTTACAATAAAAACTAATTCTCCGAAATACAATCCTGGACTTGCCACTCATCATTTTTAATTCAGTTTTGTTCACAGCTCTCTAATTTATTTCAGATACTTTCCTTAACAAATCTGATTTGTTTTTTAAATTCAACTCCCATTTAGTGCCACAAGCAAGTTAAATGTTTCGGGGTTCGAACCTATGAAAACCTTAAACGACTTCATTTTCATTTATTGCACAGTCTTGTTTTAAAAACTTGGTTATCTCTATATCAAGTCGTAGAAAATGTATACATAATGAGACATCAATTAGACGAAGACTTTAAGTTTATGTTATTAAATGTCCTGTAAGAACAGTGGAGGTGAGGTGATGCTAGTTTTTCTCCCACCCTCGCAGCATTAAAAATCAAGCCCAATGCAAGTAGAGTTTCAGAACTTGAGGGACGGAGGGCTAAAATTCGGGGACACCCACGCAGCGAACAATACAGGGAAGTGCAAATGTATATGGGTGGCCAGTATTTAAAAAAAAAAAAAAAAAAAAATTGTAACACAAAAATGTTTGAATAGTGACAGATTCCTTGAATCTCTTGGTAAAATAAAAGGCATTTATTCCGAAATTGGGCGTCCGCTCTCGCCACGGTTTTTGCCGTTATCTCCTTTGCACACTTTCTGCAATTTGTTATTAGGTTCATTAATCCGTGCTCTTCTCAAACTTTTAAAAGATTTTGCTCGTTATCAACGTATTGCTTCACAAATGTTAAAACTGTTAGTTCATTGCCCTTGTACATTCGCCATGTTGATAACCTAAATGCTCGTTTCTTTCCCACAATGCCACTCTTCGGTTACCTTGCGCCAAGTAGTTCCCTCCGCTCGCCGTATAGTCCCATGTTTATAGCCGCTTATATATAACAAATAAACAGATTTTTCGAGACTCTCATATAATAAAGCACACAAACGATCAAATTATCCATATCTTTCCTGTAAATTTTAAAAACTTTGCTGGAAACGGACGCCCAAGTTTGGAACTTAACCCAAATAAAATAACAAACAAAAAAGTTATTAGTGACTTCAAAATCAATCAAAATTGCATTTTATTTGGTATAATTTTGATAAATTCCAGGAGGGATTGTCACTCAGTGAGATTCACCATCAGAACTGTCTTATAACATCATCGTACAAAAGTCGTGCGTACTATACTGGATAAGGGTGTTTACTAGGGTTGCCAGCTTTTGAAAATTGTGACATTATCGCTCGTCAAACATTTGAACAACGTAAAAGTGGTTACTTCACATAAGATTGAGCGATTCGGAGTTCAAATTTAATAACTTTAGTTACTTTTGAAGCCTTTATTAAACTTAATTATTCCAGTTGTGGTTGAGTCGGTAGATGTAATTTTTGTAGTCTACTATCAATAATACATCGTATTTAAAGCAAAAAAGCAAATATAATTGGGAATACAATTCTGGCATACACAAAATATACTTGAAAAAGAAGTCATACCAGCTTCTCTGGGGCTGATTATGTCTCATAATGCCTACTTTTACTGGATCTAGAGGCATTATTTAATTGGAAGATGTAGCTGCGAATGAAGCAGTGCTAGCTACGCTCTTGAAAATATACTTTTGTTGACCTTTAGCAGTTTTGAAAAGTTCAGTTAATTTTCCTGCCTTAAACTCTTCAGCAAATTCCGCGCACGACAGGTCGATATCAACGTGAATTATGAGCTTTGGTTTAGCCATGTTCATCGACATACGATTTCTTTCGTCACTTGAGGGGCCATGGTGGCTCAGTGCTGCCCTCCCCGCTGGTCTAGTGGCTAGCACGTGTGCCTTTGGTGCACGGGGTCCCGGGTTCGATTCCCGGTGGGAGAGCCTTTGTGATTTTAACTGTCCTCGATGTTTCTGTGTTCGTGTCCCTGTCGTTCTAGGTAATTGGAAAGAAGTCAAGTTAACAAGTAAAGCAAGAAACATTAAGTAATAAGTAGTTCAAGTAAGTTACTGAGACACGTTCGGTGAGTCAGTCAACTTAAAAAAAAAAAAGTGCTAGAGCGTTCACCTCCGGTGCTTGGGGTCCATGGTTCGATCCCAGCTCGCGCCGTGTGGACTTTGTGGTGGACAAACACCGTGCTCGTGGGTTTTCTCGGGGCTCTCCCGCTTCCTCCCACTTTCTTCATTCCACCATTTCATGCATTTCTCATAATCATCGTCTCCTTTAGCCTAACCTACATAACCGTGGGACGTAAAACTCAAAGATTTCATTTCATTTTTTTCCTTTCGTCACTTGAAAATAATCTGAATAAAACATAGAATAGAACTAGTAAACGGAAAAATTGCCGGACATTTAACGTCCGGTTTTGAGGTCGTACCGGACACCGGACAAGGAGGTCAAAAACCGAATTGTCCGATAAAATGCCGGACAATTGGCAACCCTAGTGTTTACGTATGTTGATTTGCAAGTTATTTTTAGCTCTTACTTATATTAATACTTGAATTCATTTAGAGACAGTAAAAATGTATTTTAGAAATTACACATTTTATACTTTTTTAATGTTTTTGTTTTATTCTCCGTACAGGAAACAGCATAAAAATAAAGCATTTGCTAATTTACTTCGCTTTTTGAATATTAGATTCGAACATTAGTGTCAAAAAACGTGTCGGAAACAAATTTATGTACTAATACGTGATATGTTAAGAAGTGAATATACAGTTTATTTATTACGCATTATTACATAAATAATGCGTATAAAATGTCTTAATAGAACCAGACCATTGGCTGGAGAAGTGTATTGTTAATGATACAAACTTAATACTCTAGAGTAGTTTCCATATAAGATAAATTGTTGATGTAAAAACATGTTTACGTGTATTCGTTTGGAAAAAAATGAATAAATTAAAAAAAAAAAAAAGAAACCAGACGTTACGACATTTTCCTCTCACGATACTAGACCTTTCTTTCAATATTCCAAGGTTATTTGTTGAGAGAGAAGCACGCATATATATATACAGAATTCATATACATGCGATGCGTGTTCTATCATATTAAATGTATATTTTATTTTAAAGGGAGAACGGCGTCTGGAATATTCCATTGAGGAAGGTAAAGGAGAACGTGGTGATTATGAAATAGCTTACTGCTTATGTGGAATGAACATCACTAAGTGGTTATTGTTTGTTTACTGTTCTCTTCTTTTTTTAAAAAAAAAATAACCTAGTGTTTCTCAAACTATTGTCCTCGAACTACAAGTAGTCCTCGAGGTCTGCCCTTGTAGTTCCGTTAGATTTAACACTAGTGCAAAAAAAGGTAAAATTTAGATGAAGTTCCTAACACACACACACACATACACACACAGTAACTAAAATCTCTATAAAGTAAGTGGAATTCACTATAAAGAAATTAAAGAAAAACAAATTTCCGGGTGTAGACGAAATTCCGGCTGAGTTAATTTTAGCTGGAGAGGAAAAATTGTGGAACAAGATACACAAACTCATTCTCCTTATCTGGAACAGGGAAGAATTGCCACAGGAGTGGCAAGAATCAATCATTGTTCCAATTTACAACAAAGGCGACAACATCCTATAAAATCTTCTCAATCATTCTATTAGCAATATTGACCTCATAGGCAGATGAAATTATTGAAGATTATCAGTGCGTATTTAGGCGAAATCGATTAACTATCGACCATATATTTGTTGCTTGACAAATATTCGAAAAAAGATGGAAATGCAATACCCCGGTACATCATTATTTATTGATTTTAGAAAGTGTAACTCTCCCATCCGTAGCTAAATCGGAAAGAAAAAAATAATCTAATTTTGCCTCAGAGGGGCTTTCGCGGGAATAGCCAGCTGTCGAAGAAATGTTTGCCATCAATTGATAATCCAGTTTTAAACAAATGAACCAAATAACCAAGCATACACACAGAAATAGTATCAATAATAATACAGTAATAATAAATAACAACACCATTTTTTTTAAATAATCTTTATTAAAATTTACAAAAATCTTCTTCAGCCAAGATCAGTAACTCCAATAAACGCCAATTTCAATTAACTGTTGTAATGATTGAATCTTCATAGAATATTTCCATCAAGTACGTCCAAAAAAATTGTAAATATTAATGTAATTATTCTCAACAATAATAAACACATTTACAATCCGATCCTACCAGTAGAGACCTGCACGGGCCGGTCTTGGGCGGGCCGACTCTGTTATTTCTTTGGGCCGGGCCGGGCTTGGGCTGGCCGACACTGATTTCTCTTCAGGTCGGGCCGGGCTGGGGCCGATCAATTGGAATTCTTTAATAATTATTGACTTTCGTTAAACGATAATTGGAATAAAGCCAAACGTTGAAGAAGTGTGTCCGTGAAAAATGTTACAAAGAATGCAATAGCTATTTACAGTTTGTGTTGCTTAGAGGCTCCACTTTCACTATAGAGGATTGCTTATAAAAAGAAGGGGTGGGAATGTTTTACCTGTCACTAAACAATATTGGCATCTTCACTTTATGCTAAATATCAATTAAGTTAGTTTTTTGTTACAGGGAATGGAGTTTTTGTTCTCTCGATGACAGGCAAAGTTCTAGGAGGCAATGGTACCATTCGGGAGGCAAGCGTCAGGTTGTGAACCAGAGTTTAGAAAATGTTTCTGAGGGTTAGGTCAAATTTAGTACTAAATTTTGAGAAAGATTCGGGCTCGAGCTATTTTTTTTTTAAATATCGGGCCGGGGTCGGGCCAAAAATTTTAAAATTTATCGGGCCCGGGCCGGGCTTGGGCCAAAAATTTTGAAAAACTTATCGGGCCGGGCTCGGGCCGAAAATCTCCAAAATTTTTCGGTACGTTCGGGCTGGATTGGGCTCGGGCCGAAAAATTCGGCCCGTGCAGGTCTCTACCTACCAGGGATCTCAGCAAGTAATGCATAAAAAAAATACTAATATTCTTTTAAATATGAAGGCGGTAACAATTCCTTTGTAAAAACAACAACAACAACAACAAAAATATTCTAGTTTCAACAGTTAAAGAGCAAATGAGATTCCTAAACCGTAATTTCTCTTTCAACTCTCTCATTTAATTCAAATCCTTGCAGCGAATAAAGCATAAGGTAATTCCTGCTCCAAAAATCCTCCCAAAAGGCTCACGACTCGGTTAGGGGAGAAACATTGTACAACATTCTTACAGAATTTGGAATATATATATAGTCTATATATATATATATATATAGGGGATGGTAGTGGTAGACAGGGGCGGATCCAGGACGGACTTCTGGGGGAGAGTCGGTGGGTTGTAATACGACTGCTACTGAGAGCTACTTTTAAGAGCTCCAAACTCTGGCATGGGTTTTAAGAAAGTTTCCTCTTCTGGGAGAAAGGGAGGGGCGATCGCCCCGGTCGCCGGTTACTGAGTATGGATGCAAATTATGTATGAGTTAAAATATCAAATAATACTTTCGACAAACTAGATACTTTCAAGTTTCTAGGAACAACATTAACAAACCAAAATTATAGCTACGAAGAAATTAAATGTCTACTGAAAGCAGGAAATTCGTGTTATTATTAGGCTCGAAACATTTCGTCTTCTCGAATTCTGTCGGGGAATTTGAATCTCAAAATATACAGTGTGTTTCACAACAACACCGACATCGTTTGGGAGGTGATTCCTGACACCAAGATAAGACAAAAAGTATAGACCAACTTGGGTGCACAAATGCTTGCTTTAGAAAGGCGAAAACATGAAAAAATTAAAGGTACATAGCTTCACAACTATGGGACCTATCGTAATCTTGTCAAGACTTCCTTAGGTACTAGGATGTATCCTACCCAAATATCCAAGTTTCAGAGTCCTCCGGTACTTCCGTAACAATTTTTATAGAGGTAGCTGTTGAGTACTTCAAATTATATGCTCGTAGCCAAACTCTCTATATAAAAATTGTTATGCGAGTACTACAGGATTTTGAAACTTGTATTTTCGGGTAGTGCACTTATTAGTTCCTAAGTGAAGTCTTTACCCGACTACGGTAAATCCCATAGTTTTTGAGCTATGAACGTTTAAAGTGCACCCAGGTTGGTCTATACTTTTTGTCTTATTTTGGTGTCAGGAATCATCTTCCAAACGTTGTCGTTGTTGTTTTGAAACACCCCGTATAGAACTATAATCATGTCTACTGTGCTGTATGGTTGCCAAACATGGTCGCTTACTCTAAGGGAAGAACGCAGACTTAGAGTATTTGAGAAGTAAATCCTGAGACGAATATTCCAATCCAAGAGGAACAGGAATGGCGGAAATTTCTTAACGAGGAACTGTATAATTCATACCGTTTACCGAGAATTGTTAAGTCGTAAAGGCAAGGAGGCTGAAGTAGGCATGTCATGCTGCCAGAATGGAAGAAAGTAGAAGCGCTTTCAAAGTTTCAACTGGACATTCAATCGGAAAACGACCATTAGGAAGACCTAGGCCCAGATGGAAAGACGATATTAAGATAGAACTCACAGAAATAGGAATACAAAGTAGAAACTGGATCCAGATGACTAAGGACTTACACTGAGTTGCCAGACACTTTGCCAACATGCTACCATTCCTCGCTGTTTTCGTAATGGTAATAGTGATTCTGAGTCGCTCTTACCAAGGTGGCGAATCAAGAAATGGTTAAATTTCTGTTTTAGACCATATGAAAGATGCACAAAAAAGTCCCAAAATTTAGGAGATTTGAATTTGCTCGTTGACTTTGAATCATATAGCAAGAAATTTAGAATTACGGTTCAATTTCATTCCAAAATCGTGTTTCTTTAAGTTTAGCGCCCCTATTCAGCAGCAAGGCTATATGAGATGTTACAGTTTAAGGTGGAATTCAAAACATCGTAATGCGTTCAATATACTCCTCCACCTGAGATTCCATGCACCAAAGAATTCCAAACATTCTGCCAGTGTTCTTTGTCATTTCTTGAACTTTAAAACCTAAGTTCTTATTGCAAATTTGTGAGTAATTATGATCTGCTGTTGCTCTGTTCTTTGTCATCTATTCAATCTTGAATCATAAGATTTTATTGCAAATTTCTGAACAATTGCGATCTATTGTTGCAGTGCGCTTTGCATATATATATATATATATATATATATATATATATATATATATATATATATATATATATATATATATATTCGTGGAATCTTAAGTTGAACTGTAATGAAAGGGTAGCAAGGATTAACTATATTTATGTCAACTATACTGGATACTTTTGGAGGATATTGCCGATCCAATTAGTCCTGTACGTCTTCAGCCAATGAGATAGGAAAATTATGTGTCACAAGAATAACCAATGACCTTGCGGATAGTAATGAGCATGCGTTAAAGATAATAAATTTAAGAAATAAGAGGGATCCTTTTTCTTAACGCAATAAAAGTAGAAAAGTGGTTAAAATGAATACGCATATCTTAGCCGTTCAATTCCAGCAGTATTTTCTTTTTTTTTTTTTCTTTCTGTAATAGGGTAGTTTTGTGGGGTGTTTTAGAGAACTATTCTGAAGAAATTGGGTGACACCAGTGTATACCAGAATTGGTTATAAGACAGTGTAACAGCGGATGGATAAAAGAATAGGGAAGTCTTGATAGAGAAGAGACCAAAGGACTTGGGTTTGGTGAGTAAGGTTATATATATAT
Source organism: Thermobia domestica (assembly GCF_964235325.1). Classification (NCBI taxonomy): domain Eukaryota; kingdom Metazoa; phylum Arthropoda; class Insecta; order Zygentoma; family Lepismatidae; genus Thermobia; species Thermobia domestica. The sequence continues at coordinate 379,549,540 of NC_137455.1, read as the reverse complement.
ATACAGGGGCAAACAAACAAAGGAAAGAAAAAACTTGTAAGCGGAGACAATGTTTTCATTTTCTTTATATTGCCCCAGATAGCCATAAAACCATTACCCATGACTGGCCTTGTTTTCCAAACCTCCCTAACCAATTTCTGTGTGGGTTGGATTCTTTTAATTGGGTAGAGGAAGAAAGAAATTGCACTGTCTTGGAGAGCTTCTCCCGTGGGAGGCGGGAGGCTCTTAACCTACCCCCCCCCCCCCGTCTCACTTTTCGTTGTCTCATTCGAGCAACAAAGTAACGAAAGAAACTTCGTAAGAAGGATAAGAAAGGCCATGTTTATTTTATCATGAAATCCTCTCTCTCTCTCTCCAAGCTGTTTGTTTTCTGGATACAAGACTTTAATCCGAAAATATCTACGAGTGATAAGGATCTTTCCAAATATCAAACTGTCACTTTGGGTAATGTAAAGTTCTGTTTATTGAATTTCGTATTGCATTGTGACTTCTTTGGCTGTTTCTTTAATTAACATGGCGTCGTAGTTTTTAAACTCTGCAAAAACATATAAAAGTACATGTTGTTTGTATAGTTTAGGCTATATACGTTGATAGGAAACGTTACATTTTACTTTCTTATCGAACGAGTAGTGTTAGTAATAGCGATATATATATATATATATATATATATATATATATATATATATATATATATATATATATATATATATATATATATATATATATATAGGAAAGGGGGGCAAGAGTACGCAAATTTTAATTAAACTTATATATTTTGGTAAAAAATAGTTACAACGGAAAACTTTTACATGGAACACAAAACTTGAACTCTCCTTTACGAAATGTGAACTCAACTTTTATATACCTCTATTCTTAGAGGAAGTAGAACTCATAAAATGAAAACATTCAAATTCGTACTCTTGCCCCTATATGTGGGGCAAGAGTACGAAATCAAAGGGGCAAGAGTACGCACCCAAAAGAGCATTAACAATTATCACAGATGAAGGTGCTACTCCTTTATATGATGTGCATTGTTCATGCCACCATTCATGGCATCTTGCGCACTTGATCCAGTCTTCTATTGGTGGATCACTGTAAATGATATTGCATAATTGACACTCGTACACTACTTCCTCACTGACCTGAGGAGTTGTAGCTACAATTTCGGTTGTAGCTTTCCTGGTGCAAGATGATTTTTGCCATTGCTCTTTGGAGGGCGCCGTTTCGAAAGTAAGTTCTGCTTGAAAGGAGAGGATGTCAGAATCTCTGACTGACTTCGAGAAGATCAAGATCTACTGGTTGAGTGCTTGGTAGCAGTTGGAGGAGGACTGACAACCACCAAAGGAATGCATGGTGTAAATGGTTCACATGGGCCCCCTGCTTACCTCCCTTACTCCTAAGATCTAGTTTACTGGTTGAAAGTTTGGTAACCGATGAACGAGCAGCCAGCAGAGAAGTGTTTGATGTTGATAATCCGCATGAGCTCCTGCTTGCTTCTAGTGAGAATCCAGTGTTACTGGTTGAAGGTTAGGTAACAGATGAATGAGAACGAGCAACCGGCAGAAGAGTATTTGAAGTGGACAGTCCGCATGAGCTCTTGCTTGCTTCTAGTGAGGATCTAACGTTACTGGTTGAAGGTTTGTTAACAGATGAATGAGAACGAGCAACCGGCAGAAGAGTGTTTGAAGTGGACAGTCAGCATGGGCTCTTGCTTGCTTCTAGTGAGGATCTAGCGTTACTGTTTAAAGGTTTGGTAACAGATGGAGGAGGACGAGCAACTGGCAAAGAAGTGTTTGATCTGGATGTACCGCATGGGCCCCTTTTTACTTCTAGTGAATCATCCGATGAACGATTTTGGGCTCTATTCAGGTCTGATGCTTGATTTTTTGCTGCAGGAATGCTTTCGTCTTCAGACCTGGCATCTACATTTAAGTCTATCACATCCACAATAGAAGGAAGAAAATCTTCTTCAGTGAACACATCTGGATTCAGTAGGACAACTCCAGATTCTTGAAGGCTGGATACCAATGGTTGCAGCTTTGTAGTCATCATCATCATAGGTATTCTGCCTTTATTGGCAGGTCACTTGCCGCAGCTGAGAAGCTTCCATGCTCCACGCTTCTCCGCTAACTTCTTCGTCTTCGCGTATGATCTTTCTGTTTTTGTATCATCCATTAATTGTAGTCTCCTTCGCCCCTCCCTCTCTTTCCCGCCACCATGCCCTCTAGGACGTCCCTCATGATACAATATCTTCTTAGGCAATGTCCCAACCAGTTTCTCTTCCTCTTCTTAATAATATCTAAAAGTGTTCTTTTCTCACCCACCATTTCTAACACTCTCTCATTCGTTTTACGCTCGACCCAACAAATTCTTTCCATTCTTCTCCACACCCGCATTTCGAAGGCTTCCAGTCGATTTTCATCACCTTTACGTAATGTCCACGTTTCCGCCCCATCAGTACAACACTCCACACGAAGCATTTTATGAGTCTTTTTTGTAGTAAGCCTCAGTAAACAAACTCGTGGGATGTTGGGATGGATGGTTCCTCATCCATTTATCACACACAGTTGAATATCAGGATTTCATCGGGTTAAAAAAGGAGCGATCTAATAGTTTCAAATTATGACTGGGATTTGGTGGCAAACTCAACATCACTATCCTATTTTGCCTGCAGAAATCAATCGCTTCGATTGAAATGTGAGAGGTCTGATTGTCAACAAGTAAAAATACTTTTTTCGTAACCGAATTTGATCGCACATGTTGGTGTAAATAATATAGCCATTCTACGAAAAGTTGTGAGTTGATGAACCAGAATTAGATATTCCCACAGAACCTGGCGGCGAACCATCGAATAATTCTTGTTTCATTTGTTTTGTGGGAAATATCTGGGGAATAAAGGAACCAGATGCACTCACCATGAAACAGCTGTTATGTTAACTCCAAAATCACTAGATACAGTTTTATTAACAACTGAGTTTTAGTCGCCTTTTGGCACTTTATGAGGAACCGTGTTTATTCCAGTTTCGTACATGTTGTAGATATCCCGTGGAGAAAAGACGTTTTGTCTTACAAGATCTTTTAGACAATTAAAAAAACATTCAACTTGTGGCTTGCTAAAACCACGAGCTCTCCCCAGACCAGTCTTTGAAGGCTGTTGCAAAGCAATTGTTAAATGTCTACGACGGAAAGACTCTGTCCAATCTCTTTCTGCCATTCGATTCACACGACTAAAGGATATGGGGCACCTAGTTACGTTCAGCAAAATTGTATGCCATTCTTCTTAGATCTTTTAAAGTTAATTCATAGAAGAATTGATCCAGTAATGTGATATATTACACTAATTCGTTCTCCATTTCTTCGGTAAATAGGCCTACTGGCTTTATTGTACCTAAAGACGTTGCAGATTCTCATTCAAAAAAAGAAAAGAAAAATCCTTAATTCTCCTTATATCAGTAATAGGAATGCATAGGATACAAAAAAATCAGATAATATTTAGACCCTTTATAAAAATATATTTCCAGCTTATTCCATCAGTTACAGAATGTTTGCCACCTACAAGGGTAACTTAAAAACTTCCCGACCTATCCTTGATGAAGCTACATATTGTTAAATGTTAGGTTAGGTTAGCTTCATACATCTTTATAGAATCCCTTACCAATCATTGGGCTGATAAGGCCTTATGCAGAGTCGTTTTAACGTATGATTACTAAAGGACTGACCACTACAGGAAACATACGGTAGTCGAACTTTTTAGTATGGCACTAATCAGGCGTCAGAACGACTCTGCATAAGGCCCATTGAAATTTATTACTGAAGACTACTGACATTTAAGATAAAAGAGGACAAAGCGTAGTATTTCTGAAACCTGAATAAAATAAGCAAGCGTAACGTTATTCAATAACTGCAGATGTCACTATCTCGCACGTTTATCTGTTTCGAAAACTCAAACACCACCTTAGATACTGTTATGTAAGGAATGGAATTTAGAATAAAAAAATATCCCTCGTACATAAGAAAATATCAGGATTCTTCAGAATTCTTAACGTTAGAGGCTACATATGGGAACCAGTATTCGTAAAGTTTGCCGTCACTCTCTATTACAACGGAATCTACATTCTTTTTTGATTGTTAGTTCTAAATCAAATTGGATTCTTTTTCATAGAACAGAAGGGGCAAGAGTACGCACGCGTACCCTTGCCCCGTAGGTATCTGCGTACCCTTGCCCCCTCACTACACAATTGACTTTCCCGTGATGTTGTACAGCCAACTGTTGGAAGAAAGTCAATTTACTCCATCCTGTCAAACAATGGATATGTTAGAAACTAACGCTTTATAGTACTTTGAAATCGTTATAAAACTGTGTAAGTTATTCATTAACTACTTATATTCCAATATTATATCGAACTATTAGAAAAACATAAATAATTACCTAGATAGTTTGTAGTTTACCGCAGCACACTCAAATTTGTTTAGGTTCTAGACGCCATTAACATCAAACTCCACGTGACGCATTATTGCCATACGCGAATATATTCACCTGATTTTAGGGAATCGTATCCTTACCCCCCACGTACTCTTGCCCCCCTCTACTCTATATATATATATATATATATATATATATATATATATATATATATATATATATATATATATATATATGCAGTTGTAGTATATTTCGGACAATTTCTGGAATGACACTGGCTCTTAGGAAAAAGGAAGAATGAATTTAAATAAAAAAGTGAAAAAACCTTAATATAAGGCGAAATTATACTTATCACAAAATTAAAATACAGTAATTTTAATACAGTAGTTTCGTCGTAAAATTACAACTAGGTACTGACACTTAACTTGTCTTTATATCAATGTTAAATTACAATCATACTTAACTATTGTATGTCACATTAAAACAAAGATTTATCCTTATTCCGAAACAGAGACTTCCAAACTCGCAAACAAAACAGATCGAGCTCAATAAATGAGTGCGAGCTCGCGTGAACATGAGTTCTAGAAATGGAGAGCAAGCCAGAGTTCGGGTTCGAGAAGGCGTAAGTTTTAACAAGGTTAGTGAGTTCGAGAACAACCGACTGTAGGCCTTATTGAAGATAGTGAGTCTTGAATACTTAGTATGCGCGCGTCCACTGAAATCAATAAGTTCAAACTTGTGCGTGTGCAAATGTTTGTGAACGGGACGAGAAAAGACACAGTTTATGTGACGAAATTCGAGACGAGACAGTTACGTTCACAACACATTTTCAAAACGAGACAGCCTCAGCTCTTCTCGTGCGCGTCCCTAATTGCGCAAGGGTCATTGAGATGGCGAGCCAACAGTCGAACAAATACGAGTGAACCTTGACTGGAAAATGGCTCTCTCTGGCCCGAAACCAGATCGTTTTCATGACGTCATCTGAAGCACAAGATGAAAGTGAATACAACATACAGTAATTAACATCGATGTCTGAATTGCCTAGGTCCAACGGGTCTTAGTATATCTCTTCCATTTTGATGTTCAAACAATCTTAGAAATGAAATTAACGTCATTACAGGGTAGATCGATATGGCGTCTGGTCAGATGCAAAATGCATTTATCTTTAATCACGTGATGACCACCATTGCAAATGTTCTAGAGTAACTCCGTTAATTACTGTGTAGTAAATGTTTTAAGAACAGTTGTGTAGGCACAAAAGGTATTGTAAATTACCTCTTTGAGTTAGACACATGAAATGAAAAACAGTAAGTGGAACAAAGTTCTAACGTCAGGCTAGCAATTTTCCATTATCTACATTCATGTTCGGTAAGTGCAGCAAAGTTCTAACGTCAGGCTAACAACTTTCCGTTATCTATATTAATGTTCTGCAAGTGGAACGAAGTTCTAACGTAAGAGTGTCATATCAACTTTCCGTTATCTACATTCATGCTCTGTAAGTGGAACAAAGTTCTAACGTCAGGTTATCAACTTTCCGTTACCTACATTCATGTTCTGTAAGTGGAACGAAGTTCTAATGTCAGGCCTCAAATTTCCACTGTGTACGTTCATGTTCTATGTTCTAACTTACTAGCTCTTGACTCCTCATATTATTCTTTTGAATAGCATTTTCTTTTATTAAGTTCTTTTACTGTATTAAGAAATCACCGCTATGAGGAGACAAGATGGGATAATTGACTGTCAGAATGTTGCTTTGCTCGCTAGTTGCTATCAGTTTCATAGATATCTGTTTCTGTATACAAACTTAATTCTCATTCTTGAGTTCGCTGCCACAGGTTTTTCCTGCCTTGATTCTCCGTTACCAGCCCTAAATTATGTTCCAAGAGCCACTACTGTTGTGGAAACTAGCATTTACAAAATTTAAAATCATTCAGGAAAGAATATAATGGAAATTGTAATTGTCAGACTATAAGGAATAACAAATAAAAGAAAAAATGAAACTTTTTATCTGAAGATTTTTCCAACCCTGCCTTTCAGACGCCATCTTATTCCCTATACCTTTAAGCCTGTTTCTCTCCACTTATTTCAGTTTTTTGCTTGTATTTAGGGTCGAGGAAAGTCCGCATTTATAAAGCTTGTCCTGGCCTGTACTTATTTTTGAAAATATGTAAAATATCCATATTTTTTTTAAATCTACGTATAAAAGATATTCATATAATGTTATTTTTCAAGATCGTCTCCGGATGTTCTTATTTGTACCCAGTTGTATTTAGAACTTGACTTGGCTACACTTACGGTGTGAGTGGACAGTTGAGTAGTGTAATGAGCAATAGAACGTGAATAGTATTGTAATGCAAGTATGATAACTGAATTATTTTAGTTTATACATAGTACTATAATACATTGTTTATATTTATAGTAAAGATAAAGTGATTATTTTGCTGCATGTATCTTATTTTGATCATTTATTAAATCTGTCCTGTCTTACATATCCATTTCTCCGGCTCTTTACTTACTAATATGTGGTAACTCTATTTGTATTGAATTTCGGTTGGACGATCTTAGGATGAAAATAATCCGTTTATGTACTCAGAGATGCCCAACCTCCCAAGTGCTTGAGCGGACCCATTCTGCATTTACCACTTATCATTTTACCTACAAAAGCAGAAGTAGTAGAGAAGACAGAAATTAGTTGTGACAAAACCTAGATAAATTGTTTTGTAATCTACATTTGGATTAATTCATTTCTTAGAAAAGCCTTATGGTTTGATTGAAGTTCAATTGTACCATTCTCAAAGAAGAATTGTCTTCCCTTTGAAAAAAAAAAAGACATGGGTACCTTAAAATCAGGCCGGATAATTCATTGGTGGTTAAACGGTTAGCGTACACGCTTTTGGCATGAGAGACCCGGGTTCGATCTCCAGTAGAAGCTCATGTGATTCGGATTCCACTTTAATCAGTAGGTCCATGTCTCATACAACCTCACTCCTGAACGGGGCGTTAAACTCAAAATCAACTCAACTTAACCAGGGCCGGATTAAGGGGGAGCTTAGGAGGGCAGGGCTGTAAGGCCGGGCACCAGGTGGGCTGGGGCCTCCCTCCACTCTGATTAAAATCTCAACTGGCTGTCTAAAAAGAACCATACAAGGTATAATCATAAGATAAAATATTACCAAAAAATGTCAAACAAATTTCTTCATATATTACATCCACTTTATAGCGTCAGTATAAGATACTTTTATAGCGTCACATAAACAACTCATATTGAAGGTAAGAACATTGCCTTAAGTAATCAAAATAGGTTTACAGAAATTCATAAACAACTTATTGAAGCTAGAGGCATTGCCTTATATAATTGAAATAGCTTTAGAGAAACTCATAAATAACTACTGAAGGTAAGATTTGATTGATTTAAATGACCAAGATAGGTTTACAAAAACTTACAAACAACCCATTGAAGGTAGGAGTACTACCTTAAGTAATCAAAATAGTCTTACAAAAATTTACCAAGCCCTCATTGAAGATCCAAGATAAATTTATAAAAACTCACAAACAACGCGTTGAAGGTAAGAGTACTATCTTTAGTAATCAAGATAGTTTTACAGAAATTCACAAAGATCCCACTGAAGGTAACAGTTGCCTTAAATAATCAAGATAGTTTTATGGAAACTCAAAAACAACTTACTGAAGGTGATAATATTATCTTGGATAATCCAGGTAGTTTTATACAAACTCATAAACAACTTACTGAAGGTGATAATATTATCTTGGATAATCCAGGTAGTTTTATACAAACCCATAAACTACTTAGTGAAGGTAATAACATTGTCTCAAATAATCAAGATGTTTTTATAGATCATCATAAGCAACTTATCGTAGGTAAATGTATTACCTTAAAAATAATCTCGGTAGTTTTATAGCTCATAAACAACCTTGTGTAGGTAAGAGTCTACGTTCTAAGAGTAAGATAATCTGTTCCACTCATAACCAATTGGACGATGATTCAGCTGTCTGAACGTTGAACGCTAGGGGGGGAGGAATTGTGTTCAACTGTGTTTAGGCAGAGGGGAGGGAAGACGATGCGAACAACTTTGAAAACCGGTTTAGTTCTTGCTTCAACAATCCAGGGTACCATGGCGGACGCAACGTCAAAAGTAGCGGGGAGTAGAAAGGAAGTTAGTTACCTTAACTTCACACACACATACACAAACACACACATACAAGAAAGAAAAAAAAAGAGACCTTGTTGAAAGAATAAAGAATACTTTGAAACTTTGATCTTAAATCATGTTGTGGAGCGAAACTATCTGATTTTCTGCGCCGTGTTTTAATTACTTTTCCACATAGCAGTGTCTACGTATAAAAATCGTCTTATAATGATGAAGTAGATTCAAAAACGCAATGAAAATTTAGCGAATAATTCAGTTAACAATAAAGCATACGCTTTTTTCAGTTCAATTTACCTTCTTCTGCACTTTTAGTATATTAATATATAACCTACACAAAGGATTGACTGAACTTTGATGTATTAATATATATATACACTCTGACTGCACAAAGACTGACTACTTCCGTGTATAGGTCTTTGGTAAGGTTCAATCCTCGGCAGAAGTACGTAATTCTTTGTGTGTGCTCGGAGTCTTAACATAATTGGAGAAGTAATTAAATTTAGTGGTACCGTTTCGACCTCTGCTCTAGCCGATATGCTGATCATACATCATCCCATCCTCTATCCATCTAACAAGCTACTTAACACATTTATTTAGTCCTTACACTCCATTTAGGCTACACTGAGAAAAATGCTTTATTCGTGCAGAATTACATTGTACAAATATACGGATTTCATATGTTTACTACGGAAAACTACGAAGCATACATTACCAATATACTACACGTACTGCATTTTTTCCGCTTAGATATTAAATCACGCATCTGTAAGACGTCTGACACTTAACAGTCTTCCATATATTGCGTACGTTTCATATGTCAGTTATATGTTATATACGTCCATCTGTATATGAGATCCTTATTGCCTATATACAGTCATACGGAAAATACGTATAAATGGAACACTTATTTGGACATTATTATAAAACATACGTTTTCACATATACGTTTTCTGCAGGGTGTGTCACGACACATACGTTTCCTTCCCTGTGTTGTGACATGGTTATTCCCCGGTGAGGGAGGGAAATTTTTTATGCTATCTTCGTTCCCATTCGACTCACCCAGTTTCTTAAAAATGGGAACATTGGAAAATACAACTGAATGAAGAACTGGAGCGTGGAGTGCCGAATCATATCTGTGAGTGCCGAATTCAAAGAAATGCCTCAAGACATAGCCCTTTTGTCTTAATGGCGTGAATTGAAGGGGGAGGACGTATTCCGTTTTACTTTAATCCCTTTATTCTATAGCTACATTGTATATTCCATGTATTCTAACTTAAGATTATTTAAATTATTAATAGGAACGCGCACGAGACAAGTCGAGATAGGATTTTTCTGACAAAATTCGAGTCGAGACACGGCTCTTCCAATAGAGAAATATATATTTTTCGAGTCAAGACATCAATTTACAGCACATTTTCGAGACGAGATAACCACAAATCTTGTCTCGTGCGCATCCCTAATTATTAAAGAATTAAATTCAATCACAGAAGCCGATTTGATCACGTGAGTTTGGGTATAGTTGACATGAAATCTGTGAGTTTAAGGAGATTTTCTTGTATCCAGCTCATAACTTCATTTCACCAAGGGGCAACAGAAAGTAATTTCAAGATGGCAACAGTGAGACAAGATAAAAATTCTGAAGAAATCAATACTATAGCGGAGCCGCTGTAGCTCAGTAGGACCTCTGGTGCATGAAGTCCTTGATCCGATTCCCCTCGCGCCATGTAAGCTATGTGGTGCAAAAACACCGTGTGCGATTTTCTTCAGGGTTTTCCCGTTTCCTCCCACTTTCTTCATTCCAGCATTTCATTCATTTATCATCATCACTGTCTCCTTTACCCTAATCAGCATAACCGTCGGGCGTAAAACTTAAAGATTCATTTCATTTTTCTCAATACTACAACATGAAACAGAAAATATATATCTTAAGTTGGTTACCTTTGTTGATTGATTGATTGTAATATTTTCGTGCGCTGAGACTATTTGAAACGGGATTCTACTACTTCAAAGTGGGATTCGAATCACTATTATAGTTTGTATTGATGGCAAGCATTCCCACTGGTATCGAATCCGGAACCATGGTTAGGCATTTGCTAAGAAATCCTTATTAAAAATTCTTTTGTGGAAATCCTTACTTCCACAAAATAAAAGTATATATGCCTTCTAGTGCTGTTAAAATTCAAATACTTCATTAGCCGTATAATAGATTCTTTGAATATTTTAAAATTATTCGAATATTTGACATTCGAACAATTATTCAAATATTGAGAACTCAAGACGCCCACTGCGAAATTAAAATACAGCAAATTTTACAGTAGTCTAATTATGTGATATCTTCAAATAGATAAAGATAATGGAAAAGTGGAACAAGAGCTCCCTAGACAATGTTATTTTACATTAGATACCGTTATCACGACTCACTTATCTGCTTTCCATTTTCAGCCATTTTGAAAATTGGTATTTATTTTCGCGTTTATAAATGGCTGAAAACGGAAAGCTACTACTAAGTGACTCGTGATAACGGTATCTCATGCAAAATAATATTGTCTAGCGAGCTCTTGTTCCACATTTCGATTTTTTTTTTATCTTTTTGAAGATATCACATAATTACTATAAATTTGGCGGTATTTTAATTTCGCCTCTTAATAAATTATTCGAATTCAAAATTTTGAATACTTGTAACAGGACTTATATATATACCCATACAAATGGTCAATTTACAGAGCAATACGTACGTGAACAAACTTGCTTCTTTTTACATAGTTTCGTTGATAAAGTGGCCATGTTAAACTGGTGCCTAATTTAACAAGATAGCTTAATTTTACTGTACAAGTTGCCAAGATAGAGACATTATTTACCAATTTTTTTTTTTTAGTAACACTGGACTAATGACTCCATCTTCCTCTTTGTACCGTGTGGCATTAAAATAAAGCTTGTAAGTTTCATTCCACTGTCGTTATGCATAAATAACATACGAGAAAGTATCAGAAACTAAGATTACAAAGCCAATATTTCTTGAGTTTCATCTTAGAGAGGAATGAGGAGTGTGTGGTAATGTTACTATAAATATACCACATTGACTTGACACCTAGTCTTCCGTTTTAGGCGCTGCTATCGGCTGAAGGAATTCCACTCTCTTTCGCTAAGGCTCTCTCGTTTAGCAGCTGTTGAACCCTTATTGGCTCAGCGCGTGGGTGTGTCGGGGTGTGAGCTTTAGTTCGCATTTTTGCCACGGCTCAAGTCATTTTGGCAGCACAATACATGAAAGTGGCAACTGTGCAGAGTTTCAGCCACACGCCACCTACGTCTCTAGTTGCATGTAAACACAGATGGCGACTCGTTTGGAAAACTGGTCACGCAAAGAAGTCCACTCGGTTATTCGATTTCTGTAGACGAAACATGTAACCGCGGCTGAAATTCACCGGCAGCTGGTAGAGGTTTACGGAGAGACTGTAATGCCTCGTTAGCATGTCGCAGAATGATGTCGAAAGTTTGAGGCTGGTAGCAAAAAACATGCTATTGAAGCAGTTCCGCCGGGATATCATCGACCACCCTCCCCACAGCCCGGACCTCGCTCCAAGCGACTTTCACCTGTTCTCGCACTTGAAGGAACACTTAGGAGGCCGTCGCTTCGCTTCAGAAAAGGAGGGACTTGCAAGGACGGAATTTTTACCAGGAGGGAATCTTCAAACTCAACACGCGATCCGACAATTGTATCAACCGATAGGGAAACTATGTCGAAAAATAACCTAATGTATGTGCTATCTGTTGACTGCATTGGTTGTATGAAAAATATATACACGTTTTACTGCAGGCTTTGTATGTAACCTTACTCTCTGATCACCCTATTTATCAGTTCTTATTCATATATGTATTTCACATACGTATATTGAAACAATCATTTACCCACAAACACACACGTATAAATAATATAGAGATTCCTCCGCTAAATCGTTAACGCTATATCTGCTATTAAAATGACGTTTGTGCGGACGGTAGAGAGCGCGTAAATTGGTAAAAAGATGGCTGGATAAACGTGGATTAATGGAACACGCCATTATTGCTGAGTGGTCCTGGTCGTTAGTTTGCAATAGAACGTGGTGCAACTAACCTCTCAACCTTTGATTAATCTACGAATTGGCGTTTCATGTTTCCTCCCTAACACCCTATGAAGCATTTCGAACTTCTCACTCGCGTGTGCAGGGGCGGCTCTAGATATTTGAATTTGGTGCACAGTATAACTGAATAATATGCGGTTGTAAGTAGTACTTACATTAGTTTTGACACTCGTCTATTACTCAGGGGATCATGTAGAATATGTTCAGGGATTTTTTTTTACTTTTAAGTGTCATTAGTTCGATTCCAGGTCAATGTGTGCTTTTGGTGAGAGCTATCATGTTTGTGAGTTTTCTCAGTGTTTTACCGATTTTCTCCGCTAACTTTATTCCACCACTTTTTTAAAAAAATAAGAAATATCTTGCATTTTCTCGTCCGAGTGGTCCCGTGTTCACTTTCCGGCCGGTGCTTCCCAATTTTCGGCGTGCTAGACAATTTTTGCACACCTCCTACCTTCAACTGTCAGCTGTAAAATTAGGCCGGCCCCGCTGTTACTTATATACCCTGTTTATTGGGATACTAGCTCTGTCTCATGCGCGAAAGACTAATTACATCTTAGACTGCGTGATATTTTGACGCGGTTTCCCGAGAAAGGTTCTTACCTATAATAGAAAATCATCAGTAATTTTCGTACTTAATTTATGCATAAAATAATTTATTTCTATTATCTATACAAATTTTTTAGGTCGTGGTAAGTCAAGCATATTAATGTTTCATATTACTATCGAAATAATTTTATATTTGACATAAATAATTGGCTCAGCTGGGCATGACTTCAAATTTTTTTTATTGATAATAGTAATAAATTATTTTGTGTTTTTAAGTGCTTTATTATTAATATTATCTGCTTTTAATGGTCTTATTATTTTGTAATTTTAAGTGCTTTATTATTATTATTATTATTATTATTATTATTATTATTATTATTATTATTATTATTATTATTATTATTATTATTATTATTATTATTATTATCTGCTTTTAACGCATTTAATATTTAATGCTTCTAAGTGCTTTATTATTAGTATTGTCTGCTTTTAACGCTTTTATTATTTTCTGCTTTTAAGCACTTTGTTATTGTCTGCTTTTAGCGTTTTTATTATTTTCTGCTTTTTAGTGCATTTTTTTTTTTTTTTGCAATCTGTTCATATTTTTTGAACCGATTATTTATTAGATTATTGTCCAATTAAAAAAAAATAGCTTAATATTATTACTTGTTAAAAGTTTACTATTTTCTGGTATAATGTTCTTTGAAACACGCCTAATATTTTCTTGTATAATGTTCTTTGAAACACACCTAATACTTTCTGGTATAATGTTCTTTGAAACACGCCTAAGATTTTCTGGTATAATGTTCTTTGAAACACGCCTAATATTTTCTGGTGTAATGTTCTTTGAAACACGCCAAATATTTGTAGTTCTCTATGAAAAACTCGTCGAAAACTTAAAGAAGGCAATAAATAAAGCATTTTTAAAAAAATCTAAGCAATAATGAAATTTTAGAATAAATGTTCTCCATTTAAAATTGAAGATAAGTACCCATAATTTATGTTAAAAATAGAGCAAAATTTATATTATTTCCGATTTGCGTGGTGTATGAAAATGTAATATTCGAAGGAAAATATACTTTGTGTCTGGTGCTACTGTAATATACAGTAGATTGTGTTACTTTCTGCAGGTCTTTTTTTTATTTTTTATTTTATTTTTTTTTACAAACCACGCTGTCTTATCGTCAATCCTTGTAATGGGACACGCGAAGCTAAGCTGATGTTGGTTTTTATTGGCAACTTGTGTAGCAGGATGTTGTAAGCAGAAGAGAAATATTGGCCATATCAAGTGTCAAACATGAACACTAGATTACACTATTTCACACAATTTGTCATGCACGAGGAATATACTTCATATTTTTTCAGTGTTTATCGCTTTTTTCTAAAAAGAAAAAGAAAAAGAAAAGAAAAGAAAGAAAAGAAACATTATTAAACAAAATGGGAGATACTGAGTCACCAAACATGAGGTTTTGAAATGTAAAGTTTTAAACTTATTGTAGTAATCATTATTCGGATTCGAATAACTGGAAACAATTATTAACGTACTCGAAGAATTATTCGTTACTTATTAAAACAGTTATTTATTTATTATACAAACTGCTAATACTCCATTTAAATAATTGTTCTAAAAACTATGAGTTCGTTAAGATAATTATCAAACAACTGTTAGTTCAGTCATATAATTATTCAAACAGTTGTTAATTCTTTATAATAATTATCCAAACAATTATTAGTTTATTTAGATAATTATTAGGCTTATATGATTGAAATAATTATTCAAATCGTTATTATTAGTTCATGCAAATAATTACTCAAATAATTGTTAATTCATTCAAATATTGATTTAAATAACTGCTACCTTATTCAAATATTGATTTAAATAACTACTACTTTATTCAAATATTGATTTAAATAACTATTAGTTCATTCAAATATTGATTTAAGTAACTATTAGTTCATTCAAATAACTAATTATTCAGACAATCATTAGTTTATTCAAATAATATCCAGTTTATCCCTATAATTATTAGATCAAATATTAGTGAATTCAAATAATTATTCAAACAATTGTTACAACACTCAAATAGTTATTCAAAGAATTGTTAGTTCATTCAAATAATTACCAAAAACTATCAGTTCATTCATATAATTGTTACAACAACTCTTAGTTTAATCAAATAATGATTTAAACAACTATTGATTAATTCAAATATTGATTTAAATAACTATTACAAATTCATTCAAATACAATAATTATTCAAATAACTATTAGTTTATTCAAATAAACATTAAAACAATTACTAGTTTATTCCTTTAATTATTCAAACAGATATTAGCTCATTCAAATAATTGTTCCAGCAATTGTTAGTTCATTCAAACAATTATTTCATTCTAATAATCATTAGTTAATTCATATAAATGTTAGTTTGTCCAAATAACTATTTAAACAACTATTAGTACATTCAAATAATTATTCAAGAAACTATCAGTTCATTCATATAATTATTAAAACAATTGTTAGTTCATTCAAATAATGATTTAAATAGCTATTAATTTATTCAAATATCGATTTAAATAACTATTAGTTCATTCAAATACAGTAGTTATTCAGAAAACTATTAGTTTATTGAAAGAATTATTAAAACAATTACTAGTTTATTCCTATAATTGTTCAAAGAAACAGTATATTCAAACGATTATTCCAGCAATTGTTAGTTTACTCAATTATTGGTTTATTTAAATAATTATTAGTTAGTTCATATAATTATTAGTACGTCCAAATAACTATTAGTTTATTCAAATAATTATTGGTTAGTTCATATAATGATTAGTTCGCCCAAAAAACTATTTAAATAACTATTAGTTCATTCAAATAATTATTCAAATCAATTGCTATTTCATTTAAATATACCCAATATTTATTACTCATATATCCTGTTTATTGCGACACTAGCTCTATCTCGTGCGCGAAGGACTAACTACATCTTAGATTGCGTGATATTTTGACGCGGTTTCCCGAGAAAGGTTCTTACCTATAATAGAAAAATATCAGAAATTTTGGAAATTTGTTATTAGGTTATTCAAATAATTATTAGTTCATCAAACAATTATCAGTTCATTTAGATAAATATTTATTAATAATAACGATTTTTCGTTTGGTAGAAGAAATTGATGGAATAATTTATCCAATGTTCGAATGTTAAATTATTCGGTTTTAACTACGATACTGTAAAATGATTGTCTCTGAGTAAATTTCTCTGCATTCGACCTTATTCCATTCTCCTAAGTAACAGGAAAAAAACAAGGAAAATTGCAACATGAAGGTTTTCTACTGGTTTAGCTTTCGAAAACATTGTTTAAAAGACTGATCAGTATTTTTATAATATTGTTTCTTACTGAATAATTTCACTTGTAAAGATGAAGGGAAAAATTTCTTGGGTTTTTAAGTTAGTTTATGTTTTTTCAGCTGTAAACATGAAAATAGTTCTACATTGAAAGTCTACAGATGGAAACTTTCGGTTTTTTTTTCGGTTTTATTATTCTTCTGTTTGAAGAAATGTGAATTCCCGCTCGAGACACTGAGTCGAAAATGTGTAACAGCTTTTTCAGGTCAGTCACCTAAATAGGATATTTCGTGGATTTTCCTCATTCACATCAGGCAAATGCTGGCATGGGATGGTACCTAATATAGCTTACAAGTCCCAGGCCAGTTCCTTCCATTCTTTCACGTTCCTTTCTCTTTTCCTGGATAACGTGTTCGTCGAGGGACGTCATCCACCATTAGTGACGAGCCGTAGATGCAAGCAATATTCAGAAATATATTGAGTTGACTTGATTTTGCCGTCCCGTTCAGCGGTGAGTCTATATGAGACGTGAACCTACTGATTAACGTGAAATCCGAACTACATGAGCTCCAACCGGAAATCGAACCCAGCTTTCACACGCCAAAGGCACGTATGCTAACCACGAAGGAGCTCTGCCCAGAAATATGTATAACTAACTAGCTAACTAAAGAAATGTTACTATTGTGCTGTTGTTTCGTTACAGAAATAAATATATTGAAGAGGAAGTCATTTATAAATTTACTGAACGAAAAAATAAATCCGGACTTTTTCTTAATTGTTATCTGAAAATAGTACTAATATTTATGTTATGTTGATATATAAGTGACATTAAAGTCAGAGAATGGCCAGATTAGACCGTTTTCTTTTCTATTTCAGCCTTTATTTTTAAAGTTGACTTTAACAATAAACTCTGATAAAATCAGTAAAGTTAGCGCTAAGAAATGCTACATATCCTTTTTCATAGGCAACCAACAATACTTTGCTGCTGTGCAGGTTTTATAAAAGCTAGACAATGTCGTGTATTTTAAACGATACAATATTTTTGTTATCCGTGAAGATGTTAACGGGTTGAATCCATTAATGAACTTGGCCTAGATAATAGCCAAAGGAAAAGCTACTTACCCTTGTATCCTAGGCAACCAGCAATGCTTTGCTGTTATTCAGGTTGCATAGAAGCTAGGGAATGCCATGTATTTTAAACGATACAATATCACCGTTATCCGTGAAGATGTTAACTGGTTGACTCCATTAATGAATTTGGCCGAGATAATTGCAATAGGAAAAACTACTTATCCCTGTATTATAGGCAACCAACAATACTTTGCTGCGGTTCAGGTTGCACCGTTATCCGTGGAATATGATAACGGATTATCTCCATTAATATAGAATTTCACTTTAGGTATATAAACAAAATTGAAAAATCGTTCAAGAGTTGTCGTATGCAGCAATGTTCGAATGTACTAACAATACAACCGTAGGCCCACTTTGTGTGATCCTAATAACAGATAAAGTATTGTATATTTACAATTAATTTAAAGCTAAGGCTAGTGTTCGTAAATCGTCGAATTTGAACGTGTTTCTTATATTTTCCTTATTCTTTCCTTTTTCTTAAATGTCTCGCAATCTGATCCAAAATCCAGGCAATGAATTAGCATTAGATTACTCTTCTTGTGGGATCTAAGAAGGGTTGTGCCGTCTGTTTGCTGGAGATTTTTCGTTTCTTCTGCTCTTTATGCATCAGGAAATAAAGGGGAGAAAAGAAGGCTTGGAGTTCTTCTAGCATTATTCTTGAGCACAACTTTTATGCACAATATTTACGATGGGATATTGCCGCATTTTATCTAAACTGTGTGTAAACACCAAAAAAGGCTTTTTGCGACAATGCCTGGGTGCTACATATCACAAAGCGCAAAATACAAAATTATGTATGGTCGTAGGAGGAAGGGGTTCGGTACTCCTTACTGTAAAAAATAACCCTAGTTTAAACAAAAGGCACCGGCAGGCCTTGTAGATAGGGGAGGGTGAAGCTTCCAATTAAACTCTGTGTTTACACGGCTGAGCGGAACAGATATCTTCTAAAGATCCAAGACCCCCCAAGCTTTTATATATTTCTTGTGTGTCTCCCTTTCTTTCCGACGTCCCATTTACCATCTTGTTCCTCTTCTTACTCTCTCTCTCTCTTTCTCTCTCTCTCTCTTCCTCTTGCCATCTCCGCTGAGGATATGTGTACCTACCACTTCCTGAACACCTTCAAATCTGAAGAGGCATTCTCCAATATTATGGCGTTACACTATCACAGTAACAACGACCGCAATAAAAAAAATGATCATTCGTCTCGGGGATACAATACAACGTCGAATATATTTTTCTGATTTCACAGTACAGTACTTTTAAAAATACTGATCCAACTTGTTCAGCAGAGGTGTTCAAAGCCGCGAGCTCAGTTCGCGAGATAAGATCATGTGAGCGTAAGCCCTATAGCGAGCCGAAGCCCTAGCACAAGTGAATTTGAGGCTCAATGAAAACAGCATGAGGCTCATTGAGTATAGCGAGCCCGAGCTCTTATTAAACTTAATCCCAATGAGGTTAAGGATCGTGAGTTCGATTGGTGCGAGTGATTGGGGATAGCGAGCCGAAGATGGAGTGAGTGTGAGTCTGAGTTATTGCCAGTTTTATTGAAATTAGTCACAGTAAACCACTTTGAAGATAACAAATTTTAGTCCTCCGTGCATACTGACAAGGGAAGTTCGGGAGAAAATTAGAGAAATTAAGCATGCCATTTGAAGCACCAATTCATGCTGATTACAACGAGCTAAGAAAATTCCTATACGGTTGAGAACTGTTCGAGGGATTCAACTTGGAAATGTATATGAAAAAATAAGTATATGCGCATTTCAATGCGTTAAGTACAGCATTATTAGCAACGAATATCGACATGCGAATTGAAATGCATCGGAAGTAACAAAAAAAAAAAAACTGTTTTGCATTACTAACGGGTTTGTTAGTTAAAATTAATCATTATATTGTTCACAATAATGATAGGCTAGAGATGAAAATTAATCTGTTGCGGGCTCTTCTGTTCTATGAAGAAAAAACTCAAGCAAAAGACTTCCTTTCACCATGAATATTTTATATGTGCAATTGCATTGTATCCGTCAAGGGAACAGTTCACATAAAGCAAAAAGCAAATTCGACAGGTGACTCACAAGGTATATAATCTATCCGGTAACGTGCCTTGTGGAACGCAAACTGAAATAATCCAATGTATCGCGGTTATCGGAACTGATTCATTAGCATAGATACGAACTTTATTTGATTGTTTCGTTGGTACATCATAACGTCCAAATGAAGAAGTTTTATACTATGTACAAATCTCCTGCCTCTCCTGCCATAATCTTTGATTAGTTGGAATCCAAACACATCAAATGGTTGTACAAATCGTGCATTTAAAGTTGAATCTCTCGAAAAGTTTTCAACCGTACAGGAATTTTATTAGCTCGTTGTAATAATTATAAACTGGTCTTTTAAATGTTATGCTTAATTTCTCTGCAGGCGACTGCTTTCTCCCAAACTTTCCTTATGAATACTGAAACTTAGTAGCGGCTCCAAAGTTATACAAAAGGGAAGTTATATTACGAGTCTTCATCCCGGCTAAATTAAAATACCGCTAATTTTACAGTAATTATGTGATATCTTCAAATAGATAGAAGATAATCGAAATGTGGAACAAGACCGGCCTAGACAATATTATTTTACATGAGATACCGTTATCACGACTCACTTATCTGCTTTCGATTTCCAGCCATTTTGAAAATCGGCATTTATTTTCGCGTTTCCAAATAGCTGAAAACGGAAAGCCACTAGGTGACTTGTGATAACGGTACCTCACGCAAAATAATATTGTCTAGGGCGCTCTTGTTCCATATTTGAATTATCTTTTATCTATTTGAAGATATCACATAATTACTGTAAAATTAGCGGTATTTTAATTTCGCCGGGATGAAGACTCTTAAGATATAGGCCTATATCCAAAGACACACTTGTCCTCGAAAGATATTATTATACTGAGTACTTGAACCCTCATCTTGATGAAATTCTGCGTACACCATTAAATGTGATATACAAATATTATAGGAAAAATAATAGCGAATTTGTCATTGCATAATTATATATCTAGTATAGTATATGTCCCACATACAGAATTAAAATAGTCTATGTCCCACATGTGTTTGATGCAAAAAGGGCGGAACCTCGCTTACGACCTTATTACATCAAACTCCTCAATTCTGCAAATTAAGTGCCAGTGCCCGTGTAGACCTTGATTTGAAAATGACCATCTCTGGTTTCAAGTAACTCTGAATTCGAAGGCAGCATATAGACAATTTACTGCTCTATAATATGAACGTGAAGAATCAGTGTATTCAGGCAATTCTTGCCTGGATATCTAGAGAAGAAACGACCTAGGAAATGTCCTTATACAAGATATGTCATGACGTGAAGAAGCATTGCGAAGTAACTTGGAAAATGTAGATGATTGTTGAGAAGACCTGGAGAAGCCCTCATCCAGCAGTGGATTGTTAATGGTTGACTATCATGATGATAGTTATGAATATGAACATGAAATAAATGCAGGAATAGGAACGGCAAGATAAAATCTTTACGATGAAGGAAATGAGCTATGGAAGAGCTCTTTCTCCACTTATGTGTACTATTGTTACCTACCTACGAGACAGAAGTTGAGACTGTATCATCTAAAAGGTGTTCATTTACCTGAACACCTGAAAGTGAATGGAATCGGGAAAACTACGAAAATGCTATTTGTACACCATAAACCCTACCGAGCGAGATCAGAGGTCGATCTTGGGACCTCCATGCACCAGGATAACAGTATAATTGGCTATACTGAAATGTCTTATTATTTCCAGGGAGACGTAGTTGAGCCCGACAATCTAAAAAGTAAATCGGTTTTGTGTGAAACGCCCTGTATAGTTTGTTTTAAACATTCTTTCCTAGATTAGTTTATAAATTTTCTAAACATTATGAATATAATAGTAAATCTGTTTATAAGCCTAAATCGTGTATGATATTCTTTTTAGAGTTACAGCAAATGAATATATCGATCGTTGTATGCATGTATGTATCCATGAAAGAAACCGCATTAGAATGCGGGAATCTTGGAAGCTAAAAACTTCAGCAGGAACACTCCCATTATTTAGGACTTCCTACAGGAAATACACACATATATATAAATACGCATAAATTGCATACGAAACTTATATATCATAACAAAAAACACTTCAAATAAGAAAAAAATAATAATAACAAACTCAAATCCTGAGAAGTTAAAAAAAAAGTATCTCCATGCAATGTTTGTGGTGGTAGCTTATTTTAATTCTTCTGGAATATTTCCCTTCAGAATTAAAATTCAGACTAAGTTTTTTTTTCGTGTGTTTGCTTAAAACAGCAGAAAGAAAAGAGGAAGCGAAATGATATTACGCACCAATGAACTGCTTCTTCGGGCTCTCCTTAAAAACTCCAAGAGTGTGTGAGATACATTTCGAAAAGACCAAAACAGTAGATAAACTTGTAGTAATCAAAATATAGTTTCTGGTAATATATTCTACACATGTTTGGTTTACCAACTAAAACTCCTTTATATATTTAATCTGTCTGGTATCCGTCCAAACTTCTTTATATATTTACCCTGTCTGTTCATATGTCCATCCAAACTCTCATATATTTACCCTGTCTGTCCATATGTCCGTCCAAACTTCTTTATATATTTACCCTGTCTGTTCATATGTCTGTTCAAACTTCTTTATATATTTACCCTGTCTGTCCACGTGTCTGTCATAACAACTTTATATATTTACCCTGTCTGTCCATATGTCTGTTCAAACTTCTCTATATATTTACCCTGTCTGTCCATATGCCCGTCCAAACTTCTTTATATATTTACTCTGTCTGTTCATATGTCCATCCAAACTCTCTTATATATTTACCCTGTCTGTCCATATGTCCGTCCAAACTTCTCTATATATTTACCCTGTCTGTCCATATGCCCGTCCAAACTTCTTTATATATTTACTCTGTCTGTTCATATGTCCATCCAAACTCTCTTATATATTTACCCTGTCTGTCCATATGTCCGTCCAAACTTCTTTATATATTTACCCTGTCTGTTCATATGTCTGTTCAAACTTCTTTATATATTTACCCTGTCTGTCCACGTGTCTGTCATAACAACTTTATATATTTACCCTGTCTGTCCATATGTCCGTCCAAGCTTCTTTATATATTTACCCTGTCTGTTCATATGTCTGTTCAAACTTCTTTATATATTTACCCTGTCTGTCCACGTGTCTGTCATAACAACTTTATATATTTACCCTGTCTGTCCATATGTCTGTTCAAACTTCTCTATATATTTACCCTGTCTGTCCATATGTCCGTCCAAACTTCTTTATGTATTTACCCTGTTTGTCCATGTGTCCGTCCAAACTCCTTTATATATTTACCTTGTCTGTCCATGTGTCCATCTAAACTCCTTTATATATTTACCCTGTCTATCCATGTGTCCGTGCGAACTCCTTTATATATTTACTCTGTCTGTCTATGTGTCCGTCTAAACTCCTTTATATATTTGCCTTCTCTGTCCATATGTCCGTCCAAACTTCTTTATATATTTACCCTGTGTGTCCGTCCAAACTCCTTTATATATTTACCCTGTCTGTCCGTTTGTTAGTCTGTCCGTCCGACGAAATATCTCAGAACTATTTGACAAATCACCATCAGTTTTAACCAGGGTGTAGAGGGTAAAAAGCTAGGAGTCAAGTTAGTTTTTGGAGATGATCCACAAGATATGACACCTCACGTATTTCTATAAGAGGTTATTATAGACGAATTGCCCCTTGGTAGTATGCAATCCCACTGTACCTAAAGGTCTAACCAAATTCCTTCACGTGCTGTACACGTGACACTGCTATTTGCTTCAAATAATAATAACCGTTTCTGGCAAGGAGCCCTTGAATTAAAATAAAGTGTTTATAATATCAAATAAGTCACCGTAAGTCAACAAAACCACAGCAGTTCGACATGATCACTCATCACATCCAAGCAGAATTACCACTACATCCAAGCGGCACATGTGAATACACGCTACAACATTAGTGAGATAATTGTACGCACGGATGCAAAAATGCGTTCAAGCAGATGCGCCCAATATTTAATCTTCAGGTATACGACGTATTTCGGCTTCTGTGCGTACAGTTCATTTGAATTCAAGTGTTCCTTCCCAGAAGTGGTTAAGGACTTCTCGGGCGCGCTGTATAAATTATATAGCGAATGCCCATAAGTGTCTAAAAACGTAGTGACAATTCAACCCCTACTTTGGTACTGCAGTAGTGTTACAAACCACGGTCACTCTGTATTACGCTATTAATTAAATTGCCACTATAGATGCACCGAAAAAACAACTGATACCGGTACATGAGTAGTGGCAACGTCACTGCGAGCTGTCAGAGAGCTTCTCTTGCTGGTTGTTCTATAGTGATACTACAGTCCCCAAGTTCGAAAAACGAGACTGGTACATTTGAAGCATAGTACGTTACTTCGTTTAATGAATCTTTACTGTCCGTTTTCACTGTCGTAATTTCTAAATTTTCACCGTAAATTTTTTTTCAAATCGATTTCCATCACCTGACAAAACAAAACAGTCAAGATTTAGACTAAACGGTAGATTAAGTTGACAATGAGAATTGACGGCAGGAAGAATTTTTTTATATTAGACCATTAAATTAGAAGAAATTGTCCCTGTCAAACCACAGCGCATGGTCATCTTAATGTACAAATTTAATCACGTGTCATGTTCTTTCTTTCACGTCATATACCATTCCTTTTTTCGTTTTTTTTTTTCGTAATGGAGAGCGGAGGGGGCGTAAAGAAGGACAATTAGCATTCTTTGAACTCAAAACGAAACCTGAAGCTACAAAAAAAAAAAAAAAAAAAAAAGCAAAAACAAAATTTTATTTTGCAGAAAATACCAAAATTTTTCTGCAAATATAATCCATCTTGATTTATGTCAATTTAGGAGTACAATTTCGTTATTAATGATCTGTTTTATTCTCTCGGTGGCCCTTTTCGTTCTTTTCGTTTGATGATAAAGATGATTACTTGGTATTTAGCTGCATATTCTTCCCCTCCCTCTTTCTCTTTTTGTTAAATATTTCTGAAGGGAGAATTCTTTTTGTTGTTTCCGAACAAGGCGCCATTAGACACAGGAAGTCAAGAATAAAAATTATTATATACTCCCTTTTTCCTTTTTATTTTATTTCGTAAATTCTCATGTTCTTCCTTCCTTCCTTTTTTTATTTCTTTATTAGTTTTTTTATTTTTCTTTTCGTCCACGTAGACTTTCATATGAAGATGTAAGCTATTTTTAAAAGCAAGTTATTTGCTAGTTGGAGTCCTGTGTTCCTTTTGAACGTGTTAGAAAATGCACCACTATATTTTATAAGGACTTCAAAGAAAGAAGCTGATGGATTAGAAACTTGTTTTAATTTTTGTTATTGTTCTTTTTTGTCCGTTTTGTTCGTTCTTTCTTTCAAAACATGTGCGATGTAGTGTGACGTCGGAGAGAGATTTTTTTTTTGTTTTTGTTTTAAATAAAAATCCTGTTGGGTTTGTTCAGCTACTCTGGCGCGATGTGGTTTTGTACATTCCATTGCATGAAAGAATTTTGTTTTGTTTTTGTTGTATTTCATTTTCAAATGTCAGCTAACTACGGCGAATCTTAACAAACTTTTTTTTGTTTGCTTGCTTGCTGGTTCTGAGATGTATAGGTTGAGAACTTTTTTCTTTTTTTCCTTTCTCTCTTATCTGCAGGGTATTTGATGGTTGATGAGCCAATCACAAAGTCTTTTGGCGGTCCAAAGGAACATGCTTCTCGTAGACTAACAAGTTCTTAAAAAAAAAAAAAAAAAAAACTCATTTTCTTTTTCGTCATGAATTAGAAAACACCGTTGCCAGGGCTTACATTTTTAAAATAAGTTAAAGCAATAATCTCATCTTAATAGACCTTACCTTAGGCTTCAAATCAGGCAAACTGAAATTTAATAAAATTTAGTCCTCAATGTCCTATGTAGGCTCTACGAGATAAGATTAATGCAAGTGAATTATTACGGAAATAATGATGGAATGTAATGTAGGAGGAAACGGGAGAACCCATGAGGAAACGGAAGAACCTTGTTGTCTATCATTTGGACTAGGATCGAAGGAGGTCCTCTTGTCAGAACTGTAAGAGGTCTGCCACTGACTAATAACTTCCGCGATAATGTTGGCATCTCCTATCCATGTACTTTCCACATGGTCTTAAGTGTTTGATTCCACTAGAAGTTCAGTCACCATTTGAATTGTAGCGTCATTTTGCAAACCTTGTAGCAGGTGGATTCCTGTTGAGGGTAAAAAATGGCCTCCTTCTTCGCTTGTATGTTTTTTTTTTTACTTTACCGATAGTGAATTGTTTATTTCTTGTTTTAGTGAGTTTGGATTACCAAAAACTACTTTGTATGCCCATTTACGCTGTCTGTCGGGATATACACCCGGGACACACAAAACCCCTCAAGAACTATTTGTTGGATCACCATTATTTTTGGCCAGTATGTAAAAATTGAATAGTGAGGAATCAAGTTTGATTATGAGGTGATGCATCCTATTGATCCCAAGATAAGGACAATTAAAAATCGATTCCCCGTGTATTTCTATGGGAGTAGTATGGGATTCATCCTTGCTTGTAGACCATCCACAGTACTGCTAAGATGAGCGGGTTAGTATAATGCTCAGGATGAAAATGCTAATCTGCCGGTGTAAGAAAACGCTAAAATGAATCTAAATTACTTTATACAAATCTAAAGCGGTCAAGTTTAGCTTGTTAAGAGTTAGTTAAAAACCAAACTCCATGACGTGGTATACACTGCTACTTGTTGTAGACTGTAAATTCTAAGATAGAACTAACGACACTTAAATAAACATTTATCTTTTTCGATAATCTTTTCTTTTTGACTTATATTAGGTCCTACATATTAGTTGTTTATTTGGGTTTCTGTAGTTATAGTGATCTTACTTACCAAGAAAAGAGCGAGTAAGAGTAGGTGTCCACCCTAATGTTAGACTCGGTTTCTTCTATCTGATTTCGGTGGCCCCGCGTAGCTCTCGCCTTTGGTGCGAGCTGTCCAGGGTTCGATTCGCGGTGGAGACACTCGGGTCGGAAAGATATAACAGCTTTTTTTAGACCAGTCATTCTCAGTGAAGTTCCTGGGTTTTCCTCATTCACACCAGCCAAATGCCAGAATGGTACCTAACATAAGATCCCAGACCACTTTCTTCTTCGTCTCCAGTTCCCCGGGCAGTGTGATCGCTATGGGACGTCATCCAGTGGCGGATCCAGGGGGCGGTCGGGGCGATTTTCCCTTCAGAAGAGGACACTTTTTAATTATATATATACAAATAACACCCATCTCAGAGTTTGGAGCTGTTAAAAGTAGCTCTAAGGAGCAGTATTACAACGCACCGCCCCCCCAAAAGTCCGTCCTGGATCCGCCCCTGACGTCCTCCCTCATATGTGTGACGGGCTATCATGGCCATAGATGCAGAAAGCCCAGAAATCTAATTCGTAATCCTAATCCTATCTGATTTCTAAATTTAGGGACCCATATAAGCTTCAAAGGTACCCAGAGTTCAAAAACATAATAAACCAATGGTCTATACCAGCCTTTTCCGCACTGTGGCCCCTCTAGAGTCTACAGTACATGTGAAAGACCCCTTGCAATATATACTGTTAGCAGTGGCGTATTTACGATTTTGTTTCGGGGGGGCTTTGCCTGAAAATGTGAAAATTCAGCAAGATATGTCATATACTTTACTATAGTAAGTGAGATTTCGGGGGGCTTAAGCCCGGAAGTCCCCTTAAATACGCCACTGACGGTTAATATTTATATTTCTGTCCCATGTAAGTATATATAATATGGATGTGTTTTTGTTTTCCCTTGCAGTGGTATAATCATATTAGAGTAGTATTTTTCCTACTCCGTAATCGGGGGTTCAAACCTAGGGCCATACAACTTGACTAAGATGCTGCAAATATAGCCTATAAATAAATCCAGTACGTAAACAAAACTAAACCACAATAGTCAATCATCAGATAAAAATAAAAAAAGTATTAACTTCAACAAGTTAACATGATAATAAGTGTATGACTCGCCGAGGTGCACAACTTCAATCAATGTGATGGTTGGTTTTGTCTTTCAGCCACTAACTTGGTAATTGCTACGATCAAACGAAGAAACTTTTAGGTGATCAATACTTATACCTTAAAATGGTGTATTTCTCACCATGTGCCTTCTTCGGATTGACTTGCGGACCCCCTAAAATGGTCTTGTGGACCAAAGGTTGGGAAAGACTGGCCTACAGAATATAATCATAGGTAAATACATAGTTTTTCAAACACGCTTATTTTCTAATAAGCTTGCAATAGAAGTCTCTTTTTGATGGTTTAGATATAATATTATTTTGATGATATACGATGGAAGAGGAGCTCTTCCAGCACGAACAAATACTTTTTCCGATATTAAACATACTTTCACGACACTTTCTAGAGACAAAGCAACTTCAACTATTACCCCTTCGGTAATCCTAGCCTCCCGCGCCAAAGAAAAGTATACTATAGTCCGCGTCAGCCGAACTCGCGGATGTTGTCAACCAATGAGTTTGCACCGCGATGTTGCTAAACCTCCGGTGAGAAAGACATCTTCCAGCAGGCGCATGTTGCATGTATGAAAGGTACGCGTCTAACTAACAACATCCAGTATGTCATAAGAATACAAAACTTCGACACTAGTAGGGTCATTAATGTATGTATCTTATTAATAATACATCTACTATTTTCTGTTACAAATGTGGTATTTTGTTTGGTTCGTATGTTCACCCGATAGGGAAATGAATATAAATATACTTGATATTAGTTGGCTAGGTACGTCGTTTACAATAAAAGGTAATCGTAGTGTTCCATGCTGAAGCCGCCATTTCACCAACGGTGAATTATTATTATTATTATTATTATTATTATTATTATTATTATTATTATTTATTTATTTATTTATTTATTTATTTATTTATTTATTTATTTATTTTACATGACAAGTAACTCAGGTCCAGCAATAATTTCAGATGATTTCGCCCGCAGGGGAAGAGAATTTCAGTACACAAAGGACAAAACTAGTATTGAAAAAAAATTCTGATAACTTGCTGAGCATAGTCAGAAATTTGTTCCGGGGGGATTCCGCAGCTTCGGGGGAAAATTTCCTTCAGGTCACCCTCTGCAATCATCATTGGTCATATTTCTAACCAGAAACTTGAGGACTATGTCATCCAATTTTTTGAATGAGGCCTCATCACTGCTAAATTAAAGTACCGCTAGTTTTACAGTAATTATGTGATATCTTCAAATAGATAAGATAATCGAAATAAAAAATTACGGCGCACTAGACCAGTGCTATTCAACCGGGGATACGCGAAGATGTTTCTGGGGTTACGTAATGCTGCTTCTGAGGGTCTGCTGTATGTCTGTTCACAGTTCACTGCAAATGAAATTCGATAATTTGTAAATTTGTGACTTTTTTATTTATGATCGAAAACAGTACAATGAAAGTAGTGACAGTGATATTTCACAACTTCTTCCCTTTCTGTCAACATATTTGTGAGAACAGCGTTTCCCTGCATCAACATCAATAAAAAACGAAGCAAAGAAATTGCTTGAATCCAGAATCAGTTCTGATTCTCGCACTCTCGAAAGTTCGACCAAGATTCAAGAAGTTAGAGTCCTGGAAACAAGTTCACAGTCAGTCATCTCATTAACGGGTTAGTTCTAAAGTTTCTTTTAGCTCTTGAATTTTTAACATTGTCCTCAGTGAAGATGAACTATCAGGGAAGATGAGGGAAAATCCTCCTCAGTAGAACTGGATGTCTCCCATATGTTTCGAAATTTCCCATGTCATTTTTTTTCGAATCTGCACTTTATCCCCGTGTAAATAGTTTTTTGATTAGCACATTGATTGTCTTTTGTTGAGTCTCTATTTGCCCCGTTTTTTTTTAATCAACAGAACATGTGTATTAAGTTTAATAAGTTAATTTCTATTTAATTTTTTAAAAACAGCTTCAGAGGTACACAATTGGATGGCGAACTGAGTCTAGCTGTACGCGAGAAAAAAAAAGTTAAATAGCACTTCACTATTTCCACGAGGACCCGTTTTCGCGAGTCACCTAGTAGCTTTCCGTTTCAGCCATTTAGAAACGCGAAAATAAATGCCTATTTTCTAAATGGCTGGAAATCGAAAGCAGATAAGTGAGTCGTGATAACTGTATCTCATGTAAAATAATATTGTCTAACGAGCTCATGTTCCACTTTTTGATTGTCTTTTAGCTGTTTGAAGATATCACATTATTACTGTAAAATTATCGATATTTTAATTTCGCCATGATGCGACCTCTTAAACCTACAAACTTTGCCTACACCTTGAGTAAACAATAGTTATAAGTTCATAAAATCATCTGGCAAAAAAGTAAAACAAATATATTGTTTGCACCAAGAACTGCTTCTGGGAGAAGACCTCAAGTTATTCTGGTTGTATGCAAAGAAAGAACTGACAGTTACGCTCGTTCTGAAAGAATAGCAACAAAACGGTACCTGGAGTAAGCAATGACATTCTACAAAAGTAAAAAAGACGGTGTTGTATGTCTATATTTATGTCCGAGTTCCCTCGCCTTCGTGTTTCTTTTTTGCTTCTAAGTTTGTAGTATCCCCCTCCTTCCCTTTTTTACACCCACTTGCAATTACTTCATCGAATAATTAGAGGGTTTCCAGTGTGCCATTGAACATAGGATCACATGGGTTTGATTCCTTTTTTTATTTTTTCCCCCTTTTCTACTAGGCTTCAGCGTTTTCAATGTTGAAATAATGACTGCTTCTCTGCGCTTTCCTTGAAAGGCTACGGACATAATTGGTTAGTGGGCGGGTTTCTGAAGACATGAGAATGATGATGAAAGAAAAAAGTGGTTTCGTTTTAAACAGTTCCTTTCTTTCTCCTCTCCCTTCCTGCTGGTCCCTTACCACACTGTGATTATGTATCCACACACCCCCTCTCTCACGCGCCCTTGAAGGCATACGTTGTCTTCATTAGTAACGGTGTTTCTTATCTAGCCACTGAGTTTTTTTTTATTGAAAAAAAGAAGTTTCATTGTTCTGGTTTTCATATATTTTGCTTACCATTATCAACTGACATGTCTTGCATACATTATGCTCCACAGCTTACGAGAAGCTTATTCCGAATAAGTAGTCGTTCTCTGTTATGCCTATCTTATATTTATCTATTCGTCAGCATATAAATTTAACTACACGCAACTATGATTCCTTCGCGGGAGGGACTTCCAATACACCGGGTGATTAAAAGTAATGCTGTGAAAAATACTAATAATCCACATTGAGTACTGTCGGAGATATGCACCTGGAAATATTTTCGTAGCTCCGAGGCGGAATTACCCTGCCCCTGAAATCATTGAGTACACATATAATTGGTGGTAGTGTGGTCATGTAATCTAGCTATATGGAAGGCAGGATACTGTGGTGGGGAACGGCCTATAGTGTACGGCTGATCGGCACACCTACCAATTGCACTGGGTTCGATCACCAGTTGTGGTTCCGGGCCCACGTTCGTGGTAATTTTGTCCTACACAACCAGGAGACCCGTATTCTAGTGGTTAGAGCGTTGGTCCTGCGTTCGATTCCTGGCCAATGCTTCCCAATTTTCGGCGTCCACCCAGCGTCATCAGGTAAAGTCATATGAATAATAGAGTCGTCAGGGGAAGCCATATGAATAATGAACGTGACGGTCACTAGACCTGCTGATACGCCCAAGGCGCCCAACAGGGGGGCAAGGTGGGGCGCTCGTCCCTCCTAAGAGGTAATTGTACTTGGGAATATCGAAAACCCAATAGAATTTGTACATTAGTTACAACAAAATTTGAAACTATATTTGAAACGTCGCTTGTACTCCCCCCCCCCCTTTGACACCACAACATGGGCGCCCTTGGATACGCCTGTTAGAGACATAGCGACGCAGTAAGGTGAACACGTTCGTCGCTAGGCTGGTCTTAGTTTAACCAGTCCTTAAAGATGGCATTGGAGCGTCTCAGCTCCACAAAGAGCTGTTACGCTAAATTGTTTGGTTTGATTGTTCATGGCCTTGGTGTACGCAAAAGAACACAAAACACAAATTAAAATCCAAACGAGCACATGTACGCTGAACAACAGATGTTCACTCTTTCGTTCTAACTGCCCTAATGGCTAGCACTGCGCGTCTTGGTGGACGTGGTACCGGGTTTGATTCACGGCGGAAAGCTCTGAAATTGAACCCATTATGATGGTTCGAGTTCCACCTTACACTGTAGGTCTATATCCCATACAGTCTCGGTGCCGAGAAGGGACTCTAATCTCCAACCAAAACATAAATGCGGGACATTAGATTTCAATTTATTATACAATAGTATTTTACTTAGCAGCTAATAAGAGGCCCCAACTCGGCGAAATTAAAATACCCCTAACTTTGCAGTAATTATGTAATATCTTCAAATAGATAAAAGATAATCGAAAAGTGGAACAAGAGCTCCCTAGACAATATTATTTTACATGAGTTCCGTTATCACGACTGACTTATCTGCTTTCGATTTCCAGCCATTTAGAAAATCATCATTTATTTTCGCGTTTGTAAATGGCTGCGAACGAAAAGCTACTAGGTGACTAGTGATAACGGTACCTCATGCAAAATAATATTGTCTAGCGCGATCTTGTTTCACATTTCGGTTATCTTTACTTAATTGAAGATATCCTATAATTACTGTAAAATTAGCAGTATTTTAATTTTGCAGTGATTAGATCTCTGAAGCTTTGAGAGTCTCAATATTGTTGTCTACAAGAATTGCATCTCCTTATCATTGGTGAGCTTTATATAAACACTGGAACTTACCTTATCATTTGTCACTACTAGAGGCTGAAACATCTCATGAACAGAGTCCTTGCAAACAGAACCACAACTTTCTAGCCACAAGACTTATTCAATACTATCTTCTCAGACTGTGGTGGTCTTACTTCATCCCAAAATTTCTCCTTTCTCCAATTTTCCATCGTAAAAGTGTCACTCCTTCCCCCCAAAAAAGACCCAAGAAAGATTCTGGAGGCTGTGTATGCTGTACTACGTGAAAAGATATCTGAAAGGCACCATTTTCTTTATTTTTCGTTACTTTTGGTCATGTTGATACTTGATTGAATGCATCTAGTGTTCCCACAACAAACAAGATTGTGTAGAAATTCTCTCTTTTATTATGATTAAAAAAAAGAGATAGATACTAAACCATGAAGATGTTGAAGGTAAAAAGAATGCTCTTTTTCCTTTTTATGAAGAGTGGTTCCTTTTCTTTTCTTGTATGTATGTGTATATAAATATAGAGAAGGGGAGTTATTTGTTTACTTATATTGGAATTTCCGCTTGCGTTTGACTGTATCTACAAATTTGTCACGGGCTATCCTTTAAAAAAAAAGTTTTAAGAAACAAGATACTTTTTTATGACTTGAAACCGTTATGCAATAAAAGAAGGGTGCATTTAGTTCTTCCATTTGGTCAGCTTTTTTTAAAAAAGGAAAGACAGCACACCCTCGAGCTATGGTGACAATAACTTCTTTTGTCATCATGTGTGGTAAAACAGTATATATACGTAGGTATTTTGTGTCCTTCATATGGATTGCCAAAGGCGAGGTCTCAATGTCACTGTATTTTGTTTTGAAGTATCAGCACAGTTTAGCGTTTTTTATGTACACTTGGAAGCAAAAGTTAATGGTGTCCTGAAGCTAGGAAAGTTTGAAGGTCCAAAAATTAAGCTTATACACAAAAGATACCCATTGAATTTTCCTGTAGAACTATTGTAACTTTTCCTCTGTAAAAGTTCTGACTCTTTGATTCTATAGAAAGCCGGAGTGTTCTATATGGAAGGAATACTGCATTAATTGACGTGTGTATGTGAATATCTGAGTAATGAAGTCGTTATTACTCAGTATTGTATTTTTTGGTATCTTAGTCCTAATTATTTAATCTGTCTCTTCTCTCGTGCCTCCTAGGTTCCAGTTTTATATCTTCTCTTTTATCTCTGTACACGATTTAAAAGTATGTAAGACCGGGAAGTGGCGAGCTGAGTGAGGGGATAAATTGGAAACAGTTTCAGGGCACCACATATACAAAAACTGTTTCTCTACACTTGTTTGTTTATTTGTTAAAAGTTTAGCGTTCTTTCTTAACACCAAGGCTAAATGAGACGTGAACCTACAGATTTTAAGTAGGATCCGAATCATGATTATTTCCAACGGAATTCGAACCCGGGACTCGTGCCTTCAGATCAGCGAGACAGCAGGTAGACACATCCTTCAATATAGGTTAGTATTCATTCTATGTCTAGTGAGAGCTTCTTCGTGGCTAAGCAGTTAGCGTACGCGCCTTTGTCGTGGGAGACCTGGGTTCGGTTCCCGCCGGGAGCTGATATGGTTCAAATTGCACGTTAATCAGTAGGTTCCGTCTCATATAGCCTCGCTGCTCCAAGGGCGGTTAAACTGAAAATCAACTTAACTCAACTCTATCTTAGTGAATTAATTTGGGACAGCGTTAGGATTCAATGGTTCTCCCTTTGTTTCTGCGGCGATCATCTTCCTGATTCTTTAAGTTACAGAGTTAGCTAATAACATTTTGAAATCATAATAGCTGGGGAGAAAGAAGATTGTCTATCATAATCCGGGGATTGAAGTAGAAGCCTTCAGGCTACTTTTCTTTTAGCGTTAGTGAGGTACGAACATTTTTTAAATAATGAACATTTTTTTCTAAAAAAGAACATTTTTTTTTGTAATTGAATAAAGTAATTTGAATAGAAAGGACATCGGTTCATTTTTAGTGGAGTGCAAAAAGAATTTAAAAAAAAAAAACTATTGTCACCTAGTTACAAAAGACACGAACAATGAGTGGTAGGGATAGTAAATGAAGAATAGAATAGAATAGAATAGAAGGTAGAGGGGACAGAGACGGAAGGGTTGGAGTAGAATAATTTGCAACTATTCCCCCGACATTCTTTATACCCCTCCCCCCCCGTCGAACTCCTACACCCACTCTAGAACATTGTCCTCTCATACTGCTACCCCTTTTCATTCTTTCAACTTTGAGAATGGATGGTCTGTAATTATTAGCCCCATCCGGTTGGCAGCACTCCCTCCCCTCAATATGACCGTTCTAATTAACGTAACTAATACTGCACTAAAGAGATTAATATGCAATAATTTACAGCTTTAGCAGAATCTCTGATTAACTGTCTTCATTTGGAAAGCTCATTTTTTTATTATTTTTTTACTCCATTTTGGGAATTAATTAAAAAAAAAGGAAGGAAGCAGGAGAACCAAGGGAAAAACCGGAGATTGAGGGTGGAAAGAAGAAAGAACAGGGAATAATGGATGAAGATTGGTGGAAACTAAGCCCAGCTGTGCGAGCCAATGAAAATGAAGGAGTAGCATCTGGAGTTTCGCATGAGAGTCCAATACTTTATTGCGAATTTCTTATGATGAATGGTTTTGCTACGGGTCGATTTTCCAAGCTTCTGGACCAAACATCTTCAACCCCCAAAAGACGGAACCTTACGTTCATATACTATTGTTCTTTCTACATTAGGTGACCTTGAGGTTGAGGTTAGTACGGGGTTTGCTTGACGTATGTAGGGGAGGA
Organism: Thermobia domestica; assembly: GCF_964235325.1. Lineage (NCBI taxonomy): Eukaryota > Metazoa > Arthropoda > Insecta > Zygentoma > Lepismatidae > Thermobia > Thermobia domestica. The sequence continues at coordinate 379,514,083 of NC_137455.1, read as the reverse complement.
ATAAAACCCCGCCACCGGATATAAGGTTCACATTCTTCATTAGTATATTATTTATTAAAGGCTTGAGGACACATTAATCTAATAGTTAGAACGTTGGACTCACGTTCACGCGGTCCCCGGTTTGATTCCCGGCGAATGTCGTAAGGTAAACTGGGGAGTTACGTGTTTGTCGTAAGGCTGGACGTAGTTCAGCCGGTCGCTAACAGATGGCATTAGAGCAGCTCAGGCCCATAAGGACTGTCATGCCACTGGTTTAGTTACTATAGGTTACTACTGTTTAAAATGTTCATTATACTATCTCAAACTCAGGGCGGAGGTGCATTTGCACCCTAAATGATATCAACGTTAGATCATCCCCAAAGTGCTTGGGCGCAATAACCCCAAATTTATTACTTCCTCTCCCTCCGAAAGAAAAATAGCAGAGGAGATCAGAGCTGGTTCTGACAAAACCAATATAACTTGCTTTGTATTTTTTTATACATTAAATTTATTCCATTTAGCATTCATAAAACCATCATTATCCTATGATTGTGCCGAGTTTGATTGTGCTGTTTTCAATGAAAATGTGTATACCCCCCCCCCCCCAAAGATCTCATGAATGCAACCGGTGCCCTAAAACCTACTTGTGTGTACCTTTGCGTGAGACATACAAGTTAGTCATAAGTCTTGCAATATCCTTGTATACAACTTACCTTCATTTATTACAGAGTAGTTAAAGCAAGCTAACATTCAAGGTATAGTCTAGCTCCTTGTGTTAGACTGTCTACAACCTTCTCCCTCCCAGTTACTTGATTTCACGTCTATATCATATCTTGTCCTTAAAGGAAAACAAATCAATCACTGGTGCTTCCATCTACTGTTGGTTGGTGAAGCATCGTGATTACAGGAAGTGCGTCATAGACTGATATTTGTCATTTCTTGTACATATTAATTGACATTGAAAAGTTAGAGCGAAAGCAATGCCAACTGTTATCACATAAACAAACTTTTTGTGGCTTTATACTATTCTTAAGAGGCTTAATCATTGCCAAATTATGATACCGCTAATTGTATAGTAGTTACAGTATGTGGTATCTTCTAATAGATAAAAAGATAATCGAAATGTGGGACAAGAGCGCGCTAGACAATGTTATTTTGCATGAGGTACCGTTATCACGAGTCAGTAGCTTTCCGTTTGTTGCCATTTAAAAACGAAAATAAATACCGATTTTCTAAATGATTGGAAATCGAAAACATATAAGTGAGTCGTGATAACTGTATCTCATTGTAAAATAATATTGTCTAGCGATCTCTTATTCCATTTTTATTATTATCTTTTATCTAATTGAAGTATACCACATTAACGATATTTTAATTTCACCGTGATGGGGCCACTTAAGGTTGTTCTCTTTAAACTTTAGGCCCACGTTCCATTTATATATTCTTGGTGATGGAAATGAATTCTAAATTTATACAAACTAACTAAAACGATGTTGTATATTACATTTTCACATGAATCTTAGATCAAACTGAGATATTTTGGCTAGATGTCATCTCTCTACCACCATGCTATAGTGCAGGAGCCAAATTAATAAGATGGAAGAATTTCATAATATTTGGACGATAATTAGATATATCCTTTTAGACTTATGGGTACATTTTCTGAATTGGGACTTTTTAAAAAATATATTGATAGGAACTGATAGTTCTTGTTGAATACATGTGTGTGAATGTTCAGGGGGTGGCGCCAAAATCTAATACATTATAAGAAGACTCATCATGTTGTCCTGCAAAACTTTATCATTCCCAAGAGAGTCTCTCAAAAAGAAACGGACCAGACAAGATATCTGTTTGGATATAGCAGGGGATACTTCCTAGTTTTTTTTTTTATTATTACTATTTCTTTGGTTTTTCTTTCTGAAGTATAGGGATAGAGATGAACTTTGTTGTGGGGGGGAGACATGGCGAGGGAAGAGGGTGAAGAACTAGAATTGAGATTGTAGGAAGAGAAATAAGAAAAGTAAAAAAGAAATAACGGCCGTAAAAAAGAGAAGAAACTAGAAAAAAAAGAAAGAAATTGGGAGATCAAGTTTTACAATTTAAAAGTTTTGTGAGCGTTAGATTTATTGCTCAACTCAAGCGATAAATTTGTTCACGGGAGAGACTAAATTTTACCCACCTCCCACTCTTCTTACTCACTGTACCTATCTCCCTATCCACCCCCTCCTTCCCCCTCTCGTCTCAGGTTTTCCAACTCAGCTTCTGACCCTTCCGAAAGAATTCACCGGAAATCCGTTTCCTAAATATATACCATTTGTGTCATTTCTTTTTGAAAAAAGAAACAATAATTTACATTTTTTTCTCTACTAAAGAAATTCAAAAGGAAAAAAAGGAAAAAAAACAAATAACGACGTGTATTACTTTCGACTATTGAACTTAAGATGTTAGAAATAAAAAAAGAATTGCTAATACAACTTCTCAAATTTCTTTCTGTGAATGAGAGAAATATTTATTCATATCGACATTCGTTTCTAAAACTATAACAAATCGAAGCTGTTCATCTTCTTCTGAGTTCCGGTTGTCAAATGTACAAATTTAAATTTCTCAATTTCTTTGACTCTTTTTTTTTTTTCTTCCTGTAGCAGAAGAAAAATTAAGATGGGGGTTGTAGTTAGATTTATCGAAAATATTTTCAATTTATACATTTTTAAGGGAGCAAGGTTGCTCAGTGGTACAGCGATCACCTCTGGTGCGAGAAGTATCGGGTTTGATTCTCTGGCTACACGAGTTGGGGTGGACAACACAATTTCCTCCCACCTTCTCATTACACAAATTAGCTCATGCTCATTCACTTTGATTAAGCATCCTTTCCTTTTGCCTAAAGGACATAATCGTGTGACGTTAAACTGCTAATATAATTTCATTGCAATTCATATACAACTAGCAGAATGTCCATTCTTTGCACGTGGAGAATACGTTTTCATTTTGGAAATAAAGGATACCAATCAACTTAGGGATTCTAAAAACTATGAATTCGATATTAATACCAGTCACTTTCAATTAGTTTTACATGTCACCATCCCCCCTCCCCTTCCCCTTAGGAGTACTAATGAGGGTTGAATTTGGATTTAAATTGCTTCGGAAGTTTCACTGTTCATCTCAGCAACCCCACAAACTATGCATTCGACACTAATATCGGTCATTTTCGATCGTTTTTTATATATATCTTCCCTTCCCCTCCCCAACTTGCGGGGTTGAATTTGGACTGGAACGGCATCGGATGTGTCTCAGCGGCCCCGAAAACTATGTATTCGACACTAATATTGGTTGTTTTTTCTTTATTTTATATATTATATCTCACCCCTTCCCCGAACCCAAGTTGTGACCTCAAAGTGACATGATAAAAACCATCCCAGGCCCAAACTTCATCTATGTTGAAAATTTGATCGAAACCGGTTGGATGCAGGCCGGTAGCCAGCCCAAAAATGTAGGGGGGGCCCGGCTGAAGTTAGGGGGGCCCGATCCAAAAATATTATAGTTCATCATCATATTATAGTTCATCTGCAAGCCTACCGTGAAAATTTTAGGGGGGCCCGCCCCCCCCCCCTAGACTTTCTCTGGATACGGGCCTGGTTGGATGGTTCAAGGTGTATGAAGTGGCAAACACTTTCATTTTTATGTACATATATACTTAGGTGTATAGATGCATGTTCGAGTCACAATCTTAATGTGTTACGTAATGCTAGTCGTAAACCAAAATTCTGTACTTTTTCCATTGAAACTAATGTAAATACAATTAGTACGTTCTGTCTGCAGACATGGTATTGTATGTACTTTATGTGTTAAGTGGTTTTTTTTTTGTGTGTGTGTGTGTGTGTGTGTGATGAAGACTACAATTATCCTTTTTAGAAACAAAAAAGTAGCAGTATATTAAAACAAAACAATGAGAGCTCAAAAACAGAAAAGTTACAAAAAAAAAAAAAAAAGGTACTTTATGAACACAGCATTCTGACATTTCAACTCAGCAAGTCTCAAGTCAAAAAACTAGGAATAACAATAATACTAGTGGCGTATGCAGTAGGGTGGTTCCATGTCTTACCATCCCTTCAATAAGATATTACGAAAAATAAACAGTATGGTGTGTTAAGATAAATTTATATATATCCTGAAAATATAACTTTAGACCATGCATCCAGTGACGTAACTTGGGGGCAAACGGGCTTGCGACTTGGGCGCCAGATTGGGGGGCGCAAAACTGGGTAAATATTTATTTTCACTATAAGGCCAGAAAATTAGTTTAAACAGACGTAAGATCATTAAAAAAATACCTCGAAACTTAACAGAACAACAACGACTCACCAACCTTAGGATCATGCCCATAGAGCATAAGTTAGCTTCAAAGCTATCTTTTGAGGACATTGTAAAAGCCTTTGCAGCCAAAACAGACTACAAAGTTAAATTTTAGTTCCCGCTTTTTGTCTTTTCATTTAGCTCACATAGATTTAAGAGATTTGTAAAACGTTCGAGTATAATACTCGAGACAATTACTTGACTGTTTGTCATAATGAAGTATTCTATTCTAAAGCAACAGACTGTTGATTCATTCTACACTATGCACATCCCGATATAATTCCAAAAACATTGTGATTTGCAGTTATTATGAATATGTTAAGCATGCTACTCTCAAATTATTTAGCAATCAAATACTAATTAGTTTGGTATTTTATCTTGTACTAAAAATTAAATTATGTACTGCAATTTTGAAATCAATATTTACCAAATTACTGTGTGATGCCAATATCAGATGGAGTGTTTTGGTTTGGTTTGTCAGGGGGAGGGGGCACTAAGGCCACTTCTTGCCCCGGGCGACAACTAACCTAGATGCGTCGCTGCATGGATCTCCCTTTGATTAACTTCGTGTACGCCACTGAATAATAGTAATAGTAATAGAGCCAAGAAAACTAAACACATATTTTCGTTCCCTTCTATAATAACGATATTTCATCAGTGAAAATTGCAGAACAAGAAAAGTAATAAACAATCTGCTGTTAAAATAAAGGCTTCCGAATAAAGTAAGAATGTGGTGAATACAACCGAAATAAGTCATCTGTACGAAGAGGAATGTTGCTCTTCTCTCTTCTGTATTGTTTCCACTGACTTTGGACATTACGTCTCGAAATATTACATCATCCTTAATAATATTATATGGACAATAATACTCAAAATTTATGCCTTCAGTGGCTTTCGGCAAGTTAACATATAAGAGTTAGGCAACAGAAGCAGTTTTTTCTATGCATATTACCTAATTTATAAGAATGTTGTGTGTTTCATAATTATTTAGCGAATAGAAGAAATGTTCGTTACGATTTACTATTATCTCAAATGATGAGTTGCTAGTTAGTTGCAACAATGGTTGCAGATATTTCAATGGGAGAAATCCTCTCCTCTCTTATCAATCATTCAAGAAAATATGAGAAGTTAATTCAGTTTTTCCATAATTTTCGTTTCTCATAGAAGTTATGCAAATGTTAAAAGAGTGTTCAGGTAGACTAGCAAGTGGTTGGCTCGTTAATTTGCTTAATTGTTATTTCACCTAACAGTTTATCAGCTGTTATTCCCGGATAAAAATAACATCCGCCATTTTAGGCAAATTCCGAATCCGCATTTGGCATGATTCTCACTGCACCTAACGATCTTATCAAGGAGGAAACATTAAACGAAATACGCTACGATTATGCCCTTTTAGGCTAAGGGAGACGATTATTAAGCCAAGTGAATGATGAGAATGATGATAAAGTACTTGTTGGAATGAGAATGTGGAAGGAAACTGGAGAATCTCGAGAAAATCCACGGACACGATGTTGTTAACCATAACCTTACTTTACTGGGTATTGAACCAGGAACTCGACGCACCAGAGGTAGGCGCATTACCACTTTTTTTTTTAAGTTAACTGATTCACCGAACGTGTCTCAGCAACTTGCTTGAACTATTTATTACTAATTTTACTTGCTTTACTCGTTTAACGCTTTTCTAATCACCTAGAACGACAGGGGCACGACACGAACACAGAGACATCGAGGAGAGTTAAAATCACAAAGGCTGTCCCATCGGGAATCGAACCCGGGACCCCGTACATCAAAGGCGCATGTGCTAGCTACTAGACCAGCGAGGAGGGTACCCACTGAGCCACCGTGCCCCGTATCAAAAAGGAAAGCCTAAGTAATACATGTAACCAGTATTGATTTCAAGGGGTGGCCCGGAATGAATCTTTCAGAAAGGAAATCTTTCGGGGAAAATATCGGATCGTGCTCAATTAGGGCTACCAGTATTTCTTTATTTATCTATTTATTTTATTTATCAACACAACAGGCAGATGCCTAATTAGAGTGTTGAAATATTACAATTCATTTTTAGAAGTTTTTTTTTTTTTTTAAGTACCTTGTACGACATTGTACAGATATCACTTTTATCATGTTTTTGACATAATTTGTTGTAAATAGAATATATTCTCCAGATTGGTGACTTCAGCATTATATTGGTCCTAGACCTTTTTGCAATAGAAGAGACCTATATTATTAGCTCTGAATTCTAGTTGAAGAAACACGGAAGTTTAATAATGATATAAAGTTTGAGCAATCGAATTTATTTTGAAATATTTTTTTGGAGAAATGCTAGATAAGTAATATTACGCCTTTGTTCTAATGAGTAAACATTAAAATTGTCTAGCATTGTACTATAGTTTTCAAGTAAGTGATAAATTCTAATTACTTTGTATATTAAATACCTAAGCAATTTAGATTGAACTTTTACAATTTATTGGCGATACTTTTTTTTTTTTTTTTTTTTTTTTTTGCAAGGGATTCCAAGATACAACAGGATATTCTAACTTGGAGCGTACTTAGAAACATTTTCAAAAGTGTTTTAGTATTACTGATGTCCCTATTACTTCTAATTATGAATCCTAATAATTTTCAAAGCGTCATGAGTTACAGTTTCGATGTGTTTTATGAAGTAGTACTTTAACCTCCTATGTATTGAAATTCCCCCCACTAGGAGAAATCGTCACTCACATGTAACAATATTTCTATACCTATCAACTTATACACAGGGTCACACCCACACGAGGGTCCATCGGGTTCGGAACCTCTCGTTTCTACAAACTTCATGATTCAACTGACATTTGTGCACTTTCTTACCACAAGCATATTTGTTTAACAAATGAATTATTATTAATGTAACCTAAAGGTTTGATTTTAGACCAATTGTACTGTATGTTTTCATGTAAGAATAATCTTGTTCTACTATTTTTTTTTTTCTGAGAATATAGGTTCAATAGTTAACAAACGTTCAATACTACATAGATGTATTGGATTCCTCGGCGTCGCCGCTCCCACCCCCCCTCCCCAAGAAAAAACTTTGTAGTCCTCTCAAAGAAAGTTCCTGGATGTGCGCTTGCTTATATGTATAAATTCTACTAGAGAAAATATGTAAATTAACGCGATTTCCATTATTTCAAATGAGAGTCAATGGAATCTCCATTATGATATATTTAAATTGATGGGATTTTCATTATTTTATATGGAAATTAATGTGATTTCCATTACTTTATTTGAGAGTTGATGGAATTTCCATTATTCAATATGGAAATTTAAGAATTTCCATTATTTTATGTGGAAATTAATGCTGTCTCCATTGTTTTACACTGGAAAATTCGATTCCAGATACAAGATTTTCATGAAGCGAGTAACTTTGTGGAAAGAGTTAGTCTTGTAAGTCCAGATATCAGTTCCTATACACGTGAATTAAAAATTGCCATAGTTTTACATTGAAACCATGTACTCATTGTGATACTAGGCCTACTAACACATATATTTCTTATTGTTTCTTTACAGGTAAGATGCTACAAGATAGTATGCATATTACCTCCTGCCACCTAGACATGTCTTCTGATTTTGTAAGTAACGGAATTTATTTACTATGACAGACATGTGCGTAAGGAACCGTATGAGAAATGATAGCCATCATCGTAAGACTATGAAATGTACCTGCGTTCGATGACAGTATCTAAATTGATACATTTCTTTATTCGTCGTGATTTCAGTATTCGTCATATTCGTCATTACAAGTAAAAATGGACTGTTTGTGTGTGTGTGTGTATCAGTATAAAAGTCATTACGTGAACTAACGAGTCAGACGATAGAACACAGCATAGATATGCTACAAGCAAAGAATGGACTATTTATGTGTGTGTATCAGTATAAAAGTCATTACGTGAACTAACGAGTCAGACGATAGAACACAGCATAGATATGCTACAAGCAAAGAATGGACTATTTATGTGTGTGTATCAGTATAAAAGTCATTACGTGAACTAACAAGTCAGGCGATAGAACACAGCTTACATGTGCTTCTAGTAAAGACTGGACTATTTGAGTGGGTATGTGCATCAGTATAAAAGTTATTACGTGAACTAACAAGTCAGGGGATAGAACACACCATAGGTTAGCTACAAGTAAAGACTGGACTATTTATGTGTGTGCGTGTGTCAGTATAAAATTCATTACGTGAACTAACAAGTCAGGGGATAGAACACAGCATACATTTGCTACAAGAATGGATTATTTGTGTATGTGTGTGTGTATTAATATAAAATTCATTATGTGAACTAAGTCAGGGCATTCAATACAAGAGTAAAAGAAAAGAAAAAAAATTATATGTGCCCGTGTACAGTAATTTAAGTAAGTATGAGAAGCAGTGGGTCCTTGGGTCCCCTTGTGTACCCGTCAATGAGTGAAAGCATATTTTTCGATGTATGTTTAAGTTTGATGTACACGTGTATTATAGTTAATGTTAATTATCAAAGACAACTCTCCTATCATCACGGTTGTATTGTAAATTCATCAATTGCATTTGTATACGCCTTTAGACCTTCATTAATTTATTGTAATTATATTGAGTAGAATAAAAAGATACACAAATGAAGAAATGTAATTTTTTCTAAATTCAGTATTCTGGAATATGTATATATATAAATCATAATTTTAGTTAGTATTGTCTCAAACCATAGTACATACTGATATCTTGCTATACTAAGGGACGGCGTTTGTGCATTTAAAGCGGCGCATCGAGTTACCTTTAAATGCTGTTAGCAAACGACAAGGCTACGATGTTGCCAGAGAGCTAGATGTATCTCATGTATCTGTCAAGTACTCGCATTGCAGTACATCTACTTAACCACGGCAACATCTGGTCAAAGCCTTTATTTTTCATTCGCCTAGCCCAGCCCACACGCAATCGACTGTGTCCCATCTTTTACTTACGCGTTTCAAAGTCTTAATGGTAGCATTTTAGTACCAGTTTCACCTTTAATAAGTGGCCTATTTTTGAACATGTTCTTCTTGGCCATGAATAACTTACTTTTCAGCGTCATATAACTTCGGTTTCGTCGATTTTTCTCAAAACCTACACATGAGAATTTGCTGTCAAAAATATGATTTTGTTTAGACAAATCAGACCTATTGATAAAAAAATGTGCGTCACTTTGGAATACTTTTTTCAGTATACATTAACACAATAATATTGTAGAATTTCCCTTTATTGAATAACGGTAGGAGTTTCAAAGCAAGGAAGTGTCGAAGAATAAGTTAATTGTGGTAATGTTTACGATATTCAAACAAGAATATTGAACAACAAATAAAGTAAATAAGATTTTCTTTATGAAATGAAGTCTAAATAATTTCTTCTGCTTCACTTTTTTTATTTCGAGAATTTTCAAAATGACTGATAAACAATGATTTGGATTTTTTTTTTTAAACGAAAAGAGATTCAATGTGATTTGGGATTTATTAGTTATTTTAAACACCTCAAACAATGCTTTCCTCGTTAATGTAAATGGATTAAGAGGCCTAATCACTGCGAAATTAAACTATCGCTAATTTTACAGTAATAAATAGGGTCAAATAGATAAAAGATAATCGAAATGTGGAACAAGAACGCGATAGATAATATTATTTTGCATGAGATACCGTTATCACGGGTCACTTAGTAGGTTTCCGTTTGCAGCAATTTAGAAACGCGAAAATAAATGCCGATTTTCTAAATGGCTGGAATTCGAAAGCAGATAACTGAGTCGTGATAACGGTATCTCATGGAAAATAATATTGTCTAGCGAGCTCTTGTACCACTTTTCGATTATGTTTTTTTTTTTTATCTATTTGAAGATATCACATAATTACTGTAAAATTATTTGTATTTTAATTTTGTCGTCTTCTTAAGGAGCTTCACTGAGGTCCGAGGAATTTTAAGTTGACTAAAGAGACTCCAAGAAGTACTTGAAGTCACGATTATTCAGTTGCCAATCAATAAACCCCACAAAATTCCAGTCTAAAGTAGAAATGTAACATCTCAAGGAATTGGCTAATACGAGTTAAACATTTCAAAACAAAATTTTCATTGAAAGAGACAATGTTCAACACGCCATCCTTTATTACGAGCCTTGATTGTAAATATTTATTTGATTTTAGATATTCTTTCTTTTTCTGTTTTGATTATAAGTTAGGTTTCTATTTACGTGTTGGAGTGTGATTGATTTCAGCTTTACATCCATTTTTAGCAATGAGGCCAGTATGAGACGTGGATCTACAGTTTTATGTGGGACCCAATCCACATGTCCCCACCAGGAATTGAATCTGGGTCTCCTGAGCTGAAGTTACGTGCGATAACATGTAAGAATATACAGGGTGTTTTAAAACAACACGGACAACATTTGGGAGATGATTCTTGACACCAAGATAAGGCAAAAAGTATAGACCAACTTGAGTGCACAAATGCTTTCTTTCGGAGTTATAGGGGCTACGATGGCTCAGTGGTAGAACGTTCACCACTGGTGTATGGGGTCCCTTCGTCGTGGACAAACACCGTGTGCGTGTGTTTTCTCGGAATTCTCCTGTTTCCTCCTCCTTTCCTTCTGTTTCCATCATTTCATTAATTTCTCATCATCACCGTCTCCTTTAGCCTAGCCGTTATAACTGTGGGAAGTAAAACTCAAAGATTTCATTTCATTTTATTTTGGAGTGATAGGCTGCCGAAAACATGAAAAAATTAAAGCTCCAAAACTTGGGAACTACCGTAGCCGGGTCAAGACTTGACTTATGAACTAATATGTGCCCTATCCAAAAATACATATTTCAGTATTCTAAGGTACTCACGCAACAATTTTTATAGAAGAGTTTGGCTATGGGTATATAATTTAAAACCAATTACCTCTATGAAAATTATTGCGGAAATACCACAGGATTCTGAACCTTGTATATTTGGATAGCGCAGATATGTATTAGCTCCTAAGTGAAGTCTTGATCCCACTACGGTATGTCCTATAGTTTTGGATCTATGGACTTTTAAAGTTCATTTTTTTTATGTTTTCGGCAGCCTATAACTCCGAAAGGAAGCATTTGTGCACTCAGGTTGGTCTATACTTTTTGTCTTATCTGTCTTATCTTGGTGTCAAGAATCACCTACCAAACGTTGTCGATCTTGGTGTGAAACACCGTGTATATTATAACAACATATAATTTTTAAAAAATCCATTTTGAGTGAAGTCTTTGTAACTGTACTAATGAAAAGTAACTTGTAAATCATTGAATTGGACTCGTGAAGACACAGTAGCAATCTTGTATTATATTTCTTGTTCATCTCTCTTGGAACTAATATATATATCTTCCAATATGGTGATAAAGGAATCCGAAAGATACAGTAAAGAGGTGTCTATTAATAAGGATTCAATAGGTGGAAGTAATAGGGGGTGATAGCGTTGAATGGGATGAACTACTGGTAGATCTAGTAGTCACTCTTTATTCCATTTTTTCCTTTCTGTTCTTTATGAACTACCCAGTTTTTCTTCTCCTTCTTCTACTATTTTTTTATCATCCATTCATTCTCTCCTGCACATTCTGTGATTTACCTCATTGTTGGTGCTATCAGGGGTACTTTATCTTGACATAATGTTATACCATTTCGCCATATCAGGTTTGGCGTTATTGCATCAACGAGCATTGCTTCTGATGGGTCCTTAACAAATACATATTTTATAAGGGGCAGCAGAAGAAGAGGAGGCCCCGCAGAGAAAAAAATATGGCCGTCTTCCGCCTCTCTCTCTCTCTCTCTCTCTCTCTCTCTCTCTCTCCCTGTAGTTGTTTATTAGAGATGATAGAAAATATAGCTTATGGCCGTGGTACTAGTGAACCGCAAAAATGTTCCATTTTAAGGCAATTTTCTTTTCAGTTTTTCATTCTTTTTTTATTTATTGATACGAATGATATGATATCCCCCAACCTTTATTCTACCACGTTTTCTTCGCACATTTCTTATATTTTCTCTGTGTGTGTGTGTGTGTCTTACTCACACACACCTACACACTAATGCACTCACCTTTGACCTGTATACGTGATCCTATCTTTCAGAGCTCTGGTGTCTACAATACGGTTTTTGTGTAGAGAGCACATTATATGCTTCAATAATGGCAAAAGAATACCCTTAAGCGATTGAGTATATATATATATATATATATATATATATATATATATATATATATATATATATATATATATATATATATATATACCCTACTACCCTCCTGTATGGTTGCTTTTATTGCGGAAGAAAGTGATAGGTGTGTAGGGTAGGATGGGGTAAGTTTTTCCTAGTGGTGTTTTGGAGAAAAAAGTGAGCAACGGAAACGAAAGAAACATCAACTCATATACCAAACGTGACGCCATCTATTGGGTGGTAAGGTGAAATTTGGTCGTCGGTAGACATTATGGCTCCCTTATTCGATCACAGAAAACAGAGCGAAAGAGAGAGAGAGAGAGTAAAAATAAGAGGAACTCCATTTATTGGAAGCAGTTTTCTAACCCATAATATTCCGTATCTGAACTGTGGGTGAACAATACATATCCTCCACCCCTCCTTTTTCCTCTGGCACTTTTATTCATCCAGCATCCCTCCAAATTTATCCTTCTTTCGTCTCACCCCCCCCCCTCGAGTTTTCTCTTGTATCCTCTGCACTAGGGTCTTTCCGTTCCTTTCTTTTGCTTTCTGTACATTTTCTTCTTTGTTTTTTACTGTAATCTTGTCACTGTTTTGTTCCCATATTTTCATTCGGAAAATTAATCTACGGTTAAGCATTAGTCTATTATCTACTCTCTAGTGTATTAGTAACCACAACAGTATTTAATGAGTTTGGTACCTAATGTTCATTATTTCAAAGGTTTTTCCGTCACAAAATGGATGTTCGAATTCTGATTGATTAATAAATATTTGAACAGTGAACCCATTAATTGCAGAATAGTGATACTACTAGCAACAACTGAAATGGTACACTGAGAACAGACGGCGATATATTGTACAAATATACGGAATCAATATGTTTACTACAAAAATCTGCATGGAGCATACGTTATGCATATGCTACATCTCGCTTAGATGTTACATCATGCCACAATAGAATGTCTTACATCTAACAGTCTTCCTATATTACATACGTTTACGTATGTTACATACGTCTGCTATATGTTATATATGTCCATCTGTATGTGTGCACCTTACCGCCTATACACAGTTCTTTCTTTAATACTGAAACTAGCTATAGATGGAGCACATATAAGTAAAATATTATAAAATGCACGTTTTCAGTATACGTTTGGTTCAGGATGTTACATAAGTCGTACGTTAAGTCATACGTTATCAGTTATACGTTTGGTCCAGGATGTTACATTTAGTCGTACGTTAAGTCATACGTTTTCAGTTATACGTTTGGTTCAGGATGTTACATGTAGTCGTACGTTAAGTCATACGTTTGGTTCAGGATGTTACATATAATCGTACGTTAAGTCATACGTTTTCAGTTATACGTTTGGTTCAGGATGTTACATATAGTCGTACGTTAAGTCATACGTTTTCAGTTATACGTTTGGTTCAGGATGTTACATATAGTCGTACGTTAAGTCATACGTTTTCTGTTATACGTTTGGTTCAGGATGTTACATATAATCGTACGTTAAGTCATACTTTTTCAGTTATACGTTTGGTTCAGGATGTTACATATAATCGTACGTTAAGTCATACTTTTTCAGTTACACGTTTGGTTCAGGATGTTACATATAGTCGTACGTTAAGTCATACGTTTTCAGTTATACGTTTGCTGCAGGATGTTACATAAGTCGTACGTTAAGTCCAAAAACTACAGAATTTGCGCATTTAATCCTACATTTTTACGTACTTCAAGTAGTTTTTTCTCTGTGTAAGAACAAAGAAACACTATTGGTTTATTGGTTAATATTTGAAGGTTCTGTAAAACAGTTTTCTTGATAGAGAAAAATAACATTTTGTGACAGAATCAAATGTGCAGTAAACAGGACTCTCAAATGGAATTTTCTCAAATGGTTTGGTTTCTGGTGTTATTTTGTTGACACTTTTCTTAATACGCTAGTGCATTAAGAAAACAATGAGAACAAACTCTGAAATACTCGTAAACGTAGTAAAACCTATGTATTATTAATGAAGTGAATTAGAATTCAATTATTGATGAAGAAATTTACAAAACTACTGCATTGTAGAACATATTATCTGACATATCGAATGGGCTATCCTGTGGAGAAGCTCTTCTGGGTATTTAACACTTCACATACCATATTTCTTAACTTATTAATAGTAGGTACACCTTTATGACCTGCGGTTAGAGTAGCTGCCTTGGCGTGAGAGACCCGGGTTCGATTCCTGGCGGGAGCTTATGTAGTTCGGATTCCACGTTAATCAGTAGGTTCTGTCTCATATAGCTTCCCTGCTTAACAGGACGTTAAACTCAACTCAACTCAACCTTTATGACCTGACTGTTACACAAACGGAAAAATGCATCAACAACATCGCTCAGAAATTCAACAATATGAAAGTAAAGTATGCTCAATGAAAGATCCTGTGTGATTTTGGTGTGACATGTCTGTTTCCACAAACTAAAGCTATAACTGAACTTTCTCTCTTGAAAATAGCAGTAACTTGGAATTTTGATTAGCATTTCATTACGATAGAACTCCTGTGTGACTATATGATCCAAGTTCGATTCCTACTGGAAATTCTCGTAGTTCGGTTCCCACGTTAAGGTGTAGGTCCACATTTCATATATAGTATTGGCACTGATACAGATGTTGAGCCCTTCACGTTGGCCTGCACAGCTTTGGTAAACATGGTCCCGGATTTTGATTCCCAATGGAAGAGCATTGGATGTCCCACAGCGGATGGATTCACCTTAAAACTGTATATCCATCTTATGTAGTCATGATGTTGAAATATATACGAAAACATCCAACCTTACCAACCAACCACTTTCATTACTTAAACCAATCCACTTGGTAACAACCCTTTGTGGGCCTCAACTGCTCTAACGCCATCTGTTAGCCACCAGCCAAACTACATTCAGCCTAGCGACGAACTCTGGGCCAGTACGCTCCGTCGTCCTATCTCTAACAGGTGTATCAGGAGCTCTTTAGACCTAGTTTCCATCACGTCTTTTATTCACGTGGCTCCCAAGTTTGCCTCACGACGCTAGATGGACGCCGAAAATTGGTTCGAACCCAGGACCACGCGGATGTGAGTCAACACTTTAATCATTAGACTACAGTGCTCCTACAATTTTACTGCTTTTTTTTTTTTTTAGGTATATTACATGATAGCTATATTGAGAATGAGGGACACGATGACTGTGAGAGAGCTAATAGTGAGAGTACGAAAGTCCCTGATTCGATTCCAGGTCAAGCAAGCTCATGGTGGACAATATCGTCTCTATGACTTCCCTCGAGGTTCTCCCGTTTTCTTACACATTCTAATTCCACCAATTTTTCTATAACAATTTACTTTCATTAGCCACTTATCTTCCTTTAGCCTAAAAGGCAAAACGTGAGACGTAAAACGCAAAGTGTAATTTCATAATATTAAGCTTAGAGGCTAATGGAAGAAAGATACGTCAGTTAAAATTATCTCCTGGTTGAATATAAGGTGACTTCAATCACAATAATGACCTAAAATCGAACCCGGGACATTCCAGTTTCGAGATAAATTATCCCTTACTTTTCTTCCTTGGGTATTCCTCGGACCAGCCGCAAATTTAAACACTTTGGAGAACTTGGCGCTAATCTTGACCGCATCATAGATGTTATTAACGAAAATGTACTGAGAATGTACTTAGATGGGATGTAATTACCTTGTGAAATAATTAATAGTAGTCCTGTGGCACCAGAAACCTTTCTTTCTTTCTATCAATAAAAGGGTATTATTTTTACTTGAATGAACGATGCGGAAGTTGATTCTTGTTGGCCGAGCGTTAATTGAAATCCGCAACCGAGATCAAAGTTCAGGAAGAGGGAGAGAATGAGAAAAGGCTAGAAATCAAGGGAGTGAGAGAAAGAGAAGAAGAGATTTGATTGCAAGAAGACCAATGGAAGAAAAGGAAAGGAGAAGAATGGATGACTTTGAGGTAAAAGATAGAGGACGCCCCTCTAAGTGAGGTACAAGTGACATATATCAGGAGAAAGAAGCAACTTCAGTGGAAAGAGATGAGTGTGCAATCGAGGTGTGAGTTTTAGCGTTGGAAGTTTCAAGGAAGATTTCTTTTTCCACAAATACAATGAGCTAAGAAGTCTTGTGTTTTCCCCACTGAATTCATTACACTGAACTTCGTTAGGTAAGAAGTGTACTTAATACCCGAGTGAAATATTGTTCGTGGTTTAAGGGTTGCATAGTAACAGAGGTAATCAAAAGGCACGGTTAGCTAGTACATGAAATTCATCTGTGTTGGCCACAATTCACCATAGGCCTTATTTAAAATAAATAAATAAATAAATAAAGTTAAAGAACTTTCCGAAAGTTATATATAATCCGTAAGAACTCCGAAATTAGCTTTAAAAAAAAGCTAATTAAAATGTGAAGAATAATATATATACCATTGCTTGTAATCAATCGGGTAAAGGCACAAAGTGACTATAAGTTATGAATTCTAACTTTTAACGTTAGTATAAGGACCAAGTTACAGACTAATATGAAGATCCATTAATTCTACAAATTCATTAGTTTTTTTTTTTTAAGTTTAACGTCTCATGATTATGCCTTTTAAGGTAAAGGGCACGGATGATTAATGAAAGTTAATATTATAAAATTAAGTTGTTTGGGGTTCTCTCACCAGAATCTAGAATTACATGCACTAAAGCGACGCACTAGTCACTAGACTAGCCTGGAGGGCTTCAATAGTATGAGTGCTTGTTCTGTACAATTCGTGTCTATGATAGAACCAAATCAAATATCATTTCTGTGACAATTTATATATATATTGCAGGAATATTTGGGATATTTTATCAAAATTATTGTAAACATGTACAGAATGGTTCTAGCTTACTTCCCTGAGGTACACCAGATTAAATTTACTATACTATATTTGGTAGCTTATCACAATAGTAATATTGTAGGTAGACTTTTTTTTAAAAAAAAAAAAAAGAAATCTAACCCTAATTCTTTGTATGGGTGCTGCTGCTATGATAAGCAATGAGAATTTGCCCATAATTGTAACTTGAGTTTTTGCTCAAAAATTTGCGATAAAAAGTGCCCACTAGCAGCTGGTATAAAAACTAAGATTATCAATTATGTGGAAATTCTCTTTACTTATCATTACTTAACCTAAAACACATATGTTGTAGTAATTTTACGACAACAGTGTTGCCAAAGGCCGCATTTCTGTCAAAAAAAACACTCATTTCAGGACTTGCATTAAATAGTCTTTTTACGTGGCAACACTGCATCAACTTTGCCACATTTTCACACCAATGAATAAATGTTGATGCATACTGCACATATACACAGAGATTCAGCCTCAGAAAGTCAATTTTCTACAACTGAATATTGATTTTCTTAATTTTGTACATTTTTTATTTTACGCTTTCTGTGCTCTCTTTCGCCACTACATATAAACGTTACAAATTCCAACATTGGTCATGATCTCGAAAATATCTACATAGAACACGTTTAAATTTGTTTCAAGTCGCATGTCTTTATCGTTCTTGGTTCAAAAGATATAATCAATCACCCTTGGGTTGCGCAACTTTACGGCCACACTGTACTTATCGTACAAATGATCCAAAAAGTTCCAGAAGTGTCATCTCCTATACTACCAAATCTACCTTCAATCCGTTAATACCAAGGATATTATAAAATAGAGGATCTGTCCATACAAGAAAATCGGGAAGCCATACGTCAGAGCTTCGCCACACCTACTCTGCCCACTCCGCGCCACTAAGATCGCGATGTTTCGAGCGAACAATCAAGGCGGAAATGAGAGTAGCCAATCAAACGTGTCGGCTCAGACGATGATCGGTTGTTTTTTGGCTTCATTGAGTTCATATGTTGAAGATACGTATGGGCAGATCCTCTATTTTATAACATCCTTGGTTAATACAGAGTCCGAGCAGTAGGCTCCTAATTCAGGTCATCTATACCCTTGTCATGCGCAGATGGATATTTGTAATATTGTGTAACATCTCTGGTGTGATGAAGAGCGCTATAGAGGGCATCATACAATTATTCCATTGTTGTTTGCCTGCAGCAAAGATCAAAGATTGTATTTCTCAATATTTCGATTATTATGCATAATTAGGGTGTTTTTCACACTTTCTGCTACAAAGTTTGGAAGGTAATTCTACACTCTTAAAGAAGCTTAAAAAAAAAAAAAAAAACATTTTTAAGTCGAAATAGTCTTATTTCCTAAGTTACCAATTTCAAATGTATAAGAAAACTACTTTGACACTACGTATCACAAAAAATGTTGTTTTTACGAAAGCAATGAAGAAAATTTTAGAATCCGCTAAGAGCATCTGATCCTAAATGTGAAGAATACATCACAATAAAGTTTTCATACTCATGTACCTTTGTTTGAGAGTCTCTGCTTCTACGGAGGCTTTCTTCTGAAGAAATTGTTCAAGATTCTCTTCTTACTATGGAGATCTCTTTCGAAGAAACTGTTCAAGATTCCTTACTTCGTATGGAGAACTTTTTCTGAAGAAATTACTTCTGATTCTCTACTTTCTATAGAGAACTCCTTTTGCAGAGATTGTTCATGATTCTCTACTTCCTATGGATAGCGTCTTCAGCAGACATTATTCAAAGTCTTCAATTTTCTGTGCAGAACTCTGTGCAAACATTGTTCAAGGTTCTCTACTTTTTAGGGGGAACTCAAGAGATTTTTAACATTTTCTACTTTATACGGAAAACTCCTTTCTCGATATTCCTAAAGCCCTAAATCGAATATATTGGGTTAGTTGATTTTCTGTTTTAAAAAAAATATTCCACACCGTTGCCTGTAAATCCAACACTTTTTGTGCTAAACAAAATCCCTAGTTACTTTTTCCATATATTATGAAGTTAATAGCTGACTTATATAAACCAAGTTAATTTCTATCTTCCTTCGTATACACTTTGTCGGAAATATCACCTTCCAAATCTTGTAACAGAATTGTTAAACATCCTGTACATTCCATTTTTATTCCGTTCTTCCGATTGTCTGGCTCTGATATTTAAGTTTTGGGACAAGTTTTATAAATATACCATAATTCTGAAAGAATTTTATATAACTCTTCTCAAGGTGAGAAAATTGATTCATTGCGCATTCGTTTTGCACAGACGCATGGATATAGTGCGAGTTTTTAAGTAATGGGATCATAATGAATGTGTTAGACAAATGTCCATACGTATATGTAAAAAGTGCATTATTATTCTAAGTCATTATGCATGTTTACTGGGAGACCATGAGAAAAGTAAGTGGCCCTAAGTGAGTGAGTGAGAGAGACAGAGAGAGAAAGAAAGAAGAATTATCGCGTAACATACATAAACGTGATAGAGGCAGTTATTCTTTTATCCAATTTCGCTGGAAGCTTTCTCATGCAGTTGTGGATAGCGAAAAGGAAGGGAAAAAATAGCCATAATTTGTGGCCACCATTTTGCTAACGCTTGCGGGTTTTCCGTTCCTTCAAGAGAGAGAGAGAAGGTGGCTCAGAGAGATGCTGGAAAGAAGAAGAAGAACGTATGTGTAAGAAGCTGGGGGAGGAGACCCTAAGAAAAGCAAGAAAACGCATTGTGACATATTACTACCCTTAGCGCCCTCGAACTCTGTTTTCCTATGGATTCTGTTAAGGGAAAACCCTTTTTTTGGGTTGTTCGTTTGTTAAATTTTCTTTTTCCTTAACTAAAGCCCTTCGCTGGTAGAACTTAAACGAAAAGGAGGGGTTAGGGGGAGGAAAGAAGTAGCTAAGGAACCACGAATGAAAGTAATCTACTTAAAATTTCCTTAAATGGCACTAATCTATCTGAAGCTGTCCGGTGGAGCCGAATAGATAAAAGCCAATCTATTGAGAAAGGGACCTCTGTTCCTAAAACTTCTTCTAGACGTCAAGGGAAACGAAGAACACTGTCTTTCTATTCTCTGTATGGTAAAGCTCTGCCATACGTCAATTCCTCTCCTTCCATCTACATTCACACTCCCTCTAACTTCCTAGTGCTTTTTGAAATTATCTTTATTCTACAATTTTTCAAATTATCAAACGCTTGTGTTAATTATCTCACGTTTATACTCATTTTACTATTTTTGAAATTTTCTCACACTTATGTTTATTCTATGATTCTCCAAATTATAAATGCTTGTATTTACTCTATCTCCCTTTCAGGATTTCAATTTTTTTAAAGGTAAATTTTAGAATTTCACTCGAACAGCTACTGTTTCCTTACTGTTTATGGTAGGATCATGATTCATACCTCTTTCTTCTCAGAATAGAGCATCCTTTCCAACGGTTCCACCCGCTTGTCCGTATTATACATCAGAAATAGGGAAACGGAGAAAATCGGGGAATATATATTATAAGCATTTCCTACATTATTTGGCCTTGGATCATGATTCAAACGTTATTGTCTTTAGTATAGCAAGTCATTTCCAACGGTACTACACGTATGTCGATATCGTATACCCGAACCGGGAAATTCGGGAAAGACCGGAATTTTTCTGAAAAAATCACCCCCTCGGAATATTTGCGCCCCTTGGGCCCGGACCTGGGTTTACTTAAGAGTCTAAAAAATATGAGAAATACTCAAAGGTGCACACAATCCGTATGCAAAATTTCAATCTGATATCTTGAAAACTAAGGGTGGGAAAAGTTTTTGAAATTTGCCTTATGAAAATAGTCACGCCCCTCCGCCCCCACTTGGCGCCGCCAAGTTGATCGGTTTAAAATCGTCCTGCTAATAATCTAGGATTTCTATAATTAACTCATGTTTGTACTTATTCAACAGCTTTGCAATGAGTATATTTATTCAGTGGTTTCTAAATTATCTCATGCTTATGTTTCTGTTCAAGTTCTTAAAAAATATCTCAGGATGGTGTTGAATTTACTATACTGTCTTAGAAATTATTACAAACTTACATCTATACTGTGGTTTTAAAATTATTTCGTGCTTATATTTCTTTTTTTCTTTTTGAAATTATCTCAGGATGGTGTGCGAATTTACTTTACTGTCTTAGAAATTATCTCAAACTTACATCTATTCTATTGTTTTAGAAATGTCTCATGTGTATTATATGCGTATATTTATTGAGTGGTTTCCAAATTATCTCACGTTTACATTGTTTTCTACATTTTGAAATTATTTCCGGATGGTGAACGTATTTACTTTACTGTCTTAGAAATTATCTCAAACTTATATCTAGTCTATTGTCTTAAAATTATCTCATGCGTGTATTTATTCTACACTTTCTAAATTATCTCACCCTTGAATATTGTTGATTGATTGATTATAGTTTAATGGGGTTGAATACTGTTCTCTCTAGCTCTGGAATTACACACAAATTAAGTAAAAAAAAATGACCAAACCAAATACTTATATATTATTTTCAATCTTGTTACGGCAATATTATCATTGTCTTCATCAACTACCTAAGTCACGTCAAATCTGATAATGTATCAGATGTAGGTAATGATATGTTGCCGACACTGTTAACATGAATAAGCAATAGTAAAGTATTTGCTTTGGTCATATTTTATCTTCATTTTTATTTTAGCTATCTCACACTTACATTTATTTTTCTGTTTTTGAAATTACTGTATCTGATGCTTATATTTATTTTAGGACTTCTCAACATATTTCATGCTAATAGTTATTTGGTAACTTTTAAAGTTATATCTAACTTACTACTGGCATGACAGCCTTTATTGGCTTAAGCTGCTCCAACACCATCTGTTAGCGACCTGCTGAACTAAGTCAAGCCCAACGATGAACATATGGGCAGGGCGTTGCGTCGTTCTATCTCTAACAGGTATTCAGTTAGAGTCCCGAAAACTCGGTCTAATGTGGACCAAAGGGTGGCCGAGTTTGTGAAAATGCCGGGTTATCGGGAGTGGAGTTTAGAAAGAAGTACGAGTGTTTCCTCAGAAAATACAGTACTGTACTTGTACGTATTGTTTGCTTGAGAATATAACAGAGAATAAACAGCCCAATTACCCTTAAACAAAGGAAAAATACCTAAGTTATGAAGGCATAGATGGAGGTTTCACATAGTGCTCACTATGTGAAAATTTATGGGCATTGACTTTGAACGGGTCTGCGCATGGGTTTTTTCTCCCTGCCGAGCTATCTGGATTGCCGGGTTTATGAGTGCCGACTTTTAGGGACTCTACTGTAACGGGAATTTTCTTGACGTAGTAAGTGTCACATCTTTTATTCACGTGACTACCTAATTTGCCTTACTACGCTGAGTGGGCGTCGATTAAAATTACATCACTCTTGTATTTATTCTCATACTTAGACCTGGCTGAAAATGTAATGAATAAATAAGCAAGTACATGATGTCTAGATAAACTAGAAGAAAAGTTGAACTGGTGAATAGTGCACTAACTTAATGAGTTCCACATAATCAGCACATGTTTAACATACTTTCTTAAATTTTTCTATGTGTTCCCGGTTTTAATTACAATATCTTCAATATGATAACATTGTTAAAAGACATCAAATCTAGAAGGCTCAGGTGGACAGGTCATATAGCTAGAATGGAAGTAAGTAGGAATGCTTTCAAAGTTTGGACTGGAAATCCACTCGGAAAACGACCATTAGGAAGACCAAGGCGCAGATGGGAAGACAATATTATGTTGAATCTCGCAGAAATAAGAACACAAAATAGAAACTAGATCCAGTTGGCTAAGGATACTGGAGTCAATGGAGAATTTTTGTGAACGCAGCATTGATCCTCCGGGTTCCATAGGACATAGAGGTAGTTAGTTAGTTATCTTCAATATGATAAGAACACAGCAAACTTATTTGTTATTCTGAATTGAAGATGATACAAATAGAAGAAATTCTGGATTTCTACAACTAACTTTACATTTCAAAATTATCTCGAATAAATCGTAAGAAATTTAGGTCAGGTGAATATAGCGACTCCCTTTCCCGACCCAGTTTCATTCAACCAGTGGTTTATCTTCTACATAAAATTGGGGGTACGGTGGCTTAATGGTAGCATGCTTACTCTGGTGCGTGGGAATCCCTGGTTCGATACCTGGCTAAGTAAGTTTGTGGTGGACAACATCGTGTCCGTGGGTTTTCTCGTGTCTTTTTCCTCCCATTTTCTCATTCCACCAATTCTTTCATTATCATTCACTTGGTTCAATCATCATGTCCCTTAGTCTAAAGGGCATAATCGTGGGACGTTAAACTGAAAAGTTACATTACATTACGATAATTTCTATATGATAAAATAGAAATTTGGCCAGATTTACACACAGCAAAAAACGAGGTGTTGAAACAACACAAAGTGGCTACCACTTTAGCGTGTTACTTGTGTGTCAATTCAACACTGAACACATCGCCTTCAGAGCATATCGGAAATACCACGGTACTGGCTGTGAGTGTTTACAATGGTTTTTTTATTGTTTGGTATAAGCAAAGCTTTGCGAAATATATTTGACACTTATACCAAGGAACGAATAATGTTCAATGTTTTCTGAAACTTGTGAATCATCTGACAACAGTTACACAGATAGCAGTGGTTTCGTCTGGTTCCTTTATCTGTTATTCTTGTATCTTAGCACATATGGACAGAAGATGGCAGAACTGTAGTCTGTGTAACTGTTATCAGACGATTCACAGCTTTACAACAAGGTTATTGTGACTAATTACAGAAAACATAGAACATTATTCGTTACTTGGCATAAGTGCCAAATATATTTCACAAAGTTTTGCTCATATTAAACGATAAAGACCAATGCAAATTCTCTCAGGCAGTAACAAGTTATTTCTGATATGCCCGGAAGGCGATGTGCTTGTCTGATGATGCTGAACAAGACGTTCCACCCCGACTACAACCTACACCCCTTCAGAATTTAATTACAATGTATGTTCTTTCCCATCCTGACGAACACATAGACGACTATCTATTAGCATATCAACCACCAGATTTATCACCCAACATCTATCCATCTTTTGCACCTTAATTCGCCATAACAAGGGCATCATACTGTCTCTCATTATGTGCTGAGTCGCCCCGGCACAAGAAGATAACCCTTCATCTGTCTAATTAACCAATATCACTGTGTTGTGGCGTCTGATTTGCACTGCATCTTTCATCCTATCATACATAGACAATGACAAATATTAAACATACGTTGAATGACGATTATATGATATGAAGATATCAAATAAATGAAATAAAACCTCTTTGCCCTTCCATTTTATCCTTAGTTTCCCTATACCATTTACTTCACTCCCAAGAGAAGGTATTCCGTTCTACGGGTTTTGCATGGTAAAAAAAAAAAAAAAAAAAAAAAAGCTTGTCTGAATTAACACACAAGTAACACGCTAAAGTGGTAGTCATTTTGTGTTGGTTCAACACCTCATTTTTTACAGTGCATTGATTGGAGAAGCAAAGTAAAACTGAAATGAAATAAGGTCTGTATTTTCATGTATCATGATTAGGTTCGTTAGGATAACGAAAGTGAATGATTCATTGTATACAAGAATTAGTAGAATGAGAATGTTGGACCAAACTTGAAAATTCCCAGAAAACCTACGAACGCAACGTTGTGCACCAAAAACTCACAAGGCTGGTATCAAACCAGGGATTTCTCACACCAAACATGAATACTCCGCCACTGAATCATGAAGTTTGAGGAACTCATTGTTATGATACGGAAACATAACAAGTAATGCATATTCTTTAATCTAGAACTTTGACTCGGTAGACTTTCTACTGTACAGAAAAAAGAAAAAAACATAGAAAGTTTTGTGCAACCGAAAACTTGTTTATTTATTCAAGCAAGAAACAAAATTCAATTAATGTATCCGCAAAACTTTTGAATAAACTCAGCAACCGAGTTGTTTATAAAATTAAATATAAGTTATGAACGTAATCCGATATTTTCTAGGACGAAAAAGAACACCCAACACAAAATTCACATTCGCATTTATTTTCAAGTATCCCCAAAGACCTTAGTTCATAATTTAACAACGAGATGTCGCGTAGTAGTTTTGCTCTTTTGAGCGCGTAGAAACTCTCCCAAAAACTTGATTCTTCACTTTAGTTTTCAGAAAGAGGGGTTTGGGAAGGGAGAGAAGAGAAAAGGGGTAAAAACCACTAGTGTTCTGAAAAACCAACCTTGTATTTTTTTCTTTCGTTAAAGAAAAACTTTTTAGTTCTTTCACTACTTTCTTTTTCTTTACGAAGTGAAAAGTTTTTCCATTCTGGGAAGAAAGAATGAAAAATTCTGAACAGCATCTTGGTGCTAGACTTAAAAAAAGAAAAAAAAGGAGAAAACAGAGGATGCTGGGAAGGTAGAAATAGAAGAATTGGAAGTTTTTACAAAGCTCCATCACCTCGAATATAACTTTGGAAAACTGGGCACAAGATAGGGTAAGGTGGGGCAACAGCGAAAGTTGGGGCAACACACACACCAACGTGTATATATATAAAGAGACGATGTATTTCTTCCGCCACCCTTTCCTGTATTCCTATCTTCACACACAATTCCCAAATACGTCGTAAATATAAGATGCTCGTTCCTCTATATATACCAGCTACAACACACACATCGTCTCTTTGGACAAACTTAGGTAATACCAATTTTCTTTTCGAGTAAATTCTTTTAAAAAAGAATTCTTGTTCTTTTTTTTCATTAGTCTTTTTGATATAAAGTTTTCTCTTGCAAACTTTGACACTAGTATTTTTTCCCCTTTCTTTTCAACTGAACTACCTAAAACATTATGGCATATATATTTGTACATTACTGCCATGAACTGTACGTATGAAAGTGGATCAAGGCATAAATTGGAAATAAATTATGGAATCAAAGAAAGTAACCAAATAAACAATCTTTTATTCAGTATATGATTTACTAAAAGATATGATTTTTTTTTTTTAAAAAAAAGTGTTATAAGTATTGATTTCATAACAGGAATAAATGTTGTTTAAACGTTTATCATATACACAAGTTTACGCATAAGCGACACAGTAGTTATGTATTAAATTGCATACTTAGTATTTATAAAAAAAATATATGGCTAACGTAAGTGCATGGCCATCTTAGGTAGTTTTACCATACTATCACTATTCCAAATCCCAAATCTGAAAATGTTTCTTAATTTTATTATTATTATTATTATTATTATTATTATTATTATTATTATTATTATTATTATTATTATTATTATTATTATTATTCAGAAGAGTATTGTTCTTAAAGGTTTTAATTCAATGAGAAACGTAATTGCTAAAAGTAGCCAGTGATCCTTCATAATATTGACTTTTAAAAACATGTAAGATTCCGATTTGCATTAGTAAGTTATATTAGTAAGTTACGAATATAAAAATACATTTACAGTTATACACAAGGTGTACATATAACTTCGAATATATTGCAATGGCCACTTACGAGTTGTTGGAAAGATAGTAGCCTATATTTCAGTGGCGGCGCTAGGCTAGTAATAGTAGCGGGGGGGGGGGGGCAAAATGTGAGGTAAGAAAAGTTTAAGGAGGTGAGGTAACAACATTTGTTTTGCTTTGATTATTATTATTAGTATTATGGTTTTAGTATTATTATTATTATTCACCGGTCGTACATATAAAAATGGGGCGGAGGAGGTGGGGTGGCAGTCACTCTTCCTCGTCCCCTGTAACGCCGCCACTGCTATATTTACACTGCTGTTATGAAAGTTGCAACACAAGGGAGACACTTGTGATTGGAATAAAATTTAAACGGTGTGACAAACATCTTAGCATTTGAAGGCGGCGCTCCAAGTTCTCTTTAAATGCTGCTAGCAAATGAGGGGCCAGCGGTATTGCCACGTTTATTTTGTAAACATCCACTTCTATCTCCTGTCACCTGATCGCGCTGTAGTTTGTCTGCTTAGCTATAGCCACACCCCTTTACCACTTGGCAACGTCGCGCCAGAGCTTGCATTTTAGTCGTTTAGCTGAAATGCCAAGATGTTTGTCACAGGCTTTAGTTCCGTTGCATGACTGTACAGAAATGATTACAGTTTGAAAACTGTAGAGTATAATATATCTAACCTTGATAAATCATTATTGTGCAAAGCCTCCACGTCCTCCAATCAGAGCCTTTGTATGTCGTGGTATCGAATCAAATAGGCATTGAATGTATTACGGAGAAATCATCTGTCACGTTGCTTATATGTGAATCCACACGATATCAACATTGTTCCTTGGAGCACTGGCTCTCAACGTGGGGATTCTCGTTATGAAAGAGACCGCTGAAACAGAGAGGGATGATACACACTATCCAGAGGACGTTTGATGGAAATGCTAGAAAGGAATCTAAGGAAAAAGATGCCTAATATAAGACAAATTACAGAACTAAAAACAAAATTTTATTTTACAAAGCCTGACTTTAAGAATTGAAGCTTTTTCCTGGTTCTTAGACTGCTTCACCCAAGTTTTACGTTCAGCTTTCTGCAAGGGTGAATTGTGGCGGGGGATGCTCAGGATAATCGCATTCACACCGCGGGGCGTTAGGCTCGAAAAGGTTGAAACCGCTACCCTGGGAAATCGTTATGAACAACGTGCCGTCAAACCATATCTTATACCTCACGCATGATCAATGCGCGCCGTGTCAGGTGACTGTGCATCCAGGAAAACAGATGTATTGGTTATTTGTTTTGAAGAAGGCTTACACATTCCAAGATTCATGTGATTAGTCATTGCCCTTCTGAAATGAGGAGTCCGGAGTTGTCTGAAAGAGAGATGAATCATGATCTCTAGAACTCTGATGATGTTGCTCTCAATGCGCAGTACCCGGGATCAGCTTTCGGCCTTTATGGCTATCGGCAACTCATGCTGGCAGAGTGCTCTCCTATAGTAACGTCCTTCACTGTAGCATCGGTTGAAGCGATACTCGTTCTCCAACGTATCAGCCACTAAGGACGACAGCTACAGTGTTCACTCTTCTATTATAGCCTGAGGCTTTGGATCAATTCAATCCGTCTCAAATGTATACTTTCCGCCAATCCAGTGTTCATTCGAATTGTCGGTTTAGGCAAGTTCACATCTGTTATGTTCCAGTGTCAAGCACACGCTGTGAAGAATGTTGTACGGCCTGTTACGGTCATGTGGACAAGATATATATATGCCATACCGTTGTGTGGTCAGATTGCTTGGTCCACTGCGCAATTATCGCTGCATACAATTCTGTTCTGTCCATTACTTTCCCCCTCACACACACATCACTAGCGAGTACGCAAACAACAATTTTGCGACCACCTTCTCGTAGCCGATTATACATTTCCTTTCGAATGCAGTCGTATGTTCGTGTTGAATCCCTTAACATTAGGCAAGGCGCAGTGACACTCATGTTTCCTGCTTGCTTGTTCACGTTCCATTACCTCAACTGCTCCTAAACTGCACTCTTGAATACTATTTCAAACATCGAATCGAAGGCGTCGTGGATCGACAGTTCAATGGGATGCGCTATTCCACTGAAATTGAAATCGTTCTTATGTTACACTTTCCATTCAAACCCGATGAGTTTGGATGTATTCCTGTCATTTCTGTTTTAAATGTTAAGTCTCTAACCTGATAAACAAACCAGCAACATTGCTAGTGGTGATAGCACACGGTCTAGTGTCCAGGCAGGGGAAATGCATAGTGCATTATGGGAATCTTTACCTTCTACATACATTCTTAGGTGAATGCTCCGTGCGACAATCACACTGTACATTTGTATGGCGAGGCGAGTCTATAAGGTTGTCGTGGTTCTCATTCAAAGAAGCTAATGGTTATTGGTATAAACCTACAGACCATAACGGTTGTTATAAATTAATACATATACCTGGATATAAACATAGACAAATCAGATACACCACAACTATTTGCAGAACTCAGGTGTTTGAAAGAATTGTCGTACAGATGACACTAATGAGAGATTATACTTCTCAAATAGTACTATTCTGAGAATTTATTCTAATTTTGAATTTTGTAAACTTGCTTTTCAAAATATCGAAACAATTAAGCTTTGAAGAATAAATAAGTTTTCTGTCGGTATCCCAAATTAGCAATCGTTATAACTTGGGTTTTACACTAGTGCCATCTGTGTGACAATTCTATAAACTATTTGAAGTCACAGTTCAACAGCCGTTGCTTTATCTGTATTATCTATGAAATAAGGACAAGTGTTCATTGCTGTTATGTATTCATTGGTGCTTCTCTGGATTATTTGTGAAATAATTCAGCTTTCGTTACTTACCTTTGTTATCTGCGAATTATGTCAGTATTCGTTGCTTATCTTGATTATCTATAAAATAAAGGCAGTATTTGTTGCAGCTTATCTGGATTATATGTGAAATAAGGCAGCTTCCGGTGCACACATTTATTATCTGTGAAGTACGACAGTGATCGTTACGTATCTTGATTATGTATGAAATAAGATGGTGTTTATTATTTATTTTGATGAACTATGAAATAAAACCTTTTGCTGCTTATCTAGCTTACCTGTGAAATAAGGCAGTATTCGTTGCATATTTACAAATGAAATGAAATCTTTTAGTTTAACGTCCCACGTTATGTCCTTTAGGCTAAGGGAGACAACGGTTAAGGCAAGCGAATGATGATGGAAGAATTGGTGGAATGAATATGTGGGAGGAAACCAGAGTACAACGAGAAAACCCATGGACACGATAGTGTCCACCACAAACTTTCTTGGACGGGGATCGAACCAGAGGCCCCACGCATAAGAGGTAGACACTCTACCACTGAACCATATTGCCCCCTACTCTAAGGATAAAGGTAAGTGAAGGGGATATTATGGTTCAAGAGAGCTAACTTCATAAATTTGTTTCTAGGTTCCTAGGTTCGATTACCTGTGCCACCCAATTTTTAGGATGTACTAACTACAATAAATAAGAATCAATTACTGCTGATGTATCAATCACACCACATCTGGAAGGCGACAAGGTGGCTCAGTGTTAGATGCATGGAGTCCTTGGTTCGACTCCAGCTCCTCCAAGTAGGTTTTGTAGTGAAAAATCACTTTGTGAACTTTGTGGTGGACAATCACCGTGTGCGTGGGTTTTCTCGGGGTTTTCCAGTTTCCTCCCACTTTCTTCATTCTACCATTTCCTTCTGTTCTCATCCTCACCGTCTCGTTTAGCCTAGCTTGTATAACCTTGGGACGTAAAACTTAAGAGGCATCATCCCGGCGAAATTAAAATACCGCTAATTTTACAGTAATTATGTGATATCTTCAAACAGATAAAAGATAATTGAAATGTGGAACAAGAGCGCCCTAGACAGTATCATTTTACATGAGATACCGTTATCACAACTCACTTATCTGATTTCGATTTCGAGCCATTTTGAAAATCGGCATTTATTTTCGTGTTTCTAAACGGCTGAAAACGGAAAGCGACTAGGTTATTTATGATAACGGTATCTCATGCAAAACAATATTGTCTAGGGCGCTCTTGTTTATTTCAATTATCTTTTATCTATTTGAAGATATCACATAATTACTGTAAAATTAGCGGTATTCTAATTTCGCCGTGATGAGACCTCTTAAAGATTTCATTTTTCATTTCATTTTCAAGTACATCTGCACTAAGCGTGTAAAATCTATAAGAATTGAGGATTCCATAATCTTTCTGGTCTGCTCATCAATTCACCCTCCTCTTCCTTGTCTCCAAACATTAAAAAAAAATAAAAAAAGAGGCGGTCTTTTTTGCTTGACCCATCCAGCAGCTTGTATTTCTCAGATTTCACTTCCATCAGGGTCTGTGCTAATGACTTCCGCAATCCATCTTGCTTCTTCCAGCATCAAGTCTGTCCGACAATCTTATTCCTCCTTCTGTCGCTTCTTCTCCAGAGGAAAAAAGTGGATGGATGGGGTACTTCCAATTCCAAAAGAAGCTTGACCCTTCCTAGAATGGAAGAAAAAAAAACACAATGTAAATCAGAATTAAGGAACGGCCAGCACTAGAGGTAGAGAGGTGCAATGGAGATAGGCCAGTTCATGAAACATGGATGAAGGAAGATCTAATTCTTTTTTGCTCGTGTGCGTTAGATCCCTCCCACTCCTTCGGGTATGTATGGACGTAATTGTGAGTGAATCTTTTTTTCATTTCTTATTGACCATTCTTTTTTAAGGTTTCAAGACATACGAGACTTACTTTATACTCTATCAATCGAAAACGTTATTTCGAATTACAAATCAGTGGCGTTTCGACGTTCGAAGAGCTATGTCAAGCCAGAGTACTTGTTTATTTTAAGTCGCTTCCCCACAGTGGCCACCCGTGTCATCAGGCTTTCTTCCAGAAAATTTTGTCCGGGGGCGATCAAAACCAAAATGTAAGGAGGTTTCACTGGAATATTATTTGTTAACTCTATAAGTGTGTATGGAATCAATATATATGTTGTCAACAATATATAGGGTTGTAGAAACTTATACGCTTTGATTTTGATTGTAGTAGATCTGAGAGAGAATGACGTAAATATAGCAAACAAGTGTCGCTTTTCTTTAGTTAATTGTCCCTGATTCGATTCCTGGTGGGGACATTCGATCGAGAAAGTGTAAAAGCTTTTTCATACTAGTCATCCTGAGCTAGGCTTTCCTGGATTTTCCTCATTCACACCAGACGAATGCCGGAATGATACCTAATATGGGTCCCAGGTAGCTTCCTTTCTTCCGTTCCTAAAATCGGATAGTGCGATGGTCGAGGGTAGCCCCGAAACCAGCCAAAGAGGTTTGTGGGGGCATGAATATGTTAGGAGGGCCAAGTCATTGAAAATCTCATACAAATATCTAAATTGTGTTTTTGTATTAAGGTTTGGAGGGGACATGGAAAGTTTAGAGGTGCCAGGCCCCTCTAGCCCCCCTTTGGTTGCGGGCCTAGCCAAGGGACGTCATTCTTCATACGTGACGGGCTAACATGGCCATAGATGCCGAAAGCCCAGAAATATAAATCCTACTCTTAATCCTTTGGCCAGTTGAGATTAGGGATGAGCGAACCGGTTTCTAGAAGAACCGAAATCCGAAAAACCGACATTTTTGTTTTCTCCAAAATCGGTTTTGGTTTTCTCCAAAAACCGATTCGGTTTTTCGCCGAAGCCGTTTTTGGTTTTCTCCAAAACCCGGTTCGGTTTCTCACCAGAGTAGAATTTCGTTTACAACAAATAGAGTTTCGTTTTTAAACATATTGATTTCTAAGCATATCGATTTCGGTTTCTGTTCTAACTATTTCTGTGGAAACGGAGTTAGTTTCCAGAGAACAACGAAACTATTCTGGTCAGAAATAAAACCAGCCTTGGAAAAATTGAAACCAGT
The DNA here is from genome assembly GCF_964235325.1 of Thermobia domestica. Classification (NCBI taxonomy): domain Eukaryota; kingdom Metazoa; phylum Arthropoda; class Insecta; order Zygentoma; family Lepismatidae; genus Thermobia; species Thermobia domestica. The sequence goes on along the minus strand of NC_137455.1, from coordinate 379,481,212 downwards.
TTCGATGAAAAACTATGAACCGGTTTTAAAGAAAACCGAAACCGGATTCACTGAAAAACCGAACCAGTTTTGGAGAAAACCGATAACGGGCCTCGTGAAAACCGAACTGGTTTCGAAGAAGCAAGATGGTGGCCAAGATATTTTGAACAAGTTTGAACGTATGAATGTAAGGTGAATTCATGTCAACCCTAAAAGTCTTCAATCTATTTCTCTGAAATTTCTTATCTGTAGTAATACGGCTTTCTTAACAGGAATTTTTCCCTGCTGATTGCTGTTCCGCTACACCTAAAATGATAGTAAAAACTCACCTTTTTCTAAGGATGTGAGTACATATGTTCATATGTTTAACAGTGAATACATCTGTCTATGCTGTGATTATGACTGAATGGCCATATCTTGAGCTTCTCATATACACCGTGACATAAAGTTCTGCCCTGATTATAAAAATTTATTACGGAATAACCGTTGGACAGAATAATGTAAATTCTGGTCCGTTGCATAGGTTAGTATTACAAGTTTTTTTAAGGTTAGTGTAAAAGGACAAGTTTTGCCGATAGATGTCACTACAGTCTTCGTATCTCTCCCATGTATTTTTTACCTTTCATGAAAATTTACAATTTCTTTTATAAATTTCAACCTAGAGACTTCAAATTTTTAGAGAAGGAACTTCATAACCTATTAAAGGGAACAATCCGTGCCGATTTTTTATTTAGAATTTTCTACATTGTTGAAACTGTTCCATTGTTAAAGGTTTGGATATCCATTTCAACAATCAAGCTATTTCAACAATGAAGAAAATTCTAAATAAAGAATCGGCACGGACTATTGCCTTCGATAGATTATGAAGTCCCTTTTTTAAAAATTTGAAGTCTGTAGGTGGAAATTTATAAGAGAAATCGTGAATTTTCGTAAAAGATAAAAAATACATGGGAGAGATACGAAGACTGTAGTGCTACCTATCGGCAAAACTTGTCCCTTTAAACCAACCTTAAAAACCAATAGATGGCACTAGTATTGCCCAAGAGTGACCTGGCGCGCGTGTGTTAGTTAGCGAAATGGCATCGAAGCAGGAGGAAGAGCAATGCGTGCTGTGGTATCACGAAAGCAAATCGCCTATCAGTAACATAAGTAACGTACGTGGTCTTTAAAAAAACTTGTAATACTAACCTATGTAACTGACCAGTATTTACAATATTGTCAAACGGTTCTTCTGTAATAAATTTTTGTAATCAGGGCAAGACTTTATGCTCACCCTGTATGTGTACCATTCAAAGAAAATGAAATATTCCAGTTTAACGTCCCACGATTTATGCCCTTCAGCATAAGGGAGACAGTTGATTAAGGCAAATGAATGATGATGGAAGAATTGGTGGAATGAGAATGTGGAAGGAAGCAGGAGTACCCCAAGAAAACCCACGTAAGTAGTATGTAATATAACTATCGTCACTCATAAATATTCATGAGTGTTTACTTTTTTGACATTTTAGCAGTTCCTAATGCACGTTTGAAAAAATGGATACACCCTTTTACGCATACTAATGACACATAATGTATGCAGGTGCGGCCGGAGGTAGCATGACATATAATAAATGTTTCCGGTTAAAAGAAATGTTAATTGGACAAGCAGAATACAGAAAAGACCATTCGGAAATAAAATATGCAGATCACACACGTAGAACAAGGTAATTCATTAATATGCAGCACATGTAACGCGACAGCTGCTGCTGGAGAACATTCTAGAAATTTGGATCGTTGGAATGGGATATCACGTGATGGACGAAGCATATTAAATATCCAGTGTTTTTAATGAAAAGTAGTTATAGACTGGTTTTAAAGCATGGATTTACCGAAACCTTTGAATTTTAGTACAAGAGGTGAAAGTGATCTCTCAGAATCATCATCTTTGCCGGGAACAGAGGTTTTATCCCAACCGGTGGTGAGCCCGCAACTTCCGCCACTGGAAACAGAAGTTACCCCGGCCAACTTGGATGTATTACCGGGAACAGAAGTTTCATCCCAACCGGTGGTGAGCCCGCACTTTCCGCCATTGGAAACAGAAGTTACCCCGGCCAACTTGGATGTATTACCGGGAACAGAATTTTCATCCCAACCGGTGGTGAGCCCGCAACCTCCGCCACTGGAAACAGAAGTTACCCCGGCCAACTCCGATGTATTGACGTCTTTATCGGGGACATCCCAACCGGTGGTAAGCCCGCAACCTCCGCCACTGGAAACAGAAGTTTTCCCGTTACTTGATGTGGATCATGAAATAGAAGAATATCCCCCTACACCTTCACCAACAGTGAGTAATTCCCCGGTGGAGAATTGGGAGTTGGAAGAATTTTTGAATTTGCCATGTGAGTGTACTGTGGAACGTACATCATTGGATTGTATAAAAGACTGTATAATATACTGGAAACCAGACGATATATGTATTTGTTTTGCTTGCGGGTTCGGAGACGGCAGTCAATGGACACATGATTGTTTGGTGTTGGATACGGAATCTCTTGAACGGAAAGCTATAGATGCTGTAACGAAATTTGAAGTTCGTGAAGAATTATTATCAATTTACAGAAAAAAGCATGGACAGCCTTTTGCGATGATATGGAATTTCATTGAACGTTTCCGAGATCTTGTGTGGGACTTTGAATATAGACCCATTTTATTAAAAATTTTACTAGAAAAGGATTATGGGAAATACGTGGACATATGGTAAATTGTTTAATTGTTTGATTTCCTTTTATTAGTAATCATGTATTGTGATAGTGAGAATTGTGGACAAAACATTAGTGAAAATTGTGTGTTAGAAACGATAACTGTATACTTACGCTCAAATGGAATAAGTGGTATGCAGCATAATCCTGGAACTTTTCTTGAAAAGCACTTGTTGAATGATAAGACTTTAGTAGAACTCTTTGAAATTTTTCATGAACGGCATCGTGAAATTTCAATCACAAACTTTATGTTAAAAACTGGTGAATGTTTAAAAAATACTGAATTTATTGGACAACTTATTCCAGTTGTCATGGAACGTTCGTGTGAAATTTCAGTTTGCCATAAAATGTATATTGTAGACATACAGGGATTTAAGATTTCCCCGAATGAATTTGTGATACGTGAATTTTGTCTTACTGCGTGTGATGATACTTTAAATTTTCATTGTTTAGTAAAAGTACCATGCGAATTTAACGATTTACCAATAGGTTGCCAAAAACAAATCGATTGGCTTACAAACCACTTGCATGGCTTGTCATGGTCTAGTAAGACTGGCTATCTCGTATCACATATTCGGAATATTATGTATGATTTTTGTGCATAAGATGCAACTTTCCTTTGTAAAGGTGGGGAAAAAAGCCATTTGGATAAAGAAAATCTTTGCGTTAGCAAACGTTGTGGATCTTGAAAGAAAAGGTTGTCCACCATTAACAGAATTACAAGGTACCGTTTGTAATGAAATTTGTTCATTTCATAAGCAAGTAGAATCAAAATCGGCATGTGCATATCGAAATGCACAACAATTGAATTATTGGTGGAAAAATGAGCGATCCACAACCCTTACTAAGGGCATAGCAAGTTTAATGTTTTCATTGTAATCTTAAAACTATTGTAAGGAAGATATATTTTATGGAGAAATAAAAATATAAAAGTTTAAAAAATTGGTATTTTTTTATTTCTAAAAAAAATCTACAAACATCTACTTTTTTTCTTTTTCATTATGTTTTCTACATGTTTTTTGACAAACTTATCATTATTTTTTAATTTTTTATGATTAAACATTGCAATACATTTGTCAAATGAAACACCACGTATCATATAATACAGAAAATATAATACAAAATATCCACACATGATAGAATGATTATCTTGAACTTGTACAGTATTTACAAAGTAGAGTTTACAATTCCTTTGTAGGAACTGTTGAATTAGTTTAGGCACACCTTGTGCCAGAGAATCAAAATAGTATCCATGTTTATTGTTATTGATATAGATCGCTACCCAATGGCTACCAGGTAAATCAGACTTGTCCAAATTAATAATCAGTCCTACAGGGTGTTGAACAAGTATAGGTAAACGATCAATGGGATAAATTCCAGTCACATTTGCACCGGTAATACAGTCCTTTAGTAACACTTGTAATAATTGATCACTATACATGTTTATTAGTCTATTTCATCCTTACTTTCCTCCTCTTGTTTTATTTTTGATGGAACATACGTTGCACTATTTGGATTTACGTATAAAACATAACCATAGACTTTTAAGTATTCGGCATATAATAAAGCTTCACGCACACAACACTTAAATTGTCCAAATCTATGTTTTAAATAAGCACAAGAGTAAACATGAAATCCCAAGGAAGACGCTTTTGGGCACTGTAAATCTTCTAAATTCACAACAGTCCGTTCCAATAGTTGCTGCAGATAGTCCTGACGTGTTTTACCATAAGTATACAAGGTACAGGTATTAGCACAATATTGTTTCAATATAGTAGGTAACAATGAGTAATCTACATCGCCATTGTACCAGTCAATACCATAATCATGTTGTACTAGATGTTTATTCGAAAGTATGAGCGGCACACGTAATTCATGTAATGGATATGGTGGTTTAAAAATCCAGCTTTGTACAAAGGGGATATCAGGATTTACAATTGCAAGTTCCTTAATAATAATATGATCATCATTATCGTTGAACGCGGAGAAGTGAACAATAACCCTCATGGCACTCAAATGACGAAATTTTACATTGTATGATCAGTATATACATTCCTGTCTTTATCGATTTGAATGAGAGAGTAAAATTGAGCGTACACAATACATGTAATGGAATTTTGTAGAGGTTGAGAAAATGATAATTTTAAATTGACAGGGGAATCACGTATGACATCCCACGTAGAATCATCTAATGTTCCTGTTGGAGATAGAATGAACGGGTACAAAGTGTATCCATGTCGAAATTCTTCACGGGAAATTGTATGTGAATGATCTTGATAATATATACCGGTACCGGAAAACAGAGTGGAATATGTTTGAACATATAATCCATTTTCAAAATTAGGAGTGAGGGGTGTCGGTGGAAATGATTTTGAACCAACTTGTAATTGCAGTTTGTTAACGTTAAAATGTTGAAATTCAAAAGGATTTACATGTGGTTGACCATTAAATGCAGCGTTTGATACAAAACATATAACAACACCTTTTGGTACTTTACCCAAAAATAAATTATCGAGATTATATGAACTTACTTCTGCGGGAATGGTATAGGTACGAGTTTCAACACGAGTAAGAGGTATGCTGGCCGGAATGTGTTCCATGCCAGCATTGATTTGCATAGCTAAGTCGGCAGCAATATCTAGACGCCGCACGTGAAGTGTTACGTCTTCAAGTTTGACTTTATATGCTGTATTTTCAGCAGACATTAAACAAAACGTATCTTTTGTACGATGTAATTTTACACGTAAGCTTACTTTATTAGGAAGCATACATCCCACACCGGCAATATCAGCATGGATACGGCCATACATATCGAATGATGCACTATTTCTAACATACTGGGCACGATTTGTAAATCCAGTATTTGCATTACCTAATACATTAAATTGGTTTGCAGTATCTTTATACCATAATCCCCCAGTTAAATGGGTTCGAGCGGCATCACTACCATAATTTAATAATGTTTCGATATAAGCACGGTACGGATATGAACCAGATGATGAACTAATTAATTTATCGTTTAATAAAACATCAACTTGACTAAATAACGAATGAAGAAAATTATTTACAGGTGCAACAATATCCGCCGCAACTAAATTTGTATTATCGTTTTTTGTAATTTTACATTTTACATAGAGATACAAGTATGCAGTGTGAATAAAATCACCAGTTTCACCAGGTACAACAAATTCAATTGGTCCTTCTGACGATAAAGTAGAAACCGGACGATATTCAACAGTGGAAGATGACTCAATAGCAGTTTGAGTCATTGGAATAGTAAACAAATCAAGTTCACTTGTACAACATTCAGGACTACTTCCACTGAGTAAAGTCATGATTAACTAAATATATCACCGGAATATTTTCGATTACGTTTGACCGGAGGGCCGAATTGTACAATAGCAGGAGCCTTACGTTTTCGTGGACGTCTCTTACCACTACCGGTTAACAACTGACTAAGTTTATTTGCAGCTTTAGTTTTTAATGTTTCTCCAGCTTCTTCTACGCGAGCACGAACGGATTCTTTAAATGGACGGTCTTCTAGTACATCACCTGCAACTTGTATTCCTGTTTGTAACGCTTGCCGGCCTACAGCTTTGGCACCTTGTTTTAATAAAGGCAATGCAAAACGAAATAAACCTTTAAAGAAACTACCAATCCCATGACCCCGTTGATAAACTGGACCTGAAAAGAAGGGAAGGCCACGTCCCCGCTGATAATACGTATGTTGCTTTTTCATTTTCCAGGAGAACGTTTAAAATGAAGTGTCACTGTCAATGTCCTGGAACGAAATGGTAAATTTCGTCCTGCGTGGTCCTTTAGTAGTATTTCAACACTGTTAAAGCAAAATTTAGAGAGTGGTATATAGTGAATATCTTGATATCGTAACGTTTGAACTTTTCCATAAGTCATATTGCCAACAGTTGCAATACGTAGTAAAGGAGCTTGCGTATCTCCCACCAATTGATATTCAATAAGATCAGTATACACAAAAATTTGAAAAGGATATCCAATATCTAAGTATGGTTGTTTAAATCCCTGTTTTTGAATAATGAGATCATTTTTTTCATGAAAACCTAGTTGTATAGCCAAAGTAGGTGAAAGTGTTATAAATTCAACGTTTGGTTCAGAAGTAACATGAATAATATTGGAAGCGTTAAATCGTATAAATTCTGAAACTTTATTTAACTCTTCCAGTATGTGTTCAATGTTTGCATAATATCCAGGAGTAATTTTACTTTTCATAATTTCATGACCTTCTAATTTGTACCAAACGATATTTTCATCTTCGGTGACATTATGACACGTTAAAGGAATATGTATTTCACTTAATCCGACACACCAATCCGTATCTGTTAAACGTACAGTATTTTTCAAATTATTAATGAAATGGGTTGGACTATTTTTAGGATAAACGTCTGTACTTGCATTTGAAACCAGTGTAATGTAGAAACTGTCTTCAATGCTTTCAGAAATCATTTTCCTTTAAAGTGAAGTGTCAAGTTCGAAGTTCCAAAACGAAATGGTAAGTTTATACCGAGTTCATCTTTTAAGTTTACTTCTATCGTATCAAAATATTTCTTTTCAACTTTCACGTACTGCGGGTTATGAAATAAAATATTTTTGATTCGTCCATACAGCTCGTAAAATATACTAATTTTACGAAGTAAAGGTCCAATTTCTTCTTGTTGTTTTACAATATCCACACATACGTTAACTTCTGTTGGAATATTATAATCAAGGTTACAGGGATATTTTCCCTGAGGAGCCAGAAATTGTTCCCTATGTTGATCTTTTATATACACCACTGAATTATAAAAATTTGAATTTTCATTCATAAAACCGAGTATATGTTGTAAACCTTTTGTTAAGTCTAGAATACACCGATCACGTGACCGGAAGGAATGTTGAATATACACTTGATTCTTAAAATAATTATATTTTATTATACGTACTTTCTCGGGAATTAGATTTAAGATGGCTTTAATGGATGCATAATATCCCTCCGTTACTTTAACAGGATATCGAATATATTCACCATCAATAAATGTATCGATTGTAATTTGTTCACCCGGACCAACATTATAAAAACTCCACGGTATATTAATTTGTGTTAAGCCCACAACCCACTCTCCGTCCGTTAAATCTATGGCCCTTGCAAGTTTTACTCGAAATGAGGATGTTGTATTATCAAAAAGTGTACTACTTGCATTGGAAGGTAACGTCACGTAAAAACCGTGTTTCAATGACGAATTCATTATGCAGACTGAATACTAGATACTCGAATCCACGAATTCATACTTTCTGGGTAGCCTAACCATTTTACGAAAACCCACCCCTTCTTACGTTGAAGAACTTTTTCAATTAAATAGGTTTTGTTTGAGCTTAGAAATATTTTTTGTAATTCTTCAGCATAAAATATTCCTTTAATTTCATCATCATTCCAGTCTTTTAATTTATAAGTTACAGGATTTGATTTTATACATTTATCAACGAGAAATATTTCTTGAGACCAATTTGGCAAATATCCTTTTTCAAGCTTATGTTTATATTTAGTAATACGAACATAATCTCCTGCTTGAAATTTACAAGTTAATTTCTTCTTATGTACAGTCTTTCCGTACAGCGTATTCCACACCTGATTGATATTTGAATCATTTACTTCTGCGGGTGCCATTTTAATAGTTGAATGATAACTATGATTATAATTGTGTACAATTTGATCCAACACATCAATGTACCGATACGTATTTTCTGCAGTAAAATAACGATATATTTTACTTTTAATGGTACGAATTACTCTTTCTACTAACGCACATTTCATTTCCGAATGTACACTATAATGATTAATCCCAAAATCTTTAAACACTTTCTTTACATGGCGATTATAAAATTCTGACCCTAAATCAGTTTGAACGTGAACCAGTAATGGCACTTGGTTTAAAATTGAAGTTATTGCATTAGCCATTTCAGGCCCTTTCTTTGTTTTCACAGGAATGCAATACAAGTATCGTGAAAAAATGTCAATTGCACATAAAATATAGCGATATCCGTCATTATACTTTGCAATATTTTGCATGTCCGCCAAATCGCATTGTAATGTTTCATTAGGACCACTAACATAATATTGTTTCCGTGGACATGTTTTTCGTATTGGAGCGTGCATTGTATATGCATCTTGTGATGCTAACCACTTTTTAATTTTCTCTCGGGGTAATTTTGTTTTACGTTCTAATGTACTAACACTGGATAAAGATGCAGGATCTGAATACTTGTAATAGATTTTTGATAATTTTGTCATTTCTTATTTACATTTTATATTCTTTCCAATACCGAAATACGTTAGCTGCAATTGCGGGAGATACTGCAGTCGAAGAAGAATGCCGTTTTCGAATTTTACTGCCAGTCACTTTCGGGGTTGTAAAAGCAGGTGAAGGCGGTCCTGGTGTACGTGAACTAATAAATTCCCGAGGAACATTAATATCATCCAATAACGTTTTAAATGGCTGTAATCCTACTGGTTGTGTTGAATATTTCCGTGTACGAACGACATCATTTACTAAATCGATAATATTGGAACCGGGAATGATATTTCCATTGATAGCTACTGTACCTGTTTGATCCCACGAGATTTTCTGTGAATTAATGAGTTGTTTAAGTAATAAATCCGTTTTCCTTCGAAGTGTTTTTGGTACTGATTGTAATATGTCGGGTACAAGAGTTAAAATACCACTATCTGTACGACTACTTGCATTTTCTGAGTCAACAATGGGTAAGGCAATAGGATTTTCCGGTGTGGGACCCGATTTATAATGTAAATATTGATGTAATACTTGCTGATACAATTTCCATTTTTGTTCTCTACTCAAATCTGTACGATGTAAGATTTCGCTCATATCTTTATCTAGTCTTGATTGATATGCTTCATGCGTCTTTAAATTAGATTGGATTCTATGAAGTGCATTTTCTGGAACTAATAGCATTTTACGTAATTCCGACATGTTATCTTCCAAAAACTGTTGAGGCTAAGGCACCAATGAGTGGCCCGAGAATTAATGGAAGTAATGCACCACCTTTCTGTAGTAATAATTTCTTTTTCTTTTTAAGAGAAAGTTTTGAGGAGAGAGCACGTAAGATCTTCTTATGTCTACGGAGCCTTTGCTTCTGAATTAATGATATGGGGATATTTCCTTTTATAGTATTTTTTGCTACTTGTGATATGGTACGAATCAAATCACCCGGTGCGTTTTGAAGAATAACTTTCCGATCGGATGGCTTGCATTTCGCAAGCGTGCAGAGCGTATTATAATGATGTTTTACCTTCAACATCTTGATGCTAACTAAACATAAAACGGTGTGGCCGCGTTTTTAACACTACTGTACACATGCATTATTTCTCCGGGAAATATATTTGTTCTCAGTCGTAGGGCATCATGTGTTTCTTGTGTAAGGTCAAACAATAAATACGTGTGTGGTTTTTGTGTAATTTCCTCAAAGACATTCACGAGTTGTTTGCTTTCACGAGGCATAATTTGTCTTGCTAAATATTCAATTTGTAACTTATCACGTGGATTCTTAAATACCACTATATAATGTGCATTTAAACTAATATCTCGAGCATGCCGGTTTTTTGGAAATAAATTTTGAACAATAAATATTACGGTTAATTTCTTGTGGTGAGCGTACTTGGTAAATAATTTGGCCACATCGTCATTTGTTTCTGACATTAAATCATCTAATATGAGTAATGAATTTTCACTTATATCAAAAGTATTTATATCGGGGATTCCTTCCAGAAAACGTATTTTTGCATCAACGTCCAAGTTTGGTATAACTGCGCCATAACACCATATAATTTCTTTAAAGGAAACATTAAACATATCATTTCTTTCTTTGATTAATCGATTCACAAAGTGAGTTTTACCAGCACGGGAAGGACCAGCTATAAGAATAGTGCACGGATGTTTAAAACGTAACATCTTCGTTGCAAATGACACAATGTGATAGAAACTCTGCTTTTTATTCCCAAAAAATGAGTCTCTGGCCAATCATTTATGAGATCTATAGCCATACGGAACAGTAACACTTCTTGGTACGTTAGTCACAATGTCAGCGTCTATTCGTCTGCGTTTACTGGTCACCATTCGATGTGTCTTTAGTTCTCTTCGAGAAAAGATGCGCAAATCTGGTTTCCGAACAATTTTGGATGGCATTTCGATTACAGTTGCCTCCCGATTCCCCGTCACTAAATCATAAAAACTATCAAAATTAATTTTATCACTTGTTCTGTGATTTAATGTTATTCCACGTATTTTATAGACATATTTCATTTCCCCACTAGCATTGCGTAAAGCGTAGGCGTAATTCTTTGCACCTAATGCTATTACTTTACGTATTTCCCAACCTTCGGGAACTTCATTTGTTAACCCACCCAAATACGAACTTAATTTTAATGGTAGTTGCTCATCTTTTCTTTGTATAAACATGATACTGTCCGTATCGCAATAGATTACATTCTGTTCTCCAACACTTGTTAGTAGATCATACAGCCACAGTCGTGCCCATGATGTTATAAATGCTGCCAGCACAACATTTGAAAATGCTAATGGGATATTTTCACTCTCACAGTCTTTATATTGAACAATTAAATGAGTTTCACCAACTGGTGTTACAGCTTGAATTTCATATTTAGGATCTGTTAAAATTTTTAAAAAAATCCTCTGCTGTATCAACCATTGTGCACTGTGAAAGGTCTGTTCTTTGTCCCCATTTCCCGTACAGTGAATTCAAAAACAGTTTCGCTGTACTGCGCAGGCCTGGATTATATTCTATGTTCTCATAATTTAACTGTATTCCCTCATGCCTGAAATATTCTTGAATGTACTTTTCCTGCTCTTCTTTTGTAGTGCATTCTGCAGGAAAGCCTGAAGCTTCTTGTTTCATTTGTAAAAAGGATTTCACATATGACCCAAATAATCCTTCACAAACATCTTTTTCCGGGACTAATAAATCAAACTCCCATATTTCATGAATTTCAATTAGCTCATACCCATTGTCTAATGCTTTGTGCAGTTCGGGGGTACAAAACGTACCTGTAATGATACGTTCAAGATCTATGTGCGTACATTCATCATCATTTTGTTCATCCATGCACGATTTACACAATCCAAAGATTAATCTTCCTCCCGTAACATAAGGGAGGATTGGAAAATATAAATCGGAGGGTGGAAGAACACTGCATTTTACAAGTCCATGAATGTTTCGCACATTGGGGAAATTGGGGCCATTGTGTACTTTAGGTACATTCACAGGCATGCCTCGTTTACACATTGTTGCGGGATAAAGCGAGGTGACATCTACGTAAACTACGTATTCGTCCTCTGCACAGTCTACATATAACTTAAAATTTTCTGTTCTACCTCCTTGATAGGCAGATTTCGGAATGAGAGGATCACGAATATGTTTGCACCGTTGTTCGAGGATCTTCTGTATATGTTTATCACGTTTTACCATTGCATCCCATTCACATTCCCAAATTTCTATTAAATTATAACCTAATTTTTTCAAATAGTTGCGGCAGTGCACTGTTTGTTCGTATCTCTTTTCAAAAGTGTTGTACGCACCATTTTCTTTGCATAAAATGCTATTTCTATTATCTTTATAACAGCTTTTACAGGAATGCCAGTAACATCCCATGAACTGATATATAGTGTTTGTTTTAGCGTCAAAACCATCGACTTTATATCTGCCAAACCGTTCCTCCAACGCATTATTCGAAGTAACAATAGATCTCTTTGTTACATGTTCCATATACTTCAACCATTTTAATGCTTTAATACTCTGTTGTTGAGTAAGTTGGAACCCGTTTGGAGGAATAACTGGAATTGTGTTTTCAATCAGGTGATGACACCGGTACGTCAACATTGCTAGACTAGCGATCGTCGTGCTGGAAATAAAACATTGAATACCATTTGTTTTCTCTTCAATCATGGAGGTAAATTTAATTACTGCCTCCGCCAATATACGCACATCGTTCCGGCAGTACTCCACCAATTCTTTCTGAAAATCAAAAATATCACCATTCCGTACTCGCTCTTCATGCCACAGCATAAGTTCTGCCCGGTCTGCCGTACTACGTGAGTCTGGGTCATAATAATGCAATGCCGGCCATTCTCCAACATAATTTTGATGTTCCTCTGTATTAAAGAGGTATGGAAAATCTCCTTTTTTCAATTCCACATTCAATCCTAAGGTTTTCGGTAATTTGGATAATTTTACACCAAGATAAAGAAAAGTGTCCCGAAAATAAAAACGATTACTAATACTAATTTGAAATATCTTTTGACCGTGCATAAGAACATGTGGGGTTATTTTTTGTTTCTCAATAAGTGTGCGCACACAAAATAGGCCATCATATCGCGAATTATTGTGAGCAAGTGCCACAATAATCTGATACTCTGGCCTTTCCATAAGCACATGTTCAATAAACGCCTCCATGGATGTGAAAGAAAACATACGGTTCCCGGATATTTTATCCCCGCACTTGAAACACAAACTATCTACTCCTGTATTTATGCAGTGGAAACATACATTCAAACAACAACATAAATTTACGGCATGCTCCTTTTCACCTTTCTCATTTGGTGCTAAAAGCATGGTTTCCACATCAAATATAATGTACAAAAATCGTTCAGTGCGTTTTAGTTTACACTTTTGAACGAAACATCGATGGCCAACAGTTACGTGCACTTTACAAAGACTACAATAATAGTCGCCGCATACATGAGGAGATTTTCTTTTTCTCACATCGTAAATTACACCACATGCGTTACACAATTTTACGTAATCACATGTGGATTTCTTTACTTTATTTAGTGTTAAATGGTTAGTAAAGCAAATGCCTTCAGGAAAGTTTCTATTACATTGTGTACAATGTACTAGTTTCGCGTTAGTTTCTTTACCATGAAAATGTTCACAGTACGAACATCTCATCTGACATTGGTGAGCCGCACGTGTTTCATAAAATCCTTCCAAGCACGAAAAGCAAAAACTTGTCTTACCCATAAAGGAAGTAATATTCTTAATGGGCTGGAAATGGCCCACAGTATCCCCTCTCTGATACAAAATAAATATCTTTTTTTCTGCATTTATTCCTGGGTAGCGTACCACAGGTGTTCTGGAATTTTCCGGTAATTCATATACTACAATTTGATAATTCTTTTTCACTAAATAATTTTGAAAAGCAACTACATCTTCCAAATCAAATCCCTGTTTCCGTTCAACGTACATTTTTGCATCATTACACAATTTTTGTGCTTTATTTTCCCAGGTTTTGCGTGTAGGCAGGGTCATATTGTATAATGCATCCTTACTCTCTTCATGTTTCGTAATCCAATATACTATGGATTTTGGCAGACAAAGAAAATCACTAGCCTTTGTGGCCACCACATGATCCTTGAAAAAAATACTCATTTCTGCATATTTTCTTACCGCTGCGCGTTTAGGTATACCCTGTCCGTGTAATCCATCAACGATATCAAACCGGAATTCTAATTGATTTCCTAAAAGAAATGATTCATTGCTATTTAATACGTTCTCCACCGTTCTAAGAACCACATCGGTATTCAAATTTTGACGTTTTCGCCATGGAACAAACACTTCTTTATTCAGGAGATCTCGGTCGGAATTTATTCTTAAACCGACAAAATCGTGGGGTCGTGTATCCCTCAGAACGGTAGAGAGCGCATAATCCATCATGGATGTAATCCATGGGATTTGTAATTATATGTTGTACAGTTGGTTTTACAATAATTTCCACCCCTTTCATATTGAAACGCGGGTACTCTCTCACATTTCTCCCCACAATTTCAAACATATTACACTCTCTTTCATTTCCTCCATACCCTCGCAATGGAGGGTGCTGAGAAGTTGTGGGTCGCATATCTTCTGAATAATGTGCATTATTCAGACGATCCACACGCGCATTTTCTTCCTCAATTTCTTGTAATTTTTGCCACAACATCTCTGTAAAGTCAGTTTCGGAATTTTGAATTTCTAATGGTTCATCCAAATTAATTTCATTTAATAGTGCCCAATCAATATGCAATGAGTCATCATCATCATCATCATTATGTTCTGATTGAACATTTTCTCGATTTCCCGTAAATGAAAAGAACGCTGATACACTTTTATCACTCACTCGCTCTAACTGCCCTTTCTCAGAGGCCATATAATTTAAATATGACATAAATGCCGCATCATACAATCGATCTTCACGGAAAAATCCGTGGTCAAAGAGCTCTATAATGTCCGCTGCTGAGCGAACATTATTCAGTATAATATATTGATTATTTTTTAAAAAGCGATAGTAGATCACTTACAATTTCAGACGATCCAATATACCCTGCTGCTTGCAGGTCCACTACTTGTTGCCACGTATGTAAAACACGTTCAGCAGTATTCAACCCTCTCAGTCTTCCCTGGAAAATGGTTTCATCAATCACGTTAAATTCCTCAAAGTAAAACTCCATTTTTTCTGTAAAATACAAGACAAAAAAAAGTGCAATCAATATATGTATACAATGACTAAAAACCTGAAAACAAACAAAATTTTGAAAATAATAATAATAATAATAATAATAATAATAATAATAATAATAATAATAATAATAATAATAATAATAATACTTACCGAATATTAGTTTATCTCTGTTTAAGTGATAATCCAGTTGAAATCCACGTCTTTCGTGCTCTCTGCTTTTCTCGTTTCTATCACTTATTTGCTTCAGCACCTAAAACAGAAAAGAAAAAATGCAATTAGTTACCGTATTACGACTTTTCAAATTACAAAATATGATATTCAACGTAACACTAACGTTCTCAAGCATATTGGCTTTGCATGTAAGAGAGCCATGGTTCGATTCGCGGTGCAGATTTTGTTAACTACCTCTCCAATATAAGTTTGTTCATACACAGTAAAAATATACCATTTATAACTGACAAAAGTCTACAATGCAAGCAAGCGTGAGGTTTTCCACGTAGAATAGCACTGGTTCGATTCCCGGGAGCACATTCTGCTAACTTTCTGTACAATATAATTTGTATATACCTGTTGTGTCATACACAATTCATAGCTACATATAAGTAATAAGTTCACACTGCAAGCATAAAATTTAGCGTACGGTTCTCCACCTGGGAGAATACTCATTCGATTCCCGGTGCAATGAAAAAATGTTAATTCCCTACATATTACATTATACTATATCTTAGTCAAGTTATAATTCCATAAAAGTACACCGAGTCATATCATTTTTCAATGCCGGAAATTCCGCAATCAATTCCCGATAAAACAAAACAGTTCCGTCCCCCTTATACTTCCAACAATTACAATATGTCCCTTTCCCATATAAAAATGAACAAGTACAATACAAGAAAACTATAACGTTAGTACTTACCAATCTTCCAGTCTCTCCTAGTAGTAAAATATCTTCTTCGCAAAGTTAACACTTGTTCTTGGTGGACTCTTCTTTCTAAATGTACACATCATGCAAATGCATCGGTATTTATATGCCCTTCAATCTTTCCAGAAGTTTCGAGTGTGTTCTTTCCCGTATTCCAACAATAATAAATTTAAAAAGATCTGGAAGTTTCTAGTACTTTCTTTCACTCATACCAACGATCCAAATTTCTAGAATGTTCTCCAGCAGCAGCTGTCGCGTTACATGTGCTGCATATTAATGAATTACCTTGTTCTACGTGTGTGATCTGCATATTTTATTTCCGAATGGTCTTTTCTGTATTCTGCTTGTCCAATTAACATTTCTTTTAACCGGAAACATTTATTATATGTCATGCTACCTCCGGCCGCACCTGCATACATTATGTGTCATTAGTATGCGTAAAAGGGTGTATCCATTTTTTCAAACGTGCATTAGGAACTGCTAAAATGTCAAAAAAGTAAACACTCATGAATATTTATGAGTGACGATAGTTATATTACATACTACTCACGTACACAATGTTTTTCACCGCAAACTTACTTGGCCCGGATCGAACCGGAAACCACACACACCAGAAGTAAGCGCTTTATCACTGAGTACCTATGACGTCGTACGTACCATTCAAACACCACTGCCAAGTTAATAGAGTGATGGCAAATGAAACCAAAGAGGCCACCTGGCTTAAAACAGAAAAACAAAACTCAAAAAGCTGGTTAGTTATCTTCGTGTTTCTGTAAAGGTTATTTCACACATAATATGTCGTGCCACGCAGCGGCGACTATCCACACATACGTACCATGCCGAGGCTACTGCTTTTTACACTATTTTCCTTGGTTCTAGTCAACTTCGTGTCGCTTCGTGTGCTCCGAAGAAAGCCGAAGGATTTGCTGGTTACTCTTTAAGGCCGCAAAGTCTAAAAACAACCTTCGTGGATCACAGCACAGACGGGGCAGTTCATGAGAACGGCACACTTTGTGTGAATTAACCTTAAGTGACTGCGTCACTTTCGAAAATGCAACATTGTTATTGTTTTTACTTCGTGCACGATGTGCCAGCATATATCTATCTTATTGTTTGACAATGTTCATGGCCACTAGAATATTATTAATACAAGTAAACCAACGCAACTATTAATAACGGAAAATTGGTAACATGCCAATTATTGTTAAATATTTTTCAATATTTTAACAGCCTTGGCAGAAGTTTGCACAAGCCGTCACAAGTTCTAATCTAAATGCTGCTGGTGTCTGACGCGTGCACAAAACCTGAAATGGTATCCTGTCCCCTTCGCATTTGACAAAAACAGAAGGTCTAGGGAGATTGACCGAGTCAAATAGCAGGCCAACAGCAGCTACAAAGGGTAAAGCTACATAGAAAATAGCAACAAAAAGCTGGTAAAAAAAATTCTAGTTGAATTTGTTACGAGCGCATACATGTTAAAAGGTTTACTAAAGCATGACAAATTACTGGATAATAGAGAGATTTAAAAATGAGCTGTAGGGTAGGTAGTTCCTCACATCCTACACAGAGGAATCGCCCCTGATAAAGCATTAATAGTATTTTGCATATAATTTTAATCAATTAATGGTGCAAATTGGAGAGTAAGCGTTTGCGTTAATTGTAATAAAAAAAAGACACCTACAAACATTTCACATCTCGTTCCAATCTGAATAAATATCTTCTCAGACAATACGTATAGAGCACTTAAGCTACAACACTGGAAACTGTATTTATCTTCCTACAACAACATGCATTTGAAACAATTAGAAACAATTGTCTTCAAATTTATATGGTAATGGCGTTGTCCTTGTGCGTTAATTAGACGGATGTGTAAGGAAGTGTAGGTTCGAATCTAACGTATAATAACATGTATTGTGTATTCTGTTTCTTTGTGTGATAATTACAGTATTCTGTAAGAAACAAGTGGTGGTGGGGAAATACATTGAATTTGAGACATATAATCATGCGAGTTTGAGTTCCAGCAATGAAACATGCAATTATTAAAATCACAAATATGGTCTAGAACATTTTACGTAATTTCTTACATTAAATTTGAAATTTTTCATAGCATTTCCGTAAATATTCCAGAATAATATTGAAACGAATTGTTGTGCAAAAGACGTGTCGTCTATAGATCGTAATGAGGAAAAGTGGTGCTTGCGTAAACTACTGTTGTACCTGATATTCGAGAAATGTCTCATCTCGTCTCGATTGACGAATGTTTAAAAATGTCTCGTCTCGTGGGTAACACTACGCATAATATTGCGTCTTTTTTTTTAAACTAAGGGTGCCTACAACTGGAGGGAACATGACGCAATGTGCGTCATTGAAATTTTACGTTGGTTTTGACAAAATTTAGTTGAAATGTAAATATACGAAGGGCCGTCATAAATATCCGGGATTTTGTTGTAGCTCTTAAGAGTCTTCATCCCGGCGAAATTAAAATACCGCTAATTTTACAGTAATTATGTGATATCTTCAAAGAGATGAAAGATAACTGAAATATGGAACAAGAGCGCCCTGGACAATATTATTTTACACGAGAAACCGTTATCACGACTCACTTACCTGCTTTCGATTTCGAGCCATTTTGAAAATCGGCATTTATTTTCGCGTTTCTAAACAGCTGAAAACGGAAAGCCACTAGGTGACTTGTGATAACGGTTCCTCACGCAAAATAATATTGTCTAGGGCGCTCTTGTTCCATATTTCAATTATCTTTTATCTATTTGAAGATATCACATAATTACTGTAAAATTAGCGGTATTTTAATTTCGATGAAAACTCTTAATTACAAAATATAAGCAAACGGTTACCTCATTATCTTCAAAGTAGGCAACTTCGGAACACACACACGTGCCCCATCATTCCTGCTATTACTGAAAACCCGGACGAAAGTCCTATTTTGGTAACTTCCGAACTTTAGCCGCCGTCGCGTTGGTTTTGATCCCATTTTTAGCCACCTTCATGAGGCTCATTTTCAGGTTTGGGAAGAGCCAAACTTCCCGATGGTGATAAACTGTTTCTAAGGATATGAAAGTATCTGAAGCAAGTTTCTCCCCAATTTTCACATAAACTTGATGTTTTGGACGTTGCTCAAACTTCGACATTGCACCAACTGATCTCCACACTTCTCCTTTCAGCTACACTACTCATACACTGCTTGTTATGACCTATTCAAACATGTCAAATTCATAATTAGACAATCTAAGGATAGTACTGTATAAGATTCATTGTGAGTGCATCATAAATACGAAAACTACAATATCATTCCAGGAACTTTTTGACTTGTCTTTGTACATTAAGTATAATTTTCTATTTTGTTTGTGGTTAAGAGGTTTTGCAACCCGGAAAAAGGTTATGAACAGAGGGCTGTATAAGGTCTCAGAAGTATATCCAATTGTGGCCCAAAAGTAGGTATACACCCCTGTATTGATCAAGTATAACATTATAGCTTATTAGTTTATTTACTTCGGCTGTTGCGGGCTTAAGATGTAAGTAAAAAGATATTAAGAACAAATAATAAAGAAGCTAGATCTACCTGTATGAAAGCAATAAGAAATAATATGAAATAGAGTGAGCATATCAGTACGGGACTATATACCAACTTTTGGGCCACCCTGTATATGAAATAGTAAGTTGTATGAAGCCTCAGGCGTATATCCAATTGTATATACGTGTATATGTGAAGTGGTGACGTGTTTACTATATATATTATATAGTTTACTATATATATAGTTTACTATATATGTAGAATTACTGATATAAATATAGCAGGGTTGTATATTAAATTGGTTGTGCTCCATAATCTATGCAACCCGAATGGCAGCTATGAATAGTGGGTTGCATACAGTGACAGGCTTAAATCCCTCCTTAAAAGTATACTTTAATCTGTTTAAGGAATTCATTTATAATGATTATTATTCCTATTAAGATCTGGTATTAATTATATAGTAGCTTATTAATAGCAAGAAATAGACCAAAGAGCAAAACGGTCAAACAGGCCACGTCTTTAAATTAGCTGTCTCGTTTTTAGCTGTACAGAGTGGCCCAAAAGTAGGTATACAGAATACAGTACTGATCAGCTCATTGCATTTTATACCATTTCATATTGTTGCAGTGAAACTTGTGAAGTTGACTATCTCCTCAAATTGACTGCCTGGTTTTAGCTTCCATCTGTAAATATTTTACAGTAAACCTTGTCAATATGGCATATATTTGTGGAACTAATACAGTAAAAGTAATCAAATCGGTCATCTACTTTGTAACAGAACTACTTACACAGAGAAAAAATATGTGGCGTACATAAAAACATAGGTTACATGAGTAAATCCTGTAGTTTTTGGACTTAAAGAACGATTGTATCTTATATTCTGCAGAAAACGTATGTTTTATAATACTGTCCGTATGAGTGTTCCATCTATACGTACTTTCCGTATGACTGTATATAGGCGGTAAGGACCTCATATACAGATGAACATATATAATATATAGTTGACGTATGTAACATACGCATATGTATGTAATATACGGAAGACTGTTAGATGTCAGACATCTTGCAGCAGCATGATGTAACATCAAAGCGGAAAAAGGCCATTACGTATGTAGCACATTAATAACGTATGCTTTGTACAGATTTCCGTAGTAAACATATGGATTCCGTATATTTGTACAATATAACAGATTTTTCTCAGTATATGCTGCTCAGTGTATGCTGTATGCTGCTAATTTATTACTTTGTAAATTAGCAGTAGGCTTTGTGGTGAACAAACACCATGTGTGTGGGTTTTCTCATTGTTCTTCCGTTTCCTCTCACTTTCTTGATTCCACCATTTCATTTGTTCTCAACTTCGCCGTCTACTGTGACCAACACGGCATAATCGTGGAACGTAAAACTGAAAGATCTCATGTCACTTCATCTAAATTAGCTGCTTACGAAAGTAGGTACTGGATATATATTTTGTGGAACAAATGAGTGGCAAATTTTACTTTAATTTTTTCTCAGTCTAATTTTCCAAATGAGTTCCATTGTGTATTAAAAAGTATTTATATGCTGAAAAAGAAAAAAAAACGTATTAATAAAATTTGCACATAAATATTACTGTCATGTCTTCCAAAGGCTTTTTAAGGATAAATTAAGATATTTTTTACGGTATATAAGTTTCATTTCAGTGGTCATTGTGACGGGTTTGTATCTTCCCTCCCCCCTGACCCCCGCCTCCTTCTGTCTTCCATGCGTATACTCAAGGTCGCAAACCACTCTGTTCTCCTCTTCCCCCTTTATTCTACTCTCAAACCACAGTTCTTTCTTTCTTCTTCTTCTCTCCACTTTTCTAAGCCTTTTTTTCTTATTCTTTCTTTCCTTCGTTCTTCTTTCATTCTGTTCTGGCGCTGTGTAGTTCTCTCCGATTGGAGTCCCCTGGAAGACGAATGACCCGCCTGCCCGCATCCTACACCCAATATTTCTTTGGCTACGTTTGCTCGCCCGACGCCATCTTGGCTTCTTTGCCATTCTTTCTTCTTTTTTTCCCTTCTTTTCTCTTTCGCTCGTGCTTCGCTTCTTTCTTCTTTTTTTTTTGTTCCATTTTCATTTCTCTACTCGAACTCTAGTATGGGCTATGGGCTAATGCGGCACATTCGTTGGTAACAAGGTGTATAAGAAAATGTAACATGTAATTACTTTAACATGAAGTATTCAGTACTTTTGAATATTAGTTGAATTTCACAGGAAAAAATCTACATATTACAATATTTTTTTTTTAATCCTCTCCCCCAGTATCATGAATACTTTCTCAAGAAGCCCCGTCACGGCGAAATTGAAATATCGTTAATTTTACAGTAATTATGTGGTATCTTCAAATAGATAAAAGATAATCGAAATGTGGAACACGATCTCACTAGACAATACTACTTTACATGTGATACCGTTATCACGATTCACTTATCAGCTTCCGATTTCCAGCCATTTAGAAAATCGGCATTTATTTTTGTGTTTCTAGATGGCTGCAAACGGAAATAACGGTACCTCATGCAAAAGTAATATTGTCTGCCACGGTCTTGTTCCACATTTCGATTATCTTTTATCTATTTGAAGATATCATATAATTACTGTAAAATTAGCGGTATTTTAATTTCGCAGTGATTAGGTCTCTTAAGTAGTTAACTTTTTCTCTTTTGAGTAACGAATCGTTAAATATTCACCAAATAGTATTGGTTGCACCAAACAGTACAGTAGTGTTTGGCACAAGGAAACTTTGGTTCGATAAGGCACAAGGAAACTGGTTTATAGAGTGGGTGTACGTTTC
Source organism: Thermobia domestica (assembly GCF_964235325.1). NCBI lineage: Eukaryota > Metazoa > Arthropoda > Insecta > Zygentoma > Lepismatidae > Thermobia > Thermobia domestica. Next base: position 379,458,694 of record NC_137455.1, on the reverse strand, counting down.
ACTCTCACGTTAAGCAATAAGTCCAAATCTCATTGACGAATGCTTGAAAGAAGCATCAAATAAAGTTGATGTTTATCAAGATTAGGTATAAGTAGTAATTACTGTACATTATTTATAAGTAGCTGTCGTGCCACTGCTTATTAAAATTTTAGTCAAGTAATACTAGAAATCCTATTCTAAAAATACACAAATCACACTTATTTTCTGTAAGTTGGCCACCTGTCTAAGTTGGCCACTTTTCGATGGAACCGATGGTGGCCAACATAGACAGGTTTCACTGTACCTATTTAAGGATTTGTCATTAATTTCTGGTCGTTTATGAAAGCAGCTAATTCAGGCCCGTATTCATGGTGTCACGGGGAGCCGCCCCATAAATTTTTACTGGCCCCCGAAAATGTTGACGGTAGGCTTGTAAGTGAACTGTAACATGGTTGGATCACCCCACCTAACTTCTACCCCCCCCCTACATTTGTGGGCTGACTATTGGCCTGAGCTAATACCACAAAAATCTGAAAATTTAGACATGAATAAATAAACAGTCGGTGGAATAGCACCGTAGTAAACATGTTTCTGTGTACACGCTCGCTTTCTATGCTATGTTCCGGATTCCGTTTCCACATGTACAGTATATTTAGTTTGCTATTACTGGAAATTAAGATCCTATCTCATATCATTTTAATGGGTTTCTTCATCTCATATCAAACTCTCTCTCTCTCTCTGAGTCGCAGATTGATAAGGATGTTTGAATTTCAGTAATGGCATATTTGAATTTCAAATCAGATGTTGAATATTTATTGGAATAATCAACAATTAAATTACTGTTGAAATAATGAATAATTGAATAATATGTCTTAAATAAGGTTATGGAGATAATTGACCAAATAACCAACAATTGTTCACATGCTTTAATCAAATTTCTAATGAATTATTGGAGTAACAAGCAAAATTATTAATTTAAGAACAGATAAACTATCCAGAAAAGGAACAATTGTTCGAATTATTTAATCGAGAAATGAACTCTTTACTCGAATAAGAAAATACTTGTATTGTTTCAATGATTTACTTCAATAACGAATAAGTTATTAAAATAACGTACAAATCACATAAACTCAGTTTCATTCTAAAAATATTGCTGATGCCAGTCATACCAGAATGTAACATCATGTTTAAATAGCGAGGGACTGTTTTATACTTTTAATGAAACTAGAAGTAATAGATATTAACATTTCAGGTTTCATCGGTTTTCATTTTTTTCCAAAGCCGGAAGTGGCAGATATTATTTATCATTTGTGGTTTCAGTGTTGAATCAAAATTGAAAGCAAAAGACGTTAGGAGTTTGGGAGACTGTATGGAGCAGAAACATGGACATTATGCAAAAATGACTGGAAGCTTTTAAAATATTGGTGTGGAGAAGAATGAAGTGAATTAGTTGGGTCGAATGGAAAACAAATAAGAGAGTGTTAGAAATGGTGGGGGAGAAAAGAATAATTTTAGATATTATTAAGAAGAGGAAGAGAAACTGGTTGGGACAGTGGATAAAGAAGGAACTATATCACGAGATACGTGATAGAGGGTATGGTGGCAGGAAAGAGAGGGAGGAGGCGAAGGAGACTACAATCAATGGACGATATCAAAACAGAGAAATCGTACGCGAGGACGAAGAGGGTTAACCGAAAACTATCGAGCATGGAAGCTTCTCAATTGCGGCAAGTGACCTGCCAATAAATGGCAGAATACCAATGATGATGAAGATGATGATGAATCAATACTCCATCTTAATCTTTGGTTATCTCTATAAAAGCCGAAAATGATATTTCCTTTTGGTTTGAAAGTCAATCGTAACTTCACAATGACAAATTAAACTGACACAAGAAGAATTGAATTCCTTGTACTATATAGAATTGAAATATTGGCTTATTGGCTATATGCAGGCTATATTTTATAGTGTCTTCATGTTGTCTTAACGATTCCCTACGCCTTTCTCTTTGTGAATGCCACCGAGAAGCCATAAAACGTTAAAGAAAGAAGAGATCAGAAAAGCGAGAAATCCGTCTCCAGAACCATTTTCGTCAATAAAAGATTTCCATTAAACTTGATTACCTAAGAATAGATGAAGATCTATAGCAAGTTGGAGGCAAGCAAATGGGTGCATCGGGAACCAAACTTCATACTTACTGGACACGTATCTTTCCCAATTTACAATAAATATTGTACTTGAGAGAAAAAGATAGTTTATACAGTAGTACAGGTATTTTCAGAGATTTTTTGAAAAATCGAAACAATGAAAAAAAAAACAGGATTCGATTTTGCTGATCTTATTTGCAGAAAAAGTAAATTTATCTCGCATTGCCCTGAAGAACAAAGAATCTCTTAATAATATCACAAGATGTTAAAAATCTCCCTCTGACTATGTACGCAATAGATATTCTGAAGTTTATAGAACTACAGAGCCAAAACTATAAAGAACTTGTTAAACATTTTATTCTAAGAGGTTATGCAATACCAACATACACATGTGTATTACTGGTTGCATAGATGCAGGTGTCACATCTTTGCTTCCAGAGTACCTCGTTGACTTAGCTCCATACACACAACGAGCTATATTGTCTTTGATATATAGCACTCATTCGACAACACGCTCCAAACAATAAATATTAATCTTAAAGTGGAGAAATTTATACGTGTATGAATTGCACAATAAAAGCTTGTTTCAGTGTTCCACAGGCTTACCAACTGTTAGAAAAGTTACAAATAAATTGGGTTGCATCTGTCCAGGCATATGCGATACCAGCAGAAAATACTGGACCCAACCTAACGGAATTACAGTAATCAGGAGTTCAAATATTTTTGTCTCTGAATGTACGTTGGTATATCAGCTAGGGAAAGCAGGAATCTTGCAGAGATTACAAAGGAAGCACCAGGTAAAGAAAATAAAAGTAAAACTACATATTTTCTGTGTAAACAAACATTTCTGGAAAGAAAAAAATATATACTGGCAACAGACTTACGAATCAGCAACTGAAAATTAATAATGCGTGCATAGATTGAAGAAAGGAGTAGAACTTTTTTTTTTCAAAATAACAATTACGCACAATAATCAAATCAAACGTGACGAGTTAAAGGATGTTTTCTCGCTGGATTCTTGAAAACCTGACTTTTGCGTTTCGTTCATGATATCCCGAGGGAGAATTCGTGCTGCGTTAGTCAAAAATTACTTGGAAAATTATATTTTTCTTGTTTCTTTTGCCACTGATAAAATTCAAGATTAAAAGCGTGTACTTTCACAGTCATATTTCAAGTTCAAATATCCACTACTTGAAATATGCGAGGGCAGTAAACACGTTCCCGGAATCAGTGTTTATTCCAGACATGTTTTGGCGACACTGCCCCCCGGAGCTCTGAGAGTAGCCCCCGGAGAAGATCAAAATAATACGTCTATAATATAATGATAAATAGAATACTCGCAGTGCCCCTCGGAATACTAAGTGTCCCCCCGGAACATTTTTTCTGGAAAAACGACTGTCCAGAATTTCGTTGTAAATATTTATTACCACAATAGCGGTACATATTAACTTAACCGGCTTCAAAATAAGCTTCTTGAATACACACAGATTTGTTCCAAAGCTAAGAGTCCTGCTTTGATATGCTCCGAAGTTCAGCCATCGCCTTGGTTTGGATGTCTTCTACGGTGGCAAAACGGATACTTTTAAGACACTTTTGATTTTGGAGAAGAGCAAGAAATCTGCTGGTGCTAAATTTGGTGAGTAGATTGGTTGCTAGAAGAGAGGAAAGTTCATATCTGCTAGCCGTTTTGCCACCTTAGAAGACATTCAAACCACGCGACGGTTGATCATCGGAACATACCAAAACAGGACTTGCAGTGTTGTTTCCAGCAATGATAGGACTGGTGGATCAAATATATTATCAAGGAGCCTATTTTGAAAGCAATTAAGTGAATGTGTATCTATATTGTGGTAAGACTATTTTGAAGGCGATTAAGTGAATGTGTACCTATATTGTGGTAAGACTATTTTGAAGGCGATTAAGTGAATGTGTACCTATATTGTGGTAAGACTATTTTGAAGGCAATTAAGTGAATGTATACCTATATTGTGGTAATACTATCTTGAAGGCGATTAAGTGAATGTGTACCTATATTGTGATAAGACTATTTTGAAGGCGATTAAGTGAATGTGTACCTTTATTGTTGTAAGACTATTTTGAAGGCGATTAAGTGAATGCGTACCTATATTGTGGTAAGACTATTTTGAAGGCGATTAAGTGAATGTGTACCTATATTGTGGTAATAAATATTTACAACGAAATTGCGAAACTTTTTGACTGTCCCTCGTATACTGTGTCTAATGGATCACTGTCAATCCACTGCTAGATGAAAGTCTCACCTACTCTTCCCCACAATTGGAGCTACTTCGCAGTGCTTCTTGATTTCGTGTTATCATTTCATACGAGTACGTTTTGTACATTTTGTTCTTGTCTCTTGGTATCTGGTTTTGTCCACAAATGATAGTTTCTTCTTGCAATATACGTATTTGGCTCAGAACGTTTCATTTCTTTTTCAATAATATTCGTTACTCGATAATATTTGATTCCATATTATTTCTAATTTTTCAAGTGATTATTAAAACGCCTTTCAGCATGCTTTATTGAAAAGTCTACAGATTCGATACGTCTAAAGAGCTAGTAAATTGTGTGAACCTTTTTTCAGTACACTGTGAATATTTTCAGTAGAATTACATTGAATCATCAAAGCTCTCGGCAAGTCTGTTAAATCAGAATGGCTTAACATAAGAATTACAGTTCATACTAAAATTAGAAATAATATGAGTAATAATGAAAATTATAATTTATTTTCATATCAATCTGACCGTAATTTAACACCTGCAGATTGACAGTTTGTTTGGCAGTAGTTCTTTGTAATTTCACTGAAAATTTTTACTGTAAAATTTCGGACATTGTCGAAGTTTTGCTGAGATAATATAAAAGAATTACCAAACCACATTAGGTTAAACCCTTATGTTAGCGTATAGTCCGTCAGAATCAATGGATTACGTTTGCCCACGAAACGAGAGGAGATAACTCTTCCAAGACAGACATTTTACGAGAAGTGTCGTATTTTTTCGGGACGAGACAACCTGATGTATTGTTTGGTAGACAACCCTATTGAGTATCGAGTCCCGTGTTCGATTTTCACTGGCATTTTAAGTGATTCAGACATCTCTTCAAGAATGTATTTCATAACCAAGCCTCGGTGCTATTTGCCCTCTCTCTTCAATTTCTACGTTCCATTGCTATGGTCTATTACTAAAAGTGAATTATTATCAAAGCATTGGTGCCATATACCTGTGCTAGGAAGTGGTAAATCGAGATAAAACATGAAAAGCATGTAGTATTCCATAAACTGGCATGCTTAGGGTTGAACCAGGGATCTCTCACACCGAAAGCTCTGCCACTGAGCCACCATTTTCCAGACCTAAACATTCGTGTAAACAAACCTAACTATTGCATAATTTATTTGTAGTTGGATTATGCATTCAGTTTTCGATGTCGTCAAGTTAGGTTGTTAACTTTTGATCTCAAATACAATTGCTACAATTTCACTCTCAAAGAATTTGAAGAATTTATTGTTTAAAAATTATTTTATCAGAGCAAGACACATCGTCTTTCTGCAATACAATCTTGAGAAAGTAGTGCAAAAGTAACAAATTTACGTTTTTGAAGTTGCTTATTACTTGTTAAAATTACCTCAAAAATATTTCTAATGCGTAACTCCGTGACAAAGAGATCAGGTCTAGTCAAAGAGGCATTCAACAAGAAAAAGTCTCTCTTAAGAGTCTTCATCCCGGCGAAATTAAAATACCGCTAATTTTACAGTAATTATGTGATATCTTCAAGTAGATAAAAGATAATTGAAATATGAAACAAAAGCGCCCTAGACAATATTATTTTGCGTGAGGTATCGTTATCACAAGTCACCTAGTGGCTTTCAGTTTTCAGCTGTTTAGAAACGCGAAAGTAAATGCCGATTTTCAAAATGGCTCGAAATCGAAAGCAGATAAGTGAGTCGTGATAACGGTATCTAATGTAAAATAATATTGTCTAGGGCGCTCTTGTTCCACATTTCGATTATCTTTTATCTATTTGAAGATATCACATAATTACTGTAAAATTAGCGGTATTTTAATTTCGCCGGGATGAAGACTCTTAACTATCAGACATAATATTGGCTTAAGGAGGAAGTTGGTCAAGTGCTATATATGGAGTATTGAAGTGTTTGGTTCAGAGACTTGGACATTATGGAAGTTAGAGAAAAAAATATTTAGAAAGATTCAAAATGTGGTGTTGTAGGAAGATAGAAATGAAATGAAATTAAATCTTTTGGTTTCACACCTCACGATAATGCCAGCTAGGCTAAAGGAGATGTGATGATGAGAAATGAATTAACGGTGTTTGTCCACAACAAAATTCACTTGGCGGGAACCGGGATCGAACCCGGGATCTCATGAATGCTCTACCACTGAGCCACCGCGGCCCCTTGGAGGAGATGGAGAAGATAAAATGGACAGGGAGAGTAACAAATGAAAATGTTTTAAAACGGATAGGAGAGAAGAGGACGCTTTTAGCCACCATCCTTTATAGCAAGGCCAATTGGATTGGACACATCTTGGGAAAAAATTGTGTTCCTTATTTCGCCATAGAGGGAAAGATGGAAGGAAAGCGAGGAGTAGGAAGAAGAAGAAGAAAACAACTGATCCATGATTTGATAAAAAGAAGAAAATATTGAGAGTTAAAAGAGAAAGCTGATGATCGAGAAATGTGGAAAAAGCATTCCCAAGCTTGAACCGAAAATTAAAAAAAAAAAAAAAAACATTAGTCCCAAGACCTGCCAACAGGCAGAATGCTTAATAATAATAATAATAACATCGTATCGTTGTTGAAACAGTGACGTGTTGGTGTTACTTGGATTACGTTACTTTCATTCAAAGGCAGTTCAACACGAAATAGTATCATTAGATATACATAAACAGAAGAGCATTTTACACAATTTCACAAGTTCTTTCTATTCCAGAGAGTTCTATTGAGTATTTGGCCAAACCTTGTTACGTATAAGATTGGAGTATCCCTCATATGCAGGAGGTTAGCACCACATTGTGTTCCTGTTCGCAAAAGCCAGACTTTTCCCCATTGGTGTGCTTAAGAATCGTTCTGCGTTTCTTTTTTTCTTTTTTTATTTTTCTGCAACTTCTCAGTGTTCGCTGGGAAGAGGAACCAAACAAAGTTTTGCAACCAGTTGTAGATTCAACTAAAAAACCCTTAAATCCAAGCCATATAACTCTGTCTGCTTGCATTGTGTTCCACTGGCACAAACCGAACTTCTCTGCTCTTTTCCGGAAATCCCAAGCTAAGCTTTTCCAGCATGAATTTCTTCTGCCTCGAAGACTATTTTTTTTATCCTCTTTCTTCCTTCTTTCTTGCAATTTCTCTTGTCCTACACACCATGTTTCTTTTCCTTTTCGCTTTAAAACCATTTCTTTCTTTCCTTGCTTTTTTCTATATATATAGTAAAAAAAAATCGTAGATGTGATTTGCATCAGCTATATTTTATAGGTTCTAACAGCACAAAGATTAAGGTTAGAGTTTTATATCTTCTAGCAACGAAAAGGAGTAACAATCTATTTCTTCCAAACCTTTTGTAATCTATTTGCATTCAAACTGGATTTTCTTTACTTTTTTTTTTTTCAAAAAAAAGAAGAAGAAGAAATCCCTGAATCCAAACACTCCATCTCGTTCCTTACCGAAGTTGCAGAAGTTTTCGAGTAGACGTAATAATTATTTTCCAGCTTTAATGTAATAGATAGGTTACAGAGTGAGAAATGAATTACGAACCAAGGTTTCATATACACATTCGTATACAAAGTATGTTAATTAATTTATTTATTTATTTACAAGAACCTTCCACACATAGTTTGCACAGCAATTTTGCGTTTCAATGATTCACATTTCGTACTACACAGAGACATCTCTTGGATGTCCAACGAACCTTGATCCAAGTATATTCGAGTGCCCGCAAAACATATCATTTCTGCCAGTGGACTTGCCTTGAGCTTTTACTGATACTAATTTATGGCCCGGAACATTTCTGATATTTGCGGAATAATGAGTGCACAATGACGTAACAAGAGGGGGGCAAACGGGGCTTGTGTTCCGGCGCCGGATTAAGGGGGGCGCAAATCTGGGTAAATATTTTCCCTATAAGGCAAGAAAAGGAGTTTTATCAAACTAAAGATCATAAAAAAAAAAAATACCTCGAAACTTAACAGGACAACAACTACTCATCAACCTTAGGATCATATCCATAGAGCACAAATTAGCTTCAAAGCTATCCTTTGAGGACATTATAAAAATCTTTGCAGCCCAAACAGCCTACAAAGTTAAATTTTAGTTTCAGCTTTTTATGTTTTAGTTTATCTTACATCAATTTAAAATGTTTGCAAAATGCTCGAATATAATACTCGAGACAACAGCTTCACTGTTTGTCATAATTAAATATTTTATTCTAAAGCAACAGACTGTTGATTCATCCTACACATATCCACATTCCGATATAATTCTAAAAACCGGGTGATTTGCAAATCCAATACTAATTAGATTGGTGTTTTATATTATACTAAAAATTCAATTATGTACTGCAATTTTGAAATCAATCTTTACCACTTGAAGAAAAAATGGAATAGGAGAATTACTGTGTGATATCAAAATCAGGTGTAGTAGAGGAGCATTTTGATTTTGTTGGCTGGGGAGGGGGGGACACTAAGTCAAGTTCTTACCCCGGGCGACAACAGCCTAGTTGCATCCCTGTCAGTGCACAACTTGTAGACGTAGCACAACAGTGTTACCCATGAGACGAGACGAGAAATAATGGTTTTTCGTTGTTGAGGAATGGGTAGGCCATTAAATTTCACCAAAGCGAAAAATCACATGATTAGGTAATGGTTATTGCAGCAATTGACTTGTTTCAAGATCTGTGTGACTTGTTGCACCGTCTTGCTGGAGGAACGTGTCCCTAAAATTGGGGGTCCATCGCAGTAACTCAGGAATAAAAAAAAAAAAAGAATCTGTGGGTATTTGTCTGTAACGATCGCTACAGTAACACCTTTCAACGGTTTCTTCAATGCTTACAGATCTAAGCCTACCCGTACGTTCAGTATCCATTGCATTGCCTCTGTTTCTGCAGGATTCAACATACTGCAGAAGTGATTTCTGAGACGGAGCTGTACGCTTACCAAACCTAGAGCAAAACCTTATTTTAGCAGTGATAACTGAATGATTGCTAGAGAAATAAAATTCCACTATTGCAGCTCGCTTTTCTGTACTCTACCGTTCCATGTTACATCACTAAATTTTGCAAATGTTGGTCTTCATCTTAACATAAAAATAAACAGGAAGAAAAAAAAAACAATTAGAGCCTTTCTATCTCAAGTGTGACCCCGGAAAACATGTGAAACATACTTAAACCCATCCCCTTCTACCTTCCCTTTTGTTTGGAGAAAAAATCGAATGATCTGAGCTGTGTTGCTAATTGTCATTTCAGTCGTTTGTCTTGGCGAGTGAAGATCGTAGGTTACTTAAGCTTGGTTGTCACTTTATAAGAATTTTGTAGCTATCATTAAAAAAAAAAAAAAAAAAAAAAAAAAAAACTTGCAACTCTGCAATATTTCTCCATGTAAATATGGTCTTGAAAGCTAGATATAACGTTTTTCCATCTTGCAAGGAGTCAAACCATGTGCAACTTTCTGGATAATCTTGCTTGCTACGTGCTACCATCCTCCCGCTGACACAAAGAAAGAAATAAAAGTTTCACCGCTTTCGAAACAACGGATTCTTTTGGACGGGGAGGGAAGTGCGCCAATATACACGTTCTTAATGAGGAGGTTCACTTTTTGTCCACTAGAGTGCAGTGCTGCATGGGTGGAGATACCTTTCTTGCTTTCAGAAAGTTGTAATGTGTAAACAGTAAATAGAAAGATCGGGTTGCAAGGTTTTTTTTTTTTATGACAGGTATAAGATTTTTGTAAAGTAGCAGCCCAGCTTTAGAATGGCTAACAAGACGGTGCACAGCGAAGTCCGTCAAATAATTCAATGTGGCAACCCTGTTCGCATCCAACATTGAACATAGCAACATGTTCCTCCCCTTTCGAGGAAGGTACGAGGAAAGACACATCTACAGCAGCGCCACCAAAAACACACTTAAATTAGAAAGCCTCTAGTACGACAAAACTTACAATATGAATGTGGTCTTTAATTACCTGTCACCCTGTATATCGGAAAATGTAGTCTATTTGTTTTTATTGGAACAGCTCTGTCTAGTCTCAAATCTTTTCATGAAAATGGTTAGGATTCGTCTCGGGTAGGGATGCGTTCGAGACGAGTCGAGACATAATTTTTCTGACAAAATTCGAGTCGAGACACAGCTTTTCCAATAGAGAAATATACATTTTTCGAGTCGAGACATCGCTTCTACAGCACATTTTCGAGACGAGACAGCCTCAAAACTTGTCTCGTGCGCATCTCTAGTCTCGGGAGCAATCCTCTACATTGTCTACTTTATCTAACCCCAATCGCGTATTTAAGGGGGACAGTCGGGCTCAAGCCTCCTCCCATAATTATGTTAGTTTCTTGTATTCCATGTACAACAATAATCCTTTTTACCATTTCTAAGAATTTCATTGACTTTCCATTTGCTTATGCTCCTTTTTTTTTTTTTTTTTTTTTGGAACTAATACTGTATTTGTTAAATTTCATTCCATGTAAGAACTGCGTTCTTTCTTTCGTCCATTCTATTCCTCTATTTCTTTTTCTTAGTTGTTACTTTCTTTCGTTTCTCCTATCATACTTTCGACGGTTGTTAGTTGTGATTCAAGTCGGCTGTCGTCAGTAACACCAAAAGTAAGAGGAGCTGCTAAGCGAAGCTGATGTCCCACACCAACTTGCACAGATATCAATATAATGGAACTTTAGTTATTATAGCAAAGGAATATTTACGTTGTTTAGTTATAAAGAAAGGTAAATGTTTGAATTAAAGAAAATCAAGAAGGAGAAATAAGTAGCCCGGGAAATTAGGTAGGCCAAGAGGATGCTTCCTTTTTCTTCTATGAATAGAATAAAAGGATAGATTCATTGCTAAATTTTTGTATGTAGCCTATCATATTACATAAGATCTGTAATTCTTGCCATTAAAACTACAATCAGTATATTTCAGCTTCAACTTGTCTCAACATTTTCTTTCAGATAAAAACGTATACAGACAAAATTGAATATTTCACTTTATTTCTAAAATGAAATCAGTTAAGTTGAAATGAGATTACAAATGTGTTTCCAGGAGCGTCATTTCAGATTTGCCCGAGGGGGGGAGGTAAGATTCTCCACGATTTTCACATTTTTTCCTAGTATATTAGTAAACAATCGATTAAAATAGATTTAATTCTCAAACACAGGAGGGCAATTGCCCCTGCTTACCCGTGTTGTGCATGCCCCCCGCAAATAAAATCCTAAATATGCCACTGTCTAGCTCATATTGAGAAGTGTGTTCCTAGTCACAATCGTGAAGCCCAATATTACGAAGAAAAAAAACTATCAAAATTGAATAACATAGAAGGGGAAGATTGGCTGATATATCTAAAACCTATTTACGAAAAAACAAAAGACAAAGAGAAAATGTTTGATATATTCCTGTGCTTGGTGCTATCAGGAAGGCAGAATGTTTTTTAGATAGAGCGAAAGAATGGACCAGTTGATTGGAACAAGAATACTAATATATCAACAGGGGAAAAACAAGGATATCTTCCTTCAGACACGAGACAGAGAATTGTCTTTGCAAGAATTGACTTTATAGTAAACAAAGGGGAAGAAGAATATAGGATATTGAGAAAGAAAAAAAAGGAAAGAAAATTACAGCAGAAGAAAGGTATCGAGAATTGTGGGGAAACAGGATAGAAACAGGAACCAGGAGAATGAAAGATTGCTCTAGCAGTAACTTGTGAAAGTGTCTGCAGAAGATAAGCACTATCTGGTTTCTGTTGCTGGGGAACTTTTGTCCAATTCTTCTTGTCTCCTCGCTCTTTCGTCTTCCTCTTCGTATTCTTGCGTGTTCTCCTTTCTCCCTCTTCTTCGCTAAAATCCTTTTCATCTTGATTAATTTCGGAAGCCAGCGAAAGGATCGCGAGAACACAGTAAATATTCGTGGTAAGACAGGGACCTGTAATTACAATCGAAGTCGGAGTGACCGGCAGAATCTTAATGTCCCCGAAGACAAAATGGCGCAATTTTCTGAGTAATAAGGCGTTTACTCCGTTGAGATGGTCTTAACTTGGCTTTACACACACACACACACACACACACACACACATAAGACACACACGTCATGTAGTACTGATCCCTTACGATATATATTTTCTTGTTATTTGATGACTGTCCAATTTAACTAGTTTCAAATGCGGCGTTTATATGTTGTATAATAAGGTTTTGCTTATAGATAGCTGGGCACGGGAATATGGTCATACGTAGTCTATAATAAGGAAACGATCTGTTTTATCAAAGATGGTTTGACGTATGGTAAAGCTGCTCATGAAAGAAAGAAATAATTTTATTTGAGTCATGAGGTTTGTTTTATATTCTCGTGCATTGTAAGGAGATGAGCTAGGTAACTTCGACTTGTATTCTGAAATATTATAAGGAAATAACATGATGCGAATAGCTTTTATTATGTAAGTAATTATAGAATATTTAAAATAACTTAAACCGGATTAGTTTGATTTGTAAGCTATTTTAGAATACCATATTAGGAAGAAAATAGTGTAAAGCAGAGAGAACTAAACCATACCAAACCTCTTGACGTAACGGCCCATTTATGAGCCTAAGCCTGCTCCAGCGCCATCTGCTAGAGACCGGCTGAACTAGCGACGAACACGTGGTCATCAAGCTGCTACGCTCTGTCTCTAACAGGCTCATCAGGAGCTTTCTAGACCTAGTGGCCACGTCTTGTTTTCATGTGACTCCCCAGTTTGCCTCACGACACTGGGTCTACGCCAAAAACTGGCCGGAAATCGAACCCGGGACCAGGTGGACATGATTCCAACGCTCTAATCACTATTCTACGGTGTTTCAGGATAAAGCAAATAGCTTTGATTATATAAGGAATTCTGGAATGTTAGAAAATAGCTTAGAACAGATTTTTTAAATTTATTGTGGCATATACTGAGTTACTAGCTTAAACGAAGAGTTTGGTTATGTAATGTACGAGAGCTATCCAGAAAGTAGATTACGTTTTGGAATAAAAAATCAACAAAGTATAGGAAACAAATTTTATTATATACAGATGAAAGCCACACACAAATACTACTTTTCGACATAGTCACCATTCAAATTAAGGCATTTATCGTAGCGATGTACGAGCTTGGAAATTCCTTCGTCGAAAAATTCGGCCGCCTGCGACTTCAACCACTTCGTTACCTCTTCTTGCAGCTGTTCGTCGTCATCAAAACACTGCATAGACAGCCACTTCTTCATTGCTGGGAATAGGTGGAAGTCGCTCGGTGCCAGGTCGGGACTGTACGGCGGATGAGGAAACAACTCCCACTGAAAAGATTCAAGAACTTCACGCGTGACATTTGCCGTGTGGGGCCGGGCGTTGTCGTGAATCAACAAGATCTTAGAGCTCAACATTCCTCTGCGCTTGTTTTGAATTGCTCTTCTGAGGTTTTGCAGAGTTTGGCAATACCTTTGAGCGTTTATTGTAGTGCCTCTTTCCAGGAAGTCCACCAAAATCACACCTTTTCTGTCCCAAAAAACAGTCGCCATCATCTTCCTTGCCGACATTGTTTGCATGCATTTCTTGGGTTTTTGGGGAGAACCTGTGTGCCCCCACTGCATTGATTGCAATTTCGTTTCACAGTTCACGTGTTTCACCCATGTTTCGTCACCAGTAACGATGCGATCGAGTAAAGAGTCACCATCCTTATTGTAGGCGTCCAAAAAGTGCAACGCTGCAGCCATTCGCTGATTTTTGTGGTCCTCTGTCAAAATTTTTGGAATCCATCTTGCACAAAACTTGTGGTAACCAAGCTTTTCGCTGATGATTTCGTGCAACAAACTTCGCGAAATTTGTGGAAAACTCAAAGAAAGTTCCGTTATTGTGAACTTTCGATTTTCACGGACTTTAACATCGACTTTTTCGACAAGTTCGGCAGTCACTTTGCTGGGTCTCCCACTTCGATCTTCGTCGTGAACATTGGTTCGGCCATTTTTAAATCTTATGACCCACTGTCGCACTCCACCTTCAGTGATAATGTTGTCCCCATACACTTCACACAGCTGCCGATAGATTTCTATCGGTTTACAGTTTTTTGCTGTCAGAAACCTTATTACTGCACGCACCTCGCAGCTCGCGGGATTTTCAATTAACGCAGACATTTCAAACCGTCACAGTATCTTAACGGAGCACAGCACGAACCTCTCACTAGCACGGCTAGATGCCGACTGAGCTGCGCAACGCTCTGACCCCAAGATGGCCGCGCTAGCCCCGCCCCTAGCGGACACAGACGAAAACGTAATCTACTTTCTGGATAGCCCTCGTATACTGAAATATTTGAAAGAAATAATAGCACAGTGAGGCCCCTGTTTCTTTCTTACAAATTTGAGATTGCGTTTTTACGTCATTATGCAACACCTAGGTTATGCAAGAAAGAACCCACTATTAGCGTGGATTCCAAGTTAAGATCGGGACTTGGATATAGTTGGTGGGTACACGTACCAACATGGAAAATAATTCATCACAAAATAGGCCTTTCCTCATCGCATTATGTCGCCTACAAGAGAACTGAAATGCAGGTTGAAGCCACGGGCATTAACTTATTATTTCTTTTTTGTTTTACATCCCAACGTTCTACAATCTTGGCTGCCGATTACAAAGTGAGTTTTATAATTAAATAATAATAATAATAATTATGGAAGAAGAATACACAATACATAACACGCTCTCAGCAGGATTCGAACGAAGAAATCTATTATTCGAATCAAGGAAATTAGAAGGGAATTCATTATTCAAATATTAACAACATTCCTACGAATGTAACAAGCATGAAATGAAACCTCAGCTTAAAGTCCCACGAATATTCCCTTTAGGAAAGCGGATGATTAAAGCAAGTGAATGATGATGGAAGAATTAATGGAATGAGAACGTAGAAGGAAACAGGACTACGCCGACAAACACCACGGAAATAATGTTGTCCACCACAAACTTAGTTGATCGTGGATCGAATTAGGGACCCCACGCACAAGAGGCAAGGGCTCTACAACTGAACCATCTTACCCTCCTACAGATGTAATACTGTCAGACTTTAACCCGAATCTCCCCGGTCTTGTTGTAGGAAATACTATAACCATTCACTCAGAAGAAATCTCATACAAATATCTAAATGCTAAACTGTGTTTGTTTATTATTATACTAGCTGAAATACCCATTCTTCGTATGGGTCAGATATAATATCCATCTATGTAAACAAACTGAACAACGAAAGAAAAAAATATCGGTCATTTTGGATTATTTTTACATGTCTCCGTAACACTCCCTCCCTCAGGTGAATCCCGGCCAGCATACAATGATAGCTGAATTTCAAAGTCATCGCTAATGGAAATGTCACCATTGATCTTAGCGACCGCGGAAACTATGGATTTGACACTAATATCGGTCATTTTCTACTACTTTTACATGTCCTGGTAAACTTTTACATTTCCCCTCCTGAGACTCCTCTGGTTCGAATTTTGAAAATGAAAACTTTTTGTCTTGGTCTGGGTCCTGGAATAAGGTATCCGTAACCAAAATTTGGTAACTCTTGATCCACTATTCTGATCTCCAAGCCGCACACAGACAGACAAACACACTGAGAAAAATCCGTTCTCCCGATAGCGGTAGATTGTACAGCGGTGGACACTTCTAAATGGTACAGCCATATGGAGATTTACGGCTAAGGTGTACCATTTAGAAGTGTCCACCGCTGTACAAATATACGGAATCCTCTTGCTTACTACAGAAATCAGTACTGAGCATAAGTTATCCATATGCTACATAGGCACTGCCCTTAGATATTACATCATGCCGTTACAGGATGTCTGATTTCTAACAGTCTTCTTTATATTTCATACACATATGTATGTTACCTTCGTCAGCTATATGTTATATACGTCCATTTGTATGTGAGATCCTGACCGCCTATATTGTTTCATACGGAAGTACGTACAGATGGAACACTTATACAAAAAGTATTATAAAATATGCGTTTTCAGTTATACGTTTGTTGTACGTTAAGAGCCTGTCTTACTAAAAATAATACAAAATTTACCATTTTTCTTTTGCTTGTTTATTCATAAGTGAAAGGAGATAACAAAATGCAATTAACACAATCATAGATAATGTTATTCTACAACAGAAAATATGAACCTGAAGAATGCTCACTGTTGTCATCCATAGAAATTGCAGTGTTGCCAGAATAACAATTCCCCTAAAATCTAAGTTAAGGCAACGACTAGAGGAACGAACTCAACTGCATTTGATTACGTATCATGTTCTATTGGTTTGCTGTGAACTACTTTTCAAATAATAGTTGTATTTGGTTTGTAATAAACAAAGTAGTGTTACCATACAGCTATTAAAATTAAATAATAATGCTATTTAAAAAGTTGTTCACAGCAAACCAATAGAACATGATACGTAATCAAATGCAGTTGAGTTCGTTCCTCTAGTCGCTGCCTTAACTTAGATTTTAGGGGAATTGTTATTCTGGCAACACTGCAATTTCTATGGATGACAACAGTGAACATTCTTCAGGTTCATATTTTCTGTTGTAGAATAACATTATCTATGATTGTGGTAAGTTGCATTTTGTTATCTCCTTTCACTTATGAATAAACAAGCAAAAGAAAAATGGTAAAATTTGTATTATTTTTAGTAAGACAGGCTCCTATGTCCAACAACTACAGGATTTACAAATGTAACATACGATTTTACGTATGCCACATACATCTTTTTCTCAGTGCACACAAACAAACTCTTTATTTTGTTTATATTAGATATTAAGATAAGGACACAATATATGTTTAAATTCCAGTGTATTTGATCTTGTAAGTACGTAGTAGCAAATTAGTTCTAGGCTACAAAATTAATCTCAACGACATAAATTGACTCAACACCTTTACAGCTGTATTGGTTAAAGAATGACTAGTATGCATGCGACGATAAGTTATTAACTGCTAATAACAATGAATAACGAACAAATTGATAAAGAAATCAGCTGTTAAAAAGAAACCGTACGAATAAAAACCTCGTAAACAAAATGATGCACGACCATCTCTATATAAACAGAGATTTTACTCTGTTGTTTTTAGCAAATTTATTTCCGCTATATCTCTAAATCTGTTCTATGGTTAGTGTGAAATCAATTGATGAAGGATTTAAATAATATGAAGGCTAAACGCGATGCTGGTGTCGGCCTGTAATTACGCTCCCGGTGGGCGTCGACAAGTCATAAACTCTGGGCTGGAAACGGCCGAAGCCAGTCACCGTTCCAAGATAGAAAGACAGCCACGCACAAAAAAGATGCATTGTATTAGTTTCTTGAGTTGTGGAGACGTGTGCAGAAAGTTTTTTTCCTTTTTTTTTTTTTTAGGCGAGGCAGATGGGAAATGGTGTACCCCTCCACCTCCGCCTTTGTTAAAGAGAAAATCTAACCACTTTATCAACTAACGTGTGTTCATAAAGTTCGATACTAACATATCTTCTTATTTTTATTAGGTAGAGAAACAATTGGTTATCTCTCGCCATTCGTAATCATGAGAGTTTCACGGTCAGTTACCCGTAATGATTTCTTATGACTTTAACCCCCAGTTACTCAAGATGAATGTTGGGATAGTATATAATAATGTCTGCGTGTCATCTCGATGTTCTTCCGTCACCTCTCACTTTCTAACTTCAGTACTATTCATGATTAACTTGCCTTAATTGTAATTCACTTACATTAATTGTAATTCACTTGTGTTATTCGTGATTTACTTGCATTAGTTTAAATCACTTGCGTTATTCATGATTTACTTGCACTAATCATGATTTATTTGTAAACCTATGATTCGTGATTAACTTGCATTATTCATAATTCACTTGCAATGATTATAATTCACTTGCACTATTCGTGATTCACTTGAATATAGCCAGGTTTTTGTATCAAAATTGCCTTCCCCTGTTATCGGTGTTATTATTTCTTCATTTTTAATATTGTCAGTGTCAAACGAATTCAGACCGTTTATCCTTTATCCTTATCGTTCTAATATATGAAAGAACGTATGTGTATGTGTGTGTGTGTAATCAAATTTTCGGATGTAAATAGGTCACCTAGAGTCTAAAAATCAAATTTTTTTACAGATAGATCTTTAAGATTTTTCAGTTTTTGACTTTAACCCTTTCCAGCACCTGGTTTTTTAGGCTATTTTTTAGACTTTCAGTCAAGCAGCTACTGCGTCGTCACTATTTATCCTAAAATCATGGTTCATACCTCATTCTCTTCAGAATGGAGCTGGCTTTCAAATGATACCACTTGCATGCTCATACCATATACCAGGAGCGGGAAAATGATGTCAAAGGGAAAATTTCGGAGGGAAAATTTTTTCTCGCACTTTGGGCCCCTCTGGAGCGGCCCTATGTGAACGTAGCCATATAAAAAAAATCTGATAAATAGTACTTGGTATACTGAATGTGTGTGCCAAATTTCAAGTTTCTATCTTGAATAGCAAGGGCGGGAGAAATTTTACCAAAAATTCCCACCATGCCCCAAATTACCGTAAAACACCATGATCTCAGGTAAAAAATTTCCTGAGACATCCCTAATTACCCTAGGGTCATGTTTCGCCCATCATTCTCTTCAGCTTAGAACTACCTTTCAGGCGGTATGACTCACGTGTCTCCATCATGTATCTAAGGCGGGAAAATTAGGAAAAACGGGATTTTTGGGTCTAAATATCCTTTTTTCAACTTTTAGCCTCTCCTGGACCCCCCTGTTTTAACACAGAGATCTGAAAAAAATCTGGTAAATACTACTCGGTGGGCTGAATGTTTATGTACAATTCCAATTTTCCAGGTGCAAAAGTAAGCCCGTCAAAAAAATATACCGACAATGTCCCATATTTCCGTATACAGAGGGAAATTTTTAAACATTCCCTGAGACATCCCTAATTACCCTAGGGTCATGTTTCGCCCATCATTCTCTTCAGAATAGAACTGCTTTTCAGGCAGTACCATTCACTTGTCCCCATCATGTATCTAAGGCGGAAAAATCCCGTGAAAGGGATTTTTGGTAAAAATTTCCCTTTTTCAACGTTTAGTCTCTCTGTACCCCCCTGTTTTAACCCAGAAATCTGAAAAAAATCTGGTAGATATTACTCGGTGGACTGAATGTTTGTGCACAATTTCAATCTTCTGCGTGCAAAAATAAGCCCGCAAAAAAATAATACCGAAAATGTCCAAAATTCCCCTATACAGAAGTATATTTTGGTAAAAAAAAATCCCTGACACTTCCCTAATTACCCTAGGGCCATGTGTCGCACATCATTCTCTTCAGAATAGAACTGCCTTTCAGGCGGTATCATTCACTTGTCTCTATCATGTATCTAAGGCGGGAAAATGAGGAAAAACGGGATTTGTGGGTAAAAATATCACTTTTTTCAACTTTTTGACCCTCTGGATCCCCCCTGTTTTAACGCAGAAATCTGAAAGAAAATCTGGTAAATACTACTTGGTGGACTGCATGTTTGTGCAAAATTTCAATCTTCTACGTGCAAAAATATGCCCGCCAAAAATACTTTACATAACTCCCCCCCAAAAAAAGTATTACACGAAAATATAAATTTTAGACTTATGACGTCATCACCTTCTATGTCTCGACGCAGGAAGGTGTGAAACCATGCGTAATGTCTTCTACAATGCCTCTGGACTTGAAAAAACAAAAAAAAAAAAAAAAGGACGAAAAAGCTCAAATAGGAAAGTTATAACGCAATGTACCATGAAACACCCCGTATGGTACAAATTGTACCATGGGATCCGCAAAGGGTTAAGGGGATTGGGGATGGGGTAACACGTTCTGAAGGTTCAAAAAGTGTAGTTTACCTCAGAAGCTCCTTAAGTTAGACAACCCAAACCACTTTACTGTGCTACAGATTGTATATGTTTAGCCCGTGCGAAGAACGGACACTTCTACTAGCTAATCTCTTAACACAAAAGTTCAAGAATATTTGGGTATTGTACATGTTTTAAAAGGACGATTATTCTCGTTTTCCTATGTTTCTACCAGATAGTTCTGTTGATGTTATTGTTTACATGTCTTTCCGATAATGTCACTGTAATCTCCTCCATTCAGAGTACTAATCACAAAATCCATAAAATATAAACAATTTGTTAATACACTAATTGGCATTTCAGTACTGTTTTGTGTTTATTTTTGCCATTCAGATGGATTTTCTTGCTTATTTTCACAAGGTCCAAGGCAGGGGTAAAAGTGAGGGGGAACGCGCGAAGACGCCATCCCTCCGCTTCCACAAATTATCTCTGGCGTCCCCCTACTTTCTAAACAGTTAGAATGGCGAAGTTAGGCACGGGGGACGGAGTGACGTCATGCGTCCCCCTCCCTTTACAGATCCCCCCTGGTCCAAGATAATATTTGTCCCATTTCAAGCACGAGTATACTCGGGATTTAATTTTAATTTTTTTTTTTTTTCACATGCGCGTGTCTCATTGTTGAGATGTCAACAGCTAATAACCATCTATAATGTTCTTAAGTGATCATTTCTATTGAGTAATCAAAAAATTACATTAAAATTAAAACACCTTTCTGATCAAAAACTATATGTTAAAATGTTAAGAAATAAAATAATAAAATAACGTAAGAATGTATGAACAAAATTGTATTATTTATCGGGCCTAATTTCCTGAGCGGATAAAGAACTCCTCAATCCCTCAGTGTCAGTCTGCTTACTGGTAGTGTTCTTATTTCCTTCACATGATTCCGGCATCATTTCATCGTAGTGACTCTTGCAGTGTAATATTTGAAATTGCATAACTTATAAATTATCTAACATATTCCATTTTTTTTTAATCTTAAAGAAGATGCTTCCCGTCCGCTCGGTCAAATGGCGACTTAATCTCCTTGTCACTGAGGGGTTAAACACCAAGAGGCAAGTGGGAGAAGAGAAAGAGGATCTTGAAACAATTCTACATAAACTATTTCTTTCATCCAACATCATGAAAGCTCACATTTGGCACATAATTTCTTACCCCTTTAATTGCTTTATTTACGCTGAATATTCAGGTGAATTTCACAATGACATATTTGGTAATCGGTAATGCCAGATTTTCGTCATAAATTGTTTAAAGTATTCCCATAAAAAAGTAAATTAAAAAATTAATAGGTCTTATATGAGAACTTCCAATAAATAATAGCTTAGAGCATTTCGTTTCCTATTCGAAAGGAATATAGAATTCTTATGTTTTAAGCTCTTGGTCATAAATTCGTTCTAATGTGTTTAAACAAATATTACACAGAAACACAGAGGGTTGATTACATACACACACACACACACATCTATATATATATATATATATATATATATATATATATATATATATATATATATATATATATATCACCCATGTCTTCCAATCTAGGTGAGAAAGTTCATACAGAAATTATTTTCACCTTATATCAGTAAATCTATTAATGAACATTATAGATCGTATTCTTAATATTGTCAAATAAGACGTCAATCGATGGTGGAGCACTGATAGAGAGATCAGCTCAGACACAAAGAGTTGTCTCTTAAACTCCATTTCATATTTGGTTATGGTGCACAAAACATTGTCCGTGAGTCATCAAGATGTTCTTCCGTCATCTCTCACTTTCTAACTCTACCACTATTCATGATTCACTTGCACTAATTATAATTCACTTGAATTATTCATAATTCACTTACATTAATTATAATTCAATTACATTATTCATGATTCACTTACATTATTTATAATTCACTTGCATTATTCTTGATTCACTTGCAATAATTATAACTCACTTGCATTATTCGTGATTCATTTGCATTACTTATAATTCACTTGCACTATTTGCGATTCACTTACATGAATCATGTACTTCTATGGTTCGTGATTCACTTGCATTATTTGTGATTTACTCTGTTTCCTATAGCCTACGGGAGATAACCGGTAATGTGAAAGCATAAAATGTTACCACTCTTGCTTTGTTGTTGGAAGTCTTGAATTTGAGTCTTGCTACCAATAGTATTAAATAATAATTTTCTACAATTTTTTCTTAGTTTCAGCAAACGAAAACTGGAATTGGGTCTTTAAATAGGTATTTATAGGCCTACTCCGTGCCAAAAATTCACTCGCAGCTCTTAAATTGGTAATATTTATGCTGCATTTTGAATTTATTACGGTGGTAAATTAGTCGAACCAATAATCAAGATTATTGTGTGTCTACTAATCAATTCAAAAATGTAGTACTTATAGGTAAAATTTATTATTATTGCAATAGTGTTCTAACCAACCCATCTCGCATTACACTTCTAACACTTTCATCAAATTTATACTAGTGATTAAAAACACATGAATTTAGTTAATAACATTGTGCTTACAACCTGATAGACGATTAGGAAAGAATGTATAATATATTTGTTGCGTGGAGAACCATCTTGTCAGCGAGAGAGTAGAGTAGTTGTTTTTCTTCTTCGTTGTTGCCTCATCAGCGAAAGCAGCCAACCAAAAGAAAGAATCCTGGACAGGCGTGCAAGGTCGAAAACCAGTTTCGTAAGTTCGTTTCTGTGAGTAGATGTTGGAGCTATGTTTCATAGCATGCATTTTCATGATAACTTAATGTTCAAAAGACTTCACTTCTGTCTACTCAGAGCGGCTCATCCTCCAAAGACACACACACTTGCAGTTAATTTTGTTTTGATCTCTCCTTCTCCGCTAACCACCTCCTATGTTCATTTTCGAATTAATCTGTTGTGTTTGGAATTTATAGCTCAAATGTTAATTCCAAACGTATCCTACCCTACTTCGAATTTCTCTTAAAACCTAATTATCCGTATTTTTAATTAGGTTACAAATATACTAGTTCTGCGTTGTGGATATACGAGGAGCAATCAGAAAGTTTCCGAAATTTCATTGTAACTATTTATTACCATAATATAGGTACACATTCACTTAATTGCCTTCAAAATAGTTTTACCACAATATAGGTACACATTCACTACATTGTCTTCAAAATAGTCTTACCACAATATAGGTACACATTCACTTAATCGCCTTCAAAATAGTCTTACCACAATATAGGTACACATTCACTTAATCGCCTTCAAAATAGTCTTACCACAATATAGGTACACATTCACTTAATCGCCTTCAAAATAGTCTTACCATAATATAGGTACACATTCACTTAATCGCCCTCAAAATAGTCTTATCACAATACAGGTACACATTCACTTCATCGCCTTCAAAATCAGCTCCTTGAGAACATACATTTGTTCCACCGCTCCTGCATTGCTGGAAACACTGCTGAAAGTCCTGTTTTGGTATGTTCCAAAGTTCAGGCGTCGCGTTGGTTTGGATATCTTCTACGGTGGCAAAACGATTATCTTTGAGGCCTTTTTGATCTTGAGGAAGAGCCGGAAATCCGCTGGTACTAAATCTGATGAGTAGGGAGGCTGGTAGATGAAGGCCGAAGATTTAAAAGGGCTTCTAAAGTAACCCTTTTGCCACAGTAGAATACATCCAAACCAACGCGACGGCTGATCTTCAGAACATACCAAAACAGGACTTGAAGCGCTGTTTCCAGCAATGGCAGCAGCGGAAGAACAAGTGTATGTGTGTATATTTTCTCAAGGAGTCTATTTTGAAGGCAATTAAGTGAATGGGGTAATAAATAGTTACAATGAAATTCCACGAACTTTCCGATTGCTCCTCGTATATCCATAACGCAGAACTCCACATTTCTATATGTAATTATTTATAACCGAATTAAGAATACTGGTAATCAGGTTTTTAAAGAAATTCTAAGTAGGGTGAGATATGTCGCATGCATTGAAAATACGTAGAACACACTTAGAGTGTTAGTTAGGAAAACCCTCGAGACGGGGACCTTTTGGGTAGACAAAGAAACAACAGATAGATAATAGGAAGTGAATCTTAATGAGGTGGCGTATAATCACGATTCTGCTGTGATGAAATGAATAATAATAATAATAATTCTAATTGTAAAGAAATTTAGATAATAATTACAATCTTGACTATAAGGAAACATGTGACCTAAAGATGGATAATGATGATCCTGTTCTTGAATATTTGATAATAATAATTCTAGTTATAAAGAGATGGATAATAATAGTTCTGATTGTAAAGAGATAGATAATAGTAACTCTGATTGTAAATAGATAATAATAATTCTGGATATAAAGAGATGGATAATAATAGTTCTGATTGTAAAGAGATAGACAATAGTAAATCTGATTGTAAACAGATAATAATCCTGATTATAAGGAGATGGATGACTATTATCCTTATTGTGAAGACAGATAATAATAATAATACTGATTGCAACATAATAATCCTGGCTGTATCCAGTAGATACAGAATATAATCTATTGACGAACTTTTGCTTCTGCGGCAGTGAACGTCTGGGCTTCTTTAACGGTAGAGTAAACTATATCAAGAGTAAGCTATATATATGTTCTCTTATGTTATATTTACGGTTGTTAAAGAGTGCTACACGAAGAAATCAAAAACATTTAAATAAAGTACTTTCACAAAGTCTCGTTTATCGGTTATGCCAGAAATTTCTTTCCTGAAATTTTGCTCCGTGACTCTAGAAGTTTGTGAACCACAGCTCTGTATAAGTCACGTACAAACCCGTTCAAAAATATTGGTTTAAAAAAAAAGCATTAGAACTTACATCTATCGAGTAGCATGTAGTGGCGTGGATGTTAATGTCGGCGTGGATGTCTATAAATATGTTGTAGAAATATAATTTGATAACGAATTCGCCCGGTATTTTTTATAATGTTAGTATGTGTATGATCGGCTAAGACATGTATGTGGCAAATTTCATGTCAAAAGAGCAGTAAATAAGAGCAATAAAACGAAAATAAAACTTTCTTGTCCATTTAGCAACATTTTGTTTCACTCATTCTAATTTTCGTATTTATAATTCTTTTCCTATGAAATTTACCACAAATATACATTTCCCGATTATACACATAGTATCAGTATTAAAAGTACCTTGCAAAATAATTATCAAATTATATTCTTACAAGAAGACAGATAGATATGCGACAATCATTTTGG
The DNA here is from genome assembly GCF_964235325.1 of Thermobia domestica. NCBI lineage: Eukaryota > Metazoa > Arthropoda > Insecta > Zygentoma > Lepismatidae > Thermobia > Thermobia domestica. The sequence goes on along the minus strand of NC_137455.1, from coordinate 379,433,226 downwards.
ACATGAGTGTACATAATGTTACAGTGGCAGCGACAATGGAAACTTTATTCGCATAGGGCTTGATGATAAACTCTGTGGGTGGTGAGTGGAAGGACGGACTTGTCGCCAATGATACTGTACATTCATTTTATATCTTCAAGATAATTATAGCCGAGTAATTAACGTATCAGACATCCAATACATAAGTTGAATTTTTCATGTATTTCTTTCGCCCAGGAAACCCATTTGTAGGACTTAGTCACTGAATCTTTTGGAGATTTTAATGCTTGCTAGAAAAGTAACCCACTACTATGCATCTGTGAGAACACACAATGTGTTCACGGTGACAATTATTTTGTAGCCGCTATAAATTACTTGTCATTATAAAAATGTGTAAATAAACACAATTTTATATAGTACTATAGAGTACAGGCAGTTATTTTCAAAACTGGACCCTCGGTGACCATACTTTTGGACACATAATGATCTTTTCACGTGCAAAAGATTAATTTTTCTTCTACTTGGCAGTATTCTGGCCGGACCCCAAAGACAGACGAACCTTTGTGACAGATGTCAAACCGATTTCAGTGGACTAACACAACAAAAGTTGATCTCCATTAGTAGATAATTTGAAGTAGATTTTGCTTAACGAAACCATCAACCGATATATCCAGTTCTTTTTGTGTTGTCTCAAAGCCAAATGAATGGCTATTTCTTGCATCGTTTGTCACATGTTGACTTTTGCTTGCCTGTAAAAAAAAATGTCATCCACAATATTTATCGGGAACGGCCATATCTATGTAGACATCCATCCGCGGGAAGCTATTGTATTTTCTAATCTAGGCCTACCTGCAAACGATTGTGCTTTACAATGGGTGAGGTAGGGGGAGGGGACAGAAAAACAAAGACAATGGGTATTGGAAAATGTCCTTCAAGAAAAAGAGGGTAGGAAATTTTTTGGTTATACTGTTGCCATAGCCTAAATATGACATCCTGTTGTCAAAGATTATTCAGAAAGCAAATTCTTTGGTAAGTTATACAGTTGTTCGCTGTTCTCTTTTAGTTCAATTTCGTGTTTGATTTTTTTTCTTTGTTCCTTCTGGGGCCAAAAGGGGGGAAGGAAAGAGTGCGTGCGAGCCAACTCGAGCGCAATCCCTCATGGCTTGGCAGACTGGTGCAACGTTGCCACAGCTATAAATCTCCGCTGCTTGCCACTTCTAATTGGCCAGAGCTCTGTTAAACAAGCCTATCGATATAGGAAGAGCCGACATGACACTGCAGTTCCCGGGAGGATTGACGCTTTGAGTTATGGCGAAAACTCTGTTCACGCAAACCTTTTACAAACAGAGCCAAAAGAATGGAAGAGAACAACGGAAAAATATCAGTCGAAACTAAAACTCATTCCGCTCCCATTTATTCTGCCGGGAGAAAGAACCCGAAAAAAAAATCTGCTATGTATCTCCAAACATACGCTTCGAGGAATTAGAAAAAAAATTTAAAAAGACCAACACAAAACCGGGAAGAGATAGATTTGTAATGGAGGACCGAATATTTGTCACATCAGCGGAAAATGAACACCAAAGTATTGTGTGACATTTTGCGGAACTCTTGAATTATGGCTACCAACATCAGTCTTGTATGTGCGAGGCAACGTGATAGGACCGAGGAAATATTCACATAGAGAATTGGTTTCCTCTGAGTTGGCGTTAAAAAAGAGAAAGACAGACAGAAAAAAAAGGTACAGTCAGTTTTTACCGTGCGCAGTATCAATATTTTTTTTTTCGTTCATGAAAGATATTTTGTTGCTCATTGCATATGTACAGTAGTTTTAAAAGAAATCTGCGGACCTCTCTTTGACAAGCCCTACACTCGTACACATCATCATCATCATCATAATCATGTATTTGCCATTATAGGCAGGTCACTTGCAGCAAGTGAGAAGCTTCCCTGCTCTACAGTCTTCCGATAACCTCTTCGTCTTCACGTACGATTTTTCTGTTTTGATATCATTAAATAAAGGGCTTACTCTGAAATGGTCTATTTCTATCATTTCCAGTTTAAATAAAGGGTTAACTTGAAATGGTCTATTTCAACCACTTCCAGTTTGAATAAATAGTTAACCTGAAATGCTCTATTCATACCACTTTCAGTTTGAATGAATTGTTAACCTGAAATTGTCTATTTCTACCACTTCCAGTTTGAATAAATGGTTAACTTGAAATGATCGATTTCTACCTTCCAGCTTGAATAAATAATTAACCTGAAATGGTCAATTTCTACCACTTCCAGTTTGAATAAATGGTTAAATTGAAATGGTCTACTTCTACCACTTCCAATTTGAATAAAGGGTTAACCTGAAATGGTCAATTTCTACCACTTCCAGTTTGAATAAAGGGTTAACCTGAAATGGTCAATTTCTACCACTTCCAGTTTAAATAAAGGGTTAACCTGAAATGGTCAATTTCTACCACTTCCAGTTTGAATAAAGGGTTAACTCTGAAATTGTCTTTTTCTACCACTTCTAGTTTGAATAAATGGTAAACACAAAATGGTCTATTTCTGTTGTGGTCTTGCTGTTTCAATAAAATATTTGCCTGAAATGGTCCATTCCTACCACTTCTATTTTGAATAAATGCCGTGGTTAACTTGAAATGGTCTACTTCTACCACTTTCAGTTTGAATAAAGGGTTTACCTGAAATGGTCAATTTCTACCATTTCCAGTTTGAATAAATGGTTAACTTGAGATGGTCAGTTTATCACTTTTAATTTGAATAAAGGGTTAAGGGAAGAGATGGAACCTATCATTCTAGGGCGGCTGAATCGATTTGAAAGAACAGTTTCTTACAGGTTTTTCTCTGATACCTGTCAACAGACTGATGGATTTAGTCGTTCTATCATATAAGATTTCTCACACATAATGCAAAATATAGTTTGAAAGTCTGAAAACTTTATCTTGGTCTTTAATGTAAATATTCGGGAGAAGTTCTCTCCATAAAACTATGTATCCCCTTCATCGGCTTAGACATTAGATATAAGACTGTAAAAATATTATCAAAAAAGACAAATTGACTGCAATAATTCTGAACTTTGGATCATGAAGAATCTAAAATAAGGGTGTTGTAGAAAAACAAGGGGATAAGAAGTGTGTCTAAGTATAGGGACAAAGAGGAGGGAGGGATATAGTAGAATAAAACATACACATATATATATATACACAAGCCAACATGAACGCATTTATTTCATCCGTGTCCCAGCGGTCGCATCTTTTTGCTCAAATTACGGTATTCAAAATGAAGCGCTATGGGTGTTATTTCGCCATTTGCCGTTCTAGAAGACAACCGCAGAAAATGTCTTAAGTGTTCCGTTGGGGAATACAAATATATGCAACCATGGAAGGAGAGAAAAGAAGCCGTCCTGAGGAGAAAAGAAACAAACGTGAAAGTAGCAGAAAGAAATGGAACAGAACAATGCTTCTTTGGTTTTCGTTGAGGGGAAGATGGGGTAAAATGGAGCAACGGGTGCCAGGTCTGAAGAATAACGCGGATAATGTATGTAGTAGATCACTATAGGGAGGGAAAAAATGTGTTCCGGGTTATACTGTAGCACCGGTTAGAAGTAGAATTATATTTTCATGATCTTTTTTTTTTTTTTTTTAGTTTTTACTTTCGTTGAGAAAAATAGAAAACATACTTTCTCATTTCTCTTTTGTTTCCTTGTTCGAGAAAATAGAATCATTTAAAATTTATTTTCTATTAAAATGTAAATCTATCTCTACTTCATTCACTTGGCAGACTTTTTTTATGTACACTCCTGTCTCTGTTGCGTGAATATAGATGTCTCTAGTGTCGTTTTGTGTCAGTCACATTTGTCAGAACATTATATCAAACGTAGCATAAAGAAGAAAACTATGGATACATAACAATGAGATATATCGTACGTACTTACATACACATACACATACACATAAATATATAAATAATCTTGATCTCATACGCATATTCTGTTCCCTTCAAAGGAGCAAATAAGTCCTACAATTATAAATTTTTTAAATGTTTATTTGTTGAAAACATAAAATGTAACTGGGAATTGTCAGTTTTTTTTTATGAGATCACAGAGAGCAATTGTGAGTGTGATTTTACGTGTGGTATTGCTAACGCTAGGGGACACCGTAGAGTAATGGTTACAGCATTGAACTCACGTCTGAGTGGTCCCCGATTCAATTCCTGATCGGTGCTTCTCAATTTTTCGTGCGTCCATTCAGAGTCGTGAGGTAAACTGGGGAGCCACGTGAATAAAAAGATGTGACGTGTCAAGAAACTCTCGTGATACGCCTGTTAGAGACAAGACGACACAGCGCTCTGACCCCGTGAAGACTGGACGTAGTTCAGCCAATTGCTAACAGATGGCTTTGGAGTGGCTCAGGCCTACAAAGGATTGTCCTGCCAAGTGCTTTGGTTTGGCTTGGTTTTATTAAAAAGTATTATGATGTTACCAATAGCTGTTAGTTAGATGTTAGAAAATGTTTAATTAGATTTCATGGCACAAAATCATCATTTGCAATCAATGCATAAACTAAAGGTTCAATTAGTAATATTTTAGGAGCTAAGGACACACTTTACGTAGGAGCATTACTTGAAACAAATGTATATGTATGTAATAGCCAAAGCCAATCTGTTGTGAAATCACTTTATCAAATTGAAGATCAGTTTATTAAATTGAAGATGATTTAATAAGAGAGCAGCTTATCATATTATTATTAGAAGCTCACAATAACACGTTTCCCAAACGGGAAACGAGATATAAATGAAATTTTATATCAAAATAAAAATGTTTTTTTGTACCTATTTGTTAGTTTGTGGTACTATTTTCTTGCCTGCCAATTCGGATTTAGGCATCCAGTAAACCACATAACAAGATATATAAGTTTCAGGCATTTGGTAATGTAGTTCACGAGAACGACACCTGTGATGTATTGAGCTGCATAATTAACTAATCAATCAAGATGGCTGCAGAACAGGAGCTTACCTAGAAATTTTAATTGAGAGGATTCTGAGCTTTTGGGGAGGGGGTCCAACAGTACAAGCCACTACGTTTATGTAGTATTGAACGGGTATTATTCTGGACCCGAAAAGATGATAAGAAATTCTAAAATACTTCCATCTATATTTTCAGGAAATAATGATACAACTAGATTGTATTTATAAGAGAAAGAGTTCAGATGAAGTGTAAGATTAAATTTTTATGCTACATCAATCATTTCCCTGTTAAACAAGTAAAGTTTTATTGAAAATAAAAAGTGTACAAATGTATGTTGAGTTAGAGTTACAGAGTTTTAAGAGGGGGGTCTGGACCTGGCGAGCCCCTTCCCCGTGAGTGTGCCTCTGTTAAACATAGAACTCACAAGTACTGAATATTGTAAAGACACTTTTTAATTGAGGAAGCGACTACAGGTAAACAAAGCTGGTATTTGTATGAAAAAAATCATAAGAAGTCAAAAAAAAAGCTAAAATTTCCTTTCTGCGTCTTCCAAAAGCCGACTTTTTATTATTTTTTTTTAAATCTTCATACCCCCAAACATGAAGCCGTCTCTTGTTTTCATTTTCACTTTTAGTTAACCCAAATTAACATTAGGACAGCAACGGACTGGCCCACCTAGCAGATGATAGGTGCACTCTTCCCTTTATATCCCTACAACCCCCGCCCCCACAAAAACTTAATATCGAAAATAAAGTGGATAAATTTACCTGAAAAGTATAATGTTATTTCTCTGGAATAATACAGTTAATAACACGCGGAATTTTATGCATCATTGTTGGTAACAACTTTTCAAGCCGTGTGTAAGGTTTACTAGCCTGAAATTGGAGCTATATTACCAAGGGGGGAGGGGGGCTCACCTAATTTTTGGTATCAAACATAAAAGTGAAACGGGCATTTTATTTTGAAGTATCTTTCAAGGTTATATCTTATAGTTAAACTCACACTTGGTTACAGCAGGGGCGGATCCAGAGGGGGCGATCGGGGCGATTGCCCCCCCCCCCACAAGAGGAAACTCTTATTTTATATATAAATAAACCCATCCATAACAAGTTTGGAGCTCTTAAAAGTAGCAGTATTACCGCCGACCGCCCCCCCCCAGAAGTCCGTCCTGGATCCGCCCCTGGGTTACAGACATGATATAAGATCTCTGCAGCAAAACAGTTATCTACGTATAAAGAAAACAATAGTCCTTCTACGACCATTTGGTATAGCGCCCTTCCGATACCTGTACCACCGCCCTTTTCAGGGAGTTAAGTCCAGATGTTTGAAGAGCGATGTACACAAAGGCTTCAAATAGTTTATAGAATTGTCGTACATTGTTTATAGAATGTGCAATATTACAAAGAAAAATGTGTACGAGATGTAGAATACAAATATGCAGTGTTGATTTTAGATTCCCCAGTACACAGTGGTAATGGGAAAATACTATTAACACACATTGAAGACTATTGAAGATATGCATGAATTGGAGAGGGGTTGTACGTCCTGAGGAAAATGTACTCTCCAGGCTACGCTCTGAAATTATCATTAGAAATATGTCAAGTGAAAGTGTAACACATGCTGACGACAGGAGTGCTGTCCAAAAGACGACACGTAACAAAGTTTTCCCAATAGGAACATGCACTTTTCGGTACCAGACGTAACTTTCATGACACCTTTTCGAGAAGAGACATAACTTTCACGACATCTTTTCGAGAAGAGATATAACTTTTACGGAATCTTTTCTAGAAGTGACATAATTTTTACGGAATCTTTGCTAGAAGACATAAGTTTTACGACATCTTTTCAAGAAGAGACATAATAATTTTCACGACATCTTTTCGGGAAGAGACATAACTTTCACGACATCTTTCCGAGTAGACACAGAACTTTAACGAAATCTTTTCGAGAAATGACATAACTTTTACGGAATCTTTTCGAGAAGAGACATAACTTTTACGGAATCTTTTCTAGAAGACACATAAGTTTTACGATATCTTTTCAAGAAGAGACATAATTTTCACAACATCTTTTCGGGAAGAAACATACCTTTCACGACATCTTTTCGAGAAGAGACATAACTTTTACGGAATCTTTTCTAGAAGACACATAAGTTTTACGATATCTTTTCAAGAAGAGACATAATTTTCACAACATCTTTTCGGGAAGAAACATACCTTTCACGACATCTTTTCGAGACGAGACAGTTCCAAATCTTGTCTCGTAATAGGAAATCCTAGAGACAAGAATACAGAACTTTTCTAGCAGATTCAGATACACTATCTGAGACAAAACGTTGCAGAGGAAATCCCAGAGACGAGACGAGATAGAGCTCTTCCAATAGAAAGATACATTTTGCGAGACGAGACATCACTTTCATATCATCTCTTCGAGACGAGACAGCTTCTATCCTTATCTCGTAAGCAACCATACTTATCTTGTTGACCTTCTTCCATAATTTTTATCACATCTAGAATATAATTTATTCTCAAACAACTACCCGACCAGTTTCTTCTGCCCTTTCCAATTCATTCTGATATTGTTATTTTCTCTTCTTTTTCGCTTCCTTATTTCTCTCCTGCCACCCAGCTATCAACTTTGCTTTTCTTTTTTTTATTCTTGTGTCTAAAACAACCTGTACAAAAGAGAGAGAGAGAGAGAAAAAAAAAGAAAAGTTAAACAATAGCTTTCTGAACGTTCAAAACTTCGAGTCCAAAATACCGTACGCGTTCAAAAAACATGGCCTTCCTCATATATGGTGAACTTTAACTAGAGTATATATTTTCACAACATGAAGAGAAAGGAAAAAATGGTTAAAAATAGTAATTTTAGAGCCCATTTATGAAGAAACCTTCTATGACTTGATAGTTGCAATAGATATACGCTAAAAATAACAGGGCGTGTAAAACTCCTTTTCTTAAAGATAACAATATTTAAAAATTTCTTTGCTAATTTTACGCTTGCATTGCAAAACAACCATCCCACTGTAAAGATATTTTTCTTAAAAAAGAAAAAAAAAGTATCACGGTGTGTGTGTGTGGTCTGTTCCAGATTAGTTTCCTTCATAAGCTCTCTTCGTGTTTTTTTTTTTCCTTTTTTTCATACACATTGACACAAAATGATGAAGACTTAGGTAATCTTAATATTAAAAGCACCAGAAGATTAATGGGAGCCACGTATCTTGCACCCACGCGTAAATATAACAGGTAATTCTAATGAAGTTGCTTGGGGGGGGAGAAAGCCACGGGGGAGGGGTCAGACAGAAATAAAAAAAATGGATGTTGATGTCTTCTTTTGTAGAGTACTGTGTGTTCTGTGGTTTCTGGCACTGTTCCAGTTATGTCATCTTCTCTCTGTCGCGTACATCCATTACAACAAAATTACTCCCATAAAATAACACTCAATGTAGACAAACCAATAGAAAACCCCACACAATTCACGTATTCATTTACCTAGTTTCTCTTGTTTTGCTTCTGTGTTTTATACGTAACTAGATGCATTTTATTTTGTTCTGCTGGTTACACTAACAGAAATACAGTGAAATATTTGAATGAAGGGCATTCATAGAACATAATTATTACATGTGATTATTAGATAATATTATTTTACATGAGATACCGTTATCACGGACTCACTTATCTGCTTTCGAATTCGAGCCATTTTGAAAATCGGCATTTATTTTCGCGTTTCTAAACAGCTGCAAAACGGAAAGCCACTAGGTGACTTGTGATAACGGTACCTCATGCAAAATAATATTGTCTAGGACGCTCTTGTTTCATATTTCAATTATCTTTTATCTATTTGAAGATATCTGAAGACGAAACGATGCTCAAAAATTGAAATTAGATGTTTTCGTCTCGTTTCGAGACGAGAATTCTAATGTTTTTTAGTCTCGTCTCGAATTTGAAAATGCATTTTTCGTCTTATTTCGTCTTCGTATTATTATAATATGAATACATCCATTCACTCCTGTTTCCACATATTCAATGCAATTAAGAGTCTTCATCCCGGCGAAATTAAAATACCGCTAATTTTACAGTAATTATGTGATATCTTCAAATAGATAAAAGATAATCGAAATGTGGAACAAGAGCGCCCTAGATAATATTATTTTACATGAGATACCGTTATCACGGACTCACTTATCTGCTTTCGAATTCGAGCCATTTTGAAAATCGGCATTTATTTTCGCGTTTCTAAACAGCTGCAAAACGGAAAGCCACTAGGTGACTTGTGATAACGGTACCTCATGCAAAATAATATTGTCTAGGACGCTCTTGTTTCATATTTCAATTATCTTTTATCTATTTGAAGATATCACATAATTACTGTAAAATTAGCGGTATTTTAATTTCGCCGGGATGAAGACTCTTAAAACATTTTTTTTTGTATGTTTGTCGTAAGGATTATCTCTTAGGGTTCTGGGTTCAAAAATTACTTGTTCTTCTTTGCACTTTTTGTGATGTTTGGCACTCATATGAGGGAGGATCGGAAACTAAGGTTACACTGCCGATATTTCTGGAGTTCCTTCTGTTATAGAGGAATAAGGAGTGTGCGATAGTTGTAATACATGGAGTTGGCAACTGTGCAGAGTTTCAGCCACTCACCATCTACGGCGCTAGTTGTGAATACATAATTACAAACTGTGACTCGTTAGGAAAATTGGTCTCGCGAAGAAGTCTGCTCAGCTATTCGATTTCTGTGGGCGAAACCATGTCAGAAATTCACAGGCAGCTGGTAGAGGTTTACTGCAATATCTCATCAGTATGTGGCAGAATGGTGTCGAAAATTGGCGGCTGGTAGAGAAAACGTCACGACAACGTGCGCCCGTATACAGCCCAGAGGATCACCACGCTATTGAAACTGTTTCGCTAGGATATCATCGACCACCCTTCCTATAGCCCGTACCTTGCTCCAAGCGGCTTTCACCTGTTCCCGCACTTGAAGGAGCACCTTTAGGCACTTGAACACGCAAGGACAGGATTTTTACGAGGAGGAAATTTTCAAAGTCATCCCACGATGTGATAAGTGCTTCAACCGATATCGAAACAATGCCGAAAATAACCTAATGTATGCACTATCTGATGGCTGTATTGGTTGTATGAAATAATGGTCTATACACGTTTTACTGTATGCTTTGTAACCTTACTTTCTGAACACTCCTTGGACTTCATTTCAATGATGGTATTATTTTTATTCTGTATTCATCATTACAGAAAAACACTTAAAATATATATATATATATATATATATATATATATATATATATATATATATATATATATATATATATATATATATATATATATATATATATAAAAGCATATAGTATACAGAATACTGTGTGGCTAAAGGGGATTAATTGTGTTAACATTAATTTCAATGGGTAAATTAATTTCGATTTACGAACTTTTCGGTTCGCGAAAAGTGTTACGGAACAGATGAAATTAATGGCTTGTAAGCTCATTGAATTTATTTATAAATTCCATTAAACACTATTGTGTTTACGACAAAATTATAGTTTCTTAAGGCGTATAAAATGCAAAAGTAAGCCTGTCTATCTAATAGAAGTAAAATCAAGTACACAGATCTACTGAACATATATTTTCTAAAGGGGTAGCAAATAATATTTTCAGGAGAGGCTATCTATCTATCTATCTAAATATATATACAGTGGCGGATCCAGGATATGATCAAGGGAGGGGCTAAACCATAGTTTGTCGTTTTTAACCAGTGTAAAGCAGGATTGAATCCCATTTTATCCAGTGTATACCTGAGCATCAAGGAGAGGGGCTATAGCCCCTATAGCCCCCTTGGATCCGTCACTGTGTATATATATACATGCAAACACATGTATTGCGTGGCTGTGGTGCGTTGATTTAACATTACAGATAAAATGAAATGAAATCGTTCAGCTTAACGTCCCACGATTATGTCATTTAGGCTAAGGGAGATGATCGTTAAGGCAGGTAAATGATGATAGAAGAATTGGTAGAATTAGCATGTGGGAGGAAACGATAATACTCAGAGAAAATCCAAGGACATGATGTTGTCCACCACAAACTTACTTGCCTGGGGATGGAACCACGGACCCCTCGCATCAAAGATAGGCGCCACTGAACCACCGTGCACCCCTTGGTACAGCACAGAGAAAGGGGAAACATACTCAAGTTAGCCTTCCTCTGTAACTACGCCACTGCTCTGGAGCTTCCTTTACTTAATTAATATTGATTTCTTCTAAACTATACAAGTGAAAATTCTCTAATTTTAAGAATCTTCATCCCTTCATCACGGCGAAATTAAAAAACCGCTAATTTTACAGTAATTATGTGATATCTTCAAATAGATAAAAGATAATCGAAATGTGGAACAAGAGCGCCCTAGACAATATTATTTTACATGAGAAACCGTTATCACGATTCACTTATCTGCTATTGATTTCGAGCCATTTTGAAAATCGGCATTTATTTTCGCGTTTCTAAACAGCTGAAAACGGAAGGCCACTAGGTGACTTGTGATAACGGTACCTCATGCAAAATAACATTGTTTAGAGCGATCTTGTTCCATATTTCAATTATCTTTTATCTATTTGAAGATATCACATAATTACTGTAAAATTAGCAGTATTTTAATTTCGCCGGGGTGAAGACTCTTAAGTAGTTTTTTTTCCTTCTAAAAGAAGTGATTGAACTATAGTCTTCCTCAAACGAAGTGAAGCGTAGAGCACCCACCACTATCTACAGAACACTAATCCGTGTTCTTCCAGGATATTTTTTTTTCTTATCCTAGCCTACTACCCTTCTTCCTCTTTGTTTCATTCCTTTCCTGTGATTCGTTTCAGAGCCCTTTGTTCGTTTCCTAGTCAAGCAACGGCCAAAACCTAGCCAAGAGACTACCCGTTCTTTGTGGACGCCCTCCCCCTCCCCTCAGCTCCAAGAAATTCAGCACACCAATATTCTGCTGCTGCCACTTGTTCTTCGCCTTGCAACGTTGCCAAATCTTGTTTCGAACGCCACACACACACACACACACACACACACATGCTGGTATTTTCTTCATGTATGTATATACTTGCGTATATATAGATCGATCGAAATTTTGGGCACTGTGTCAAATCCTAAACTTTGGAAAAAGAAACTAGGATGTAGTAGGTGTTTTATCACACTAGAAAGACGGTGAAGGAATAAATAGTACTAAAACCTGTTTTCCGTACTAAGATAAAAATGATTATTATTACTTGGACCATAGTACGAACTGTAAGGGTACGGTTATACCGAAATTTTCTCATTTCATTCTTTCGTTTTCCTCCTTCAACGGGACGGAAAAAACAAAACAAATAAATACATTGTTTTAAATAGAACCTGGTGATACCGCATTCTTAATAAACTTTATATCTCCTTCCTTTTTTTTAAAAAGAAGAAAACAAACACGTTTGTTTCTTGTAGTGGACGATGAAATGGACAAGCGCAGTGATTGGCTATTCAGATAGACAAATACAACCGTTCTATTCAGACAGACAAATACAACCGTTATGCTACCTCAGTAACGTTTAAAACAGATTACAGATGTTTTCTTTACTCCAAGTGTGCTGTTACTGCGTCATCCGCAGAGCATCCTTGGAACGTATTTGCTGCAAATCCTGATTTGCTTCTGAACAAGGAAAACTGATCGCTAAACTCTGCATAAACACATGGTTCCGTGAACGATGAAAGAGGATTCGAGATAGGAAAATTTCGGCATAATCATACCCTAACATTGACAAATACAATGGCGCGGTGAGTAAAGCCCTAACAGGATCAGCCTTAGAAATGTAAAGTTATTCTATTGTGTACTTATGGTTAACGTCCATGGTCCCGAGTTACATTCCACGTGGGAGTGCTTGCTGACGCACACGAAGGAAGTCACACCGGTAGAAATAAAATTTCTCAGCTTGCAAGCGAAATAAAATGTGCAGTTTACCGATTTGACTTCCCTCACAAACCGACAATATTTAGATACAAACAGAAGTATTTTTTTTTCTAGTGGTTTGAATCCCACTCGAAAAACAATAGAAACCGTTTGATATAGCCTCGGTGCTGAAAAGGGACATTAAACTTCAATCAATCCAATCTCCACTCCTTTTTCTTTCTTTCCTTTTTTGTTTTTTTTTTCTTTTTCGTGGTATTTTCATTTTTTCGTTTTGTTTCCATATTTTCATTTTTTTAGTTTTCTTTCTTTTCTTTTTGGATCAAAAGATTTAATAAATTTTCCGGCAAAACTTTTCTTGTAGGACTTATGTAGTGTAGCCAAACCCAAACTATCACCTAATCAAAAGGAACGGACATGAACGTGCCACCCGGAGATCCGAATCAAACCTAGTCCATTCGATAAAACATAACAAAGACATGTTCATGCACAAAAATAATTAGGTGCCATGGACAACGGAGTAAGTCCCTGGGGTCCATTAACCCTGTTAGTATAAAGAAAATCGTAGACTCACAGTGAAAAAGCTATTGCATCAACACTGTTCAATGGAAAATCATGGTTTATAGGCCATTCTCCTCAGCATGAAACAAGGTTTCCAGAGATGTTATGTATTGGCGCCCATAACGTGCTTGAACAGAGAAAATTGGGAGAAGGTCGGGAAAATTCCCTCCAGAAATCCCTCCCATCAACTTTGGCTTCCTCTGGAGTGGCCCCGGGTAAAAGCACACAATCCAAGTATATCTTGAAAAATACTATAGGGGACAGGGAATGAGTGTACCAAGTTTTGTTTTGATAGATGGAATAGGTATGAGGGGCCGGGAAAGGTTGTAGTACCAATACGCTCTGTACATACAAAACTGAACCTTTCCCCTAAACTATTTCATTATTCTTCGCAGGGGGAATCGGCCCCCTTAGTCTCCCTTTTCTGATTTAAAATTGAGTACCTTATTCATAAAACTTCCTTTTCGATTGGATGAACCGACTTCTGTGTTACTTTCTGTAATTTTGGTACGGACAAGTTCTCTTCTGTCTTTCGTCAATACCTGTATGTTCAAAGGTCAGCAGTATTAATGTCGTTAAGTTGAATCAATTGTGAAGGTTGATTGTTCAATTTGTAATTATGTTCTTTGTGAGCGACGAGGCTACACAATACTGTTTAATGCGTTCTCTGAGCTAGTGTATTGTCGTGTGGAATTGAATATCTGAGTAATGAGGCCATTATTACTGAGTTCTTCAATTCATGGTATTTCCAGTCTTAATTCTCAATTTATCCCTTCACTCCAGCTTAGTAATTTCCCGTTTTACATATACTGTCTCCCTCTATCAAGGATCTGTCTTCTTGACATTATAAGAAGTCAAGAGTGCATCATATCAGAGAAATATTACTTGACGCGTGGAAATGAATATCTGAGTAATGAAGAAAGATGATTACTCAGTTCTCATCTATGTGGTATTCCTACTCCTAACTCTCGATCTATCCCTTCACTTCAGCTTCCTAATTTCCAGTTTTACTTATACCGTTTTCCCTCTTTGAAGGATTTGGCTTCTTGACATTGTAAGAAATCAGAGTGCATCATATCAAAGGAATATTAATTGACGTGTATAAATGAATATATGAGTAATGAAATCTTCTACTCCGTCTCTTAATTTTCAGTTTATCTTTCTGAACCTCAAGGAGAGCAAGTGACCACCTACCCGTGAGTATCTATTATCTCAGCTTATAGCAATTGTTTGACCGAAGTGATTCTACTGGCTCAAGCTCTGTTTATGTATTAAAGGTGATCAAAATCAGTTGTGAGGTGATGATATAAACACACAGTTAATAGACACATCATTTATTTAGATACATGGCAAATAATGGTACTACAATTTGTTAGTTGTCTCGATACGACAAGGTATGTACTTTTGATGGTAAGTGTCATGGGTGCACCCACCTACAGGGTCCACCGGTCAAGCCCCTCACTCCACAAAAAAAAAAAAAAAAAAGCTTCCCTACTCAACATACATTTGTATACTTTCTCAAAAAACTGTACTTTTTTAAAACAGGGAAATGATTGATGTAGCATGAAAATTTGACCTTACACTTCATCTGTACTCTTTCTCTTATAGTGCAAGGGGTCCCTGGTTGGATACCCGCTGGCGCCAAGTAACTTTGTGGTGGACAAACTTTGTATGCGTGGGTTTCCTCGGGGTTATCTCGTTTCGTCCACTTTGTTCATTCCACAATTTCATTCATTTCTCATCATCACCATTTCCTTTAGCCTAGCCGGCATAAGTGTGGGATGAAAGCTTAGGTTCTATTTTTTTTAAATTTTTTCTCTTATAATAAAAACTTCTATAATTTTTTTCTGAAATTATAGGTGGAAGTATTTCACTATTTGGTCTAGGAATTAATTCGTGCGGGTGGACAAGACATGGCGCAACGAACGGAGCGTCCCACAGTTCCGTGTATCCACACATGTGTTGCAAACCCCTGTCATCGCGTATCGTTCGTAGTATAGGGCAGTGGATTAAAGCGTCAACAACACCAGTTTGTAGTTAAGTGAACATGGCGCAATTTGTGCCTGATAAAGTGTTTTTGCGGGGTGTCCTGCTACATTACTTTAACATGCAGAAAAGTGCGACTGAAAGTCATCGTATTTTGGTGGAAGTGTATGGTGACCATGCTCTAGCTGAGCGAACGTGTCAGGAGTGGTTTGCACGGTTTAGAAGTGGTGATTTCGGCTTGGCAGACCAAGAGCGAGCTGGACAGCCAAAAAAATTTCAAGACGAAGAATTGACAGCATTGCTCGAGCAGGATTCGTGTCAAACGCAGGAACAACTTGCAGCAGCATTAGGCGTTGATCAAACAACAGTCTCCAAACGCTTGAAAGCCATGGGAATGATTCAAAAGATGTCACATTGGGTTCCACATGAATTGAAAGACAGAGACGTTGAAAGACGAAAAACCATTTGCGAATTGCTGCTTCAACGACAGAGCAGAAAGGGGTTTCTGCATCGAATTATTACGGGTGATGAGAAGTGGATACATTACGAGAACCCTAAACGAAAAAAAGGCCTGGGTGAAACCAGGTGAACCAGGTCCATCACAACCAAAACGAGATATTCACTGTGCAAAGGCTATGCTGTGCATATGGTGGGATATGAAAGGTGTGGTGTACTATGAGCTGCTGCAACCGGGTGAAACTATGAATGGAGAACGTTATCGACGACAATTAATGCGTTTGAAGCAAGCTCTGGCCAGAACACGACCAGAATGGGAGAACAGACATGATAAACTTATTGTTCAACATGATAACGCTCGCCCACATGTCGCAAAACCGGTCAAAACCTATTTAGAAAATGTTGGATGGGAAGTTTTACCCCACCCGCCGTATTCACCAGACGTTGCTCCTTCGGACTACTACTTGTTCGATTGCATGAACAACGATTTGATTGGACAGCGGTTTACTTCTTCAGAAGATATCGAAATATGGGTCTCTGACTGGATCGCTTCCAAGGATGAGGACTTCTTTCGCCACGGAATCCGTACATTGCCTGACAGATGGGCGAAAGTGGTGGCTAGCGATGGACAATATTTTTCTTAAGGTATTTATGTATTTTGTGTTTGTACTACAGCTTCAATGTGTGCGTACCAACCGCACGAATTAATTCCTAGACCAAAAAATATTTCTTTAATACTCCCTGGACGTAGTGGCTTATAATATTGATTTTTCTCCTCAAAAAATGTTGGACCCCTCCCAACAAAAATTTCTGGGTACGCGCCTGGTAAGTGCACAATACAGTCCAGAAAATTCTACTATAGAAATAGAAGAGTACAAATACTGTATGAATCATGAGTTTTTCATTGTGTTCATACATTGTTTTTCTTTCATGATAACAATGACAGCAAAAGAAGGGGCAAACGGAAGAGATAAATGGATCTGAGGGACCATCTTTATTGTGTTCTAAGTAGCCCAACTGTCACTCATCACATACGCCTATGTTCGCAAGAATATATGCTTCCACTCGGTAGGTCGGCCTATTCAAAACACTTCTTCTGAAGACGTTTGTTTTATCTCCAAATTCTAACTATAGATGGCAGAGCAAGCCTATATGCCGCTCACTATACGAGACCTCACAGGAAGAAACTTATGGTTACCAAACGAAAGGAAGAAAAAAAGTTTTGTTATTCAGCCACCAGTAGTCAGTTATTTTCATGCATTATTTTCCTTTATCGAGGTACAGGATGGCGTTACCATAATAATTTATATGCAATTTTTGACAGAATGCCTCATCAAACCGTATTCCAGTGTATCCATTTTTAGTCAACAAAGAAGAGCATAAACATACATGTTTCATATATTTTAAATAGAGACACGATGGCATGGTCTGTGACGTGTTTGGCCAGAAACTAGGCAGTCCGGGCTTGATCACCATATAAGAGGTAAAGTTCTCTTGTCTCACTCTTGTTCTAATGCGGCTCCCCCAGCCTATATGAAATGGGCACCTGGAAAAACCTAAAGTAAAAATGCGGGCGTCGCTATATTCCTTCTTGCATATGCAGAAGTCCCGAAAGTGAGCAAGTGAGCCCTCGCTGCTCGAAGTTCCTGATTCGATCCCAGCCTGCATGTTTGTGGATGATAACATAATGTACATGAGTTTTCTTGGGTTCTCACGTTTCCTTGCACATTTTCATTCCACAAATTTTGTCATGACCATCAGTGGCGAATCCACCCCGAGGCCGGGAGCCTAGATTCCCCCAGTTTTTTGAGTGACAAAAATAATTGAAGCTATTTTTGAAAGTTTATGGTAAATTCATGGTGTACATCCCATAGAATGGGTTCTAGCTGCCTCCAGTTTCTACATCCGCCACTGATAACCATTCGTTTTTCAGTAATCACTGCTCTCCTTCAGCCTATCTCTACTAACAAACGTATGGAAGAATGTGTGTATGTGCGAGGGGTGCTGTCGTCAGATTTTTACATACAAAGGAGTAGTCAAATTTTGTACACAGTTAATCTTCACCCGATCTAATTTACAGTTAGGCGTAAGAGCTGGCTTTAAGGTTGGTTTAAAGGGACAAGTTTTGCCGATAGATGGTACTACAGTCTTCGCATCTCTCCCATGTAGTTTTTACCTTTCAGGAAAGTTCACTATTTCTCTTACAAATTTCAACCTACAGACTTCAAACTTTTAGAAAAGGAACTTCATAATGTATCGAAGGCAATACTCCGTGCCGATTTTTTTATTTAGAATTTTCTTAATTGTTGAAATGGCTTGATTGTTGAAAAAGATATCCAAACCTTTAACAATGGAACTGTTTCAACAATGAAGAAAATTCTAAATAAAAAATCGACACGGATTATTCCCTTTAATAGGTTATGAACTTCCTTCTCTAAAAAAAATGAAGTCTCTAGGTTGAAATTTGTAAGAGAAATTGTAAATTTTCTTGAATGGTAAAAAATACATGGGAGAGATACGAAAACTGTAGTCACATCTATCGGCAAAACTTGTCCCTTGAAGGGAGGTTTTCTACTTGAAGGGAGAGGGTTCGGAAAACATACGTTCTGGTGGTTTGAAAGATATAGAGTATCTCAGAAGCTCGTCTTCAAGCTAGACAACCTAAACTGTTCTATTGTGTTGCAAATTTCATACTTTATAGTCCTTGCGAGGAACGGACACTTCCGCTAATAGAATATAGCTCTACGGTAATTCTGGGACGTAATAAAAGGAAATTTTATTTCATTTCATTCCAAAAGTGTAAAGCCTTACTTACCTATTACCGGCCCTTGATCCTCGTATGGCCTATCTCAAATGGCGGACATAAATTTATTTATTTATTTATTTATTTTTACCATATATTTTAAATAAGTTGTGAAAGCATCGAATTTTGGACATAGTGTTCGAAAATTGGAATTACAACTATTTTTTTCAAATTAAAAAAAAAATATAGTATTTCCCATGATTCTGAGAAATTTAATACCTAATGCATTGCTTGCTTTTTGGTTTCTTTTTTCTTTCTTTTTTTGTTCTTATGAAATTTGTTTGAAAGTGTGGTCTTCTTTTTCTTCTTTTCTTTCTTTCTTTTTCTTTTTTTTTTAAATGAAATTTCCTTGAAGAAAGTTACATTTACCACACCCCTATTATTGGGACGGGTTAAAATGATAGTGCTGTAGGTCACTTTTCGAAAAGAAAGACTTAGGCATAGAAATCAGATATAGGTAAGTCTATTTGTTAACATAGAAAACGTTAATCAGGGCTCATTCAACAGCCCGTAAATGGCAGTGAAAGTTACACTGATAAAGGAAACAGTTGTTTTGTTTTCGAATTTATTACAGCATCTTTTTGCTTTAATTTATGGAAAACAATGAATATAAGTAGACCTGTCGCTATTTCTCGTAGACAATAGATTTTATTGCCCCCTTAATTGCTTTATTACCTAACGACTTTCGATGTCAATATGGCCGTGTCGGCCTTGGGGAGACCGGCCCCGTCCTTGGGGGAGGTTTCTGGGGGAAGTGGTTTTATTAGTTGTGCAATAGAGGTTGTTTGGAAAAGTGGAATGACCTTCTTTCTTGTTGAAACACGCTCCTATACGATTCTTGAATCGAAATTTTAAAAATTATAATCAAATTAGAATTAAAACCATGATTTAGATAATTAGAGCATTGGTATACGGCTTTGAACGCAATCCCTAGCTTCAAACATGATCCAACACGATTTTTGATTGAGGATACGGCTTTGAACGCTGTTCTTAGCTTTAAACATGATTTAATACGTTTCTTGAATCGAAATTATAATCAAATTAGAATTAAAACCATGATTTAGATAATTAGAGCAATGGTATACGTCATTGAACGCGATCCAACACGATTTTGATTGAGGATACGACTTTGAACGCTGTTTCTAGCTTCAAACATGATTTAATACGTTTTTTGAATCGAAATTATAATCAAATTAGAATTAAAACTATGATTTAGATAATTAGAACTTCACTATATGGCTTAAAACGCGGTCCCTAGCTCCCACAAGATTTTCCCATTAATTTAATTATGATCTGACTTGTAAAGTTCGTAACTAATTGAACACTCTTATTTGAACTAGAAAATTATGAATAATGAATATGATTACACCCTTTAAGCTCCAATGTTTAGCAACGATTTTTAATGGTGCTTTGTTTTACGGAGTAAAGTATTAAGATAGGAAAAAGGAAGGAAAGGAGGAAATATTTATTTATTTTCATTTATTTTTCTTGTTGCGAACTGCACTTCTTTCGTTTAGCTTGCTTGGCTCTTAAATGACAGACTTAACTCTACTATTTTTATCGGTGCTCAATACGAAATTTGCAGACTGATGTGTTCTTTCTCCAACTGCCATTGCAATACTGAGGGTGAAGAATGAAGTTCAGTTTCTCACACCCTATGCAAACAACCTTGCGATATGATTGGCCAGGAAAAACCAGTTTGCTCCGCCTGCAATGTTTAACCATGGGAGATAGATACCTGCCAATCATTACCTTTAGTTTGAGTGAACGGGAGAACCCACCCTTCCCCCGCCTCTCTTTGGCCTCATCCTGTGTGAACAGGTTTCTACCCTCTCTTTCCACCCGCAACAAGTGACATACATTTTTTTCCCCAGCCTTTCCCCGCCTCTCTTTGGCCACATCCTGTGTGAACAGGATTTTACCCCGCGACAACTGACACATTTTTCCTCACAAAGGATGTTTTCAAACCAGTTGCGATCAACAACCTTTTCCCCGCCCACTACCCTGTTCGGACAAACAAACAAGGTATTGCCAGGGTGTCCTTGTACTCAATGCGAATAACCTGATGAATAAATGGATGTCCTTCATTTTGAGTTTGCAAAACAACACACACACAAAAAAGAACCCGTAGAATGGTTTTTGTGTTTTGCCACATACAATAATTATGCTGTTCTTTTCGGCAAAATACAAGTTATTGAAACAGATAGCTATATAGTTTACTGAATAAAGCCGGAATTTTTAAAATCTAGGAACCCAGCTAACGAATTTTATTGCTTGGTAAACAACTATTACCCTGAAAAATACGACAATTTGGCGTCTTTGATGTACGAATTCAGACATGCTGGCGATGTTTTTCAAACTTTAGGCATTGTGTGAAAATTCCATGGTATTACCTCTATAGAAAAAGAAAGAAAGAAATATTTGCTTCGATTCGGCAAGAGACCGACAAAGGAATTCTTTTCTGCTTCTTTGCAGAGTGAGGCAAATTCATTTACTTTATTTTTTCTTCCCCTATTCCATTCCCCTTATGTTAATGAATAAATAAAAAATATATTATATAAATGGAGTACACATTTCCTGTATTAACAATTTTGCTCGTGAAGTCTTTTGCCTTGCTTCTGCCTTGCTTCTTTAAAGTGTTTTTTCTGGATTTTTTTCTGTGTTTTGTTCAAAGAAGATATTATATTCAAGTAAGTTTTATATCATTATAATTGATTAGATATATTTGCATAAGTATCGAATGGTGGGACTCCCCTAGAAAATTAACACATATTGTTTTTTCTTATGAAAATAATTAACACAGTGTAGAAACGAACTAAGAGTTTGCCAATATGTTTTAACTTGTGGGGAGCATATCGAGCCAAAACCGGGGAACCATACATGGGGGCATAGCCCCCCAAACAGGGGAACCTCCCATGACTTATATTGCTTTCCGTGTTTACCGAAAATCGTGGGGATCCATACACTGGGGCATAACGCCCCGAACCTGAGGGAACCGCGACTGACTTATAACGCCTTTTGTGTTTGCCAAAAATGGGGTATCCATACATGGGGGCATAGCCCCCCAAACAGGGGAACCTCCCATGACTTATATTGCTTTCCGTGTTTACCGAAAATCGTGGGGATCCATACACTGGGGCATAACGCCCCGAACCTGAGGGAACCGCGTGTGACTTATAACGCCTTCTGTGTTTGCCAAAACAGGGGGATTCATACATGCGGGGGACATAACGCCCAACAGGGAAAAGCTAGCCTCCTGAACGGTCACCACGAAGGAACGAAATATTTGTTTTTTTTTTATTTTTTTTAAAATTGTTTGAAGACTATGTTTGAGTTTTGATTCTGTTTCGGTTGCGTTTTTGGACAAGTTAACCACAGGAAAGAGTGAAGAATGGAATTAGCATTATTATATTATAGTTAAGAATATGTGGGGGACACGAAAAATATCTTGGCAGTGTTAATCTTTTTAGAGAAAAAATGCGTGGTGACATCCCTTAAGAAAACGCCAATGAGATACTTTATAGTTTTAGAAAATGCGTGGTGACATCCCTTAAGAACCGCCAATGACGGTTGGACTTATAGTTTTATAAATGCGTGGTGACATCCGTTAAGACCCGCCACTGACGGACTTTATAGTTTTAGAAAATGCGTGGTGACGTCCCTTAAGAACCGCCAATGATGGTTGGACTTATAGTTTTAGAAATGCGTAGTGACGTCCCTTAAGACCCGTCAATGAGATACTTTACATAATAGCTGGTATTTTAGAAATGTTTGACAATCTACCTTAAGACCCGCCACTGATGGACTTTACGGCAAAAATCAAGTGTGCAATTTCTTTGATTCTTTATAACTGAAATTGTGATTAAACAGAATTGCGTACTGTCCAGTATGTTGATGGTAGATTTTATATAAATACATTGTGTCTGAATGATTTGTCATGAATCTGTATTCATATTGGATTGTCTTATCGGAAAATAAGCAATTTACACATAAAGAACACTTTTAGAACACATACATATTCAATATTTACTACAGATAATGTTCAAAATATATTGTTTAGTGTAAAATAATTAAGTTCAACAGAAAAGATAGACATTTGTCTTGCTTGTATCCCCAATATTTAGAAAATCAATCAGTATTAAGTGTTTTTTTTATATATATATAAAGAGTTCTTAGTTGTAGTGGATGCAATTTTCCAAGATACATGTGAATATTGCAATTTTACGTAAATGTGTAGACTTTTCTTTCCCACAGTTAGACTCGAAAGAAAAGAACTACGTTTATTGATTCATTTTTCCCTTTGAATTCGTGTTAGAATAGCTTGGCTATCACGAAACGTAGTGAATACTCAAATGGATCTTTTTCCAAGACATGACAAATGAAAGAATGTAATTAAGTGAGAGAAATTTAAGCTAGATGTTCTTTTATTTCTGAATAAGTCTTGGGAATATATTTGAAAAATATATAAAATATGAACTTGCGTATTTAAACATGTGATACAGTATTCAGAATCTTAATCATATGGTAGTCACATGGTTTTTGTACATACTAACTCTATATTAAGCAAGGTAATGAGTGAGAAAAATGAATATTGGTTTTGTAAAGTGAAATGAAATACGAAATATTTTGTTAGGGGTTGCAGAAAGAGAATCCAATGCAGTGTGAACGCGCTCGTTTGCGTGGAGGAAGAGGGGTGACTATACCCGGAGTGAATTCCCCCTCATAACTTTTCCAATTACTGAATGCACTCTTTTGCGTTGGGGAATAGGGGGCACTATGGCCGGACTGAATTCCCCCTCATAACTTTTAATTACTGAATGCACTCTTTTTTACGTAGAGAAAAGGGGGTATACCAGTCTTTAAGAGTAATGCCTCCCTTTACTGAACGTTACTTGTTTTATATATGGATTTCGCAGTGAGGCACTAGGATTTCAATGTAAATGTATGCAGCAGTACTAGTAGAGGGGGAACCCTCACTGAAAGACTGGGGTTCATATCCCAGAAATGATGAGGTACTGCACCACTTAAGTAAATATTTGCTCTGTCACTGAAAGACATGGGTTTATATTCCTTATTTAACCCAATAGTTTTACTTATACGCGTTTGATCTTCAATACTTTGATAGAATATTAAGACCAACAGAATATACAAGCATGTGCTATGGTTTATTACACAATGAAAACATATATACTATACTCACCTGAGAAATATAAGGAACTTTGTCGCACACGCGTCAGCACTGCGGGACTTTCAACGCACAACTAATCTTTAATTATGACTTTTGCCGCTAGATGTCACTAGTAGTAGTAGTGATTGTGCAATACATGATAGGACATGATATAACTTGAATTTGGCGTGTGGGGGTATCATTTCCTTTCACGGCAGCGTACGTGTAAGATCAAGGACAAGCTTTAGCGCATCTTAATTAATTAACTATATAGTTTTAATACTATTAAATAAAGTATAAAGAAATTGATTCAACCCTATTGTATTCCAGATATTGAAGCTGTGCCGAACCTTGAGTGGTGGTAGCAGCACAAATAGAACACCCAGACATTATTGTTTAGACTTACAGCGACGCAGAGTCGACATTTTTCTTCTATTTCTGGTGTTGTGAACGAACAACTAAAGGCTTAAAAGGTGTGTATTTCTTCACTTATTGTTTTTAAAAGAAAGAAATTATACATATTTGAGCTGTATTTAACCAATATTAATGAACAGAGAGAGACTTATTGTGTCTGGATATTTTAAAAGAATAGATTACAACTCAATTTTTTTTATTGATTTTTTTTTCATAAATTGAACAAATTGTTTTCTATTTACATATCATTATTTGACTATAGATTGAAAATAAGTGAATGCTTTTTATTTACATATCATTAAAATATAACTATAGGTTGAAAGTAATTGAATGTGCTCTCTCTCTTTTATATTCAAGTGATATATTAACGTCAACTTGATAACTCAAAATAGTTTTTTCTTTGTCTTATTTCTTTCAGATGGATTTCTTCTGCCCATCCGAAGAATTGAATATGGTTGATGAAATTTATCTCCAGGAATTGGTGCGCGGTTTCAACGAGTACCCGAGGGTCTTCAGTACCTGGAAAGCCATCATGGAATTGAACAGGCTGGGATATCGGGGCTCGGGGAGATGCGATGCACTCCTACGCGCCCTTCGTGCCTTCGAAGGTAATGATACATTACTTCTCCAGCACTGCGTAAGCAGTGCTGATATATTAGATTTATTTTTGTATGGATTTTTCCGTACATGTGATACTTACGAATCGGCGCAGTCAAAACTCTTTTATTTATTATCATGTGGGGAAGGTCAGGTGGATAGGATAAAAGATACAGAGTTATCGGACTTTTTTGATTTTGGCACGAGCTTTGTTTCGGAACCGTGCTTAATCCCATCCACAAATAATGCCATAGTCATGCCCCCTCAAGAAAATCATAACTTGAGTCCTAATAATCTATATCAATTAACAAATGAAGATTTAGCTTTCTTGGATGAAGTAAATGGGATTGGCACTCAAAATTCCGATGAAATACCAGCTGAAGAAATGAGGAGTTTGGTTCAAAACGAGGACAATGCTGTGGATATACCCACGCAACAAGTCCAGGGAGAAAATCCTGTATACAATCCGCCTGAATACTGTGTACAGGATAATCATGACTATGGGGACCAAATGATTTTTACTCCTCAGCCTAACCCGTCATATGCCAATGTTCCAGCAATGGTTGGACATGGCAACATAAACAACAACAATAGTACAACTGGTACTACTAGTAGTCCTAATAGTGGTAGTACAGGTGGTAGTGGTAGTGATAATAATAATGGCGGGGATAATCAAAGAAATAGTAATTTCGAAGTTATAAGAGAAAGCAGACAAAGGTTTCGTAAGTTCCATCTTACGGGACATGAAATTGCCGTCAGACCTGTGGGTGATGAAAGGAATATTAATAACCCAGAGGCTTATATCGAAAGCTTAATTAATTTTGCGTTGGAACATGTGATCTCCAATGCACGCCCCTCGGACTACATTGGCTTATACATAGAGAGTAGTAATAGTACCAACAACAAACCAGTGTACGTTCCGTTTAGAAGAAAGGGCAATTTCTCTGCTAGGACAGTCCTCACTTCAATCGAACGTGTATTAAATTCGAATGAAGTGTTCCTTTTGGGGCAAGAACTATTGTTTCGATTCCATATAGCTGAGAGTATGCACGGCCAGGGAAGAAATACTACATCGAGCGCCGTTGACAAATATGCAAAATATCAAGATTACTTAGAAAAACGATTAATTCGTATTGAAAATAGAAATATTTACTGTCTCCCTATGGCCATTGTATGGGGCCAAGTAAAGCTCCACGGTACAAAAGATGATTTGTATAATTTAAAAAGAGAAAACTCCGATACATGGCTTCTTAAAGCAGAAGTTCTCTGCGAGATGGCAGGGGTTAACGTTGAAAGTAAGCAAGGTTGTGACTTTTACGATCTGGAGCTCTTTCAAACATATTTGAAAGGGGAATATCAAATCGTAGTTTATGAGGAGCATGAAAAGAATAACCGGGAATATATAGTACGTTACCCGGGAGAACCGGCAGAAAATAAGATTTTTATCCTTTATCGAAGAGGTAACACTATTGGTCATTTTGAACCCATTCGTAACATTAGAACTTTCCTCAAGGCACGAAAGTATTGTTATTATTGTTTGGAAGCTTATGATGAAAGGTCACGTGCACACAAGTGTAAAACTCGTTGTACTTATTGCGAACATACTCACGAACGCGATTATACTGCGAACAGAATTAAATGCAATGTATGCAATAGAGAGTTTGCTGAAGGTGAATGCTTTAATAATCATCTGACACCTAATAAATCGGCTAGATCTGTATGTGAAAATGTAAAGCTCTGCATCAATTGCGGCGTCATCTTTGATAAGAGAGGTCGAAAATCTGATCACATGTGTGGTGAACATTTTTGTTCAACGTGCCGCGCATATGTTGATACAAACCATACATGTTTTGTTCAGAGACAGCGACCTCTTCATACGAAAAGGTTTATGTACATTACCTATGATGTAGAGACGATGTTGAAGGCACCGAATGAGCGCGGTGAAAGGGAACACGAAGTTGTACTGGTGTGCTGTCGTCATGTTTGTCACGCCTGTATAAGAAAAGGTATCGATGAGCCCTGTAAAACGTGCGGTGACAATGTTGGAAATCGTTCGTTTTCTTTTAAGACAATGACGGCTTTTATTAACCATGTGTTAGTAGAGCGTCCTGTCTTTCAGAAAATCGTGGCAATCGCGCATAATGGTAGTCGCTACGATGGTCTCTTCTGTCTTAGAACTCTAATAGAAGACCAGCATATTGTACCCAGTGTCCTTATTCAGGGTCAAAAGATTTTTAATATCAGCATAGGTAATCGTATCTTTTTCCGCGACTCTTTCCTTTATATTGGTGTCAAATTATCCAAATTACCAAAAACGTTAGGCCTTAGTCAAAATTTAAAGAAGGGAGATTTCCCATATTTATTCAATACTGAAGAAAATCAAAATTATGTTGGTCCCTACCCTCCGATTGAGTACTATGACCCTGAAGGGCGAAGCACAGAAGAAAGAAAACAACTGGAAGCCTGGCACCAAGAACGTGCGGAAAGTGGCGAGGAGTTTAACCTGCAGAGGGATATGCTGGCTTATTGTGAGAATGATGTTAGAATTCTAACAGAAGCGGTCATTAAGTTTAGCGCTATCATCGAAGAGAAAACGGAGGGTTTGCAATGTTTCATAACATCATCTACCATTGCAAGTCTTGCGATGCGGACATATCGTACCTTGCACTTACCGGAGAATACTATTCCTATCATTCCCGCGTTGGGATTTCATCATAAGACCAAGTATAGTACAAAAGCTATGCAATGGCTTATGTATATGGAAGACCAATTAGGTATAGAAATCCAGCATGCTAGGAGAGGTGGGGAAAAGTATATTGGTAGGTACAAGGTCGATGGATGGCACGAAGGACTCAACGCTGCCTGTGACTTTTACGGTCCATGCCTGCCGCCTTTGCTTCCCCTTTAACCGTGACGCGGTTTTGCACGATGCCCAGGACTCGTACAATACGATGGAGAAACGATATGAGCAAACCATGCGCCGCCGTAGGTACCTGAAAAGTATAGGTGTAAACCTATACGAAATATGGGAATGTTCTTGGGACAATAAGGTAAAGACGGATAAGAAAGTGCAAAAGTTTGTTCAAGAACGTTGTACTAATCTACCTGATTTTCTTATTCCTAAGAACTGTTACAACGGTGGTCGCACGGAGGTCTTTCGTTCCTACGTCAATTGTGCGAGTGATGAGCGAATTTCCTACGCCGATGTAACATCGTTATACCCTTGGGTGATGGCACGTAAACCTATGCCGGTTAAATCACCTAAGATTCACACGGGACCGGACTTTCCAGATGTGGAAAGTATTCACGGTGTAGTCAAATGCACAATCGTCCCTCCAAAGGACCTCTACTTTCCGATCTTACCATACGTTGCGGGAGGTCGATTACTTTTCGGCCTTTGCCGCACATGCATGGAAGAAGAAAACACTAACGAATGTACCCATAGCGATGCTGAGTGTGCTCTCACAGGAACATTTTGTACACCAGAGTTACACCTTGCTCTTAAAAAAGGTTACAAAATAATCGATATACATGAGATATGGGAATTTGAACTTTTAGATCCTGAAGAGGGGAATTCAGGAGGGCTGTTCGGGACCTACGTGAATTCCTTCCTTCAGATGAAGCAGGAAGCCTCTGGTTTTCCTGCTTACTGTACCACTGAAGAAGACAAACAAAAATATATCGATGAATATTATGCCCATGAAGGCATACGATTAAATTATGACAATATTAGGATGAACCCGGGATTGAGGCAATGTGCAAAGCTATACCTCAATTCATTGTATGGTAAGTGGGGGCAACGCACAGACATGTCGCAGAGTATAATCGTTAGTGATGAGGTTACCTTTCTTAGGTATTTAACTACGGCAAGGTATGAAATTCAAAGTGTGGTGCCAATTGATGATGACCATCTCATTCTCACGTACAGAGACATTGAAAATGAAAACGTTCCGCTGGAGTTTTCCAATGTGATACTAGCCGCATTTATTACTTCGTGGGCTAGACTTAGACTTTACGAACTACTGACGACTGTAGGACCTGACAGAGTAATCTACTGTGACACTGACAGTATCATGTACTTACAGAAAAAAGATGAGGAACCCTTGTTACCGCTCGGAAACTATTTGGGTGATCTGACGAATGAAATTCCTGAAGGTTGGGAGTTTACAACCTTTATTGGTCTTGGCTGTAAAAATTATGCAATGCGGCTAATAAATGCCCAAGGGGATGTTCGGCATATATACAAAATTAGGGGGATAACACTAAATGATAGGACCTCTCAGAAAATTAACTTTGAGAGTTTCTATAAATTAGTGTCTGGACAATTAGAGTCCACAGTAATAGAAAACCCAAATAGCATCGTTCGTAGACCGGGGTTCCGTATCTTTAGCTGTAGAGAGACAAAGACACACCGTGAGGTCAACAAAAAACGAAAACGGATTGACGAACCTGACATAACCGACGATGAACCAATACGAAAACGTGCAAGTGTACCTTACGGTTATAGGCCCACGAATGAGTGAATGTGACTTGTATGAATGTCTCTTTCATGTAATGAAACCCCGAACCATCATCGATTGTAATAATATTTATTTTTTAATTTATTCCTAATTTATTTAATTTATTCTTAATTTATTCCTAATTTATTTAATTTATTCTTAATTTATTTTATTCTTTTTATATTTTCGTTTGCTGTGCAAACAATGTATAAACTAGTCACTTCAGCTTTAATCTTATATCCCAGTGATTTTTTTATCCATTTCATTACTATGTATACTCCGAACAATCAATGATTGTGAAAATATTAAAATTCAATGTGTGAGTGTGAGTGTGTATATAAAGCAGAGTCTCTATTGTATGCATTCATTTGATTACAAGATGTTAAAGTTTCAACATCCCTCTACTATTTTAATCGCTGGTCCTTCAAGGGCTGGTAAAACTTGTTTTGTAAATCGTTTACTTAATGAACATGATCAAATGTTTAGTATAAAGTTTAATGATATTGTTTGGTGTTATGGTGCAGTAATACCAAAATTAGATGCAAATGCAAAAATACGTTTTGTAGAGGGAATACCTGACATGAATAATTTTGAAATCAAAGAAAATTCATTATTAATACTTGATGATTTAATGTCAGAAACTAATGGTGATGTTGCTAATTTATTTACAAAGTATGCACATCACAAAAAGTTAACTGTAATATTTATTATTCAAAATTTATTTCCAAAAGGAAAACATGCACGTGATATTAGTTTAAATGCACATTATATTATAGTATTTAAAAATCCACGTGATAAATTACAAATACAATATTTAGCAAGGCAAATTATGCCTCGGTATAGTAAAGAAGTCGTGAGTGTGTTCGAAGAAGTAACACGAGAGCCTCACACTTATTTATTATTTGACTTGACACAAAAAACAAACGATGCATTGCGAATACGTACAAATATTTTTCCGAATGAAATCATGTATGTGTACGCTAACGTAAAAGACATGCATACAGAAATTTTTGTTTAGTCTGCATCAAGATGTTGAAGGTGAAACAACACTACAGCACGCTCCGTGCGCTGTGCAAATGCAAGAATACGAAACGAAAACAAATTTTACAAAATGCTTCAGGGGATTTAATAAGAACAATATCTCAAGTAGCTAAGAACACAATAAAAGGAAACATCCCTTTAAATTCTCGTCAGAAGCAACGTTTACGTAGACATAAAAAGATCTTACGTGCTCTATCTCAGCAACGTACTGCATTGAATAAAAAGAAAAAGTTGTTACTACAGAAAGGTGGTGCTCTTTTACCGTTAATCTTGGGACCACTTCTTGCAGCAGTGGGAAGCAGTATTTTTAGTCGTTAAGTATGTCAGAATTACGTAAAATGATTTTAGTTCCTGAAAATGCTGTACATGAAATTCAATCGAATCTTAAATCCATAGATTCACATCAGTCACGTTTAGATGAAGAAATGAATAACATCTTAAAACGTCGTGATCTTAGTGTACAACAAAAGTGGAAATTATATCAACAAGCTTTGCATCGTTATTTACAGTATACATCTTCTTCACATAAACCTATTACTTTACCTATCATTCAAGAAGAAGAAAAATCATCATCATCAACAACTTCCAAACAAGATAGCAATACTTCTATTTTACCATTTGTATCAGACATTTTACAATCAGTACCGAAAACACTTCGTAGGAAAACAGATCTATTATTAAAACAATTGACAAGTTGTAATAAAATTCAGTGGGATAAGTCTGGTACAGTACGTATTCATGAAAAAACAATACCAGGTTCAAATATTATAGATTTAGTAAATGATGTTGTTCGTACAAGAAAATATTCAAGAAATCCTATAGGTATTCATGAATTTAAAAATTTATTAGAAGATCTTAATGTTCCTAAAGAATTTATTGGTACACCTATTAGCACGCCAGCATCAAAAGTGAAAAGTAGTAGTAGTAGTAGTAGACAACGTATTCGTAAAGTAAGAAAATCTCCTAGTCCTGCAGTAGTAGCTAATTTATTTAAACATTGGAAAGAATATAGTATGTAAAATGACAAAATTATCCAAAATATATTATGATTATTCAAATCCTGATTCTTTATCAAGTATACAAACATTACAACGCAAAACAAAGTTATCTAAAAAGAAAATTAAAAAATGGTTAGCTTCTCAAGATGCTTATACATTACATGCACCAGCTCGTAAAGTTTTTGAACGTAAAAAGTATTATGTTAGTGCACCAAATGAAACATTACAAATGGATTTAGCAGATATGCAAAATATTGCAAAGTATAATAATAATTATAAATATATATTATGCTGTATTGACATTTTTTCACGTTATGCATATTGTGTTCCGTTAAAAACAAAGAAAGGTCCTGAAATGGTAAAAGCAATAACAAAAATTTTTAAAAATTTCAAGTTACCTGTGTTTAACGTACAAACAGATTTAGGTGGTGAATTTTATAATCGACATGTAAAACAATTGTTTAAAGAATATGAAATTAATCATTATAGTGTTCATTCCGAAATTAAGTGTGCGTTAGCAGAACGCTTTATACGTACATTAAAAGAAAGATTGTATCGTTATTTTACTGCAAAGAATACTTATCGTTATATTAATATATTAGATCAAATTGTAAAAAATTATAATCATTCATACCATTCAAGTATTAAAATGGCACCTGCACAAGTAAATGATTCCAATGTGAATCAAGTGTGGGAAACATTATACGGAAATAAAAAGAATAAGAAAAATATAACTTGCAAATTTAGTTCGGGTGATTATGTTCGTGTTAGTAAGTATAAACATAAATTAGAAAAAGGATATTTACCTAAATGGTCACAAGAAATATTTATTGTTGACAAATGTATAAAGTCAGATCCTGTCACTTACAAATTAAAAGATTGGAACGGTGAGGAAATTAAAGGAATATTTTATGCAGAAGAATTACAAAAAGTAATTATAAATTCAAAGAAAACATATCTTATTGAAAAAGTATTGAAACGTAAAAATGGGTGGATGTATGTAAAATGGTTAGGATATCCATCAAGTATGAATTCGTGGATTAGATCAGATTCTATTCAGTCTGCAAAATGAATTCGAACTTTACACACGACTTTTACGTTACTCTTCCTTCAAATGCAAGTAGCAATCTTTTTGATAATAATACAACATCATCATTTCGAGTTAAATTGGCACAACCTATTGATTTACGTGATGGGGAATGGGGTGTTGCATTAACACAAATTAATATTCCGTGGAGTTTTTACAATGTTGGTGAAAATGAAGAAATTATAATTACTAGTGTTATCGATGGTAAAGTTGAACGCCACCATGTTCCAATTACACCTGGATATTATTCATCAATTGAATCTATTCTACAATTAATTCCTGAAAATGCTCGTATGTTACACTATTTAAAAAGTAAAAATCAAATTGTTATTAAACATTCTTTGAAATTAGAAGATCAATGTATGATTGGTGTTACACCAGGATTACAACACATTTTTGGATTTATTAATGAAAATACGCATGATGTTAAAAAAGTTATATACACAAAAGTTAGAAATGTTGATTTAATATTAGCACGTGGAAAATTTCCATGTGATTTAGATTATAATATTCCCAATACAATTAATGTTTGCATTGATATTGTAAAACAACAACAAAATATAGGACCATTAGTTCGAAAACTTAGTGTATATAATGTACAACACGGTCATGTAAAATCTTTTGTGTTTCACTCACCACATTATGTTAAAGTTGAAAAGAAATATTTTGATACGATAGAAGTAAACTTAAAAGATGAACACGGGTTAAAATTACCATTTCGTTTTGGAACTTCAAACCTAACACTTCACTTTAAACGAAAATGATTTCTGAAAGTATTGATGATAGTTTTTACATTACACTAGTTTCAAATGCTAGTACAGATGTATATCCTACAAATAGTCCAACACATTTTATTAATCAATTAAAAAATAATATTCGTTTATCAGAATCCGATTGGTATGTAGGATTAAGTGAAGTACATATTCCATTAACATGTTATAATGTTACTGAAGGTGAAAATGTTATATGGTACAAATTTAAAAATGCAGAACCTATGAAAAGTAAAATTCTTGTTGGATATTATCCATCCATTCATCATTTACTAGAGGAATTAAACGCAATATCAAGTTTTATAAAATTTAGTTTTTCAAATGTTGTGCATGTTGAATGTGATGAACGTGTAGAATCAGTGACATTGTCGCCTACATTAGCTTTACAATTAGGTTTTTCTGAAAAATCAGATCTTGTTAAAGAATCTCGTGGATTCAAACAACCATATGTTGATATCGGATATCCACATCAAATTTTTATATATACAGATATTATACAATATCAATTTTTAGGTGATACAAAAGCACCATTATTACGTATAGCAACAATCTCTGATATTAAATACGGAAAAGTTCAAACAATTACCTTTGAAGATATTCATTATATGCCACTTGCAAAATTTTGTTTTAACACAATTGAAATACTATTAAAAGATCATGCAGGGCGAAATTTGCCATTTCGTTCTGGGACACTGACCGTAACACTACATTTTAAACGCTCTCCTGCATCTGCTAAATAATAATTATAGAAAAAAAGATGAGAGCAAGACGTGTTACTTATCACCGTGGGCGCGGAATACCATATTTTTCAGGACCTGTATATCAAAGGGGACATGGTATAGGTAGTTTCTTTAAAGGATTATTTCGTTTTGCTTTACCATTTCTTAAACAAGGTGCAAAAACTGTAGGACGTCAAGCATTACAAACCGGTATGCAAGTTGCGGGTGATGTATTAGAAAATCGACCATTTAAAGAATCTGTTCGTGCGCGTGTAAAAGAAGCTGGTAATAGTTTAAAGACAAAAGCAATTAATAAAGTTGGGCAGTTGCTAACTGGTAACGGCAAGAGACGGTCACGCAAGAGGAAAGCTCCTGCAATTGTAAAGTTTGGACCACCAACAAAACGTAAACATATACACGACATCTTTTCATAATGGCGCTCCTAAATTCAAGTAGTTTTGAATGTTGTACCAATGAATTTGATTTCTTTTCTATACCAATGACACAAACAGCTATTGAAGCAACTACAAATGCTGAATATCGTCCTATTTCCACATTAACCTCAGAAGGACCTATTGAATTTGTTATTCCAGGAGAAACAGGGGAATTTATTCATCCTGCATATCTATATCTTTATGTACGTTGTAAAATTACTAAAGCTGATGGTACAACTTTAGCTAATGATGATACTGTTGCACCAGTAAATAATTTCTTACATTCTTTATTTAGTCAAATTGATATTTCGTTAAATGATAAATTAATTAGTTCCTCATCAGGATCTTATCCTTATCGTGCATACATTGAAACATTATTAAATTATTCTTATGATGCTTCTCAAACACATTTAGCATGTGGGTTGTGGCATAAAGATACTGCAAAAAATTTTAATAAATTAGATAATACAAATGCTGGTTTTCAAAAACGTGCTAATAAGGTGAAAAATAGTAAATCTTTTGAAATGTATGGACGTCTTCATACTGATATTGTAAGTTTAGATCGTATGCTTCCTAACAAAGTAAGTTTACGTGTAAAACTACATCGTAGTAAAGATAATTTTTGCTTAATGTCTCCTGAAAATACAAGTTATAAAGTTGCACTTGAGGAAGTTATTCTTCATGTACGACGTATTGATGTAGCTGCAGATTTAGCTATGCAATTAAATACACGAAAGGGTTCGGAAACAGCCAAGTTACCTCTGACGAGAGTGGAGACAAGATCTTATACTATACCTGCACAAGTAAAGTCTTACAACATTGATAATCTTTTCCTGGGTAATGTTCCTAAAGGCCTGGTTATTGGTTTCATCTCCAACACAGCCTTCAATGGGAAATCACATCTTAATCCCTTTGAATTTCAAAACTTTAACGTTAACAAACTGCAATTACAAGTCGGGTCAAAATCATTTCCTCCCAACCCCCTCACTCCTGATTTTAATAACAATTTATACCTTCTAAGTTACTATACTTTGATTTCAGGTACTGGTATATATTATCAAAATTATTCACATACTGTTACTCTTGATGAGTATCCAAACGGATATGCTCTGTATGCTTTTATTCTATCTCCAACAGGAACTTTAGACGATAACACGTGGGATGTGGTACGCGATTCCCCTGTAAATTTAAAAGTATCATTTTCAGAAACTTTAACTGAACCTGTTACATGCATTGTGTATGCACAATTCGATTCTTTAGCACAAGTAGACAAAGATAGAAATATTTATACTGATAACACCTTCTAATTTATTCAGTTGAGTAGGATGAGGGTTGTTGTACACTTCTCGGCGTATCATGATAACGAAGATGACTTTATTGTAAAAGAATTAGCCATTGTAAATCCTGACGTTCCCTTTTTCCAAAATTGGATTTTTAAACCACCATTTCCTTTAAATAAGTTAGCTGAGCCGATCGTAAGTACAAACAAATATCTAGGTGAGAATGTGTATGGCATTACCTGGCACGAAGGCGATGTAGAATATTCCCATCTTAAAGAAATACTTCAATCATATTGTTCAAATACTACAACAATATACACCTACGGAATAAATAGAAAGTGTTTTCTTCAAGAAATTCTTCAAAGAGAAGTTACAAATTTAGAAGAAATAAACTGTCCAAAGTATACTGCATTAAGTTTTCACGTTCATCGGTGTGCACATAATAAACATCGTTTCGGACAATATAGGTGCAGTGTTCATGAAGCATTACTGTATAGTGAATATGTAAAAGTGTATGACTATGTCTTACATGTGAATAACAGTGATAGTTACATACCTACTACAATTAAAAATAATAATCTTCATCATGTATAGTGACGAATTGTTAAAAGTGTTACTAAGTGATAAAGTGACTGGTGCAAGTGTTACTGGAATTTACCCTATTGACAGACTTCCTGTAACGGTAGAACCTCCTGCTGCACTTGTGATTAATCTTGATACATCTGATTCTGCTGGTTCCCACTGGGTCGCAGTGTACATCAATAAGAAAAAACATGGGTACTACTTTGACAGTCTTGCTATGGACATTCCCAAAGAAATAAAAAACTTTTTGTCGAAAAATACTAAAATGTACTTTACGAATAATCATCAATATCAACATGATAATTCTGTGTTGTGCGGGTATTTTGTGTTGTTCTTTTTGCATCATATTATCCGCACTCAATCATTTCAAAAGTGTTTAAAAATGTTTAACAAGAAAAATTTGAAAAAGAATGATGATATCGTTTATAAACATGTGAACAAATTTTTTAAAAAAAGAAAACAGAAATAATTTTTTTTATTTTTTTTTATTTTTTTTCTTATTATATGTTTACAATTTTTTTATTTTTTTATCATATATACAATTTTTTTTTCTTAAATTTTCAATAAATTTTTTTTTAAACTTACATCCCTGCATTTTATTTACAATTCCTAAGAAAAACATTACAATCTTGATAATGCATTAGTTAATGCTGTTGATCTTTCATATTTCCACCAATAATTCAACTGTTGTGCATTACGATATGCACATCCTGATTTCTTTACAATATTTGTATGAAAATTACAATAATCATTAAATGTGTTTCCACATAATTCACTTAATGGTGGACAATGTTTTGTTTCTAAATCAATGACATTATCTAATGCAAATATTCTTTTAATCCAAAGAGATTTCTCTAAACCTTTACAATAAAAGGATGAATTCTTTGAACATAATTGATATACAAGGTTTCGTATGCATGATACAGTATATCCAGTTTTGCTATTCCATTTCAAACCATGTAAATTTAAAGTTAACCAATCAATTTGTTTTTGACATCCTAATGATAATAAATTATAATCTATTGGTGATTTTACCAAGCAATGGAAATTTACTGTATCATCGCATGCAGTTAAACAAAACTCACGAATGATAAATTCATTATCAGACATTTTAAAACCTTGAATATCGATAATATATTGATTTACACATGGTGAAATTTCATTTGTGTGATAAATGAAAAACGGAATAATCTGTCCAACAAATTCTGTATTTTTTAAAAGATCACAAATTTTACGCATAAACCATATAAATGAGATTTCACTATGTTCTTGTTCAAAAACTTCAAAAAGTTCACTAAGAGTTTTATCAAGAGATAAGTACTTCGTTGCAAATGTTCCAGTATTATGAAGATGAGTACAATCATGAGGAAGATTTAACTTGCATTCCATGCATTCAATTGGATTGGTGTTACGTAAGTATACTTTTATAGTTTTTAATACACAGTTCACATTAATGTTTTCATCACTGCATAACACACATGAAACACTAACTCTATTCGAATACATTTTCTCAATCTGAAATATTCGCTTTCCGTTTGTCTTTTCTTATGAAAATGTCCAGTAATTCCGGAAGATAGTCTGTATCACTTAATAATTCCACATACGTTTCATAGAATTTTTCTCTTGTTAATATTCCAATAATATGGGTGTTTGCATACAAGTAAAACACATCTTCTTCAACACTAGGACTTGCAATAATACTCCATGCACGGGTTTCCAATGACTCTGGGTGTACATTCATACAATCATGCGCAAAATCGTGAGGGGATCCTTCTCTACATCCATCGCATATTAATGTATCGTTGAAATCCCATTTTTCAATAGCCTTCTTTATACATTCACGGTCCACCTTTTGACTATTACAACAACAATCTAAACCCCAAAATCGTGATGTTCTTGATAATACTGCTGGTGATGACGGTGGCGTTGGTGAAACTGTTGTTAGCACTGGTGAATCTATTGCATCAAAATCATATTCATCATCTGACGATGATTCGTATATTTCTGTTTCAGCATCGGATATTGCTTCAGTGTTAACCTCGTAGCGTTCTTCTTTCTCAAAGAGATGCATGGTGTCTCTATATATATTTTCCGCTATAGCCCGTATTTAAAGTATTTTCATAGCCACAAGGTAATCACGTGTTCATCATTCGCCGCGCAAAACTTCTTTTCTATTACCAATTAGCATAGGGGCATGATTCAACATGTTTACCTGCCACAACCTCAATCCTCTTTGCATTCTTCGCCGACAATGTCTTGTATTCACCTACCCTGGCGCCAAACTTGTTTTTATTACTCTGTCGGCACTCTGTGATGTGTACTAAACGTGTCGTCGGTTTTCCTTTGTATTTGTCTTCATGTTTTAACACGCACCTGTTACCCAACAATGCCATCTTTCCCTGTTGCACAACCAGTTTCCAAAAAGCGCGCGAAAAGTTCAGTTCATGTCTTAAGTTCACCAGCGAAAGACGTACAAGAACCACGCTCTGTATATGTACCAGCAATGCTTATCATACCGCACTATACATATTCTATACACGAAATTTCTAGTATGCTCACACAGTGTTCGAGAAAATAAAGATACGATCCGTCAAATTAAAAAAAGTCCCGCATGAATAAAGATTATTCCCTCCACCGTTTTAATATGATCACAATCAAATTTAACAACGAGTATGCTTTAGCATACGATTCATCAAAATACAAGTTGCTATGCAAATGGTCAAATTAATTAATATATAATCACAATCAAATTTAACAATGTGTATGCTTTAGCATACGATTTGGGAAAAATAATAAGGAGCTTGTAGGGCAAGCAATCCGTAAAATAAGATGTTCCAATTAATTTATTAAGAGAATGCATATAAGAATGAGCTTCTAATGAAGCGAATTAATTAATATAATCACAATCAGAGGTTGTTCTATGGAGTATGCTTTAGCATACGATCCAATAAATAAGGAGTTTGCACAGCAAACGATCCAATAAATAAGCAGAGTATGCTTTAGCATACAATCCAATAAATAAGGAGCTTGCTTAGCAAGCGAACCAGTACAAATTGTTCCAATTAATTTATTAAGAAAATACAAATAAAAGAATAATTAATTTGATCATAGCATAGCTGTTAGAAACAACCCTATCAAAATCATGTCCTTCAACCTCTTTTCTAGAAACTACTCCATCCCTCCTAACACTCAACCTTTTCCAGGAACCCGTCTAACCACCTAACAAACAGGGTAATAAAACCACCTCCCCCTAAACCTCCCCAAGGCCGACACGGCCATATTGACATCGAAAGTCGTTAGGTAATAAAGCAATTAAGGGGGCAATAAAAGCTATTGTCTACGAGAAATAGCGACAGGTCTACTAATATATTACTTTTACACCCTGTAACTTTAAAGAAAACTTTGACTGCCACCATATTTGTTGACCGTTATCACCTGTGCACCACGGACAAAACTGTGCTAGTATTACATTGTTTTTCTGCCATTGTTTTAGCCCCATAAGTGTAAAATTTTCTTTGTATGTGTATGGTTTTGTATATACAAGACGTGGACATTAAATTATGACTTCTATGCCATATGTATGTAATTGCATATACACCTATAGAACGAATGCGACAAAAGTGAAATATATTGTTTATGTATGGAAAATCATACACGCGGAGCTCCATAGGAGAGCCGTGTGTATGGAATTTCATACACATGGCACTCAATGTGTTAACCCGTTCATTTAGTCTTAAATTAGCTTGGGGCAAATTCAGCTATCGTTTTCTATTTTCTTTTTCCTTGATTTTCTTTTCTTAACATATTTAACGATAGCTTTGTTTAAAATTGTCCGATTTTTCTAAACTATGGCGTGTACTTTCATAACAATTTGACTTCTTTTGAATTTGATGAAGGATAATGATTGAATTCACCAGTAGTTGTAAGAAACTGTCTCCAGGTATTGTTGCTAAAAGAAAATAAACAAACAAGTTTTACATAAAACGTTGGCGTGTGTTTCTCTCCTCCAAATTAATTAATAATGTGATTAACAATACATGTACACTTCCTTAGTTTTACCATGCATGGCACTATTACTTTTTATTCCTATTGAATGAGTGACGTTTTTCTTGGGTTTTTCCTCATTCAAACCAGGCAAATAACGGGATGGTACCTGACATAGTGATCACTGGCCACTTCCTTACTTCCCCAATCCTTTCTTCCTATCCTTTCCTCAGATAGTGTGATTGCCGAGGGACGTTATCGCTCATATGTGTGACGGGCTAACACGGCCATAAATGCCGAAAACCCAGAAATCTAATTCCTAATCCTAATCCTAGTGACGGGCTAACACGGCCATAAATGCCGAAAGCCCAGAAATCTAATTCCTAATCCTAATCCTAGTGACGGGCTAACACGGCCATAAATGCCGAAAGCCCAGAAATCTAATTCCTAATCCTAATCCTAGTGA
Organism: Thermobia domestica; assembly: GCF_964235325.1. Classification (NCBI taxonomy): domain Eukaryota; kingdom Metazoa; phylum Arthropoda; class Insecta; order Zygentoma; family Lepismatidae; genus Thermobia; species Thermobia domestica. Next base: position 379,392,481 of record NC_137455.1, on the reverse strand, counting down.
CGGGCTAACATGGCCACAAATGCCGAAAGCCCAGAAATCTAATTCCTGACCCAATCCTGAATCCATGGCACAGAAAACAAATCTGATTGCATATTATATAACATGACTGATGATGCTTATTTTGGGGAGGAGGGAGAGGAGAGGGATTCCACCCAAGTAGCAAGAAACCTTTCGACCAGTTGGTGCGAATCAATTAACCTATTTGTATTTTAATAACGTTCCTTTAGCTCATAGTAGACGGATAATTAATAAGACTAAATGATTATCCAATAATTAGTAATGATAATATGGGAGTAAATTTGAAAACTCTTAGAAAATCCCGGACGCGATGTTGTTTACAAAAAAATCACAGTGGTCTAAGATAAAACCAGAGTCCACAGAAGAGACCTCTAGCAACTTATTTTTATAAAGTAAGTGATTTTCCTTGTTCTTGAACGAAAGTGAATTTTTTAATACTGTTTTATTTATTTATTTATTTAGGGGGCGCGGTGGCTCAGTGGTAGAGCGTTCACCTCCGGTGCTTGGGGTCCCTGGTTCGATCCCAGCTCGCGCCGTGTGGACTTTGTGGTGGACAAACACCGTGCTCGTGGGTTTTCTCGGGGTTCTCCCGTTTCCTCCCACTTTCTTCATTCCACCATTTCACTCATTTCTCATTATCACCGTCTCCTTTAGCCTAACCGGCATAACCGTGGGACGTTAAACTTAAAGATTTCATTTCATTTTTTTTTTATTTATTTACTTATTTTTTTAGTAGGTAGAGGGATTATTTCGACCAAGATCGTTAATGAAATCAATTCGTTAATATATTTCACGGGTAACTGTGACTTTAATGCTGGTTTTACATATCCGGTTCATTTCATAAATGTAGCCATTTCGCGTTACCTCAAATCTGCAACCCTCGAAACATGAAAGAGCTCCTGGCTGCATAAACATCTAGGCAAAAGTATGTATAAATTCTTAATTCTTATTATAAGTAAGAATTCCTAATTCTTAATTAGTTTATTCATTCATAAATGTACGTTTCAGTGATACATTTTTACTGCCTTTAGAAAATTTATTCTTCCTTCTTGTATGCTGAGGTCTTTTTAAACTTAAATTACTTATAGACAGGAACGCGAACACACAAATATTGAAGATAGTTCAAAACGCTCATACTCTTAAATGGGATTCGAATTCTCCATGGATACCTTACGATATCTAACCGTTTGCCTCAAATCATTCAGTTGTTGTTTTAACAGTATCCATTACAATTCTCAGTACGAAAGTGCAGAACAATTTTACCTGTGAAGTACACAACCCAAACGACTCGGCTTTGTTACAGGTTGTCTACCGTAAAGGCAATTATATTACTGCAAGGTAGAAAGCTCTGAGCCACCAAGTACCTCCGATATCTGTTTGAAAAGTTGAAAAGTTGCCAACTCTGCTTAAAGAGCCCATGCTACTTAGGGTTTTCTGCTACATATTATTTTCTTTTCTAGTGGAACACTGCGTGTGCGCTATTTTGAATTAGCTCGGTATATCGGACTTCTTTCGATTTCAGTTCCAGCTTAAAAAAAAAAAAAAAAAAAAAAAAAAAAACTCTCGTCTGTAGAATCGCATGTATTTTTATATTCATACACATCCTATCGTAGTGATGTCAAACAGCATTTTGAATCAGCTGATTTATGCCTCCTGCAGACAGACAAGACTTCCAATAAATCAATGGCGTCTGGATATTCTTCAGTGGCCATGCCGTGACGAATGAGCATTTCGAGGAAATTAATGCTTATCACTGCAGGCAGTCAGGGTTGAATTGGGAACAGCTGGATTGAAGAGTTCTTCTCTATAAGCAGCATGATTCAGCCGCCATATTAGTTGTCAGTGATTTTTACCTTTTATAGTTGGTATGTGTGTCAATCCGACAAACATTTATTGAAACGCAGTTCAAAAGCTTTTAAAAACTTAATAAAATAATAATAAAAATTAACAACACTATTGAGGGAAGTGGGATGAAAAAATGAAATGAAATCATTAAGTTTAACGTCCCACGACTATGCCTGTTAGGCTAAGGGAGACGACGATTAAGGAAAACGAATGATTATAGAAGAAAAGTGGAATGAGAGTGTGGGAAGAAATGGGAGTACCCTAAGAAATCCCATGGACACGATGTTGTCCAACACAAACTTAGTTGACCGGGACTCGAACCAGGGACCCCACGCACCAGAGGTAAGCGCCCTACCACCCTCATGCACCCTCGGGAAGTGGGAGGAATTCAGCTAGAATCTCATCATTTGCCTCGTGGTAACAAGGAAAAAAATCACAAATACCGAAAATGAAGTTTGAAGCAGAAAGCTCCTGATTATGTAGCAAGAATAATGACTCCCCCTACTCTTGTTCGATAATAATAGTAATAATAATAATAATAATAATAATAATAATAATAATAATAATAATAATAATAATAATAATAATAATAATAGTGAATAAATATTAGGCTATGATATACAAGTGTCATTGAAAACACTTAAGAAACCAAAATTTTATTTAAACAGATTAAGTTTCTACCTTACCAGTCGCACACTCTAAGTATCAATTATTTAAACGAACACTATATATATCCCCTGATATAAGTAACATTCTTTTCAAACAATAATCAATGAATTCATATTACATAATCAGAATATAAAAGAAGTCTTGCAGTTTCTTAGACTGAAGCCTTTCTCGAGCAAACCAATATTACGTTATGAACAGCGCATCCCTATACGGAATCTTTCACCCACTAACTACATTATAGAAGTTTGTAGCAAAACTACAATGAAATGCCAGCAAATGTAACAGCGTTTCGCTGGTAATTAAATGGCGATTCAATGACAATGTACTTGACATTATTTCATTGTAATGTTATTTCAAATGTAATCTTACCACAATATAGTTCAGAGCTTTGTAAAGTTATATAGACTATGTCATGAATGGGCATAGGAGTGCACCCACAAATTTTTGTTGGGAGGAGTTCAAAGTTTTTCAGGGGTGTCCAATACGTCTATGTAGTATTGAACTTGTGTTATTCTCCATCCCAAAAGACGACATGTAATTGTTATTACCTGCCACCTATTTTCTCAGAAAAAATGGTAGAACTATTATTTTTATAAGGAAAGAAAGAGTAAAATCCAATCTTTAGGATTCATTAATTATTTCTCTGTTAAACAAGTTCAGCTGTTTTAAGAAATTGTACAAATATGAATCGAATTACAAAGTTTTGGGGCGTATGGATCTGATGGACCTCCCGCTTGGTTGCGCCCCTGAATGGGCAGTGCCCAATGTAGTCTTCATTGAGAGTCTTCATCCCGGCGAAATTAAAATCCTGCTAATTTTACAGTAATTGTGTGATATCTTCAAATAGATAAAAGATAATTGAAATATGGAACAAGAGCGCCCTAGACAATATTATTTTGCGTGAGGTACCGTTATCACAAGTCACCTAGCGGCTTTCCGTTTTCAGCTGTTTAGAAACACGAAAATAAATGCCGATTTTCAAAATGGTAGGAAAACGAAAGCAGATAAGTGAGTCGTGATAACGGTTTCTCATGTAAAATAATATTGTCTAGGGCGCTCTTGTTTCAGATTTTGATAATCTTTTATCTTTTATCACGTAATTACTTTAAAATTAGCGGTATTTCAATTTCGCCGGGATGAAGACTTAAACATTCTGGGCGACAGCACATAATGAACGCAAATTCATTGCTTCTTTATAGGAATGTACAGCTTAGTAGAGTTAAGACAAAACAAAATACGTATCAAATTCATATATTTTATTTAATGATAACCCTAGTGCTAGTAATTGCGATTTGCAAACATGATTGCAAAATCTTATTATATTACAAGACGACTTTTGTAAATGAACTATTACTAAAGAGGCCTGAAGGAGAGAGAGAGAAAGAGAGTGCGACCTCCTAAAAAATCACGTCTTCGAACCCATAAATGGCATTGTTATGAGCTTTGTGTTTGTTTGGTGCACGTGGCCTGCAGCGTAGTATCATTCAGTTTTGTTGTTGTGCGTACGTTATCTCATTGAGCATCATTTACCTCCTGGCTCAGGTGGGCTCAAATCCTACTAAGGTCGCGCGCGATTGTAAAACTGGACAAGACTCGTTTGGATAAGTACTCAAGGAGGCATCCAGTACTCGCATGGTGCCATCACCAAAATACATAGCACCTAGTTTAGCAACAGTGATGCCACCTGTCATTCACATTTTTGTCTGTCTTGTCTATTGTAGCAATAGATTACTGCGGCAGAGCTTTCGAACTGCAGTACCTGGTTCGAGTTCAATGTCAATATGAACGTGAAACTAAAAATTAGTAAATTTATTATTATTATTATTATTATTATTATTATTAGGCCCTATTATTATTATTATTATTATTATTATTATTATTATTATTATTATTATTATTATTATTATTATTATTATTATTATTATTATTATATTAGCCGGGTGGAATGTGTTAAGACATTGTGCTGCTGATCGCTAGATTCGTCTGTTTGGGTTTAACTTCCGCTCAGAGCATGCTAGTTATGTATTGTCTTTTCACCACTCTCTTCCATTGTCATTCATTTTCATCGATTTTCATAATCTTCTTTAGCTTATGAGACCCACGTGGGAGAAAAAACGAATAATAAATAAATTATTACTATTATCTTATATGGAAAAATAAAATCAACGTCATATGTCACTTTTTCAACACTAAAACGGCTGAATCGTTTGGAATAAATTTGAAAACATAGTTTGTACTTGGGTTGAGTTGGAATTTCAAGATTACTCTTTGATAAACTATTCTTGAGTGGGAAATAGAATTGATCATGGGAGTGTGTATTGATTGCAAATTTTCAGGATGGAAGTGCCGCAGAATTGTGCCTCTGAAGTAGATGACCCAAACGACCTTGCTGTATTGCAGGTTGTCTACCGTTCAGAGAGTGTCCATTTATTGCAATTTTCAGGACGTGCTGAATAATTTTGCCTGTGTGATATACAACCCGTACGACACAACTGTACTGTGGGTTCTCTAACGTTCAGGCGATTATATTGTTGCAAAATTTAAAATATTCATAGGTCAGGAACGGATCCAAGACGGGAGTCTAGGGGCAGGGAAAAAATTCTTAGGTTTCTCTCTCACCAGGGTCTGGGACCAGAGCTGCTGAGGGGGAGTAATGGAGGACTCTTCGCCCCCCTGGAAGCGCCTACGTTGTTCCTTTAAGTGTATCCCTGCGTAGCAGAGTGAAAGAAAATAGTTATTATATAGAAATGAACTATATAAAAACAAAAATCCGTGAAGAATATGATCATATAGTGAATGACAAACTAAAATTAATTTAATTAATTTTATTGATTACAGTAAAAACCTTATTTCTCGTCTCGCCTCTTGGGCAAGAGAAGCTACTCCTGATCTAAGTCAAAATTATAGTAATATGAAATTGAGTTAGGTAGCCTATATAGTCAAGTAGTTTTCTCTCCTACATGTAGTCTATATACTGTAGGCCTACACTTATTTTCTAACTACATCGATATAATTAGAAGTGTTTCGTTATTATTTATTTAATTTATCATATCTCCAGCCTGAATGTAGAATGTAATCAGATTTCCAAGTGAGCATATGTGAGACTGGTTGTTGAACTCTGCTATCTCGGATCCCGTTTTAGTCCAGTATATTCCATTTGATATAGCCTCAGAGTACTAGAAATTGATATTACTATCTAATTGATAAATTAACATATTTGGGTAATAAATTCTTCGAATGATCTAGCAAAATTATTACCCGAATAACTGATCAATTGAACAAGTTATTGAAATAAATGAATATACATCTTGAATAATGAATAACTATGTAATAATTAGGATTAGAAATTAGATTTTTGGACTTTCGGCATCTATGGCCATGGTATACCTTTACGTATGAGGGATTACGTCACTCGGCGATCACACTATCAGAGGAAAAGAAAGGATGGAAGCGGTCTGGGACCTATATGTTCGGTACCATCCTGGCTTTTGTCTGGTATGAATGAGGAGAAACCTCACTCGGGATGACTGGCCTGAAAAAGCTCTAACAATTTTTGAACTGACTGTCCCCACCGGGAATCGAATCCGGGACCGCTCACAATAAAGACGAGAGCAGCAGCAACACTGCACTACGCGGGCCCGATGTGTAATTCAACTACCAAACAACTGTCGCAATAATTATTCTAGCTTAATTGAGTAGGCCTTGGTTGATTGATTGATATGTTTTTACATCCTTGATCAGCATTGATACTGTAGTCTAAAATGGGATCTAAACCATTTCAGTGTGTTCGATGCATCGGGAGCCGAACACGGGACCTTGTGTTTACTACTAAAACAGCAAAGAGAGCAAAGCAGCGAGTATAAAAGTAAAGGGCATATTTCAGAACATGTTCCTAAAGAATAAGAAATAATATATATGATCATAATATTAGAGCAATGACAAAGAACTATTGTGAAATGAAATGATGATTTATATGTTTTGTTTCAAATTATATATAAAAAAAAAAATCATAGAAACTTGAAGAAAAGTTATCCACAGTTGACAACACTGTAGTATCTTTTTCCTGCTGACTCCCACATACGTAGCGTGTGGGTAAAACTGTCGCCAATATAAATAGAGACACGTCTCATCACAACGTGACATGAGCCACGTTCTGGCTTCAGGTGAAGCTGGGTTGGGTTGGGGGAGGATTGGCTCGTACCACGTTTTTTTTTTTTTTTTTCGTTACTCGCGTGTTTATCCAGCAACATGGAACATAGCAATATAAGTGTGCAACTTGTGTGCATCTCCAGCCTAACACACGACCTCAAAGCTTCTTCCTTGTTCAAAAGTATTCCCGCTATCTTGAACCATCTGGATGGTTACGTATTTTTGGAGTACTGTGACTCCTACACAGTGGCGCATCCAGGATTTTATTTTGGCAGGGGCCAAGACTACCTAGTATAGTAATCGGCAATTGACGTTCTGCACTATCTGATATGAACAAAATAGAAACTAAGAATTCTCTCCATTGCAAGAAATTTAGTTATCCTTATTATTAAGAGGCCTCATTCCGGCGAAATTAAAATACTGCTAATTTTACAATAATTATGTGATATCTTTAAATAGATAAAAGATAATTGAAATGTGGAACAAGAGCGCGCTAGACAATATTATTTTGCGTGAGGTACCGTTATCACAAGTCACCTAGTGGCTTTCCGTTTTCAACCGTTTAGAAACGCGAAAATAAATGCCGATTTCACAAAATAGCTCCAAATCGAAAGCATACAAGTGAGTTCTAATAACGGTATCTCATGTAAAATGATATTTTCTAGGGCGATTTTGTTCCACATTTCGATTATCTTTTATCTATTTGAAGATATCACATATTTATTGTAAAATTAGCGGTATTTTAATTTCGCCGGGATGAGGCCTCTTAACGTGCTAAAAGGCCTTAAAATAAAAATTCAAATTCCCTATTGTTGACGAACAAATACAATTTTTAAAACTTGCACTGTAATTATTATCTTGTATATATTTATTTTTGCATATGATTACGCACTCTTTACCAACATTTATTACTCTAAGAAATTAATTTAGAATTTTCACTGTTTATCTCTTTTGTACAGTGCTTTGATTTAATTTAATAATAATTTATACATTGATCTATTTTAGGTTTATTGATACACTACAAATTTATCAATACTTCTGAATAACATGTACAAAAAGAAAAATACACTTTACAATTTATAACGACGGACTTTTAAATGTAGTCGTGAACGAACCGAAAATTTCAAACCATATAATACAGGTGCATGTATTTTCTAAGATAAAACAGTTTAATAGCGCTGCACCAAAGTTTGTCTGCAGCGCTGCTGTACAAGATTGGCCAGGTTAGTTTCGGAGGGGGCCTGGGGCCCCCGAGCTCACAGCTGGTTGCTTCTACTGTAACTGCTCCTACAGTCGAAGGAAACTCATGTTAGGACCTCGCAGTTCCGTCAGTATAAATTCCTTCACACTACCTAAACCATTTCCTAGATTTCCCTCTGAGAAATTTTCAAGCCAGGGCGCTAGCGTTTTGCTACCAATGTTTATTATATTTTTTCCTTTAGTTGATATGAGGAATTATCTCCTAAATTCAGGTTACTAAGTTCATTAACATCCTGTATGACGTAGGTATATATTATTCGAGATTTCCCAATGATCTCCATTGCTTGGGGTAAGAATTTGCCAAGAATAACGGAATCACCATGAAATTTTTTTTCACCCTATCTTAAAATTTTGTTGATAAATTCTCTAGAAAATTATATTTAATTTCATCTAATACAGGCTTTTTTTAAAGCTAAGTGCTACCTGTTGTTCTGGCTTAGGATTGAACCAGAAATTCCTTACATTAAAGGTGAGCGCTATGCCATTGAACCAGTGTACCCCTTTCCTTCAGTGGCGGATCTAGAAGTTAAAAACTGGGGTGCAACCAGAACCCAGACTATGATATTATATCATGATTTTACTATAATCTTTCAGAAATATATAAATAATACGTTATTTTTGTCATTCAAAAAACTGGATGTCCTAGGCTTCCTCGGCTCCGGGCTAGTGAAACTGTAAATTTGGTCCTATATAGCCTCGTTGCTGACAAAGGATCTCAATACAAAGCAAGCAAATTAAATTAATTGATTTATTTATTAATGAATCAAAAGGCAGTTTCAAAATGTGCGGGCAGCATACTTTTAAGGATAAATATTCTTTCAACAGAAAATCGAATATACAAATTCTTCGAACAATGGAATATAGCTATATACTTTTTGTATGGTATATGCCAATAAAACATTTCGTGCTCTTCAAGTTATCAATGTTTCCGCATGAGAAGGGAGATCACACACGAACTCAACCGTATTTAAACAAATGACTAACGATCCACGTGACAGAAACATTAAATGGACGACGTTTATTAGGTATTATATTTTTATTATTGAAACACAAGTGGTCATTATACAACTCATAAACAATGTAAGCGTTTAACCTGCGACACTGTTTATAAACAAAACTTAACTGCTACCAGGTTTTACGCACATATATATATACATAGTCACATATAAATACACACTAATGGTTTGGTTTTATTTGTGTGTGTATGTGTTGGGAAAGGCTTCAAATGAACTAGCCGCATTCAACAGGTTGAGGGGTTATCTCAAATTGAGGGCGCCCCTTGCACTCTGCAGTCACATTTCGTGCCCGGTTGACATTCATTGGTTACGCGCGTTTACCGGCGTGATAGCATTTTAACGTTTCATTCCCGCCTATTGCATACCTCATATCTGACCTTCCCCCACTTCCCTCTGTTAAATTCTCGCTTTCGTGAGAGTTGGTTACGGTTGTATGCGACAAGTGTTAGAAAAAATCCAAACTATATATATTTTTTTTTATCCCGGTAAGAGAAGGAGGAAATCAAAAATGATGTACAGCGTTCTCTCTCTCTCTTTTTTAAAGAAATATATCCATGTGTTTTCCTGTGAAACATCATGCTGTTGCACCGTACATACAAATTTTAATACAGTGAAACCTCTACCAACGGACACCTCTATAAAGCGGACACCTCCCGTAACGGACATATTTTGTAATCCCCAAACACTGTAATAGGAAAAAACATATTGATAAACCTCTCTAAAGCGGACACTCTCTAGTACGGACACGGACAGTCTTTCCTGTCTTTTATAGGTATTATTTACCTCCGTATTACGGACACTTTCTCTAGAAACAAGTTGGAAAGTGCAGTAAAAATTCATTTTTAGTAATTCATACATGTGTCATCAAGGAAGCATTGTGACATTTTGCCTCCTCAACTGGCTTCTCAGCAACCCAGACGAAGTCTCTGTTTAACAACACTCTCATGTCCTTTCCTTTCATCCACTCCCACCCAAACTGTTTTAGACAGAAAAGTGTTTGACAGTTACCCACAATTTGGGATGACACGTTATGGTACTGTTCCGCTAGAATCTGTAAGCAAGCAGAAGACAAGTTTGGTATTTTTGGCTCGCGGGTACACATATTGTCTGAAAAAAGACACTACTGGACTGCAATTAACTCACAAATTAAAACAACATACCGAAAATGTAGTAAGTAGTAGCAAGTGTAAGGAGCAGAGAACTCGTATCTTATTTCCATGTTGTGCCTCGAACATAGAGTATTAGGTGGCGGAGAATCATTCAGGCATTTTTGTAATATTCGTAAATACATGATTCATGCAAAAATATTTGTTTTCTATGTAGTGTGCCACACGCGCCATCTCAATTGGCGCCAAAATTTTTGCCACACTCCACAATTACTCAAACAATTATCGACAATTATTTTTCTAATTGCGTAGACAAGTTTATTTTTTCTTAAATCTTAAAACAAGGAAAAACGAGAGAACAGGGAAATGTTAGTCATTCACTTCGCGCTCATTCGGCTCTTTCCAGCTGTCTTTATTTTTTTTTCTTGGATGAAATATTCTGTCTGCTTCATCCCTCCCAGCCAGCTGACTGCCTGCTCAAGAATCAGTTAAACTATAACCTTTCTCGTCTGGAGAAGATAATATTTCCGCCTACAGGAAAGTAATAGATTCCTACTTTTGGTTATCACAACTCTTAAATAAATAGATACGACAGCATTAATCCGATTTTCATTTAGTTAACTTAAAGGTTAAAAAGGTTATTTTGCTAGCCAGTAATATATTCAATAACTCTGACACAGAGTCTCATCTTCCCGCAATACAACCACAAGTGTTCGATTATAAATTTGATTATTCACTCTGTTTTTGGACGTTTTAGTAATATAAATTGTCACAGACCTAAGTTATTATTTTTAAGCACACTTGCAAAGTTTGAACTTTTGAACTCTCGAAATTTTATTAGAAATATAATGTGTTTGGAGAGTCATGGTGTAATTAAAGTTGTCTTAGTAAATTGTACTATCTGTAACTAAAAGTGACTCTTTGTACACATGAGGTCAAAAGTTAACCTTCTCAGGTTATCAGGGTTTTTGGTATCAAGAAATTTTCTCATGTAAAGGAAGCTTTTAGGATACGCCCTCCGCCTGCTTACGCAGTCGCAGAAACTTAAATTCGTTTCATAAATAATTAGAAATCCAATCAGGTAAAACCCTGACTTACCCCTGTATTCACACGTCCCTATTCTAGTACCGTGTGAACATGATAAGGGCTAAACAAAAAGTGAGTACATCTCTCTTTTGTGGGTCATTAGGCAGTTAATTGGGGGATTATTCGATAGCTTTTCGAAGAGGCGCGGGCCTCCGCCCGTTGCCCCCTTCGGGGGAATTCCGATAACCTTTCGAAGAGGCACAAGCTCCCGCTTGATGCCCCCCTTCAGTTAAAGTTCCATCAAACTCCACGACATGGACTTATCGTCCACAGTCTAACTTGGAACTACGCCGGAACGTTGACACTCTTGTTATAGCCCGTTCTTCGGTCGGGAGAAACTTTGTTACATCCCTCACCGACTTGTGCTATTGTGTCGGCAGTGACTGTTAACTTCCATCATACGGCGTAAGGACGGTATTCCTTCCACCACGGACATTTCGTAAAGATTCATCATTGGAGACGAGCAGTGTGTGTTATCACTAATTCAACCTTAAGTGCTCCACTGGACAGTACCTCTGTTCTCACTGTGAGTATACAATCAACCTACAAACTTAGTTACTACTACTCAGATTCTGCTTCCCTAATCTGAGCACTGGCTCTACACGGATCTCTTCCAAGATCTCTCATTAACTCAACTTTTGTGTACCTAAATGCTTCCTAAAACAATACTCGTTAGTCTGTGCTAACGCTGAGTTACGTATCTATCGAAGACCTCATGTAGGAAAGTCACCCTGTAATGTATCAAGTCCACGGACTTATTCGAGCCAGCTAATAAAATTCTTCCTAACTCGAACTTGCATTGTTTACGTCATTCCAAAAACAATCTCAATACTTCCTTTTGGTGAACGTTTCATAATCTTTCTCAATATCTATATTAACGCCTCGTATCGACGTGCCCAATGTTGTAGTCTACTGGAGATAGCAGATGACCTTTGGAATGAAATCCTGTTGGACGTAGTTCGAATCTGGGAACTGCATTCACCATTCGTCTCACCTCTATTCCATCATCCATCCAGGAGAAGACCAGCCTGTGCGAAGTCCCAAATTTCCGAAGACTTCTAATCCCGTACGAAGCTCAGTGACGACATCGTCTTACATGAAGTCCTGATCGTCGTCCGTCTATCCTGCTCTTGTATTTCAGCCGCTCGAAGTACAAGTAAGTTTTATCGTAATAGTGTTTTTAGTGCTGTTAAGTGATTGTGCTACCTGGTGCGTACGAAACGGCTACAGCAACGTCGAAGATAACCCCGGAGTCTTCCCATCTCGACTTGGAGTGCCTGGAGGTAGGACCACGGACCTCAGGTGGGTTATCACTGTTTATTTAATATTTTCATGTAACTGTCATTTGCATTATCTTTTCATCAAGTCGCTTAACTGTAAAGGGGATCACCTCCTAAGTAGTTTCAAAATTACTTTGAAACCTTTTGTTGCTTAAATATCGTTTGTGTGAATTGCTAATTACTTTTGATTTCCTAGATCTCTTTTAATTCGAGCAGTAATCTCGTGTTTAATTATAACGATATAATATGTTCTGATATGCTAATTTGCTAAGTATTCTGAACTGGCTGATAGCAGTGGTATTCCAACTCGCCGACGCCTTCTCGCTAATATCTTAATACTCGTAATCATTGTTTTCTTGCGTACTGACCACACTCGTCCTCATTCCGACGAAAACCGCCTTGCTTTTGTTATTTGTCTTGTTACGGGACCCTAAAGCTGTCTCCCTTGACGAGTGGTCATTCGATAGCCTATTTGCTTGAGATGGACATCTGCGCCTTTGCGCCCTCACTTGGTTGTTATTGAAATTGTATGTCATTTAACCATCTATCATCTGAGCTGCATAGCTTCTCTTTGACACGGACTAATTTAAAGTCCCTATATAAACAGCCTTTTTCAAGGCTACCTCTTGCTATTATTCATTATTATTGTGCTAATAACAACCTCCTCCACCAAGGCATACTTTGGCGACATTAAATGGTGGAATGTGCACGCGCGACATAATTGTTGTCGGCCTGTGACATGCGACACCCCGCGTCACGCACATAATTTGATAACTGAATCGGAAGGATATGTCACCGCTGACATAAAATGGTGGCAAGCGGTAAGGATCTGTAACCATAAAATGGTGGCTACATTGAGATTCGAACCCTGGTCCACATAAATGGTGGCCCCGATGTGAATTAACCTTGTTGTGATATAATTATCCTCTGGCGGTATATAAATACTTGTTGTTCTTGGCTATCGTTCTCTATATCGGTGTCTTCACACCCTGTCAGTACGCCCATAAATTAGTTAAGCGCTCGTGTATATAAAACCTATATTTTGACTTCTACCAGAGCTTACTTGGGAGCGTGAACAAACTATTCGTTGTTCTTTAAATGCAAATGATAGAATCGGTGTTTTACAACTTTCTAACACTGAGAATCCTACCAGTCCACCACGAAGGTCTAGTGTTCCCCTTGAGACCGTTCGTGGCCGCGACATTAAATGGTGGCAGCGCGTGACATGCGAACCCGCATCACAAGTGTAATTTTGGTAATTTTTGGTAACAGCTTGTGATAGCGAAAAATTTAATCTATCTTGTAAATTGTTATACTGTGTTGATTTAATCTTGTAATTTTAGTTAAAATTTAAGGAAAGTGTGTTTCAAAGTAAATCAAGTCAAGTTGTGTGTTTTTGAATAGTTTGCACACCTCATTCAAAAGATTTTGTTCATTTTTAAATCACAAGATAGTTGTATGGTAGAGACACAACAAATCTCTCATTTTGCTTTGTTGACGTAAATGTAATCTTACATTCTTTTTACAAATTTAGAAAGAGTTAGGTATAATTTCATTACAGAACTTATTGTTCCAATCTTTTCAAGTTAAGATAACACTCACAGAAACATCTTGTTCGTTTATTCTCCAACCCCCCCCCCCCGTGGTAGTTGTAAATACAAGAAAAACAAGATCAAAGAAGGTTCACACCTAGAAAGAAAATAGGAAGGAAAACATTGACCGCGACAGGAAGTTTTCAATCTTTTGGACAGAAAACCTTTCCTTTTGCGTTCGCCGTCAACCCACGGCTGTAAAAAAAAAAAATACAGCGGAACGAAATACTTGTTTCCCTCCGCAACCTTTCGAAGAACGATCTGTTTTCTTTCAAATGGTGAAGTTTCTTTCTTCTTCCTAGTAACATTAATAAGAAGGTATAATAGAGGTTAAAGAAAAACGGAGGCGTGAGAATTCTTAACTCATCAAGTCAGTGTAGTTATTTGATTCATGTAAAACTTAATTACTTAAGTCATTGATCACTGAGAGAAAGTCAATTTGTTTTATGTATGTGACGATATCCACTCGTTCTTTCACTTATTCGTCACTCGTTCGTATTTCAGTAGAGAGAGAGAGAAAGGAAAAATTAGTTGTCAAAATGTTTGGACATCATAAATTGTATTATCCTGTCTATAAAGAAGACGAAGTTCTCATGCAAGATTCTTCATTTAAGTACCTACTTGCGCAACGTTCAGTTTTGCCTAAATTTGAATTGTTTAATCCCACCTACGGATTAACAGAACAAGAGGAAATTGTTCAAAATCTACGCGGCTTACGATTCCGAAAATGGTATGAATTGCATTTCCAGACTAGCCTAGCGAATAGTTCAGAAATTATATTTCACGGCATCAAAACCATGTCTTTGCATTATCTCTCCAATTTAATTGAGTATCATGAAGAGTTACGACCTTCAGTTCTTTTCGCATTCTCTGGTCCGAATCCGAGAATACAAATTGTTGCTTTATTACCGCTAGTCGCCAAAAATCTTGTTGTCAAACAACTAGAATCAACTCTTATTGATTTGCGTTTAGTTAAATGTGTCAAAACGGATGACCCTTTGAAATCCTTGAAGTTGTACAACGATTTAGCGTTTCTAATCGTTTCTAGTAACAGAAGTTATTTAAATCTCACGGCAAATGTAGAACTTTTCAATGAAAATGTATCCATTTATGAGTATTATTAGACATGAATTGAGAAATTGCGTGCATTCATGTATGTTTGTTCAGGAATATTGAAACCTATTAATTAATGAAAATGTGGTATACTGCTCTAGTTAAATATCTTTTTATTGCAATGGCCGTATAGTATTAAAGTAATGTGGAAAGTATCAATCTGAAAATCTAATTGCAACTGTGTCGGACGTAAAAATGTCGTCAGCCCATGTGACGTAATCATCAAACTCAGGTGCTTCCGCTCAATTTCTAATCTCGCTAATTTTCAATTGTAGTGTTTTGGGTTAAGTAGTAATCCTCTCGCATCTTGAAGAAATTCATGTAAATTGCGTTTGATATGTAGAATACATATCTCCCTTTTGTGCTAAATTGCTACTGACAGTGTCTTCGAACTGTCCTCGAAATAGCGATTGCGAATTGCTGCCTACTCGCGTAAAACAGCTGTCGTCATCTTTTCGGAGTGACCACACCTCTTTGCGTCAGTCTAGGTCCAGCCATGCTTATGTTGATTCAATAGGTCCGTAAATTTACCGACCTGGGCGCATTTTCTTGCAGCCCCTCTGTCTTCTCCCAGAAGACAAAATGCGATAAAAAGGCGAATAAAACGCAAGGAAAAGGAGGCCAAGTGTCTTGTTTCCTTTGCAGAAATATGTAAATGTGGTAAAAGTGCGAATTAGCGGCCCTTCTGAACAGGCCTGCTATACTGAGTAAGTTTTCTGTTGTATGAAAGTGATTCCGAGCGCCATCCGCTCCAAGGTTATTGTCAAGCGAGAAAATCTTTCAGACATATTGAAGTTAGTTTTATGTGTTATATCGTTACGTATTAGTCATCTTAGGAGCACCAATAACCGTTTCCGTTCATTCTTCCTTGAGTAAAAGGTTGTCCGCACCAGAAAGCCTAGTAAAGTTGCCCACGGCCGAGTTAATTGTGTATTTGTCTAAATGTTCTACTAAATTAAGCCATTATTATCCTTTTCTGCGTTGAAATCAGACGCCTCAAAATTGCTAATGAAATTCATGCAATTATTACTAAAACGTAACAAGTCATCCAATCTCATTCAAAAAGCCAAGCCGCCCCTCTCAAAAAGGAAAATCTTAATGTAAAACTCTCTCATCCGAAATTTAATTATCGTTAATTTGTTATTTGAAGATCAATTGTTTGATCTACAGCAGTGACTTAAGGATTCTCGAACTCTCGCCATATGTAACTGAAAATCATTTAATCTAGAGGTTAATTGTAAAGTGAATTTAGTAAGAAATTCAAGTGTAGTGATCTAATTGTGTATTATTCGTGCCCTTAAATAAGGATGAAAAATGTATGAATTCAGTATGTTCAAGTACCCTTATCTGATGCCGATTAATTGAAAACCAAATATTGATTCAAATAATCGCCTATGCTTGTTAACAATGTAGTTATAATGTGTTGAGAAATCTTTTGTGGTAATATGTATACTTAATTATAGGCAATATATATAGAAATATTATGATAGTTTAAATGTCTTCTAACCGCTCATCTAGTCCAGTAGCGTGGACGAGCTCTCATTAATTAGCTATTCGTGAATTAAAAACATTAGTATTTTATCGCTAATTGTAAATGTTCAATTATAACTCAAATATTACTATTTCAAGCGAGAAGT
Organism: Thermobia domestica; assembly: GCF_964235325.1. Lineage (NCBI taxonomy): Eukaryota > Metazoa > Arthropoda > Insecta > Zygentoma > Lepismatidae > Thermobia > Thermobia domestica. The sequence continues at coordinate 379,375,710 of NC_137455.1, read as the reverse complement.
GTCTATGAATTGCCTAATCATGAAACTTTCGTGGATTTATTTCTGTTGAGTCATTAGTACGAAAGGCATAATCATCCCTTTCTAAAAATACTCTATTGAAACAAAAATTGTGCAACTTGCGTCCCACGCGCAAAGAATATAATTTATCTCAGCCATACTAGAAGTCAGTATGTTAATTAATTTTAGAACTATCTATTGTTTGTTGTTCAGAAATCACCTTTAATTACTCGTAAGTTAATATCATTAAAGTAACAATTAACTTACTTAACTTATTTATGCATTATTTAACGGATTCATAAGATCGTAACGCATAAATAGCTTATATTTTTCATATCTGTAATTTCTTGCTCTATATCTTCATATCATGGTGGCATTGTGGTTTTATATTTTCCCATATAAATGTACAAAAAGTCTGTCACCAGTACTCTAAAACTCTTTGAGTGAGAGAATTAATTTTCATGTTATTTCGTAAGCTTTGCCATTTTGTAAATCAATTATGAAGGGTTCATTATATTTTTATAACAATTGATACAAACTGATAATATTAATGCTTGTAGCTATAAATTCGAAATAATTAAAGTAACAATATGCATATGAAATAATAGCCGTCATAACATTGTTGCTAGTAATAATAGTATTAATATTGATGTTGTCAACAACATCCATGCTAATAATAATCGTGTTGAAAACGATAACGTTTCAAATTAGGAGGTCTATAATACATCGTACGTTATATTAATTGTATAAGAATAAAAGTGTGACAATAGTATTCTGTCTAATTCAAGGAAATTATAATTTGCATCATTAATTTGTTAAACGTACATCTAAAAGGTAGCTGTAATTTACGATTACAATATATTAGCCATATTTGTAAAAGGTACAATCTCGAAACATCTGTTTCCGTAGAATGGTTCCGTCAACGTAGGGACAAGAAACAGTTTAAAAAAAAATCTCAAAGGTTAAGTTGTGAAGCTGAAGAATATATATATACGTATATATACAGATTCTTGAATTCTTTCATCTTCTGTGGTTTACCCCTCTGTAGAAAATATCATATTTCAGCTCGAGGCCAAGCTGAATGTGTTAATGGTTTAGGGTAGTTTCTTTTTAAAAGAAAAAGAAAAAGTTAAAAAAAAAAAGAAAACGTACCGTTAAGTCTAAAAGTAGGTCAAGTTCATCTCTTATCCCTTAATGGTTTGTTTGGGTTCAGTAAGGTCAACTATGTGTCTACTTCCTTATTATGTTTCCGTAGATAAACAAGAATTTGGTAAATTCTGTTTCCTTTTCTTTTTGTATCTTTGCAAATACAATTCGATATTGCTATCGCATACGAAATATTTGGTCTCATATTATTTTTATTCTATAAGCACATTTGTCAGAAAATCTTAATAATTTTGGAAATTATTATTAAAAGGAAAATCATTTAAATTTACATGTAAAATATTAAGGTACATATGTAGAAATACTATAAAGGTTTAAAGAATTAATGCCTTTAGTATAAGCTCATATACATACTTTGTAATTGTCTATTTGGTATAGCGTATTGATTAGTATCCTTGATTTTATGATTCAATCCTGTAGTTTAAGGCTCACTAATCGTGTCATTTCTTAGTTTTATGTACTTATTATAAAATTGTCACTATATACTTATATGAGTTCTCTTATATTGAGTTAGGGTATGTTCTATTTCAATTTTAATTAACTTTAGTATGTAGTATTGCTCGAACATACAACAGTGTTGCAACCTACCATAGGTTAAGTCAATGTTGCCAACCCAACGTAAAACTCATTTAACATGAAAGTGTTGCCAACTCTGAAATTTAATTTGCCATTAGCCCTAAGTTAAAAAAAAAATGTTTAGATTTGTCGGAGCAAACTAAAATTTTTTTTTCCTTAAGGGGCGTCGACTGTAGTGTGCCACACGCGCCATCTCAATTGGCGCCAAAATTTTTGCCACACTCCACAATTACTCAAACAATTATCGACAATTATTTTTCTAATTGCGTAGACAAGTTTATTTTTTCTTAAATCTTAAAACAAGGAAAAACGAGAGAACAGGGAAATGTTAGTCATTCACTTCGCGCTCATTCGGCTCTTTCCAGCTGTCTTTATTTTTTTTTCTTGGATGAAATATTCTGTCTGCTTCATCCCTCCCAGCCAGCTGACTGCCTGCTCAAGAATCAGTTAAACTATAACCTTTCTCGTCTGGAGAAGATAATATTTCCGCCTACAGGAAAGTAATAGATTCCTACTTTTGGTTATCACAACTCTTAAATAAATAGATACGACAGCATTAATCCGATTTTCATTTAGTTAACTTAAAGGTTAAAAAGGTTATTTTGCTAGCCAGTAATATATTCAATAACTCTGACACAGAGTCTCATCTTCCCGCAATACAACCACAAGTGTTCGATTATAAATTTGATTATTCACTCTGTTTTTGGACGTTTTAGTAATATAAATTGTCACAGACCTAAGTTATTATTTTTAAGCACACTTGCAAAGTTTGAACTTTTGAACTCTCGAAATTTTATTAGAAATATAATGTGTTTGGAGAGTCATGGTGTAATTAAAGTTGTCTTAGTAAATTGTACTATCTGTAACTAAAAGTGACTCTTTGTACACATGAGGTCAAAAGTTAACCTTCTCAGGTTATCAGGGTTTTTGGTATCAAGAAATTTTCTCATGTAAAGGAAGCTTTTAGGATACGCCCTCCGCCTGCTTACGCAGTCGCAGAAACTTAAATTCGTTTCATAAATAATTAGAAATCCAATCAGGTAAAACCCTGACTTACCCCTGTATTCACACGTCCCTATTCTAGTACCGTGTGAACATGATAAGGGCTAAACAAAAAGTGAGTACATCTCTCTTTTGTGGGTCATTAGGCAGTTAATTGGGGGATTATTCGATAGCTTTTCGAAGAGGCGCGGGCCTCCGCCCGTTGCCCCCTTCGGGGGAATTCCGATAACCTTTCGAAGAGGCACAAGCTCCCGCTTGATGCCCCCCTTCAGTTAAAGTTCCATCAAACTCCACGACATGGACTTATCGTCCACAGTCTAACTTGGAACTACGCCGGAACGTTGACACTCTTGTTATAGCCCGTTCTTCGGTCGGGAGAAACTTTGTTACATCCCTCACCGACTTGTGCTATTGTGTCGGCAGTGACTGTTAACTTCCATCATACGGCGTAAGGACGGTATTCCTTCCACCACGGACATTTCGTAAAGATTCATCATTGGAGACGAGCAGTGTGTGTTATCACTAATTCAACCTTAAGTGCTCCACTGGACAGTACCTCTGTTCTCACTGTGAGTATACAATCAACCTACAAACTTAGTTACTACTACTCAGATTCTGCTTCCCTAATCTGAGCACTGGCTCTACACGGATCTCTTCCAAGATCTCTCATTAACTCAACTTTTGTGTACCTAAATGCTTCCTAAAACAATACTCGTTAGTCTGTGCTAACGCTGAGTTACGTATCTATCGAAGACCTCATGTAGGAAAGTCACCCTGTAATGTATCAAGTCCACGGACTTATTCGAGCCAGCTAATAAAATTCTTCCTAACTCGAACTTGCATTGTTTACGTCATTCCAAAAACAATCTCAATACTTCCTTTTGGTGAACGTTTCATAATCTTTCTCAATATCTATATTAACGCCTCGTATCGACGTGCCCAATGTTGTAGTCTACTGGAGATAGCAGATGACCTTTGGAATGAAATCCTGTTGGACGTAGTTCGAATCTGGGAACTGCATTCACCATTCGTCTCACCTCTATTCCATCATCCATCCAGGAGAAGACCAGCCTGTGCGAAGTCCCAAATTTCCGAAGACTTCTAATCCCGTACGAAGCTCAGTGACGACATCGTCTTACATGAAGTCCTGATCGTCGTCCGTCTATCCTGCTCTTGTATTTCAGCCGCTCGAAGTACAAGTAAGTTTTATCGTAATAGTGTTTTTAGTGCTGTTAAGTGATTGTGCTACCTGGTGCGTACGAAACGGCTACAGCAACGTCGAAGATAACCCCGGAGTCTTCCCATCTCGACTTGGAGTGCCTGGAGGTAGGACCACGGACCTCAGGTGGGTTATCACTGTTTATTTAATATTTTCATGTAACTGTCATTTGCATTATCTTTTCATCAAGTCGCTTAACTGTAAAGGGGATCACCTCCTAAGTAGTTTCAAAATTACTTTGAAACCTTTTGTTGCTTAAATATCGTTTGTGTGAATTGCTAATTACTTTTGATTTCCTAGATCTCTTTTAATTCGAGCAGTAATCTCGTGTTTAATTATAACGATATAATATGTTCTGATATGCTAATTTGCTAAGTATTCTGAACTGGCTGATAGCAGTGGTATTCCAACTCGCCGACGCCTTCTCGCTAATATCTTAATACTCGTAATCATTGTTTTCTTGCGTACTGACCACACTCGTCCTCATTCCGACGAAAACCGCCTTGCTTTTGTTATTTGTCTTGTTACGGGACCCTAAAGCTGTCTCCCTTGACGAGTGGTCATTCGATAGCCTATTTGCTTGAGATGGACATCTGCGCCTTTGCGCCCTCACTTGGTTGTTATTGAAATTGTATGTCATTTAACCATCTATCATCTGAGCTGCATAGCTTCTCTTTGACACGGACTAATTTAAAGTCCCTATATAAACAGCCTTTTTCAAGGCTACCTCTTGCTATTATTCATTATTATTGTGCTAATAACAACCTCCTCCACCAAGGCATACTTTGGCGACATTAAATGGTGGAATGTGCACGCGCGACATAATTGTTGTCGGCCTGTGACATGCGACACCCCGCGTCACGCACATAATTTGATAACTGAATCGGAAGGATATGTCACCGCTGACATAAAATGGTGGCAAGCGGTAAGGATCTGTAACCATAAAATGGTGGCTACATTGAGATTCGAACCCTGGTCCACATAAATGGTGGCCCCGATGTGAATTAACCTTGTTGTGATATAATTATCCTCTGGCGGTATATAAATACTTGTTGTTCTTGGCTATCGTTCTCTATATCGGTGTCTTCACACCCTGTCAGTACGCCCATAAATTAGTTAAGCGCTCGTGTATATAAAACCTATATTTTGACTTCTACCAGAGCTTACTTGGGAGCGTGAACAAACTATTCGTTGTTCTTTAAATGCAAATGATAGAATCGGTGTTTTACAACTTTCTAACACTGAGAATCCTACCAGTCCACCACGAAGGTCTAGTGTTCCCCTTGAGACCGTTCGTGGCCGCGACATCTAATTGTGTATTACCTTGTTTACTAATTTACGTCATAAAATATTGAAACCTCTCTAAGGCGGACACCTCTCTATAGCGGACAATTTTTGATTCCCCATGGCTGTCCGCTTTAGAGAGGTTTGTTTCACTGTACTTATTTTCGTACAGCACGATGTCTCAGTGGTAGAACGTTTTCCTCTGGTGCGTGGGGTACCTGATTCAATCCCCGACCAAGTAAGTTTGTATTGGATAACATTGTGACCGTGGGTCTCCTATTTCCTCCCACACTCTCATTCCATCAATTATTCCATCATCATTCACTTGCTTTCATCATCGTCTCCTTTATCCTAAACGGCATAATCGCGGGACTTAAGAGGCCGTATCACTGCAAAATTAAAATACCACTAATTTTACAATAATTATGTAATATCTTTAAAAAGATGATCAAAATATGGAACAAGATCGCCCTAGGCAATATTATTTTGCATGAGATACCGTTATCACTATATCACGAGTCACCTAGTAGCTTTCCGTTTGCAGCCATTTCGAAACGCGAAAATAAATGCCGATTTTCTAAATGGCTGGAAATCGAAAACAGATAAGAGAGTCGTGATAAAGGTATCTCATGTAAAATAATATTGTCTAGGGCGATCTTATTCCACTTTTCGATTATCTTTTATCTATTTGAAGATATCACATAATAACTCTAAAATTAGCGGTATTTTAATTTCGCCGTGATGGGATCTCTTAAACTAAAAGATTAAACCATAAAACAGGCTATTTGTAAGATTTGTTTACTCTAGAAGAAGAAAATTTTATTTGAAACACAATTCTAGAAAAATTCAATATTTTCGGAGATCTGAGAAGTGCCGTCTTCATACATTGTATAAATAAAAGTAATCTTTGAAAAGAAAAAAATTACATTCTGAATCCTTGTTATCAACGTATAATAGGCGTTGTAATGGTGTGACTGCGATGCGGTTGGCGAAGACATAGACCATAATGCAAGTTCATCTCGCACAGACCTTTCCTCACCACTGTTTTCCGCCTCTAAGAGTTAGAGGACTACGTCACAGATCCTGCCTCTTCGTAAGACTTGTTTTCCTAGAAGAAAGTTTTATCTGAAACATACACAGGTGTAGCCAGTGGCGGCGATTGAACGTTAAAAGTGGGGGGGGGGGGGCAAGACATGATCTGAACATCTGTATATCAATGTTGGTTTTCCTGGTTGTTTCTAACATTTTGAGGAGAACTTGTATAAATGATAGGATATTATCTTTTACAGTTACATACCGTATATCGTATTTCATATTTTATTAAGCACATTAACAAGAGCAACGCAAGTAGGTACTAGCCCTTTGTACTCTTAAATAACGAAAGTGTAAGAACAGATTTGATTCCTTGCTCATGAACATCTTAAAATTATGTCTGAAAAATTGTGTGATTAGATTATCTAATTACAAATTTGCAAAACAAATAAATAGAAAGGATAATATTAATCATAATAATGAATAATAAGGCATGTTTTGTGGAAGTTATATTGAAACTTGGGATTAATGAACAACTTATGTTTTTAATTCCACACATGCTATTAAATGTACCTATATTACTACTCTTAGAAAATGAAATACAGTAAATGCTACTCGTTCAAGCATATGCTACATTTATAGAAATACGCAATTGCAATATTAATTGCTTTGAATTGCAATTAAAACGCAATTCCTGTAGCTTTCTTAACTCCACGGAAAGACAAGTAATAAATACGTACTCACGCAACGGAAAATACAGGGTGGCTCAAAAGTAGGTATACACTCCTGTACTGATCAGGTATAACATCCTAGTTTATGGGTTTATTTGCTTCGGCTGTTCCCAGCTTAAGATATAAGTAAAAAGACATTAAGGACAAATAATAAAGAAAACTAAGTCTACCTGATGGATAACAATAAGAAATTATATAAAATTCAACGAGCTGATCAGTAAGGTGAGCTGACCCCTACTTTCGGGCCACCCTGTGTTATATGACACCATTTTTTTTCTATGAACCAGTAATACATGCAAAAATTTTACATTTCTAAGTGAAACTATATATATTAAGGAGTCACTTCAAAAATGGATGACAACTACTCCCTCTTGCCCTCTAATTGCCTCCCCTGGGTGTTATGTGCATTTCTGCAATACATTTAAATAAAATTTTGTCTTATTTTTTATACACTTAAAGCCCTACAAGATGAGCACACAAAAAGATTATAATGAGGGGGTGAGTGCAGTTTAATTATCTTTGTGCACACTCACATGAACAGTTCTGTTTTAAGTGCCTTTATGTACACCCATCTGAACAGTTCTAAGTACCTTTGTGCACATTCATATGAAAAGTTATGGTTTAACTGCCTATGTGCACACTCGTACGAAAGTTCTGTTTTAACAAGCTTTCTGCACACCTATATGAAAAGTTCTGTTTTAATTACCTTTGTGCACACTCCTACATGAAAGTTGTGTTTCAACTGCCTTTATGTACATTCATGTGAACAGTTCTTTTTTGAGTATCTTTGTGCACATACACACGTATGAAAAATTATGGGTTAACTGCCGTTGTGCACACTCATTTGAAAAGTTCTATTTTAATTATCTTTCCCGACACATCTATATGGAAACTGCCTTTATGCCTTTATGTACATCCATATGAGTACCTTTGTGCACACCTATATAAAAATTTATGGTTTAACTGCCCTGGTGCACATCCACATGAAAAGTTTTATTTTAGTTATCTTTTTGAAACATCTATATATACACTCATATAAAGAGTTCTGTTTTGAGAACGTTGTGCACACCCATATGAAAAGTTATGGTTTAACTTGGTTTAACTGAAGAAAACTTTTGTTTTAACTGACTTCATGTACACTCATATGAACAGTTCTGTTTTGAGTATCTTTCTGTATACCCATATGAAATGTTATGGTTTAACTGCCCTTGTGCACACCCATATGAAAAGTTCTATTTTAATAAATCAGATGAGTATGAGGAGTTCCATAAGACTCCAATCCATGCCCGTTACTATTTCTATTATTTTTCAACGATCTTCCAGATCATGTACACAACAGTGAAAAATCATTGTTCGCTGATGATCTCAAAATATACACCAAGATAAAATCTGTGCATGATTTATAACACGATTTAGAGAGTATTGAGAACTGCTGTTCAGTTAGTAAACTTGGAGTAAATATACACAAATGTAACTAATTATTATTCAGTAAAAACAAAAGTACCCTTCAAAATGATTATAAGCTTAGTAAGTAGACCTAGGTACTTTCCATAAGTAGACCTAATACATTTAGAGATCTAGATGTTACATTTGACCCTAAATTAACGTTCATTAAACACATCGAGAATGTTACTCATGATGCTTTGAAATTATTAGGATTCATAATTAGAAGGGGTAAGGACTTCAGAAATATTGAAACACTGTTGAAAATGTATTATTCATATCTACGCACCAAGTTGGAATATGCTGTCGTGATTTGGAACACCTCGCAACAAAAATATCGCCAACAAATTGAAAGAATTCAATCAAAATTTCTAAGGTATTTGATATACAGAATAACTGGAATTTATCCCTCACTTAAAAGTCATATACAATGATAGACAATTTTAATATTTACTCATTGAAACAAAGGCGTAATATTGACGATCCGATATTCCTCCAAAAATTAATTCAAAATGAATTCGATTGTTCGAACTTTATATCTTCATTATACTTCCATGTTCCTTCAGTTAGAATTAGAGGAAATAATACAGGTCTCTTTTATTGCATAAAGGCTAGGACCAACATAATGCTGAAATCACCAATATGGAGAATATGTTCTTTCTATAACAAATTATGTCATCAACATGGTGAAATTGATATATGGGCAGGGGGCCGTGGGGGTTCAGTGGTAGAGCGTTCACCTCTAGTGCTAGAGGTCCCGGGTTCGTTCCCAGCCCCCGCCAAGTGAACTTTGTGGTGGACAAACACCTTGAGCGTGAGTTTTCTCGGGGTTCTCCCGTTTCCTCCCACTTTCTTCATTCCACCATTTCATTCATTACTCATAATCACCGTCTCCTTTAGCCTAACCGGCATAAGCGTGGGACGTAAAACTCAAAGATTTCATTTCATTTTTTGATATATGGGCAATGTTCTCTAAAGCACTGAAAAAGCTGTTGTAAAATGAATTATAATATTTCAACACTCTAATTGGACATATGCCTGTTGTGTTGATAAATAAATAAATAAATAATGCACGCACACCCATATAAAAAGTTCTTTTTTATCTGCCCTTATGTACACCCATGTGAAAAGTTCTGTTTAAGGACCTTTGTGCACATCCATATGAGAAGTTTCAAGTAACTTTGTTCCTATTCATATGAACAGTTCTTCGTGGATCCATGTGGAAAGTACTTGAGCACAGCACTACTGAAATTTGGTATTTTTGGACATCTGAGAAGTGCCTTTTTTCAATACATTACATGAAGAAAGTTTTTCTTTGAAACGAAAGAAAAAAATTACATCCTGAATTCTTGTTAACAGACATATAATAGGCATTGTAAATGTGTTTTATGAGTATTTGTGCTTTGTAACAGAAAAAGATAAAAGATTTTTTAAAAAATAAATAATAAGGTACGTTGTGCCCTCTCCAATGCACTTCTTGATTTGGCTTCTGAATCTGCTGCAGTGACGCATAGGCGCAAGGTCAAAAGGTTAGCACTGAGGCTAACATTTTTGCAGGAAATTTGTAGAGAGTCAGGATTACACGTCATCCCAAAGTGAAGTTGTCTTAAACACGCAAGATATCATTATAAAGTTAAAAAAAAAAAAAAGAGAACTACCATACCAGCAGATTAAAACGAAAAAAATGGAGGGGGATGACTTGTAACATTCCAAAAATAAAAAATGAAAAAAAAATCTTAAAAGAAATCAGTGTATGTATGTATATATATATAACATAAAGTTGTAATTCCACTACAGAACAATTTGTTCATGCTGTGTTTCTCAAAATGCCGTCTTCATTTGCGGACATGAATTCTTAATATTATATATAATATATGGTGCCTTACCTCAAGCACTATAGCATACGTATATATCATTCTTTCTTATAAGAGAACTTAACATTTGCACGTTTCTTTATTTTTATTATAAAAAAAACATATCTACGTCTCATTTGTACAGCAGGTGGGTAGTTGAAGAACTGTATACGCCACTAGCTTTGTATCACGCCTTCTAGTTTCCTTTTGTAATTATGGTAATGCCTAGAAATAAATCTATCCAAAGTTTTTTGGTTAAAGTTTAACCATGATGAATGTGTGGCCATATTTTATGAAAGCAGAAGACAAACAGGCAAGATCTCTGTTTGTTGGACTTCAGTATAGAGAAAAGAATAAAGCGTCCCGCAAATGGGCGTAAGACGATTTCCAGCCAATCATCAAGCGACAGTGTAGATTAAGCTAAGATGTAAGAATTATAATATATACAGTATATACAAAAAGACAAGAGGACACTTTAAAAGGAGTACCTCCCCCCCAATCCTTTTCCACAAAAGAAAGACAAAAAAAATAACACACAACTATTTTTAGTTTACATCACAAGGTAAGAGAAAAGATTGTACCAAATCCTAATTCCATCTCACTCCCTTCCCCTCCGCCGTAACCCAAAAACGGCCATGATTATGACTATGAATGTTAAAAACAGATTTACAAGAGAATGGATCTAAAGCAAAGAAAAGATGATGCATTGTAAAAAGAGTTGAGAAAAATGGACAAAAGAAATATGCAAAAAAAAAGTAGAAGAATGAAAAAAAAGAATGAATACTTCACCTTCAACATGGCGGACCTCATCTGTCATATTCCTTATAATATGTGTGCTTGTATTGTCATGTTCTGGTACTTGATTTTCTTTATATGTTCATAAGACTAGAAAAGAAAATGAAGTCATGTTTTGAGAACTTCTTGATGTAGAACGTAAGTACCTGGAAAACTACATCTGTTCGTTTCTTCATCGTAAATCCTGCTTTTGGTCTCACTCTAATAATGTACGGATAAACAGCGAAACTTCTCTTAAATTGCATAGGAAAAAAAAAGACTGAAATAGTTGAGCAAACTAAATACACGATGATGGTCGTTCCAAACATCTTATTTTCTTCTTTCTTCTCCACATCCATTTCCTGTACTCTTTTGTCAACGTTGCATTATGTACGAGGTGAGATCAAAAAATACGGTGAATAATTTTTATTAGAAACAAGAATATTTTTAAATTAGAAACAAGAATAATTTTTATTAGAAACAAGAATAATTTTTATTAGAAACAAGAATATTTTTTAAAATTAGAAACAAGAATAATTTTTATTAGAAACAAGAATAATTTTTATTAGAAAAAAGAATAATTTTTATTAGAAACAAGAACAATTTTTATTAGAAACAAGAATATTTTTATTAGAAACAAGAATAATTTTTATTAGAAACAAGAACAATTTTTATTAGAAACAAGAATAATTTTTATTAGGAACAAGAACAATTTTTATTAGAAACAAGAATAATAAGCCTATATGGAATTTGATTTAATCTCTTTCAAAGTACTATCTTTAGTTAGCAATGTACTTATCCCAACTTTGAATCCATGCCTGGAAGCATTTCTGGGGGACTTCTTTTGAAAGTACATTTAGCTACTCTGTCGTAGCCCTCTCAATGTCAGGAATGGTGTCAAAATGTTTTCCTTTAAGCACGGTTTTAATTTTTTGGAAAGAGACAGAAGTTGCATGGTGTTATATCTGGAGAGTTCAGCCAATATGGACAAACAGGAATATTGTTTCGGCCAAAAATTCGTGGGTCTAAAGCAAGGTGTTGCACGGCTAGGGATGTGCACGAGACAAGATTTGTGGCTGTCTCGTCTCGAAAATGTGCTGTAAAAGTGGTCTCGACTCGAAAAATGTATTCTTCTCTATTGGAATTTTGTCAAGAAAATTCTGTCTCGACTCGTCTCGTGCGCATCCCTATAAGCACGGCACGTTTTTCTGGTGAAGAAGGCAGCCATTTGTCCAATTAATCAGCGGTTAAAATGCTTTTCACGGACCCATGCGAGATATTTAGTTCTTCGGAAAGCTCTCAAATAGTCACTCGTCTGTTTCAACAAATCATTTGTGCCATTTTTTTGCACGTTTTCATCTATTTTTGACGTCGAAAGACGTTTCGATCGTTCCTCGAACCGACTCCTTGACGTTTTTGAATCGCTCATATCACTTGGAAACAGTCTTCAATGCTACCGCTTCATCGCTATACACTGATTTTGATATTTCGTGAGCTTCTCTGACACTTTTTTTGTAGTTTTGAACAAAACTTAATGTTGACGCGCGACAGATATTCTTTAACATGTCCTCACTCATCTGCCTCTGGAAGCCAACTAACATGTCATAACTCGTTCAAACGCGCGACAGATATTCTTTAACATGTCCTCACTCATCTGCCTCTGGAAGCCAACTAACATGTCATAACTCGTTCAAACTCGACACTGGCTGTACCAAAGATTTAGGCTACCAGGATTATTAGTCGAAATGGATACAATCAGGGTGGAAAATCATCGCCCGGGGCGAAAGTGTACGACGGCACCCCCCATACATATATTCCAAGTAATTTTTTCCTTTCTTTCGCCCCCCTTTACCTCGATTTTGCGCCCCCTTACTTCGGCGCCCGCGGCCGTCGCGCCGCTCGCCCCCCCCTTACGGCACGGCCCTGGATACAATATCTGTAGATGGCACTGTGCAACTACATTTACTGTACATTTTGATCACACCTTTTATGTATTTGCTCATAGTACCTTAATTTTATCCCATAATTCATTAACGTTTTGAGAACGAGTTTTAAATTAGTTAAAAGTGATCACTGATCAGTTATTTTCTAATAGAATGACTCTTGGTTTAGTGCATGTTAGAAAAGAACCAATAAGAATACGCGTTCTTCGAATCTGCGTTCGTCTTTCATAATGTTCTTCCTCACTTTGGCGGCTTTCCTGGAACATGTCGTATCGCCAAATGCGGACAATTAAAACGTTACTGTGCGAAGACACTATTCTTCTTTCTAGAGAACTAAATGAAATAAAATGAAATCTTTCAGGTTAAGAGTCTTCATCCGGGCCAAATTAAAATACCGCTAATTTTACAGTAATTATGTGATATCTTCAAATAGATAAAAGATAATCGAAATGTGGAACAAGAGCGCCCTAGACAATATTATTTTACATGAGAAACCGTTATCACGACTCACTTATCTGCTTTCGATTTCGAGCCATTTTGAAAATCGGCATTTATTTTCGCGTTTCTAAACAGCTGAAAACGGAAAGTCACTAGGTGACTTGTGATAACGGTACCTGACGCAAAATAATATTGTCTAGGGCGCTCTTGTTCCATATTTCAATTATCTTTTATCTATTTGAAGATATCACATAATTACTGTAAAATTAGCGGTATTTTAATTTCGCCGGGATGAAGACTCTTAACGTATCACTATTATGCTTGTTGGGGATAGGCACGGTGGCTCAGTGGTAAAGCGCATACCTCTGGTGCGTGGGGTCCCTACTTCGATCCCGGCCGATTAAGTTTGTGGTGGACAACATCGTGTCCGTGGGTTTTATCGGGTTACTTCCCCTTTCCTCCCACTTTCTCATTTCACCAATTCCTCCCCCATCATTCACTTGCTTCAACCATCATCTCCTTTAGCCTAAAGAGCATAAACGTGTGACATCAAATTGAAAAATTTCATTTCATTTCATTACGCCTGTTAGGCTAAGGGAGACAAATATTTTAGGCAAACGAATGAAGATTGCTGAATTGGTAGAATGAGAAAGTGGGAGGAAAGGGAACACTCCGAAAGAAAAAATACGGACACGATGTTGCCCTCCACGAAATTACTTGGTCTGGATCGAACCAGGGACCCCACGCACTACAAGTAAGCTCTCTTGCACTGAGCCACCTCCCCCTTTCTATAGAGTAGTATTGCATAGCAATGGGCATGAGTGAAGATGCTAATCATAGGATCCCTTACCAGAGAAGATGAGATACCAACATGCTTCCATTATTTTTGATCACTATTCTGTCACGTCCACTTTCGTGATCCATATACAGTAGTATAATACTCCATATTAAACTGTTGACCAATGTTTATCATAATGCATTATTCAACAACAACAACAACAACAACAACAGAACCATATTATTATTATTTACTATGCGAGTATGTTCTAAATACATAAAATACATTATCCGTATATAGTAGTATGAAGCCGAGAGGAGAATATGGCTGAAAATTCCTTGTGGCGCTGATGTTGTATTCTCCCATTCCTAATGGAAAACAAATGAAGTCGGTTTCCCGCACAGACCGCCAAAATGTGTGATATCACCCAGGAGCGTAATAATATGGGGTTTTCACCTCCATTGGATTCTCTTTATTCTACGAGGATCTGAATTGAAAAAAAAAGGAAGAAAGGAAAAAACAACACAGTATGTAGTAGTGAACAAATAGAAAAAAAAAATGTGAAAATTTGAATGCATAAAGAGGTATATTTAATATTTTTTTTGCAAAGCAAAAAGAACAGGAATTAAAAATTCTGCTATTCATTTAGCATTGTTTTGAACTTTCCCCATCCTATTTGGTGGCATCTCCCCCCAACCAAACCATTTCTTTTAAAAATGATGTACTATTTAGAAAGCATTTTTACATATAGGTATGTATATATTATTTTCAGCAACAGATAAATACATACATTCCCCTACTGCCTAATGTATGAGTGTACAAAATTCAGATAAAATGCATATTCTGAATTGTTTTACGTTATTTGTTTATTTAAAAGTTTATCCCAAATATATACGTTAAAAAATAAACGTAATGCCAACACTTTAAGGCTTTAAGCTCCATGTGGATACATACAGTATTTGATGCACATTCGGTCTGGGACCATGTGTATATGTGTTATTCTTACTTCACGTGTTATTCGATAGGTCAATGAAAGTTGATGGCCCCAGAATAGAACATTTGATCTTGGGGATTGGTGCTTAAGAGGCCTCATCACTGCGAAATTAAAATACCGCTAATTTTACAGTAATTATACGATATCTTCAAATAAATAAAAGATAATCGAAAAGTGGAACAAGAGCTCCTTAGACAATATTATTTTACATGTGATACTCTTATCTGCTTTCGATTTCCAACCATTTAGAAAGTCGGCATATATTTTCACGTTTTTAAATGGCTGCAAACGGAAAGCTACTAGGTGACTCGTGATAACGGTATCTTATGTAAAAGAATATTATCTAGATTGCTCTTGTTCCACTTTTCGATTATATTTTATCTGTTTGAAAATATCACACAATTACTGTAAAATTAGCGGTATTTTAATTTCGCAGTGATTATTCCTCTTAAAGTGTTAAACTGTAGAATTTAATTGCTTTCTTGAGGGTATCTTGTGAAATGCTTATAAAATGGCAAAGTCATGTAGTATGTTGCGTTTATTGATCTAAAAGAGGATTTTGATCTGACTAACTGGGAATTGATGATTAGAGCTCTAATGTAGGTGTAGTTGGAATGGAAAGATCGAAAAACTTATAAGAAACTTAAATTTGAACCAACAAGTAAGTGTTAGGTTAGGAGAAGAAATGAAATAGGAGAGTACTACTGGAAGAAGTGTTCGACAGTGATGTTGTCTGTCGCAAACGTTAATATTAATATGCTTCTGAATCGCCTAATTCAAACGTTCAGAGTTTGTCCATTGGAATATAACCCCCAAATTTCCTTCAGAATTTGTGGCTTTAACCAAATCTTTGGTCAGGGTTTTATTTCAACGAAATTTACTTAAGGCTGTTGCTACCTCTTCGCTGAGTCGAGTTTTTCCCTATCTAATAACATTGGAACTTTTTTCGTGTTTTTCTCAGCAAGCAATGAACAAATCCTTATAAAAATTTGCATAGAGTCAGGTCGATAATAAAGAATTCGTTATATGAGCTTATAATTTTACTAAAAGCCTCCAATTAAGTTATTCATTCCCCCCTTTTTTTCATGTGAAGATTTGCAACAGTGCGATCTCTGCTTCTCCCTGTTTGTATTAGCAGCGTGAGGGAAATTCGGGCTAGCCATTTAAAACAGGTTTTTAAACTCTGTCCATATCACATCTGTGGAATGAAATTTTCTAGCCCTCTCGTCCTTTTCGAGGACAGATTTATGGCACTGAGAAGGAGGGGGCGCTCTTTATTTTCTTTGCTAAGCCTATTGCTTTTAGTATATTCGTCTAGTCTCATTCGGAGTTCTTGTGGTTACTTTCAAACATAGCAAGATGCCTCTTGCGTCTCATGTATTTCAGTCTTATACCTGGTGATTGGTTATACAAATATAAATTAGCAGACGATTGTGATAGCAGATAAATTTCCTGTGTGGGGGCCGCGGTGGCTCAGTGGTAGAGCGTTTATCTCAGTTGCATGGGGTCCTTGGTTTGATCCCAGCTCGCGCTAAGTGAACTTTGTGGTGGACAAACATCGTGTGCATGGGTTTTCTCGGGGTTCTCCTGTTTTCTCCCACTTTCTTCATTCCACCATTTCATTCATTACTTATCATGACTATCTCCTTTAGCCTAACCGGCATAACTGTGGGACGTAAAACTTACAGATTTCATTTTATTTTCAAATTTCCTGTGTGAAATAATAATAATAATAATAATAATAATAATAATAATAATAATAATAATAATAATAATAATAATAATAATAATAATAATAATAATAATTATTATTATTATTATTATTATTATTATTATTATTATTATTATTATTATTATTATTATTATTATTATTATTATTATTATTATTATTATTATTATTATTATTATTATTATTATTATTATTATTATTATTATTATTATTATAGGAAATTCTTGGCACAAGAGATTGTAACGAGCAAGGAATATTAGTGCGGCTTGGCACTAGTAACTTAGTTAAAATTTGTGGTCACCACATCGGTTCCTTCTTGCCGGTGTTTCCTTGACCAGAGACTGGCCGCGCTGCCGACACCAGTGGGGTTTTCACATTGAAAACACCAGCGCTCTTTGACTTTTGTAACCTCACGGAAACAGGTAAACCAGTGGAGGTAGCATTTTGGAATAATTATATATATGTATATGCAGACCCGTATTCAGGAGGATCTAGGGGTTTGCCTCCCTAAATTTTCGCTGGCCTCCCTAAACTTTTCACGGTAGGCTTGCAAATGAAATATAATATGGTGATAAACTATGATATGGTTGGATCGGGCTCCCCTAACTTCAGCCGCCCCCTACATTTTTGGGCTGGCTACCGGCCTCTGTATATGTATTTGAAACTGTGAATAGTAGTATAGAATGTTTATGCTAAATAATAATAATTTCATTTTTACCACATACGAAGGAAATTTCGAAATAAACTTTTTTGTTACACAAATGTGTTCTTAGCGTGAATGCTGTCGAATTCTATTCCTAATGATGACAGATTTTTCGGTGTTGTTTCAGTATCGTGAGGCAACTGGGAAACTGAAGAACTGACCACACATTACCCTTCTAACAGAGCACATTTGTAGGAAAAGTTAAGTGTAATATCAGGGATTCTTTTACTAAACAGAAAAACATGTATACATAATGAAATATGTAGTGTTAATGTAGATACAAACGTCATTTTCTTGGTAACGTCTTTTCTTGGTTATTACTTTACGAAATATGAATAGGGACTTATTTCTTGGTAACAGGGAATAGGGACTTATTAGTGTTACCTGCTAATAATAACCTTGTAACTTACGCATTCTAAATAAGAAATATTTATTTTCCAGATGGTGAACGAGAAATTTCATCTATAGCTACAACATATATATATATATATATATATATATATATATATATATATATATAGTACAACACATATTAACAGAATAATTTTAATTTTATGCATTATTTTTTCATGCTTCATTTTAAAATATAGGGCTTTTTTTTGTTGAGGTACACCAGTTTGTCATTGTCATACATATTAAACTAAAGCATTACCGTATGAGTATAAAAATATGTGATGAAATACTTCGTTACATCAAGCCACAACATTATGTAAATGAAGTTATTAAAAAATAATAAACAAGCAGTATAATCAAAATGCTAAATATCACCGAAGCACTATTCACAATTTAAATATCTATGAGCATACTCCAAAATCCCTAGGTAAGTTTCTACATTGAAAAAAAAGTAAACAAAATTCACAAGGCCACGCTAAACATAAATACAGGAAAAGTTAAATAAAAAAAATGTTATCAGTAAAATTTCTACTCTTCCCCTCCAAAATTATGTCTCAAATCAAGTAAGTAACTTGCTTAAATTATACTGGTCTATGAATTTTTAATTTTGTTGATAAGTGGTCAAAGTTACACTCGAAGTATTGACTTCAATCAATACAAATAAATCAAACAAACACTAATATTTCACATTTATTTATACAATGAGTATGTCATAGTTTTTTTAAAAAACAATTTCCATTTCATGTATAAATTTTAAAGAAATAATTCGGTTTCAAATGTTACTTTCACGCAAAAAAAAAAAAAAAAAAAAAAAAAAAAAACTATGGTAAATTAAAGTGAGATTACAATGTTACGTTAGTTCAAATAAGATGTTAACGAAATTTTGCGGACAACTCTCGAAACTTATCTCAGAAGCAACTTTAAAAATTGACAAAAGTTATAGATATACTTCATGAGTGAGTAAAGAAAGAATACAAATGTAGATTAAAAAGAGATCTTTTTAAAAAAATCTGCAGTTAACAGGAATATAGTTAACAAATCTAAAAGATTCTATAAAATAGATTTAAACAAATCTTCAATCAGATCAATTGATTCCCTAAATTTTCTTTGTATCACCTTATATATAAATATAAAAAATATATAAAAACAAGAATTTTAGGAATAATCCAAAAAATGGATCAAAAGATAGCGATCTTGGCTAAGAATTTTAAAAATGATCCAAAAATGCATAAAAAAGATTTCGATCTTGCCAAATAATTAGTTTTTGGATCAGGGGCCACAAAAGTTAGCAACGGTTCCTAAATCGAGTTTTCGTATTTTCTACGAAATTAGCACATCATACTGAGTAAATTGTTAGTTTGGGTTTGGCTACATTACCTGTAGTTCTCCAGATATAAGGCTACAAGAAAATGTTTGATTGTATGAAATATATTGAATTTTTTGGATCAGGGTTCACAAAATTTTTGAATGGGCCCTAAATCGAGTTTTCGTATTTTTTACGGAATAAGCACATCATGCTGAGTAAATTGTTAGTTTTGGTTTGGCCACACACTTTGTAATTGTCAAAATATGGGGCGTACAAGAAAATTTTTGATTGAATGTAATATATTGAATTTTGTGGATCAGGGCCCACAAAATTTTTAAACGGTCCTTAAATCGAGTTTTGTATTTTTTACGCAATAAGCACATCATACTAAGTTAAGTCATATTTTGGGTACGCTATATGTAGTTCTCGAGATATAAGGCCTACAAGAAAATTTTTGTGTGAAATAGATTGCATCTTTTGATCCAATAGGGTCTAAATGTATACAATATATATTGGTGTTGTTGTCCATTATTATGTTTGATCTAAATCTATAGTTGACTGGTAATAGGTGCTGTTTTGAGCACTATTCGTTGTTACAAACGATACACTTTATTTTAAATTGAAATATAATAAATAAAATACAAATAATACGTCACTATAAAAGTAGCTCTTTTTTTTAGCAGTATAGAAGTTTATTATAAATACCTCATATATAGATAAAATGGGCACTGGAGTCAAGAAAGGTATGTCTCTTCATGTTTTGAAAAATGTAATAATAATAATAATAATAATAATAATAATAATAATAATAATAATAATAATAATAATAATAATAATAGTGATAAAGTGACATTCGCTTTCGTATACATTAAAAGTATCTTTATTCAATAGAGACAGTTCGCTTCTAATTACTCATAACTGTCTATACTTGACCGGGAAGGGGGGGAAGCTAATGTAAAGAAGAATGGATCTGTTCTCGCTGTGTTTATTTTTTTCTGCTTTCAGCAAAGAAAACGTACTCCAACGCCTTCTCACTGAAATGCCATAAATATGTCATTGTTGAAAAGGGTCCCCTCACAGCTGTGGACAATGTTGAAACTTCAAAGTAACCCTCAGTTACTCGCCGCAACCTGCTAGAAGAGAGAACGCAGTGTCGTCAATGCGTTGTTGCAAATCTTCACATGAAAAAAAGGGGGGAATGAATAACTTAATTGGAGGCTTTTAGTAAAATTATAAGCTCATATAACGAATTCTTTATTATCGACCTGACTCCATGCAAATTTTTGTAAGGATTTGTTCATTGCTTGCTGAGAAAAACACGAAAAAAGTTCCAATGTTATTAGATAGGGAAAAACTCGACTCAGCGAAGAGGTAGCAACAGCCTTAATGATGACGTAATAACACAGTAATAACTTTATTTTCAGGGCTGCAAACAGCTCATAGAGAAAAAATACAATACTTCGTTAAAAACCATTGTACAGTCAGCGACAAAAGTTCCTTGCGTTTGATGAAATTAGTTTCGTAAATAACTTCAGAATGGAAGGACAATTTGAGCACAGTTTTCAGTAAATTAAAAAGAATGTAACTTTCTGTACGTTCTAACCACACCACCCGTATTTCCAAAATAAATTGTAGAAAAAGGGGAAGAACTTTTGTCTCTGACTATACAATCAATTATAACAGACCAGTAACAGACAGTTTATAGTACGGAGTATATACTGAATATAAGACTTGAAAATTCAGAAAATCGACGTTCTTGTCAGAAGGTTAGTACAGGTATATTAAAATCACATGATGATTTAATTTTGAGTTTAGCGTCCCTTCCAGAAGCGAGGCTATATGAGAAGTGGACCTACAGCTTAATCTTGAGATCCGAATCACATTAACTCCCGCCTGGTATCTAACCTGGGGTTTCCCACGCCAAAGGTGGGTATGGTAACCGCTTAGCCACGAGGGACCTCTACTTACAAGGTTCAAGTTGATTTATAAAACAAGATTAAAATCGAAACAGTTAATTTTATACTATGCAAATTAAAGTTTCATTTAATTATCATTTGAAAGAATTAATCAACCTTGCTTAATCTTTTAAAATTATATCACCTTTTTTTACGTGATAGAGTAAAATCTTCATTATTCGGTTAAAAACGTATCAATGAAGCTTTTTACTTCGGTTATATTTCAAGCCTGGAAACATGTCGATCACGTTACGTATGCTTTCACGCCTTTCTACATCGAGACATAGGGTGTGATGAAGTCATAACTTTAAAAATATTTTTGTTATGCTTATTTTTTTATTATTATTATTATTTTTGGGAGGCTTACTTTTGCACCTAGAAGATTGAAATTTTGC
The DNA here is from genome assembly GCF_964235325.1 of Thermobia domestica. NCBI lineage: Eukaryota > Metazoa > Arthropoda > Insecta > Zygentoma > Lepismatidae > Thermobia > Thermobia domestica. The sequence continues at coordinate 379,354,001 of NC_137455.1, read as the reverse complement.
ACACACATTCAGTGCACTCTTTAGTATTTTTCAGATCTCTGCGTTCAAACAGGAGGGTCCAGAGGAGCAAAAAGGTAAAAGAAAGGAATATTTCTTACCAAAAAATTCTTTTTTTTTCGCGATTTTTCCGCGTCAGATACATGATGAAGACATGTAAATAGAACGGTTTGAAAGTCTGTTCTATTCTGAAGAGAATGATGTACAAACCATGATCCTAAAGTAAATAGGGATATCTCAGCATTCTCAGGAAATTTTTATATTACATCAGGGTCATCTAGGGCATTGTGGGGATGTTCTTAGCTCACTGGTAAATATTTTTGCTGGTCTTAATATTCAAGATAGAAGCTTGAAATTTAGTACACCCTTTATATTTTTCAGTTGATTTTGAGATCTGCGTTAACACAGGGGTTGTTTAAAGGGGCTCAGGTACATGAAAGGGATATCTGAATGGTACCGTTTCTAAGACTGTTCTATTCTGAAGAGAATGAGGTGCGAACCATAATCATAGAATAACTAGGTATGATGCAGTAGCTGCTTGACTGAAAGTCTATAATTAACCTTAGAAAGCCATAATTTAAAAGGGTTAAAGTACGTATAATAATAATTATTATGAAAATTGAATGATTTGAAAAAGAAAGCGCAAAGGGTCCTGTTCTTATAACTTTATGATTTTCTACTACACTCTGTATATTTACTGTACAGTACCATTATGTTGCCAGTTTAAAATTGTAGAGAAAACGTGTGTATTCGTTCCCTTAACACAAGCATCAGAATCAGTTTCACATAGTGTGTTCTGCAAAGGAAAAGAAGGAAAAAAAAGTGTACATGGCCTGGCAACTGTGGTCGACTAGAGCGCCGCCAAGTAAAAGATAATTCAAATTTGCTCTAACGCTTACTTGTCCGTTGTACGAAATTTGCCGCTACATTAAGTATATGTGACACACACACTAGAGAGTTTCTTTCCCAGCATGCTTTGCGCGTGAAACAAGGGAAATTCTTCTTTTCCGCTTTTTTGTTTTTCATTGCTTATACAGCATTTTTTCTTTTTTTCCTTTTGATTTCATCTCGATTTTGTGTTTGTTTATAATGGAAACTTTTTTTTTAAAAAAAAAAATCGAATTTGGATTAAGAAAGTTATCGAAATAAGATAAAACAGGAACTCCCGAAGTTTAGTAATAATTTATAGTAGTGTTTTTATAGTGTATTTCCAATGTATATATGTTTATAGTGTACGAAATGTCTGCAGTAACAGCAACTACGTACATCCAAGTTCCATTTAAAATCACCGTCAACTACCAAGTCTCGACCTCAGACGGTCAGCAAATAAGGGGTTTACATACCTGTTTCCACGGCAACGTTACATTAAAACATATGACAATTATAAACATATACAAGACTATAAATATAATCCACCTATTTGTAATAATCATCAAAGTTTATAAACGAGTAATTTTGAAATCACAATTAATGAAATCGAACATTTAATATACCGAACAATAACTTAAATTCACCTTATTTACAAGAATGTTCCTAATTGTGTTCATTTCAATGGCTAACCAATTTGATCATTGGTATCATTATGCCAGTGGCATATTTAAAAGGGGGCTTCTGGGCTTAACTCCCCCCCCCCCCGAAATTTTATTTACTATATTAAAGTAAATGAAACATCTTGTAGAATTTTCACATTTCCAGGAATGAAGTTAGCAAAGTCCACCAGAAACAAAATCCTAAATACTCCATTGCACTACGCCCACATATAAGTTAGCTAAATAACGACATGACTAACTAAATGACGTAAACGAAAACTTGGAGAAATTGAATAAATATTAATAATATACGAAATTTATCAAAATATGATATTATTAAAAAAACGCTCAAAGAAAAATTCGAAAATGAAATACCTACAAGCTGTAGAAGAACTGTAAGGAAAAATCCAAAGTATGTCAGAAATTTTGGCTAATTTATTTTCATAATTTAAGTTTAATGAACGTAGACTACTTTATGTCAAACATACAACTTTATCTTAATTTGAAAGCCTTGTGTTAAGCTTCAAAGGAATCGTATGAATGATCATGTTCTTTTCGAAACTTGTCTGCTTTAAACACGAAAGAAGGGGAAACAATGGCCACAGAAAGAGGTCATGGAATAATTTCTTTACGCAGGTATTTCGTAAATGTACTGTGGATCTGAAACTCCATGTTTCCATTCAAAGGAAGATACCATACCAGAGTATTCTCAATCATCTAATAACAAAGTGAATTGATTTTTTGGGGGGTAGAAATAAATTTTCTGAAGATGTTCGGGCTTCTACGTGGATGCAATTGTTGAGTGCGATATGTGGGCTCATAAAAAGTGTTCTGGTTCTAGAAAAGAAATGTTTGTGATTTATGTTAGTAGTTCTGATTCGAATTGGGATAAAAAAAATAGTTTAGAGGAAATAGGACACATAGGAAACATAATTCAATAACTGAAACTACTACAGTAGACTACCGAAAACTCGGCCTAATGTAGACCGAAGGATGACCGAGTTTGTGAAAATGCCGGGTTATCGGAAGTAGGGTTAGAAAAAAATGAGTATTTCCTCAGAAACTACAGTACTGTACTTGTATACATTGTTTGCTTGAGAATGTAACAAAATAAAAAGCCCAATTATCCTTAAACAAAGGAAAAGTACGCACTTTATGAAGGCATAGAGCCTTTACTATACATGAAAATGAAAATTAATTAATACACACTGTACAGTAATTTACCTGATAAAACAGACCTCACAAAAATACCTGGCAATGACCTTGAACGGGTCTGCGCGTCTTTCTTTTTTTTTCCCTCGCCCTGCCAGGGTGTAGCCGAGTTATCCGAACTGCCAGATTATCGAGTCCCAAGTTTTCGGGAGTCTACTGTATTCTTCTAATCTCTAACTCTATCTAATTATCTTACTTGAATGTTGCCAGAATTATTTGATTTTTGACAATTTGTAATAATAATAATAATAATAATAATAATAATAATAATAATAATAATAATAATAATAATAATAATAAAATACATATTGATTGGATTGCTTTGCAAATTCGCGACGGATTGTTGAGGGTTAAAGTAGCTAAAGAAAGAAAACCAGTTGTGTCGCCGAATGCTCAATTGGGATAGCAACTATATAGTAAATGAGAAACCGAGGTTCGAACCTAGAACACTACCGTTATTGGATTACTTGTATAAAATCCTAGCGATTCACCGAACTAGTCATATCGGTGAATGCTCTAAAGTTGGGCATTCCCTTCGACAACGGAGAGATCTCGGTTTCAGAGGCTCAATTCTTCATCTCAAATTCAATATACAGGGTGGACATAAAGTATCTTTCTGATAACAAACATTAATAACAAGAAAACTAAGAATGATAAAAGCATGTGGTTTGCGCAAATAATAGGAAAACTCAAAAAGTTTTTTTTCTTTTATCTGATTTAGAAAATTTCCACATATATTCCATTAGTTGCCCTGAAGATATTCATGCGATATTCAATTTCCGTCCATGTGTTTCTCAACACTTCAGAAGTCACTGTGTTGCGACCCTTATTCTGTTATTGAATGTTGCAATATCACGGACAGGTGTTACGTAAATCCTGTTTTTAACATAACTCCACAGGAAGAAGTCAAGGGGGGGGGTATGCCTGGGAGCCATGGTATTGGGCCATCTCTCCAAGTTTTAAGTAAGGCTAGAGACAATAGTCTGTCAATGACTGTTTCCTCAACTCCTAAATTAGATACACTAATAGCAAATGAGTAAATCATTAAAACGCTGTGACATATATACTAGTTCTATCTTATAGTACAAGATTGTCAAATTGAAGCCAAAATTTAAATTTGGTTATTAAATTAATATTGAAAATAATTCGTGTGTTTCCCATTAATCAAATAATAGCTATGATTAAACCGGGACAAAGTTATTAATGTATACCACTAATTACAAAAAGTGAATATATCGGTGTGATATGCCGAAAATTCGTGTTTATGTAATTGAGAAACAAGATGTAGAGTTACTATTATAGAATTTCTTTTTCGCCATTTGTTTGTCTGTTCGTCCTGGTGTATACTCGACTATAGGCCATACCGTTCAGAGGCTTTTCTGTAATGTTACAGAGAGCGAGAAATGAAGTTTACGTCCCATTTTTATGCCGGCTAGGCTAAACGAGAGGGTGATGATGAGAAGTGAATGAGATGGTGGAATAAAAAAGTGGGAGGAAACAGGAGAACAAAGAGAAAACCCATGCACACGGTGTTTGTCCACTACAAAGCTCACTTGGCGCGACCTGGAATCGAACCAAGGTCCCCATGCACCAGAAATGAATGCCTCTTTCACTGAGTCAACGCGGACCTGTATAAGAATAATTAAAAAATGCTAAAATTTATCTAATCTCCCAAATATACTGATTTCAAAGTCCCACATTAATCACTGAGATCTATGGTATGTATCTCGTATATATGTATGTATTTTGTACTTAGAAAAAAACTGCATATGGCTTATAATTTTTCAGCAATAATCTCCTGCCATGCATAATTTCATACTCAATTAAATTCATTATTAGCAACTACCAGACGTACGTGCTATATATACACACTCACTGTATATTCATAATTGAGATACAGAAATATACATCATAAGGATAAAAAAAAAAAAAAAAAAAGACAACAACCGAAAATTGAATGAAGAAAGAAAAGGAAAAAAATTAGTGTAATATTTTTGGTATCTATTGAATGAAATGGTGGCCAGCGTGATTTATGTTTTGGAGTGAACCGTCTATTACGCTGTGTAACGACGTCAATGCGACAATTGAAATCTCCACCGCTTTGTTTTATGGGCCATTAATGTAGTAATTAGACTGGTGTTTTCCTTTCCACTCATTGACATGCGCAGTATTGTTCATTTTGCAACCGAATCCCATAAACAAACAACACTTTTCTTTGCTTATACTTTAAACCATATTCGCTGGAGCTACACGTCAGATCGCGCATGATCTCCAAGATAATCCGTGGCCAGTGCATTGGTTTCCATTAGCATTATTTGTGAACTTTTATGCTGGTCGTTACAGGGTGGGCGAAAAATAACTTCCTAGTAGAAATATTTAATAACACTAATTACATTGTGTTCGTGAGTTTTCTCAGAGTACTCCCGGTCCCTCCCACATGCTCGTTCCACCAATCCTTCGGTCATCATTGATTTGCCTTAATCATCATCCGGCTCCCTTATTTTAAAGAGCATGATCATGGGACACTAAACTGAAAGAGTGCTAGTTAGGAGGGTGGCTCCGCTTAGCGTAGTCTCGCCTCCGTTGCGAGCGGTCCTGGGTCCGATTCCCGGTGGGGGCACTCGGTCGAAAAAGTGTAAAAAGCTTTTTCAGACCAGCCATCCTGTATGAGATTTTCCTTAAGCCACATTGTCACGTTAGAAGAACTTGTAGCTGTCATAAAAAAAAAAAAAAATAATCTTGAAACCCTACCATATTTCACCGTGTACACATAGTCTTGAAAGGGTCATAAAACATTTTTTCCATCTTGCAAGGAGTTGAACGATGTGCAACTTTTTGGGATGTCTTGCTTGCTACCTGTTATCGCCCTGTCGCTGACATAAAGGAAAAACCAGTTTCGCCGCTTCCGAAACAACAGATTCTTTTGGGCAAGGAGGGGGCCGCGGTGGCTCAGTGGTAGAGCGTTCACCTCTGGTGCATGGGGTCCAGGGTTCAAACCCTGTTCCGCCAAGTGAACTTTGTGGTGGACAAACACCGTGTGCGTGGGTTTTCTCGGGTTCTCCCGTTTCCTTCCACTTTCTTTATTCCATCATTTCATTCATTTCTCATAATCACGTCTCCTTTAGCCTAACCGGCATAACCATAGGACGTAAACCTCAAGGATTTCATTTCATTTCATTTTCTTTTGGGCAGGGAGGGGAAGTGCTCCAAAATACACGTTTTTAATGAGGTTCACTGTTTGTTCACGAGAGTGCAGTGCTGTAAGTGTGGAGAAACCTTTCTTATCTTCAAGAAGTTGTAACATGTAAAAAGTAAATAGAAAGATCGGGTTGCAAGGTTTTTTTTTTAATGACAGCTACAAGGTTCATTTAACGTGGCAATGTGGTATTCACACCAGACAAATGCCGGGGTGGTACCTAACTTATAGGTCCCAGGCCGCTTGCTTCCTTCCCCAATCCTTTCTTCCTTCCCTTTCCCTGGAGAGTGTGATCGCCGAGGGACATCGTCCCTCATACCTGACGGACTAAATGGCCATAGATGCCGAAAGCCCAGAACTCTAAATTCTAATACTAATCCTAATCCTAATTAGGAGGGCTCACCTCTAGTACGGATAGGAGAGAAGAGGACGCTTCTAGCTAGCATCCTTCGTAGGAATAGGAAGGCCAATTGGATTGGACACATCTTGCGAAGAAGTTGTCTTCTTCATACTGCCATAAAAGGAAAGATGGAAGGAAAGTGAGGGAAAGGAAGAAAAAGAACACAACTGATTGATTATTTGAAAAATAGAAGAAAATATTGAGAGTTAAAAAAGGAAGCTGAAGGTCTTGGAAAAAACATTTCCAGGGCCAAACCTATATATATATATATATATATAACTCATTAGTCCCAGAAAAGGCAGTATACTTTAATAATAATAATAATAATAATAATAATAATAATAATAATAATAATAATAATAATAATAATAATAATAATAATAATAATAATAATAATAATAATAATAATATGGTTCATGGTTTGACCCCAGACTAATGTGAGTTTGCAATGCACAACATCGTGTCCATGGGTTTTCTTGGGTCTCTTCTGTTTCCTCCCATCTTTTTATTGCATTAATTTTCCCACAATCGCTTTCGTTAATCATCTGCCTGTGTCTCTTTTGGTATAAAGGGCATAAGCGTGGAAGATTTAAGATAACAATTCGTTACAAACAAATTTCCGTTTTCATGTTAACACTAATTGATTATTTTAATGAAAGAAGTTTTACATTGGACAGTAGAATTATTCGAATTTACTACGGTGCTTAAAGTTCACACAGGCAGTAAATTTGTCCATCAGTTCTTGCTGACTTTCCCAATTCCTTCTTCTGATGTCGATGCCAGAAGCTTCAGTTGACGGCTTCTGAGAATATTAAGTCAACTTCTTTCAACAGTTTGTATTGTGAAACGAGATGGAATACTTTCTTCACATGCTGACATTTGTTTACTTTTTGGATGAGGATTTTATGTTCAATTCACGATAATGTTTGCGAGTATCTGTCTTAGATCCTTTAGTTTTAAACTTTAAAATGGCACTTTTTCTAGATGTTTTCGGCACTAACTATACTACGGGAGAGCGTTTATGCCGTTTTGATGGCGGAGCTTCGAGTTCTCTTTTGATGTTGTTAGCAAATGAGAGGGCTGTGCGGTGTTGCCATGTCTTTGTAGAGAAGCGATTCACTATTCACTCGTGGCTGTAGCCTATCTCTTCACCACAAGACAATCATTTCATTTAGCTCATACGTCATCCATTATTTCCCACGTAGAGTAATAAATAAAAAGCAACATGTTTTTTAAAAAGAACTTGTTTTTTATGTGGAATGCACATGTGTGAATGTACGTACAATGTATGTAAAAACAAAACGATTCTTAGAACGTGCTGTACTCAGTTTCTAAAGTAGATTTTAGCAATGAAGAGAAAATAGCAACAAAATTTGAACTGAACCCCTTCCCCTATATTTTATGTAACCAATTCAATGAACAAGTAACCGCGGAAAAGAGTTTGGTTTGTATGACGTGGTAATATATCAATTAACATTGAGCCCGAAAATAGTAATTGACTTTTAGACTTTTACCATTTATACGGTTTTAGTAGTGAGAGTAGAGTATACAGATGTTAACATGTTTTGGGGACACTTAATTGATAGTAGAAAGCTGCTTCTTGCTATCTATTACCGTTTTTTACACCAATAGCGATCAACGTTAAAACCAGAAGCGGTTTAAATATTACCAACATACTCGAACCCTATCTTTCAACTCTCTACACTCTGGCTAAAATTGATGGTCACTCATCAAGTAAGTTGTTCTTCAGATTTTTTGTCTCCAAGAGGTACATGGATAGTAATGCCCTGAGAGAGCGTTTGCAGAAATCAGCATCACAACGTTGAAGAATTGGCCAAGGAACTCCAGAGCACTCACTCGACTGTTGTTGATTCTCATAGCATATAATGGAAAATACTGTAAACGATATACACTATTATTCTACTTGTCGAAACAATTCGAATAGTATTTCAATTAAACGTTCATCTGAAATGAAGCAATGAAATTATAGTACTTACAAAGAAAACACAATCTTAAAAAAAAAAAAAAAAAAACATCGGCGTATATCATTCAAGGATTTTTTTTACACTATTCTAGTCATTATGCTTTAAGAGTCCCTATCACTGCAAATTTAAAATACCGCTAATTTTACTTTAATTATATGATATTTTCAAATAGATAAACGATGATCGAAAAGTGGATCAAGACCTCCCTAGACGATGTTATTTTACATGAGGTACCGTTATCACGAGCCACCTAGTAGCTTTCCGCTTGCAGTTATTTAAAAACGCGAAAATAAATGCCGATTTTCAATATGGCTGGAAATCGAAAGCAGATAAATGAGTCATGATAACGGTATCTCACGCAAAATAATATTGCCCAGGGAGGTCTTGTTCCACTTATCGATTATATTTTATCTATTTAAAGATATCACATAATTACTGTAAAATTAGCTGTATTTTAATTTCGCAGTGATGAGGCCTCTTAAAGCACGAGATCTGTGAACATTGCCCTATTATCTCTGTACCTGCGCAACAGTCTGCCACACTTCGAAACAGAACGGATTAGGTCATTCTTGGCTGCTGTCAATCTGAAATGAATACTAAAATTAGCAACAGAAATATACTGTTTTAATATACAACAAAGGGGATCGCTCCGAGGTTTCCTTGGTCCTCCCAGAATCTGAATATTTTTACTTGTTTCTTTGTTTAAATATATGACAACGAAATACATACATCTGAACTCCTTTCCCCCTCCACAAGTACACACACCAAGTTATACAAAAATCGATGCTGCTGATAATAAAGAACGCAAAGTAGAATATTGTAACTATTATCTTGGACCCTTTAGTCATCTAATTATCCTATAAATCTCCTCACAATACTGCCCAAAGAGAAGGTCTCACCTTCCATGACCCATCTATGGCAAATAGAAATGAAATTATTTTTTTTAAAAATATACGTAACCAGTGAAAAATTAACGCACTCCAAATCATAGCATATTAATAAAGTCTAACTTGAAATAAATAAATCTCGTATTTAGACTGGATTTAGTATGGAGATAAAATATAGCAGAGATTGTCAGCAAAACTAAGTAGGTATTTTATATGGGGGCACTTATTTGCATGTCTGCTAGATATACGAGCGATCCACAATAACCATAGTTCATACATTTTTAGTTTCAGACCTGTTTCGTCATGTAAATTCGCAACCGATCATTTTACAGTTAAGCTTAAACCAAACGCAATTTTCACATAGATTCTCTCTCTCTCTCTCTCTCTCTCTCTCTATATATATATGTAATGTACAAGCTGATAGGCGCATACTATTTGGTGCGGCTGGGTAGGTGATGAGGTGCGGTTTACGGGGAGTAAGTGAGGTAATTTTTTTTTTTCGGTGCGGGGCTTCAGAAATTCGCGTTTCGACGTTCATTTGTTAAAACGGATTGTACAATGGGGGTGAGTAGTGATTTCATATTCATGAAAATGTCATTGGAGTATTGGGCCATGGTTGGAGGTGAGGGGTGGTGTTGGAGGGAGGGAATTGGTAGAAAATCCACGGCGTAATCACACAAAACGTCAGCGCTCGGGCGATATATGGGCCAATCAATGGTGAAGAGCAGCTGGTGCAGGCTTTTCCCCCTCTGAAATTAATGTTTATACGCTTGAAGCGAGTGCAATTGCGCCAAACGATATCTGGCAGTAGTGGTTAAGTACAAGGGGAGGGCTTTCGAATTAGGAAGGTAACATGATCGAGTCCAAAGTAGCTATTGCACAAGGTACTTGTTGTGCTCGATACTGTATTGTTTTTACGCGTTGTGCAATGAATATGCAATCAGCGTCACATGATTGATTTTCTACCATAAAGAAGCAATCCAAGTATAAATATATTGTCCAGTTTCGGAAAACAATTCATGTATTAGAGGCTAAGAATTTGGTTAAAATTACAACGTCCTACTGGCAAATATGCTGTCATAATAACCATCATTATCATAGGTATCTTGCCCTTATTGGCAGGTCACTTACAGAAACTGAGAAATTTCCATGCTCCACGGTTCTCCGCTAACCTCTTCGTTTTCACGGATGATCTTTCTGTTTTTATATCATCCACTAATTGTAGCCTTCTTCGCCCTCTCCCTCTCTTTCTTGCTACCATATCGTCTAGCACGTCCCTCATGATACAATTTCTTTTCAGGCAATGTCCCAACCAGTTTCTATTCATCTTCTTAATAATATCTCAAAGTATTCCTTTTATCCCTCACCATTTCTAACACCCTCCCATTCGTTTTCCGCTCGACCAAAGTAAATTCTTTCCATTCTTCTCCACACTCACATTTTGAAGGGTTCCAGTCGTTTTTCATCACTTTTACGTAATGTTCATGTTTACCCTCCATACAGAATAAATGCAGTCATAGCCTCATTGTTAAATGACAATATAGCGTAGGATGAGGAATACGGCTCATGTAAGTAATAAGCATTGTTGTTAAAATAATTACGATGATTTGTTATTTTTTAATGTTATCTCTATTCCAAGTAATACTGAAATTTGACAATAATGTGACTACGGCAAATTTTTCAGTAGTTTGTTGTAATTTTACTCCAAACGTGCATTGTATATGTTCGAAGGTTTAATTTCGAAAACGGTTTTTGTAACAAATTTGAAATTTTGCAGATTTTTATTTTTATTTTTATTTATTTTTTTTACTTTTATTTTATTTTATTTTATTTTATTTTATTTTATTTTATTTATTTTTTTTGTCTTGTATTTACAGATTATACCCATTAAAATTTCTATGAGCATGAAGGTTCCCACATACAATCTACATTACAGACATAAACTGAAGAGAAAAATCTATGGTGTAAAATTTGAAATTTCTTACATGAAACTTTATCCAAATTAATCCTTCATTTAAGTACATCCATATGAATAGTTTTTAGTAGATAGCAAGGATTTGTGCAGGGTTCATATTACTCCTTATAAAGAGTTTGAATTACTCGTTTTTATACTTACTTCGCTGTTCGTGTGTCTGTCTGAGAGACACAAATTTTTTTGGAAGAACATGACGGATCATCATCAATTTTTGCCAGGGTATACAGGGTCAAAAATAAGAAATCGTATTAGCTGGTGTACGTGATCTACCTATTTCATTGCAAGATATAGCAAACAAATATCGATTTCGCATGTATTTCTATGAGACTCATTATGCATACCATCCTTGATAGGTAGAATTACCCGCAGTGTTTATGCGATTAGCGGGATAGTATGATGCTCAGGATACAAAATGCTAATATCTATGTAAAATACAATGCTTATATGAAATTAAATGCCTTTCTATTCAAGAAATCTGAATAAATATTTTATATTATAAACATTCATCTTAAAATATGAAAACCAGACTACTAGGCGTTAGGGCCCAATTTGTGGGCCTGAACCGCTCTACGTCATCTGTCAACGATTGGTGGAACTACGTCCACCAATCGCTACGACGAGAGCGTGGTCAGCTCATCGCATTGCCCTATCGCTAACCGGTGTATCGTGAGCTTTGTAGACCTAGTGGCCGTCACGTCTTTTATTCACGTGACTTCCCAGTTTTCCTCACGACTCTGGACACCGAAAATAGCGAAGCACTAACAGGGAATCGAACCCGGGACCACGCGGACATGAATCCAACGCTCTAACCACTAAGCTACGGTGTCCTTAATCTTAAAATATATCTCATGGTAAAATAATATACAGGGTTGTCCCATAAGTTCTGTCGTTTTTTGAGTTTTACTTGTCTACAATGCTTAACATCGAGTGAAGGTGACCCTCTATGATACTGTTAGAGCATTTTATGATCTCTGCCAATTCCTTTGTCGTTTGGCATGGATCGTCGTAAATAAGCTGATTCAGTCACTCCTCTTCGAACTGAACGGAGCAGCCGGTGCGATGGACGTCTTTGAGGGCGAAATTGGAGTCTTTGAATCACTTGAACGAATTTTGAACCGTCCTCCGAGGCATCACTTCGTTGCCATATGCTACAGAAATTTCTTGATTAGCTTCTGTGATTTTGGCACCTTGATTAAACGCAAAAAGCAGAATATGTCGAACTAGACACTCCATTTTAATCACCTGAAAAGAACAAAAAGTATATTAGAATTTTAAAAAATTAAACACACTATTCTGTAGGGCACATAATTCTCTATCGAATACCATAAAATGCATTGCAAAACATTTCAATTCTCACGCAATAGTTACACTTTAAAAATCGTCAGGACTTATGGGTCAACCGTATATTTAAGCCTAGACTTGGTAAAGTTTGCCTTGTTAAGGAGTTTGGTTAACCAAAAAGCAAAGAAAACTCCATGTCGTGATGTACTCTGTGATCTTCCAATTGTTTCATTTTTAATTAAAAATATGGTAGAAAATGTGATTTTGCTATTTAAAAAAAAAAAAACTTTGGTTTATATTTTCGTAAAATGGAAGTTCATTCTTTCCCTTCAACCACTATCAATTCGGAATACTTAGCGATTTAGAATTCCTGCTTCTCAGTTGATTGGTACTTGTTGTATATCTTGTGAATATTCAATCTGACTAATTAGTGTTGCTCAACGACGAGAAATTTGTCATATGCCCTCGATTCTCGTGTCGAAAACGTGACGAGAAGTGCATCCTAAAATTGGAGAAGAGAGGAGAAATTTCTTGGGTGTCGTGAGCAACACTAGTTCATCCAAGTTTCAGAACTCACAAAATGTTTCGGTGTTACATGATTGATAGCATCAAAAGTGTAAATTGATAAAGTCATTGTGCGAACATAATAAAGAGCATTTACGAATATCAACCTTTAAATATACGTAAGTCTTTACACAATATATTCCTATTATAAATACGATTTAAATATTGTTATGTTACATCCTACGTTGACCTCTCATCATACGCAAAGATTCTGATAACTTCTAGATCAAATTTAAAAATAAAATCAGAGCATAAATTTCTAAAGCAAGACGAGACGAGAAAAAATTTCCGAGAATCGAGACGAGATTAAAAAGCATTCTTCGAGAATCGAGACGAGACTAAAAAACATTCTTCTAGAATCGACACGAGATTAAAAAGCATTCTTCTAGAATCGATACGAGACTAAACAGCATTCTTCGAGAATCGAGACGAGACTAGAAAGAATACCCTGAAAATCGAGACGAGACTGAAAAGAATTCTTCTAGAATTGAGAGTTGAGACGAGACTAAAAAGCATTCTTCGAGAATCATACGAGACCAAAAAGTATTCTTCGACAATCGAGACGAGACTGAAAAGAATTCTTCTAGAATTGAGAATTGGGACGAGATTAAAAATCATTCTTCGAGAATCGAGACGAGACTAGAAAGAATACTTTGAAAATAGAGACTAGAGTGGAAAGAATTCTTCTAGAATTGAGAGTTGAGACGAGACTAAAAGCATTCTTCGAGAATCGATATGAGACTAAAAAGCATTCTTCGAGAATCGAAACGAGACTAAAAACATTCTTCGAGAATCGAGACGAGAGTAAAAACATTCTTTGAGAATCGAGACGAGACTAAAAACATTCTTTGAGAAGCGAGACGAGACTAAAAGCATTCTTTGAGAATCGAGACGAGACTAAAAAGAATTCTTAGAGAATCGAGTCGGGACTAAAAAAGAGTTTTTCGAGTATCGAGACGAAACTGGAAAGAATTCTTTCAGAATGAGATGAGACGAGACAGAGACACCTTACGAAATAAGAACATTATTCCTCGTGTGTCATGATTAACACTGGTCTTAAATATCAAGGAGACCTGCATTGGCAGGTGGTACTCCTGCTCATTGTTGAGTTCGAGTTCGTTTTATTACGTGTTCCAAATTCATGAGCATTGGACTCGCGACCACGGACATGTATGATATATAGACTTATAGTATAGAAAAAGTACTCAAGTTGGGACTCGAACTAAGGACTGTCTCACACCGTCGTAAACTGAATTCCATTAGGCTACGGACGAGTGATTACTCTTACTACCACATTGCTCTTTATTCGTACCATTTTAAGCCACCCGATGATTATTTTGCGTTTTAAAACAACTAATTCTATGATAAATTACGTTTGAAAAATATTCTAAGGATTAAAGATGTAATATTACATAACATTATAGCATTTTTATTTATAGTTTTCCGGTCACTCGGAGAGGCCAACAGTACTGTATATCCACACCCCACCCTCTTCTTACCCTATACTGGTGGCGTCCTCGTGTGGATATAAATTATGCAAAACGCATTACAGAGAAACGTTTTACTAGTTTATTATTACCCCGCCCAACCCAACACAATGCACTTCGCCATATATTCTGCATGCAAAAATTTTTTTGCAACAGTGTTTCCATCCATGGAAATTAACAAAGGTAGCCAAAAATAAGTACTGAAGTGTAGGTTATTCGCAGTCGAATGCAAGAAAAAATTCTGTCGTTCGATGAGTCAGCACTTGTGATGCATGTCTGCGAATGTAACAAGTGTGCATCGACACATCCTAATAAGCTTAGAGGACAAGAATAGATTCTCTTTCCCGGTGGAATACATAAATAATCAGTGTAGCAATAGCAATAAATCATACAGTCAAAATTGTCATACTATCTTATGAAGTGAAGACGATAGTAATGAACAATGAATTCATTTTTGAAATAGGTTTGGCCACAGTGGCTCAGTGGTAGAGCGTTCACATCTGGTGCATGGTGTTCTTGGTTTGATCTCAGCACGCGCCAAGTGAGCTTTGTGGTGGACAAATACCGTGTGTGTGTGGGGGGGGGGGGCTCGGGGCTCTCTCGTTTCCTCAAAACTTATTTCATTCATTTCTCATCACCACCGTGTGTTTCATAACCGTGGGACATAAAATTTCAAGATTTCACTTCATTTTTTTTCAAACAGATATTAAATTACGGTTAGATTAATATAATAGGAATAGGAAACTAACTGTTAATGTATCTCTGTTACCTGTTACTTATATAGCCGACTATCATGATCAAACGCATGGACGCCCTCAACAAGGCGGGGAAGGAGGAGGTCGGGGCCTCTCCTGGAATTGAAGTGAAATTATAATTAAAAGTAAGATTTCGTGCACAAGAAATATTTTCTAAATTAAAAAAAAAAAAAAAAGTAAAATTAAATGAAATCTTTAAGTTAAGCCGGCTTGGCTAAACGAGAGAGGAATGATGAGATATGAATGAAATGGTGGGATAAAGAAAGTGGGAGGAAACGGGAAACTCCGTAGTAGATTGTCGAAAAATCCTGCGGCAAAAAAATCCTACTAGGACGAAAAATTCTGTGGGCATTCCTGTACTTACTCGGCTATCGAAACTGAAACTGGTAATTCTATCACTTTTGTTGAGAATATTGTAGAGTAACCCTATAGTTTGGATGTCTACCGAAGTTCACAATGTTTAACAAAACTGATTTGTCAGGCTTAATAATTCTGGTTTTTCTTCCCTTTGTTCTTTCTCTCTTTTTTTCTTTCTTTTTTCATAGGAGGTATAATAATTCACCTGTTGGTATTTTGTTAACCTTGACAATTAATTATATTTGGGAAGTAAGAATCCCACAGGAGCTCTCTCGACGTGTAATTACTTCCATGAATAATACGCCATTTTGGGCTCATTTCTCAATTTCTTTTGCTTCTTTGGTTTTAGCAGAACTAAATTGTGCAGGTGAGTAAAAAGTTCCTTTTTCGAAAGTGCGTATGTTGGGAGGGTAGAGTGCAACATTGTAAAGATGATGTGGTTTGTTCCATGAGGTGACCCACAAGACATTCCCAAAGAAACATGAAACCAGAGGAATCTCTTACATTAATTTTGAATCTTAGGCGCCACATTACTTTTCTCGAACCTTATTCTCCTTCTCCTCTCTTATACGACTGTAAAATTACAATGAAACGCTGGCATAAAATAATTGTTATGTTACAATCAAGCAAATGCAATTGATACTGTATTAAAGTAAAGCATCGTTACTGTTAATGGTCGAATTTCTAATATCAATTATTATTATTATAGTGATCGCGAGGAGTCGTGAAGCTTGACCTTGATTTATCGATTTCAGCATCCAATAGAATTCGAGGGTATGTCCCTGTCGTCAGCACCCACACATGAAATTTTGCCAATATCGTCTCTCGCGCTATATGGAGAACATCTTCTGAGGCTGCAATGTTGTCGGATTGACGCTCTCAATTCCAATTTGTTGTTATTGTTGTTTCATTTTTTGCTATCATTATTGTTTAAATTTAATTCAAATAATTGTTAGTGTTTATATTATAGTTCTTTAAGAGGCTGTTTTTTTTTTTTTTTTTGTTGTTGTTGTTTCTTTTGCCATGTCTTTATAATTTTGGCAACGTTGGTGGTGCACGTCTGCTGTTTCATTTTTCCCGAAGTGTGCGTTCGGAAAGCAGCTCCACGAATCATACCGAATTCTCCCGATACATCACATATGAGGGAAACCATTTCTTTGATTCATGTAGAGCCCAGCTTCACGACTCGTCGCGGTCACTATAGTAGTACCAACTTTATCCTTCACGATACGTTTCTATGTAATTTAACAAAGATTTTGTGATATTTTTTCTGACCATTCCTTATATATATATATATATATATATATATATATATATATATATATATATATATATATTTATATATAAAGAACTCCTACCTACAGTATACGGGCAGAAAATGATAAAATTCGGAATAACCGTGAGAATTGAATAGCATTTCCCTACATTACAGCAGGAATAGTGACATGGTTGAATCATTGTCAACACACTTTCTGAAATGTTGCACCAGATTTCTTCTAATCCTCTGTACAACAGCCGTTGCAATCTTACCTATTCTGGAAACAATGAAAATTATGTTATTGCCATTTGCTCATTCATTGTCCGATACTAATACAAATCTAAAACTAATACAATACTAATACTAATACTAATAATCATTATAATGTCAACTATATTGTTTGTATTATATTTCAAGACAAATATCCATAAACCTACGACAATACTTGGTCAGCGTTCATTGGTATTTAACAACAATTTAACACTTTTGGCAACGATTTATTGTAAAATAGCAATTGTTTAAACAGTACACTTGCCACTAGTTAACTGTAATTTTTAAAAGTACTACAAAAAAGTCGTTTAAAAATTAAACTTTATCGACAATATGCTCTAAAATCTTCATTGCCTTCATAAATGTGATGGAACCTTTCATACCAAATTTCCTCTTGGTTTTGGTTAGTGTTGGTTTCAAAACAAGAGATGAGATTCTCTTGTCTACTTGGTTTTACTTAAAATTAAAAAAAGGAAAAAAGAAAGAAAAAACGTTATGTGCTGTTGTCTTGTTACGTTCTAAATGAAATCTTGTTGATTGGGAATTTTAAAAGCAATATCAGGGAGTAAGCTTAACTATCTCTAAGCGTTTTCATTTATAAAATTTTGTATGTATGTAGGGTCTATATCAAGGATGTTATAAATAGAGGATCTGCAAATACGTATCTTCATCATATGAAGTCAATGAAGCCAAAAAAACAACCGAGCATCGTCTGACACGTCTGATTGGCTACTCTCCTTTCCGCCATGATTGTTGGCTCGAAACATTGCGATCTTAGTGGCGCGGAGTGGGCAGAGTAGGTGTGCCGAAGCTATGACGTATGGCTTCACGATTTTGTTTGGGCAGATCCTCTATTTTATAACATCCTTAGTCTATATACTCGTATAATATACAGTTATATAATGCTATAATAATAAGCTGCATATCTATAAACCTAAAACTAATCATTTTTGTCTCTTTCTTACAGGTAAGAGTACAGCCCACTACAAAAATTGCAGAAGAGTATATAACGAAATTTGTAAGTACTAGTTTAAAAAATTGTCTTTTTGCGCATTCAGTGCATAAGGGAATCAAGTTCATTTTTGGGGTCACTTTGTACATAATTCATCTTTAAGATCTCTATCTGTAGCTTCCTTCAGAGCTTAAAAGTTTGTGTCCAGATATTGTAAATAGACCTAATTCTTACAATGTAAAAAACAATGTTAACTTTTCTATATACTTAGGCGTGCCGTACAAACTTGACTCTTTTTGTCAAAACTTTTCTATATACTTAAGAGTTTTCATCCCGGCGAAATTAAAATACCGCTAATTTTACAGTAATTGTGTGATATTTTCAAATAGATAAAAGATAATTGAAATATGGAACAAGAGCGCCCTAGATAATATTATTTTGCGTGAGGTACCGTTATCACAAGTCGCCTAGTGGCTTTCCGTTTTCAGCTGTTTAGAAACGCGAAAATAAATGCCGATTTTTAAAATGGCTCGAAATCGAAAGCAGATAAGTGAGTCATGATAACGGTATCTCATGTAAAATAATATTGTCTAGGGCGCTCTTGTTCCACATTTCGATAATCTTTTATCTATTTGAAGATATCACATAATTACTGTAAAATTAGCGGTATTTTAATTTCGCCGGGATGAAGACTCTTAAGCATGCCGTACAAACTTTGTCTCTTTTCGTCAGAACCATGTTAATTGAACTTGATACATTTGTGCTCTGAGCGATGATTTTTTTTTATTTTAAAAAGAAAAAATTAGTTTCCTATTTGTACCGTACATGCAGCATCATAAATCGTTAATTTTTTAAAAGTAAAATTACAACCTTCACCAGTATATACTTCTGTGACATTGTTGAAAATTATGTAAGGAACAGTTAAATTGTTATTTTAATATTAAGAGTATTAATTATGTTATTTTAACGTGTAATTTAACTACAATTCCTCTCAAACACTCTATTGGCAAGATTGAGCCTATACGCAGATGAAACGATTGGAGATTATCAGAGCGGATTTAGACGAAATCGACCAAATATTTACCATTCGACAAATACTCGAAAAGAAGTGGGAATACAATATCCCGGTACATGAAGTATTCATTGATTTTAGAAAGGCTTACGACTCGGTTAGGAAAGAAACACTGTACAACATTCATACAGAATTTGGAATACCAAAAATGCTAATTAGATCAATTAAGGCATATTTAAATGAATCCCAAAGTAAAGTCCGGGTAGGAAAATTTTTGTCCACTAGCTTTCACGTCGAGAATGGCCTGAAACAAGCAGATGCCTTGTCGCCATTAAAATTCAGCTTTGTCCTTGAATACGCCATAAGGAAAATCAAAGATAACAACCAGGGCCTAGAATTGAATGGTATTTACCAGGTTATGGCATATGCTGATGATGTAAATTTAATAGGGGATGATAGGAGAACAATAGAAAGAAATGCAGAGATCTTATTAAACGCTTGCAGGGACATGGGTTTAGAAGTAAATGCAGAGAAAACTAAATACATGCAAGTGCGTCGGGACCGACTTTCAAATATCTAGGATACTTTAAAATATATAGTATTTCTTTTTCTGTTAGAATAATAATAAAGAGATAAATAGAATTAGAATGTAATACCGGAAAAAAATTAAATACTGTTTGTATTGTGTTCTGATAGGCATATTTTTATTTTTGTACATACTACTAAGAACAATAATAAATAGGTCTAGTAAACTTTTTCAACAGGTGCAGAAGGTATGACATGAAACTAATAAGAACTACATATTGAAATACCAGAAAACTACAAATACAACAAAACCTGCATATTGAAATACAATTAAAATTGAAAGCTTATGATATACCTGAGCATGGTGTGATTTCTCTAGTGCTACAAAATCCGGTTCAATCTTCATGACGCATATTATCAGGTCATTTAAAATAATCAATAACTTTTTTTTAACAATTGGTCAAGTTTTTTAAACAAAATTAGAAATCGCTTTATTTTTTTATAATATGACCCAAAATTAAGGGAGCTATGTAATTTTAAAATTTTCAAACTGCCTCCATTTTGAAACAGTATGTTGGATCGGATTCGATATTTGTAATATGAATGAACTGACCAAATTTAGTTTTAATCCATTCGCTTTTAAGCAAGCTACTGTATCCACTTGTATACAGAAAATGGAATTTACTGTTTATAGAAATAGATGGATATCATGGGGTCTTTGCAATAGGTATGTTAAAAATCCCACACAAGCTTATTACGAACCAGAAATTATAAGGGAGTCGCTCGCAAGAGGATATGCTAGAATGGGGATCGTGATAGGAATTAGGTTGAGAACCACTGTGGTAAAGTAATCGAAAATTCTAGAATTGTCATTATCTTGTCATAAATAAAATTGAATGTTAATAAATTAAACTCAATAGATCGTGTATGGGTGAAAGCAATCTGTATTGTATTGCTTCAGAGCTATGGCTTTACGTTGTAAACAAAGAGTTTTTACCTTCGGAATTTAACTTTTACTCTTTCATTCTTTAAAAAAAAAAAAAAAAAAAAAAAAAAAAAAGTTTAATAGAAATCCCCTTTTCATGAAGCAAAACCAACAGGACAGATAGTTCTTTCCCCTCCCTCTAAACTCTTTGTGTCCTATATATATGTGTGTTTTAATGCATCACCAACAACCGCCATAGTGTGTGACGGGTGACCACGGCCCTAAAACTCTAAATCCTGGCAGCTATTAATCCGCGGCACAATTTATGTTGTCGAATTAACATAGTCCATTACATTCTGTGTGTTTCACACGCGCATGTATTCTATCTGGAGGAAGAAAACCTTTTGAGCTATGGGCGGGTAATAACGCTCCACATGTTATGGAGCGCCATACACTCACACATGTACATACACACACACACACGCACACTTATATGCGAACTAATTCACATATGAGTTGAAGAAGTAGAGATTGTCACTAAACATGGCAGCCATGAGGTTCTCAACACTAACAAATAGCTCTTTTTTAAATTTTATTTTTTAAAAGAGCACCTCTGTCGCTTCTGGCTATACATACAACTAAGATACGAAAGGGTTGTGTGTATTTTTTTCTGTGATATGTATACACACACCCCATATCACTGTATATCATAACTAATAGTACACAGCCCTTCTCCTCCTCGGATGAACACTACAGTCGGAAAATATCACCTGCGAGAACAAGTGTTATAATTGATACTCAAGCGCTTTTTCAGTACTTAATTTAATAGCAAGGGAGGCGCTCGTTTCGTGCAGTACTTGTTACTTGTTATATATATAACAACTAAAACTTTAAATTTATTGTATGATGCAAAATAAAGATTTGCGCTTTTAAAATTATATTTTGAATCATTAGTAGTTAAAACACTAATCGAGGACCCCGGCGCGGGAAACCCGGCTTCGATTCCCGGTGGACGCATTCGGAACCGCTTGCGTGGTCCAGTTCAAGCTTGATAACCTTATGATAGTTTATTATGATATACGGTAATTTAAGCCGTAATGACCCTTGGTGACACCTGTGTTACTGTGTGTTATTTTACACAATGTTTCATCAAACATCATGTATTATCTTACTTACATGTGTTACTTTACACCGTGCTTTACCAACCACTGTGGTTTTACCCTACACCGTGTTACATCGTGTTGCTCCGGACATTATGTGCTATCTTCAAAAGACTGTGTGCTACGTTACACAAGCTTATATTACATGTAGATTCAAACACTAAGTATTGCCTTTCATAGTGTTTCATTAACACATTGTTTTACCCAATACTGTGTGTTACTTTACACAATGTTTCACTAAACATTATGTGCTATCTTAGTTATGTGTGTTACCTTACACCGTGTCGTGTTAACTTACACTACGTTCCGTCAATTTTAACACCCCAAATAGTCACCAAACATTGAGTGTTATCTTTAAACACTGAGTGCGTTATCTTAAAACCATGCGTTAGGTTTTAACGCTTTGTGTCACCTTGCATAGTGATTCACTAAACACTGTGAGTTATCTTTCACTGTGTTATCAACCATTGTATGTTATCCTGCATACATTTCATAGTGTTTCACCTAACAGTTTTTACTTTACATGGTGTTTGGTTGAATATATGCAATTCTTGCAAAACAAAATTATTTCCTCACTGAAATATTATTAGTTGGTTTTACATTTTAAAATTAGCTCTGTGAAGCTTTGCTTGGTACAATATTTTAATTTAGATTACAATACTTGTCCAAATAATTTAACTGTAATAAAGGGTAAAAGTAACTAACTCTATAGCCTATGGAACCCGGAGCTTCAATGCCGCGATCACAAAAGCTCTATTTCGACTTCTGTCTTTAGCCAACTGGACCCAGTCAGCGGTGCAACTATGGTGCTGCCAAAACGTCTTGAGCCGTGGCAAAAATGCGAACTAAAACTCTCACCCACCCGTTGAACCAATAAGGATTCAGCTCTTGCTAAGCGAGAGAGCTTTAGCGAAAGACAGTGGAATTCCTCCAGCCTATAGCAGCGCTTGGAACGGAAGACTAGGTGTCAAGTCAGTGTGGTATATCTATAGGCTAGTTGTCACCCGGGACAAGAACTCGCCTTAGAGCGTCCACTGCCTGACCAACCAAACCAAAACGTTCCCCGCCATACCTGATATTGGCATCGCATAGTAATTCTCGTATTGCATTTTTGCTTCAAGAGGTTAAGCTTAATTTCAAAATTGCAGTACATGATTTAATTTTTAGTAGAAGGTAAAACACGAAACCAACTAGTATTGGATTGCTAAATAATCTGAGAGTGGCATGCTTGATATGTTCTTATAGTCTTATCATAATAACTGCAAATCACAATGTTTTTGGTGTTATACCGGGATGTGCATATGTGTAGAATTAATCAACACCCTGTTGTTTTAGAATAGAATATTTAATTATGACAAACAGTCAAACTGTTGTCTCGCGTATTATACTCGGACATTTTGCAAATTTCTTAAATCGACGTAAGTTAAATGAAAACACAAAAAGCTGGAACTAAAACTTAATTTTGCGGGCTCTTTTGGCCCCAAAGGTTTTTACAATGTCCTCAAAAGAGCTTTGAAGCTAACTTATATTCTATAGATATGATCCTAAAGTTGGTGAGTCGTTGTTGTCCTATTAAGTTTCTGAGGTAATTTTTTATTATCTTTAGTTTGTTAAAACTCCTTTCCTTGCCTTAAAATGAAAATAAATATTAGCCTAGTTTTGCGCCCCCTCAATCCGGCGTCAGGGGCACAACCCTGTTAACCCTATCCCTTAGTTACGTCACTGGATCCAGTTTCTCTTTCTACTCCTATTTCTGCGAGATCCACCTTTATATTATTGTTCCATCTGCTCTGGGACATTTTCCGGTTGGATTTCCAGTTAAAACTTTGAAAGCGTTCCTATTTTCTTCCATTCTGGCTACATGAGCTGCCCACCTTAGCCTCCTAGATTTGATGATCCTAACAATGTTTGGTAAATCATATAAATTATGCAGTTCATAGTTACGAAGTTTCCGCCATTCCCCATTCCCGTTCCTCTTGGGTCCGAATATTCGTCTCAGAATTATATTCTCAAATACTTTCCGTCTGCATTCTTCCCTCAGATTAAGCGACCAAGATTCGCAACCATACAACACAACAGGCATGATTATTTTGTACATTTTAAACTTCAAATTTGTAAAAAAAAAAAAAAAAAAAAAAAAAAAAAAAAAAAAAAAAACACGAATATATAATTGCAACTTGTTACAAAGTGACAATCACCATTTATCAGAAGTGTATAGTGTTTAGTTTTGGTATTTCTATCAACAGCCATGTTTTTTTTTTTTTTTTTTTTAATAATTCGTAGGAGTAATCACACACACATACATATATACGGAGCAATTTTTCATTCCTTAAGACAACCAACTAACACTTCTATCATCACCCCCTAATGAAGCGAATGCCTAGATTCGCCCGTGACTTACCATGGCGAAAATGCCGAGCTTAAGGAGGACAGGCTACAAGCACCATCTGTGCGAACCAAGTGTCTTTTTAATTGGCTCCCTTGGGCGAACGATGAAACCGCAATCTGCTCTGTGTCTCGTAGCGTTCAGTAGGTGGTACAATGCATCATTATTAATATTTCGTCTTTCTGCTTCTTAAGAAACTGGATGGGAGGTGCGCGATATGCAGCGTTAAAAAACCACCACGCCCTATCAGTATTATTGTAATTCTTAAAATAATATTGCTAATCACAGGATTTGGTATTAGCATTTAATTTGAGTGTCACAGTTAATTTTTATTCAATCATTAGCTATAAGCAGAACCTTTTTATAATTGAATATGTTATCCACGTACAAAATTTTAAAAAAATAGTAGTAAAACAAAATTATATGGGAGAGTGTCCGCGGGCGCCCAGAGGCCCCCTGGTTTTCTAAGATCTAGATTTCTGGATTTATATGACAATAGGACCCTCAGACATTAGTGACAAATAGACGTCGCTTTTGAGTATGAACTCTTATGTGTAATTTTCGAAATAATTCGTGGTTTTGTTTATGAAAACCAAAAAATTCATAACCATATTATGTACTAAGAAGGATCCTGAAATATGCCTTCATCATACTTTTCATTATGGTATATGATATGGTTAATAAGATGCAGCCCAAAATTATGATTCGTATGGCAAATGAGATATAGCCCAAAATTAGGCCTATAATTCGTATGATGAATGGAATATTTAGTCATTTTAGTAGACCTTTTCCTCCCTAGTTAAGCAAACGTAAGCAGATGATTCACCCCCTTCCCCTGGTAAGCATTTTTTTTTCGCAGGATCTGTTATTTTGCATGGCTTTCAGAGTCTGTTTTAGCTCATTCGAGGTATAATGTTTCTTTTCACACGTTTTGTCTGTTCGTGTTGTACTTTATTTTATTTTTTTTTTTAAAGAAAGGTTAATTCATTGACAATATGATCTGGCGGCGTTTGTTATCTTCAAAGAACTTCTTTCGTCCAAATTTTTACTTTATTTCTGTTAAGAGAATAATTATACACGTAATCCTGTGAAAAAAAAACAAACTATAATATTCCCTTCCTTTCATCTTCGCCGAAATCCGGGACATTTAAGCATATCGAAAAAACATTTTTGGGACACCGGGAGGCAGATCTCGATTCCCTGACAGTCCCGGATTTCCGGGACGAGTGGCAACCCTATTCATATGGTGAATGAGATATAGCCGAAAAATTATGATTCGTGTGGTGAATGAGATAAAGCCCAAAATTATGATTTGTGTGGTGAATAACATAAAACTCAAAATTATAGTAATAATTCGTATGATGAATGAGATATAGCACAAAATTATGGTTCATGTGGTGAATGAGAAAGCCCAAAATTATGATTTGTATGCTGAGTGAGATATAGTCCAAAATTATCATTCTTATGATGAATGAGATTTATCCCAAAATTATGATTCGTATAGTGAATGAGATGTAGCCCAAAATTATAATTTGTATGTGAATGGTATATATAAACCAATGTGGGTGCATAATTTCGGAGTTGTAGCCCGCAGAAAATTTATCGAACGGACACAAATAGGTCTTAACTGGAAAACAAAATGTCAAATTAAGGTCACACAAAAGACCATAGCGATTATTTTGAGCTGCAATTTCATTTAAAATAACTACCAAACCAAGTCTTTTTTTTTCTCGATCTTCATCGACATTTCATCCTCAAGTTATGATCGTTTATTTTCTCATTCAGCTCAATTTTTTTGAGGAGTTGGAGTCTTTCCAAGTGTGTCCCTGTGGCACTGCTGTCGATGTGTATCTTCTCGTACCTCCCTCAAAAGAGGAGGGACAGGATGCTGTGCCAAGATCTTTCAATTGTTGAATATGGAAGCGCTTCCACAATGAATTATTTTACGGACTTCGCTGTTAGCCATTCTAAGTAGCCTACAATCTTCATTCGTCAAGACGGAATGACTAAATAACAAATTGGCAACATATATTTTCCGAAAGCACACTTGAAATAGATAGGCTGTAACACTGCAAAATGATACATTTGTGTTCTCATGTTGACTTATACAAATTTCTTTTGTTTAATTGTTGTGAGAAATAATTTCCCAAAGTTTGTCAGATTTGTTTCCAAACACCCTGTATATAGCCTATATTACGCTGCAAGTGAAGGCTGAACATCCTTTATCGAAAGTGACGTATTAAAAAAAAAAAAAAACCTTAGTATATATTCGTTTCTTTCTTTCAGCACGATCAAAACTTTTCTCATAATTTCATTAAACCTATCGTCGTCATAAATACAGAGTGCGCCTGGCCATTTTTTTTTTTTTTAAGATTATTTTCTTCACGTTGTGAAGAATAAATTTAGGCTACAAAGTTTCCAATTCCTTTCTTTGGTAGTCTTACGTATTCTTTCGTCTTTAAATAATAATAACTCGCCTCACTGAGAAACTAAAATACATCATTAATCATGGCTAGTTTTAACCCAATATACGAAACAGCAATAAATATATATCAGCTATCTTTTGTATGCGTTTGTTGATAGTGGAAGCGCTGTTTGGGTTGTAGTATAATTTCATTACAACCAAGTGACAAAGCTCATTTTTGCTTTCTAAATAATAAATAAACTAGTGGAGCTAGGTATGATGCATCCAGAGGATGAAGAAATTATATTATCACTGAGTTTAGAACACCTGATCTCTCGTATCCCCAGCACACTGTTTTCCTTATTGTTATTAATTCACGAAGTTAAAGTAATCTTACTCATATCATTAGAATATTAGCGATGTCTTAGTGAATATCTACGCAATAAAATAAAATTGTAATTATTTTTTTTTAATACATAGTCGTCTCTAATCCTATAATTTTTAGTCTGTCCTTCCAGTTTTTCAAATTTAGGTTACCATACCACGTGTTCAGTGTATCATTTCTACTTTTAGACCATTTTGGAAATATTTTATGTTTGAGATCCCTTATCTGAAGGTTTAAAATGTTTATGTCTCATTTTGTCAGAAATTTGGTAATTGGGTCTTTTTGATTACCGGGGAAATAAACTAACTAAAACTAAGTAACCACTGACATGACAGCTCTAACGGGGTTGAGCCCATCCAACGCCACCTGTTAGTGACAGCCTGAACTAAGTCCATCCGACCGACAAACACGGAGTCAGTGCGCTACGTCGCCCTGTTTCTAACAGCCGTAACAGGAGCTTTCTTTCTAGACTGAGTGACCGTCACGTCTTTTATTCATGTGACTCCCCAGTTTGCTTCACTACGCTGGGTGGATGCCGGAAATTGGGAAACACTGGCCGAGAATTGACGTGAGTCCAACACTCTAATCATAGACTACAGTGTCTCCATAAACAAATATCTTTTTGAATAATAAACTTTGGTTTACGTCTTAAAGTGATGTCTGTTTAATTTACAGATTTTTTAAAAAATTGTTAAAATAACATAAAACTATCACTTTTTAATCAATGGCAAAATTATATAATTTAAATATAGTGAGGGGCAGTTGTTTATACAAAATTTATTTCGGAGCAGGGGGGAAAAGGGTGATAAAAATACACTAAATCGAGGTTTGACTATTCAGTGAGTGTAATTCGAAGTTTGTTGCTTACAATCGTGAACATTCAGTTTGGTGTGAGCGGTGTCGGGTTCAATTCTCAGTGGGAAAACTCGGTCGAAAACGTGTAAAAGCTTTTGCAGACCAGCCATCCTGAATGAGGTTTTCCTGGGTTTCTCTCACTCACACCAGACAAATGCCAGGATAGTACCTAACTTCTAGCTTCCAGGTCGCTTCCTTCCTTCCCCAATTCTTTCTTCCTTCCCTTTCCCCGGATAGTGTATTCGCTGAGGAACGTCATCCCTCATATGTATAGGGCTAAACGATCATAGATGCTGAAAGCCCAGAAATCTAATTCCTAATCCTAATTCTAGTGACGGGCTAACATGGCCATAGATGCCGAAAGCCCAGAAATCTAATTCCTAATTCTAGTGACGGGCTAACATGGCCGTAGATGCCGAAAGCCCAGAAATCTCATTTCTAATCCTAGTCCTAGTGACGGGCTAGCATGGCCATAGATGCCGAAAGCCCAGAAATCTAATTCCTAATCCTAATTCTAGTGACGGGCTAACATGGCCGTAGATGCCGAAAGCCCAGAAATCTCATTTCTAATCCTAGTCCTAGTGACGGGCTAGCATGGCCATAGATGCCGAAAGCCCAGAAATCTCATTTCTAATCCTAGTCCTAGTGACGGGCTAACATGGCCATAGATGCCGAAAGCCCAGAAATCTCATTTCTAATCCTAGTCCTAGTGACGGGCTAACATGGCCGTAGATGCCGAAAACCCAGAAATCTCATTTCTAATCCTAGTCCTAGTGACGGGCTAGCATGGCCATAGATGCTGAAAGCCCAGAAATCTGATTTCTAATCCTAATCCTAGTGACGGGTTAACATGGCCATAGATGCCGAAAGCCCAGAAGTCTCGTTTCTAATCCTAATCCTAGTGACGGGTTAACATGGCCATAGATGCTGAAAGCCCAGAAATCTAATTTCTAGTCCTAATTCTAATCATAGTGAGCAACAAGTAAGTATCCTTTTGTGGCAGGAGTTTTTTGGAAATTATATAATCATCATAAATAGGTCTTATTCTCACATCAGTGGTAGGTTACGAGGGGCGTTTGATAAATCCGTTACTTTGAAGCGATAGAATCCTGTTTCGTACTGAAAATCAATTTATTTTTTCAATATAGTCTCCTCTTAGTTCCAAATACTTTGTCTAACGTTTTTTCCAAGCATTTTTATTATCTCCATAAAGAACAAAATCTGTCAATACTTCAAAATGGACATTTGTGTCTAGTACGATCTCATCAGATGCAAATCTCCTTCTACCAAGTCAGGTCTTCAGCATCTGAAAGGGAAAAAGGAGCTGAATCTGGATAATATAGTGGATGAAGTAGTAGTTCGTAGTGTTAATTGACAGCTTGGACAGTGACAGTTAGAGAGGTGTGGACCGCGGCATTGTTATGCTGAAAGAGAATGTTTGGTGAAGGAGGGTGAATTTTACCTTCTTCGAGGTAGTCGATGAAAACCATATACGATTATTCGATAGGGATCAAACTTGGCATGGTTGTTGACTTTGACCTGGTAAATAAGCGGGTGAAATACAGTTCCTTTAACAGACACTTCTAAAGAGCGAACAGCTCAATAATATGGACAAACATTATTTGTTCCGGCAAATTTTTTTGTATTATTATGAGAGAAAACTCTGCCCTTTATGTACATTCTCAGATACAGAAACGGGCAATCTTCTTTCACTCTCAACGATTTACGTGTATTGTTATGTGAAAGAATCCTTCGACGGAGATTCTCAGATACGGATACGACATACTTCTTTTCCCAAAGTTTTATGTGTATTATTGTGTGAAAGAATCCTCCCTTTCACGGACAAAGACAGTCTTATTTTATCCCAACGTTTTATGTGTATAACTATGTGAAAGAAAAATCCCTCTGACGGACAGCTTCAGATACGGACACAGACAGTCTTCTTCACCCCAACGTTTTACGTGTATTATTATGTGAAAGAATCCCTCTTTGACGGACATTCTCAGATACGAACACGGACAGATACTTCTCTTACTCTCAACGTTTTAGAACCGTCTTCATAACGATCAAGAATTATTATTAGCTTATACTTATTTAGTACAGAAAATACTTTCTGCAATTTGAAAAACAAAATTTTCAATTGATTATTTTAACTGATCCAGCAATTACAGGTCGTTTCATGTTTACTACAACTTTTCCCCAAGAAATTCACAAACCACCCTGATTGGTTGTTTTATCTACATTTCCAGTACCTAATAATAACGTTGCATTTTCTTATTAGGTAGCTTTCACTTATAGTACAGTCAATAAGAATATTAAAGAACTTTCATACACGCAAGATTTATACTCACTTCAGGGATATTTTTCTTTCTTTTCAGGAGGGGGGGGGGGAGAGGACGTCAACTTACTGCCAATAATTTGAACACAGTATTTCGACATTGGGAAACACCGTAGTGTTTAGAGCGTTGGACTCAAGTCTGTGCGGATCCGAGACCACGTGTTTTCAAATTTTCGGCGTTCGTCCACTTTGCGTCGTGAGGCAAACTGAGGAGTCACGCGAAGACGTCACGGTCACTAGATCTAGAAAGCTCCTCATACGCCTGTTAAGAGACAGAGCGACGCAGCGCGTTCCTCAGGTATTCGTCGCAAGGTTGGACGTAGTTTACCCCGTCGCTAACAGATGGCGTTAGAGAAGTTCAAGCTCATAAAGCTTGTCATGCCAGCGGTTAGTTTGTTTGTTTTAGTATTTTGATATTAGCCTACATTTGTATTTATTTTATGCGGAATACAATTACAACATGAGCTGTGAGTACTCATGGACAAATAACCTTCCCCATTGGTGTCCGTCATTGAGAGGTTTTACTGTATTATGATGTGTAGATTACTGGTTTCTAAGTCATTCTAATCAAAGTTCTAATCTACTGCATACTGAGAGCGTAACAAAATAGCAATTAAAGATCAATCTTGGACTCAAATCGTCGTCATCATAGGTATTCTGCTATCATTGGCTGGTCACTTTCCGCAACTGAGAAGCTTCCATGCTCCACGGTCTTCCGCTAACCTCTTCTTCTCACGTACGATTTCTCTGTTTTGATATCGTTCATTAATTGTGGTCTCCTTCGAACACTCCCTCTCTTTCGTGCCACTATATCTTCTAGCACGTCTCTCACAATACACTTCCCTTCTTAGCCAATGTCCCAACCAGTTTCTCTTCCTCTTCTTAATAATATCTAAAATTTCTCTTTTCTCCCTCATCACGTCTAACACTCTTTCATTCGTTTTCCGCTCGACTCAGCTAATTCTCTCAATTCTTCTCCACACTCACATTTCGAAAGCTTTTTACGCATTCTTCATCATATTTGCGTAATGTTCATGTTTCTAATCCATGCAGTACAATACTTCACATGAAACATTTTATGAATCTTTTTCTCAACTTTTCAAGGTCCCGCAAAAGGGCATTTTCTTCCTCCTAAAGGCTTCTTTCGCCATTCCTATTCTTGCTTTTATTTCACCTTCACACTTCATATCATCACGAATAATACTACGCAGTATCGAAAAGTAGTCACCTGTTCTATTTTCTTCCCTCCAACTTTTATATTTAACACCGATCATGGCTTTTCTCTTTCTAACATTTATTTTCATCCCATTTTCTTCACAGCCCTTCTTCAAGTTTTCTGACATCTTATTGATTTTCTCTTCACATTCCGCAACAAGCGCCATATCAATCTGGAAAGAGTATAGTTACTCCTAATCATTTTTTCTCCTACTGAAATGCCATTTTCATTTTATAGGCTCTTTTTCACTATTTCTGCTGGATAGATACTTGGACAGAAAAATATCAAAATCAAATAAAATATGTTTTTTTTTTTTACCACTATGCGTATTTCACTTTGTCTTTGAAGCAAATGAATAGTGATTACAGCGAAAGGCCCTGTAATAAAAAAACAACTATCAGTAAGTTATCAAAGTAACAAAGGAAGTAATTTTCTTTTTTTAAAAAAAAAAAGTTACTATGACACTCGGAAAAATATGTCTACCTGATTTAAAGTGATAACAAGAATTTTAGAAATGATAAAACAAAATGGATAAAAAGATTGCGACCTTGCCCAAGCTGACAGGAATGATCAAAAAATGCATCAAAAGATTGTGATCTTGGCCAAAAATTACTTTTTTGGATCAGGGGCTAGAAAAATTTTGCACAACCCCTAAATCGATTTTTCGTATTTTTTTACGGAATAAGCACAACATACTGAATTATGTGATAGTTTGGGTTTGCCTACATAATATGTATTTCTCCAGATATAAGGATTAAAAGATTTTTTTTTTTTTTTTGTTAAAATATATTGGACCTTCTGATGCATTTTTGGATCGGGGGCCTCAAAATTTTTGAACGGCCCATAAATCGAGTTTTTTTTTTTCGGAATAATCACATCGTACTGAGTTACGTGATAGTTTGAGATTGGCTACACAATATGTAGTTTTTTAGATATAAGGCCCAGAAAGAAATTTTTGACTGAAATGTATGGGATCTTTTGATCCAAAAAATGGGGAAGAGAAAAAAGTGAAATGTCAGGAGGACGGGCAAATGTAAGACATTAGATTATATTAATATAAAATAATAGACAAAAACATAAGATAAAGAGAGTAGAAATAAGAAAGGTTGCTAATAGAAATTTCGGGGGGTGGATGAGGGGAATATGAGATAAGAAAGTAAATAATTGTTTCCCCAAAAGAAATTAAGATGATGAAATATTGTATCTACCAGTAATTGCTTTTGTGCATCACTATTTCCTTAGATTATTTATTCTTGCATCTGGTGTATATCTACGAGGAGAGTAATTTCTCTTTTTCTTTTTTTTTTTTTTCAATTTGCTTTCGTCACACCCGTCACGTGAGGCCAACCAATCACAGTTTAAAAAGTGCTTAAGCTATACACTTATCTGTCTCTTTATACTCTAGTGAATCTGTTTTTTATATGATATGGCATTTACGTGTATTTGTATACAGATTATATGAGAATCATTACATGACACTCCCGTTTTCTTCATATATATATATAGCTCTTCTTCAACCTAAAACACTATCTGAGAAAGAAAAAAAACGGTGGTAGGATATGAGTAAGGACATATTTCTACATTAATAATAAAAAAAATGACGATCAGTCTTTTGTGTGTAGGCTTTATAAATGGTGCTATTAAGTGTGAACTCCGCCATAAATCGCTTATATCATTAAAACACACGACACTCCAGGCTTTGCAGTATCGGATTGGATGGGACGAGCCCCACTTATTTGCTTTTCCCCCTGTCTACCCTACACTTTATATATATAAGTTTTCTACACGGCTGAGAAGAATGAAAAACGAAGAGGGATGTGCCGAAAAGGGTGAGGAGAAAATAATGATGGAAAAAAAAAAAACGGAAGAAAATTCCATGCTAGTGAAAATTGGTTTAAGCCTAGCAATTTTTTTTTCTTCTCACACATATACAGTGCACCATTATGGGATTAGGTTCCTATTTAATGAAGATTTCTCCCTCTACAATACACTAAGATGGTTCTGGACTTCTTGAAAAATGGAGAAAATTCAGGGAGAACTAGTGAAAGAAATACGGTTTAAAATGCATCCTCAAAGGAAATACGGGAATGAGGTACTATTCAAATTAGAGTGTAAAAATGTGCATTTCTGTCAAATATTATTATGACTTTAAAAATGTCTTAACGTTAGCCCCGTGTAGTTCTACGACCGATTATTCTTTCTTTTTTTTAGGTTAGGTCTCACCTGCTGTCATTTCTGGCTTTCTAGACCGGAGTTACTTGCCTCTTAATTCAATCACCACATATAATCGTCTCATGGCACAGGGATACACTGAACTGTTATTGTGAACACCTATATTCTATATACGTATAAGCCGTATGGCCAGCCATACAGCGTTCCCAACTAAAATTGCATGAAAATTTTCCACCACATCAGAGCTCAAAACCACTACATAAGAAATAAATAAAATCTATACCACTACCAAAAAGTAAATCCTTTATTTATTTCCTGATATAGTTTATTACTTGATTACTAATGTTAATTAGTTGTTAATTAAGTTTTTTATAGTACTATTAAGAGCTGCACGATACTTTAGTAGCATATTGCCTACCTTTTGTATCTACAAGAAGAAAAAAATTTAGAGCATTTAAAAGCAAAATTCGTGCGTAGATTCCAGTTACTGGAGGCTTTC
This sequence comes from Thermobia domestica, assembly GCF_964235325.1. NCBI lineage: Eukaryota > Metazoa > Arthropoda > Insecta > Zygentoma > Lepismatidae > Thermobia > Thermobia domestica. The sequence continues at coordinate 379,320,019 of NC_137455.1, read as the reverse complement.
CTATATGATAAGAACAATCGAGCGCATTTAGAAGGAAAAGCTGTAGATTCCGACTACAGGCGGCTTTCCTGCATGCAAAGAACAATCGAGCACATTTAGAAGCAAAAGTCGTAGATTCCGGCTACAGGCGGTTTTCCTGCATGGAGAGAACAACCGAGCGCATTTAGAAGAAAAAGCCGTAGATTCCGGCTACATTCAGCTTTCCTACATGAAGAGAACAATCGAGCACATTTAGAAGGAAAAGCTGTAGATTCCGGCTACAGGCGGCTTTCCCACATGAAGAGAACAACCGAGCGCATTTAGAAGGAAAAGTCGTAGATTCCGGCTACATTCAGCTTTCCTACATGAAGAGAAAAATCGAGCACATTTAGAAGGAAAAGCTGTAGATTCCGGCTACATGCGGCTTTCCCACATGAAGAGAACAACCGAGCGCATTTAGAAGAAAAAGCCGTAGATTCCGGCTACATTCAGCTTTCCTACACGAAGAGAACAATCGAGCACATTTAGAAGGAAAAGCTGTAGATTCCGGCTACAGGCGGCTTTCCCACATGAAGAGAACAACCGAGCGCATTTAGAAGGAAAAGTCGTAGATTCCGGCTACATTCAGCTTTCCTACATAAAGAGAACAATCGAGCACATTTAGAAGGAAAAGCTGTAGATTCCAGCTACAGGCGGCTTTCCCACATGAAGAGAACAACCGAGCGCATTTAGAAGGAAAAGTCGTAGATTCCGGCTACATTCAGCTTTCCTACATGAAGAGAACAATCGAGCACATTTAGAAGGAAAAGCTGTAGATTCCGGCTACAGGCGGCTTTCCCACATGAAGAGAACAACCGAGCGCATTTAGAAGGAAAAGTTGTAGATTCCGGCTACATTCAGCTTTCCTACATGAAGAGAACGATAGAGCGCATTTAGAAGGAAAAACTGTAGATTCTGGCTACAGGCGGTCCTCCAGTCGCTGCTCCTCCCACGGTAGAAGAACTGCTATCTGTGTTGTGGTGCAGATTTTCTGTACTCCATTGGAGCCAGGTCAGCATAAATGGTGCGTATGTACGCCTTGTCTTTGAACGTATACTTCATATAGATTTTCTAGATATTGCTACGTTCTCAATTCTTTTTCACGTAAGTTTATTTCCAACCAGAAAGGAAATTTAGATCTTTCACAAGAATAGACTGCGTAATGTTCGTATACAACTAGATAAAATTAATTAAAGTACATATCCATGATTATCTGTATTCTGCAGGTGTTGTATGAAGTTCTTGGTTCAACTAGATAAAGTTTATCAAAGTACATATACAATTTTTATCTGTATTCTGCAGGTGTTGTGTGGAGTTCTTGGTTCAAATAGATAAAGTTTATCAAAGTACATATACAATTTTATCTGTATTCTGCAGGTGTTGTGTGGAGTTCTTGGTTCAAATAGATAAAGTTTATCAAAGTACATATACAATTTTATCTGTATTCTGCAGGTGTTGTGTCTAGTTCTTGGTTCAACTAGGTAAAGTTTATCAAAGTACATACCCATGATTATCTGTATCCTGTAGGTGTCAATGGAAGATACACACTATTTCTCTTTATTTGCGTTTATACAGATTGGTCCTGACTAAGCACCAAACTTGTGGGTAGCCTGGTACAGAAAATCTTGTGTATGACACAGAATCCTGCTAAATTTCCCTTTTCCTGTTTTTCTAGTCTAAAAGATAGTTTTTTTTATCTCTCCGTGTGGTTCGACCTTAGGACATGTTAGTCTGTGGTAACAATGCTGTGTGTTTATAAGTTTTTATCCAGAATTTCCATTTCCTCCTATTTTGATTTCATTGATTCCTGCACAACCATTTACCTCCATTTTTCATTCTCCTCTGCTATCTAAAGGACATGAGACTGGAAAAGTTAAAGTAAGAATTTCGCTTAATTAAAACAGAGTAAATAAGTTAGTTGCAAAACCAATGGCAATTCTGCATGCAGACGTTCGCAATTTAAGCATCAGAATTCAAATCTTAGCAATAGCCTAATAATAATAATAAGAGCGCGTGACTTTGGTACGTGCTGGTTTATATCCCACTTTAAATAGCAGGCCTTACTCTATACGGTATACCCATTGGCGTATCCAGCATATTTTGCTAGGGAAATGAATGGGTCTTACATCTGACAACTGAAAGAACTCAACCTGTGGTCCAACGATATTCTGCGGAACGAGGGGGGGGGTAGCTGTCTCCTGTCTGATACTGACAAAGACGTAACTACAAACCAATCAACTAATTAATCCATTATTATTATTATTATTATTATTATTATTATTATTATTATTATTATTATTATTATTATTATTATTATTATTATTATTATTATTGGCGTAGATAGTGTCTATGGTCGGTCGAGTGGTCTAAAGTGTTAGGCTACCGATCCCAAGAGCTGTCTGCCTCAGATTCGAATCCCTGTCAGGACATATCCTTTCCCCATTTATTCATTACCGGTATCATCTAAACGGCGTGACAAACATCTTGGCATTTGAAGGTGGCGCTCGAAGTTCCCTTTAAAAGCTGCTAGCAAATGAGAGACCAGCGGTATTGCCACGTTTATTTTGTACACATCCCACGTCTATCCCCTATCACCTGATCGCACTGTAGTTTGTCTGCTTAGCCATAGCTACACCCCTTTACCACTTGGCAACGTTGCGCCAGAGCTTCTGTTTTATTCGTTTAGCTGAAATGCCAAGATGTTTGTCACAGGCTTTAGTCTGAATAGAAAAGCCGTAGAACGTAAATCTTACTACTACTACTACTACTACTACTACTACTACTACTACTACTACTACTACTACTACTACTATTACTACTACTACTACTACTACTACTACTAATAATAATAATAATAATAATAATAATAATAATAATAATAATAAGAAGAAGAAGAAGAAGAAGAAGACCAACCCCCCATTGCACTAGAATACCGTTTCTCGTGAGTAAGAAAAGTAGTGTCGGGCGTGGTCAAGGAAAGATGGGTAATCCTTCATACGAGATGGCATTTACATTGCAGCGTGCACCGAACGTCATGAAGACAATTCGGGAGTTTCTTGAAAGAAAGGAGTAGCAAATTTCGGTCCAAAAATCCAGCGTTAACAGCGACGGGAGCCAGGATGTTGCGCCAGGAGTTTAGTTTTTGATAATAATAATAATAATAACGAATTATATATATATGTATGTATGTATATAAAAGAAATCGAAAATTTTGAGAATAAATATAGATAATCTACTATATATTTCACGTAAATCTAAAAGAGAAAAGAAATCAAAAAACTAGTCAAAACGTTACAATTTAATCTGATCATAAATATTTCATAATGCTGCATTCTTAAACAAATGCTTTCATATATCTATCTGTGAAGGCTTAGAATGTCTAGGGCTTCTAAAATATCGAGACCACATTTAAACAAAACAAACATTAAAAGACATAAGACAGCGTGGAATTACAAAAATATTTTTTTAAAAAAATCTGAACGCCAGCATTATTTAACTAGAGTCCTTTACACATACATACACACTTATATATATATATACGAGGGGAGGTAGGATAGTATGTATTTTGTGTCTTTAGAAGCGAGTGCGAAATCTCTTCTCACAATTATTGTACTTATTTTTTATCCGAAAAGCATTTATTACGGGAAGATTACAAAGGAAGGAAACAGAAATGCAGGAGGGAGGGTATATAATACGCAAAAGGCAGGGGTGTGCTCAGGTGGTCATGTCTGGGTGACCCATTGCATAGTCTACAACTAAACCCTCTTTCAGACCACTTGGAGAAAAATTCCCTACTCTTTTTTTTTTTTTTAATAAATATGAATGGAGGTATGAAAAATGTTTTCTGAAATAAGCAAACGAGGATTCTCTTGCATATTCCGTTGTTTTTTTTTAATTCTTCTTGGTATTCCTTTTGTGTTATGTTTTATTTATTGATATGCCCCATCTCCACTCGTTCATCCAACACGAAAATTTAGAAGGCTTACACAATTGTTTTCGCACTCTTAAAGAGCGCTGCTACAAATTTACCCTCTTTATAAGTAAATGGGCTCAAAAAAAAAGATATATATATTTCTATGGATTTTCTTTCTACCCTCCGAAAAAAAAAATAAAAACAATAAATAATATCTGTATTCTCATTTGCGAAAAGGATTCAAAACTTTAATTTATACCCATATTAATTTCTAACGTTTATATACAGTAAAGTAAGTATTCTCTCTTCTGGCAGGTCTTGGAGCTATTGAGGTTTTTTTTTTAACTTTACGTTTGGTTCCACGTTTTTCCGATCTTCAAATTTCTATTTTAACTGCCAACATTTTCTTCTATTTTTCAATTCATTGATCAGTTGGGCTCTTCTTCTTCCTATTCCTCGCTCTCCTTCCATCTTTCCTTCTATTGTGGTGGTGAAGAAGACAATTTCGTTGCAAGATATGTCCAATCCAATTGGCCTTTCTAAGAAAGGATGGTTGCTAAAAGCGTCCTCTTCTCTCCTATCCGTTTTAAAGCATCATCATTTGTTGCACACTCTGTCCATTTTATGTTCTCCATCTTCCTCCAACATCATAATTCGAAACTCTCTAAATATTTCTTCTCTAACTTTCGTACTATCAAAGTCTCTGAACCATACAGTCCAATACTCCATATATATAGCATTTGACCAATTTCTTTCTTAGTCCAATATTATGACTGCTGATTAACAGTGATCTTTTCTTGTTGAATGCTTCTTTGGCTACGGCAATTCTTCACCTCATCTTTTCGGATGATTAAGAGTCTCCATCCCGGCGAAATTAAAATACCGCTAATTTTACAGTAATTATGTGATATCTTCAAATAGATAAAAGATAATTGAAATATGGAACAAGAGCGCCCTAGACAATATTATTTTGCGTGAGGTACCGTTATCACAAGTCACCTAGCGGTTTTCCGTTTTCAGCTGTTTAGAAACGCGAAAATAAATGCCGATTTTCAAAATGGCTCGAAATCGAAAGCAGATAAGTGAGTCGTGATAACGGTTTCTCATGTACAATAATATTGTCTAGGGCGATCTTGTTCCACATTTCGATTATCTTTTATCCATTTAAAGATATCACATAATTACTGTAAAATTAGCGGTATTTTAATTTCGCCGGAATGAAGACTCTTAAGTCATGTGACTGATGATGGAAGACTTGATGGAATGAGAATGAGGGAGGAAAACAGGCATACCCTGAGAAAAATCCACTGACACGACGTTGTCCTCTACAAACTTACTTGACCTGGGGATCGAACGAAGGACCCTCACGCAAGCGCTCTACTACTGAGCTACCGTGGCCCTTGAAAATGAATTGGTAATTTACATGTGAAGTACCAATGTAAATTTTATAATACTTAGATTAAATTTTATAATACTTCACATGTAAATTTTATAATACTTAGATTAAATTTAACTATTATTCTAAATATTAAAATTAGTTTATTACAAAATGTAATCATCATGAAGTAACGGATATTTAAAATACATTTAAAACTATAAAATCATGTTTTTTGCAGTAAAATTCCTGTTCATTTGTAAGAAAATAAACAAAAGTGATTTCCCATATAAAAGAATGGGTTAAAAATTAAATTAGGCGAGATATTCAACACCAGGGACGGATCTAGAAAGTAAAAACTGGGGGAGCAGCTAGAACCCAGAATATGATAAGTATATCGAATTTACTGTAAACTTCCAAAAATATAAATAATAGCTTAAGTTATTTTTCTCACTCAAAAAACTGAGGGGCCTAGGTCACCCCCGGCCCCGGGCTAGATCGTCAACACCTTAAATCTACAAATCGAACCACACAAGAGCTCCTGCGTGGCTAAGTGGTTAGTACACAGGCTTTTGGCATGGGAGACCGAGTTTCGATTCCCGGCTGAAGCTCATGTGGTTTGGATTTCACGTTAATCAGTAAGTCACACCTCATATAGCCTCGCTGCTGAACGGGACGTTAAACTCAAAATGAACTCAATTCAAAACCACATGAGTTCTCATCAATAATCGAATCCAGGTCTTTCGTTACAGAAGGTGAGAACACTAGCCACGAAACAGTTTTGAGATATTTTTAAGGATTATGAACCGCTCCAAACCACTTGGCCCAACGGCCCGATTTGTGGGCCTGAGTAGTTCCACGACATCTGTTAGCGACTGGTAGAACTACGTCAAATCAATTTAAACCACATAAGTTCCCATCAATAATCGAATCCAGGTCTTTCGTACAGTAGGTGAGAACACTAGCCACGAAACAGTTTTGAGATATTTTTAAGGATTATGAACCGCTCCAAACCACTTGGCCCAACGGCCCGATTTGTGGGCCTGAGTAGTTCCACGACATCTGTTAGCGACTGGTAGAACTACGTCAAATCAATTTAAACCACATAAGTTCCCATCAATAATCGAATCCAGGTCTTTCGTACAGTAGGTGAGAACACTAGCCACGAAACAGTTTTGAGATATTTTTAAGGATTATGAACCGCTCCAAACCACTTGGCCCAACGGCCCGATTTGTGGGCCTGAGTAGTTCCACGACATCTGTTAGCGACTGGTAGAACTACGTCAAGTCTACAAACGAACACGTGGTCCGCGGGCCGCGTATCGGGAGCTTTCTAGACCTAGTGGCTGTCACGTGTTTTATTCACGTGGCTCCCAGTTTGCCTCACGACGCTGGGTAGACACCGAAAATTGGGGAAGCACCGGGTGGGAATCGAACCTGGGGTCACGCTGATATGAATGCAACACTCTAACCACTAGACTACTGTGTCCCACGGATTATGAATAGTTGCAAAAAAAATCAAACCTCGTGTTGTAATCTATTTTTTCCTCTCTGTCCTTAATCAACTGTGAAAATGAAGAGTTATATTCGTTTGAATGATTTATCATGAGAAGAGCTTCCCCACTCCATCAGTTAACTCGTTAAGAATATCTCTCTTCGTCTTTTTTGTTTTGCGTGGATCATATTTCTCGTCTAAAAAGAAGATGCTTTTTAATTCTTCATTGCTGGATAGATAAAAATCTCCAGAGAAGCAACCAGATGCATTGTCTCTCTCTCTCTCCTTGAGATGACTTCATTAGAAGCTCTTTTGCTTTTAGACCAAGATGAAGCATCCTCTGAATTACGTTTGAGGCTCTCTCTTTGGCTTTTTGAGACCGACGTCCGCGTAATCCAGTACTTAACATCCCTTGATTCAACAATGACATGGAGAAGATATAGCGGAGAGAGAAGAAGACACTTTGTCTTCGTTAACAAATGTAGCTTAACAATGTTGCCACCTGCCCGGATTGTTGTTATGTTCATAAGATATATACCGCTTTTGTAACTCTTTTCAGTTTTGCGTCTAAGAACAACCTTATGTTCAATTGTCCTATCAAACAACGCTTCTAAAGAACTCTCTTTTGGCTCTATGGTTAGTGTACGCGGTTTCTGTATTCGATCTGAGTTCGATTCCGACTGGGACCTCATATAGTTCGGATCCTATATTAAGCTCTAGGTCAGGGACGGCGTTAAGGGTGGGCGAGGGTGGGCGACCGCCCACTCGATGGATGGCCTCGCCCACCCATCCGCCCACCCCAACAGAAGTAGAATAATGAAGGTGACCAGTGCCGGATTTAGGTTTGATGGGGCCCTAAGCTACTTAAGATAATGAGGCCATTTGTATTTCTAGCTTTCTTTTCCAGCTACAAAATGTCGCCTTTTTTATTTGAATATATGCTATATGGTAATTTATGGACCTAATACTGTACATATCTAAGTACGTTTTCGCATATATTTCATTATCTTAACTTACTGTTTTGAATACATTACAGAAAAACTGTAAAATTTGTAAAATTAGCGGTAGTTTGATTTGATCCCAATAAAGCCCCTTGCCGATCTTCTCTGTTTTCTTTTTGCACCAACTATGATGAACGCTGCACGCCATGCTTCTACAATATGTGGAGGCCGCATCATTTCTCATTTCAAGTTGTTTCTATTCAGTTGGGTAAAGTTTGAAACGTTTCCAGGGATCCGATGTAAGTAAATACAACCTGAATATCATCCAGGGTTGATAATTACTGCCTGAAGCTCAACTAATCGTGTGAGCTTTTTCCAGGTCAGGTTACTAGAGTAACTTAAAATGGAATGCAACTCTCGAAGATTACACAAGGTGTAATACGACACAAATTCGCTGGAAGCAGAGGCGAATCTAGAAGGTTTAATCTGGAGGAGGGCAACTAAAACCCAGATTATGATAGATATATCGTGAGTTTACTATAAACTTTCAAAAGTATATAAGTAATGGCTTCAAATATTTCTGTCACTCAAAAAACTGAGGGCTTAGACCTCTCCGGCCCCTGGTTAGATACGTCTCTGGCTGAAAAACCTGTTGCAATAAAATTATTATAAGTCCTATAAATGTAGGTAGCATCTTTTTACTGCGACGTGAAAAGATGTTGGTACCTTCCCTTGCTATGTAGTAACTAGTGCCGATAACCTAATGCATTCAGTCTGCTGCATACTAACTTACACAACGTAAATTCGGGCAGTTCTGAACGTAATAATACATAAAATACTGTTAATATATACAAACGAACGACTCATATGCCTATAACGAATGGATGAAATCACTATGATTCGTGCTCCTATTCTTTCCTTTAGTCAGGGGCGGATCCATTCTGAATGTTTGGGGAGGCAGTCGCTCGAAGTCAATAGGTTTTATTTTACGTTTATAATACAAAGGTGAAAATTCTTAGGGTAGGTTTTATTTTTAAAATAAAAAATATTCAATTCTGGGGGGCGATCGCCCCCTGGATCCGCCCCTGCCTTTAGTGATCCATTATTGCACTCTATAGATCACTATATGAGCTCCTCCGTGGCTAAGCGGTTGGCGTACGCACCTTTGGAGTGGGAGACCCGGGTTCGATCCTCGGAGAGAGCTCATGTGGTTCGGATTCCACGTTAATCAGTAGGTTCCGCCTCATATAGCCTCGCTGCTGGAAGGGACATTAAATTCAAAATCAACTCAACTCTATAGATCACTTTGAAAATCAGTGCCAAGTTCTGAAAGTTATGAAAATATTTCTGCACACTACTTTTCATACTTACGTACAGCGAAATATCTATAATTTCGCGATATAAAGATTATTGCCGCTTAGGGCTGTAATTCCAATATATTTTACTATTATTTCGCCAGCTTGTCGCTTCATGTCTTCTTCTTATGCATCCACTGTTACCAGACTCAATTTCTTGTCGAATTCAAAATAGTACGTGAAAGGGTAGTACTAGAGTTCTATCCGCATACAAGATACTGTATCAGTTATGCTGTGAAGTCCTATTAAAATAGTTAAGTGTAATGGCTGTAAAACAGGGTCCCGATTACAAATGGGGCTCTGAAACAAGATCCCCATTACAAGTGGAGCTGGGAAACGAGGGCTCATTATAAGCGGGGCTGGACAACAGAAATCCCATTGCAGGCGGTTTGGAAAACAGTGCCCTATTACTTGCTTCTCGAGAGCTTAATACATAATAGTACAGAACACCGTTGTTGTATGTGCGTTTTATCTTGCTTGCTTTTTCATATTATTTGGAAATGACATTACAGCCATTTTTCTTTAAATTTTTTTTGGGCCCCCAAGCTTATACATAAATCTGGCACTGAAGGTGACATCCTGTACTTCAAAAGCAATAGGTATTACTGTCGATTGAAATGTAATAGGTTCTAGGACTCTGTTTAACTCTGCAATGAACAATGATTTTAAGACATATACTTGTAGTAATATAATAATGACTAAAGTCGTGATAATTGAATTAAAGTTTAACACACACATACGCAATCGTGCTATTGAAACGCCAGTGTTTGTGTGTGCTGCACTGAAAAAAAAAAAAAAAAGGAAGTACATTTTAAAAAGCCGACTAAATAATGGACAGGTGGCCAGTATTGTCTATTGTCTCATTTCAGAAAGAGAGGGAGGGGAATAGTGCTTCGTGTCGGCGCGATAGCTTCTTGTAAAAGGGTTGCAACTTGCAATTGTTTACAGCAATGTACCAATTACCACATGTCGTATCCGTGTGGCATTAAACAGATTAAAAAAAAAAAAAAAAAAAAAAAAAACTTATTACAGCATTGTTGAGTTGATCTCTGTTGCGTTCAGAAGTCTCAGTGGTCGATGCTTGTTCCGCTAATATGTCGAAAAAATTTATCAGCGATCTCTTCTCAGGCTCAGTGTCTTCCTTGTGTTCAAAGAAACGCGATTTTCAATCCGTTGACGTTAGTGATAATCCTTCTTCAATAGAGAAAAAGGCAAAAATACAAATACATGTGACAACCAGGATTCTCAATTTGAAGTGTTCGATTCAGGCCTGTATCCAAGGGGGGTCTAGGGGGGGCCGGGCCCCCCTAAATTTTTGCTGGCCCCCTAAAAGTTTTACAGTAGGCTTGCAAAAGATCTATAATATGGTGATGAACTATCATATGGTTGGATCGGGCCCCTCCTAACTTCAGCCCCCCCCCTACATTTTTGGGCTGGCTACGGGCCTAATTCGATTACGAAGAAAGTGAAAATGAACTAGATGCTGGAGAGAGCGAAGACGACAGTATTGCTTCTGAATATACTGATTTATATTTTTTGTCTCTTGCTTTCTTGTAATAAGTCCTTCAAAGATAAAAATGTTTGCAGTAGCCTATTTTATCCTTGGTTTACTTTACCTACTTGTTGTGTATTTTATGCTATTAACGAAAAGTAGAGTATTATCTGTTAGTCTGTGTTGTTGGAACCTTCTTTTATTTCTATGCATTCATGTGCATTCTTGGAGGGAGAGGAGTTAAAGCTGTCGTGAACTTCATCGACTACACAGTACACACCGTTATTATTGCTATTAAAAAAAAAAAAAAAAACTGGAAGTAGTACACACCGTTATTATTGCTATTTAAAAAAAAAAAAAAAACTGGAAGTAGAGGTAGTGTGTCTGCCACGCGGAATTCTGTAGGTCGAGCATATAGCCCATCCTAAGTCCTGCATTTCTCCAGTCCCACCAGGCGAATGCCCGAATTCTACCTTCTATAAGGCCAAGACAGCTGTTTTCCCCATCCTTGTTCCTCCCCTATTTCGGTCTGAGCCTTAGCTAACTAAAGACTATAAAAATTGAAACTTAATTATTGTGAAAAAAATGTTTTCATTGCCCAGTTCTCATTTTCATTGTCCGCCCACCCAGGAACTAGGCCCGCCTCTTTCCGCCCACCCCATCAAGCGTTCCTTGTGCCGTCCCTGCTCTAGGTTCATGTCTCATATAACGGTTCTGAACTGGATACTAATCTGCAAATCCATCAAGCAACACTTCTAAGTTTTCAAGTAAAATTACAACAAATTACTGGCAAAATTACTGTCAATGAAACTGTTAAACTAGAACTACTATACATGCACATAAGGAAAGAGCAGAATATTTATTTTTAAGATGGAGAGATTTCATTGCTTTAGTTTTTGATCTTTTTTGAAGTTGAAACAATACAGTAACTTAAACCAGAAAGGATATGCGCCCTATAGCCCTATTTACTGAAAATTACATTTTACGGAATCCCACAGAAATAGGAATAGATACGATATTGTTAAGCAGAAATCCCCATAGGAAAGCAACGGATATGATATTGTTCAAAGAAATAGAAACCCCTATAAAAAAAGAAAGAAAGAAAGAAAGAAACGGATATGGTATTGTTCAAAGAAACAGAAAACCCACAGAAAAAGAAACGGTTATTGTTTACCTCAAATTCATATGACCTAAATGTGAACTAGGGAATCTTCATAGTATATTAGGAAGGACTGTATTTTATTTATTTGTTTACACATAAATCTGGACATTACAGGATTCTATGGCCGTAAGTCCGTCACATATGGGAGGTGACGTCTCTTGGCGAGCACACTATTCGGAAAAGGGGTAGGGGTAGGAAGAAACGGCAAAGAAAGGATCAGCCTGGAATCTGTATTGTAGGTGCCATCCCAGAATTTACCTGATGTTAATGACGAAATCCGAAGAGAAACCTCACACAGGATGGCTGGCCAGTTTTCAAAAGATGTTACACCGTTTCGACCGAATGCAACCATAAGGAATCGAACCCAAGACAACTCGCACCAACGGCGACAGCGTTAGCGACTACGCTGTGCGGGCCTACAGCAAGTGCTTCAACAATGCACTGGTTCCTCCCTGCAGGATATTATCCTTTTTTTTTTATCAATTGTGTTCCATTTTTCGAAAAACAAACAATTATTCGATACATTATTCAATGGAGCTAATGAATAAATGGTGAATCTGGGTACAACAATGGTCTCACCAAAATAGACTCACAATATAAATAAAAGGCAAAATGAAATATACATCTCAACTCCTACTTCTAATTAAAAAAAAATGTTCCATAAACAACACAACTTTCAAACTGCCCGCCATTTTAGTTCTAGGAAGTTGGCAACACTGAGCGTTACGATTTTCTTTTGTTGTCTCTGTGATTAGTAAGTCACGAAACACCGAATTGCGCATGGTTCTCATGTGATTTCTATACGGGTAGAATGGAACACTTCACGACGGACCAGTGTGTTCACATAGTGAAAACAAATGTGTTGAGTTTGCAGAGACTGTTCACATCTTCGCACAATCTGTGAAATGTTTGGTCAAGGTAATGCGCTCTATGGCTACTAATGACAAAGATAACAGATGGAAATCGTGTTACGTTCAATGTTGCCAACTTACTAGAACAGAAATGGCGGGCATTTCAAAAGTTTGCGTGCTTTATGGGTCACCCTATACAAATCTACAGTGCAGCATATTGTATGAGAGTTAGATTGTACTAATTGCTAAATATAAACTCTGTAAAATACTTTGCAGAAGAGAATGGAAAACTTGAAGCCTCTATTTCTTACTATTAAATTATTATTGGATAAACTACGAGCGCAAGAAAATGAAATTTTAAAGTTTTACGTACAACGATTATGCTGGCTAGGCTAAAGGAGACAGTGATGATGAGATATGAGTGAAAATGGTGGAATGAAGAAAGTGAAAGGAAACGGGAGAATCTCGAGAAAACACACGCACACAGTGTTTGTCAACTACAAAGTTCACTTGGCGCGAACTGGAATCGAACCAAGGAACCCATGCACCAGAGGTGAAAGCTCTATCACTGAGCCACCGCAGCCCCTACAATTATTCGATTAACCTATGATCGAATAATCGGAGGCCAGTAAACCGATCACTTGTACTTATTCGGCAACACTGAATTTTTTGAATATGCGTCGACAGACTTCATTTACGCACCTTGACACAAACCTATTAATAACGCAATCAGATGCCACCGAAACAAAAGACATTAACAGGAAAAAAAAAAAAAAAGAGAATAATTGTTCTGACATGTATCGACAACCTTTATCGGATAACACATGTGCTCACATACGTGGATGAGATCCTGTCCCTGTAAAATATGATGGGTGTGAGCTCATTTCGTGTGATAAATATATGTATGAATGCATTGTCTTATTAATGTTTCATTTTCTTCCGTATATTTTTTTTATATGCGACATCCAGTCTTGTGTATATGTTAGATGTTATTAAGTTAGCGATTTATCAAAAGCTTTTGACAATCATTCACTCTGCACTTGTCAAACGGTTAACTTAAAAGGAACCCGTTTGTATTTTCTAACTGGTGGAAGAAAAACAATGTTTCGCTTTTTTTAAGAAGTGTATTTGAAACAGAGAAGGGAGCACTGTTGACTAAACTTCTGCAAGACAGCTATCAAGTCTATTGGTGCATTTACGCATTAGAGATGGAACCCATTTTCACACTCAGCACATAGACATCATTAAACCCATCCAAAGAGATTCGCTACATGTGCATCGTATTTAAAAATATAAATGTGTTCGATGAATAATATCAACATAATGCTTAAACGTTCCAAAATTAAGCTTACACGTAACTATTATACAAATAAAAATGAAATCTTTGAGTTTAATGTCCCATGATTATGCCCTTTAGGCTAAGGGAAAGGGGTGATTAAGGCAAATGAATGATGATATAAGAATTGGTGGAATGAAATGTGGGAAGAGACGGGAGTAATCCGAGAAAACAGACGGAAACAATGGTGTCCAGCACAAACTTGATTGATCGGGGAACGAACTAGGGATCCCACGCACTAGAGATAAGCCTACCATTGAGCCACCGTGCCGCCTCTCCTATTATACAAACGAATAGAATAAATACTTTTACTAATAATAAACAGTTCGCCTAAGTGAATCTTTCAACATATTTCAAATTGTGTCGTGTGTATTAATACATTTACTGGATTATTATTATTATTATTAATAATAATAATAATATTAATATTATTATTATTGTGTAGGACCTGGGACTAACCAGGATTTTATTTTTCATTTTAGATATGGGCCTGGAAATGTTTGTTCCATTTTCCTCGATCTTCAGCTTCTTCTTTTAACTCCTAATATTTTTCCCTATCTTTCAAATCATCGTTCAGTTGTGTCCTTCTTCTTCCTATTCCTCGCTTCCCTTCCATCTTTCCTTCTATGGCGATATGAAGAAGACAATTTCTTGGCAAGATGTGACCAATCCAATTGGCCTATTTACGAAGGATGGTGGCTAGAAGTGTCCTCTTCTTTCTTATCCATTTTAAAACATCTTTATTTGTTGCTCTCTCTATTTTATCTTCTCCATCTTCCTCGAACACATTTCGAAGCTCTCTAAATATTTCTTTTCTAACTTTCGTAATGTCCAAGTCTCTGAACCATACAGTCCAATGCTCCATATACTGTATAGCACTTGACCAACTTCTTCTTAAGTCCAATATTGAGCCTGCTAATTAAGAGTGATCTTTTCTTGTTGAATGCTTCTTTAGTTATGGCAATTCTTGATCTGATCTCTTTGGTGCAGTAAGTGTCTCTCGTCAAAATACTTCCCAGATACTTGAAATTATCGACCTCTTCAAGTTCTCTTTGTTCTACTCTGAACCTTAAGGGAGTGTTTCCACGGGATATTCTCATGATTTTCGACTTTTCGATGTTAATTTCCATTCTATGCAGTTTTCCAGTGTCAACTATTTTGTCGAATCATCTCCTGTAGTCCTCCTTCGGTTTTAGCTATTATAATAGTATCATCTGTATACCTGATCTTGTTAATGATCTGCCCTCCACTCTTGAATTCTCCAATTTCCATCAATGTTTCCTTTATTAAATATTTACTGTAAATGTTGAATAATTGGGGCGGCAAACTACATCCTTATCTGACTCCTCTTCCAGTCTCCACACTATTGGTTTCTCTTTCTTTCAAGCACAACTTCACTCGTTATCCTATGTACAGGTTTTGAATGAGTCATCGATCTCTCCAGTTGACATCGATTCCTTAAGTATTTTCAGAAGTTTCGTCTAATTGACTCGGTCGAAAACTTTTCGCCAATCGATGAAGCACAAACACAACTCTTCCTTTACATCAAGAATTCTTTCTGATATAATTCTCATCAATCCATAATTTAATACTTCTTTGGTTTTTATTGAAATACTTTTCAGTTTTTACTTTCTTAATTTTAATTAGACTATTTCAGTGATTGTTTTGTTTATTTTTTTAAATTGCACTCCAATTCTTATTTTATATTTAAATTTTCTTTATATGCTTTTAGTTTATACTTAGTATACTTCGCAGACAGTTAAAACAGTAAAATAGAAAAACGGTTGTTTTAGGCATATCGGCCTACCGTACCAGAAGCAATCAAGAGCGAAATAAAGGATTTACGTTGAAGCGTGCCAATTAAGCTATGTACACTCATGTCCAAAATGATTGTCGCATGTCTATAAATATGTTATTGTAGGAATATAATTTGATAACGAATTCGCCCACTATTTCTTATAATGTTAGTATGTGTATAATCGGCAAATACATGTATGTGGCCAAATTTATGTCAAGAGAGCAGTAAATAAGAACAATAAAACGCAAATAAGACTTTCTTCTCCATTTAGCAACATTTTGTTTTACTCATCCTAATTTTCGTATTTATAATTCTTTTCCTATGAAATTTATCACAAATATACATTTCCCGATTATACACATAGTATCAGTATTAGAAGTACCCTGCAAAATCATTATCAAATTATATTCTTACAAGAAGACAGTTACAGATATGCGACAATCATTTTCGACAGTGTACATCATGATTAAAAACTAAAATGCATTTAGATGTTGCATGCACTTAATATCAACTTGGTATAACGAAACTAAAACTTTCACATTGTTAATTGTTACAAAGCAAGAAAAAAATGCTATTGTACCATTGAGTAACTTTCCACTGCGATTAATAACAATAAAAATATTATTATTATAAATAACAAATTTGCTACAATATTTTGATTACAAAAATGACACTTTTAAAATTTTATTTATTTGTTTGTTTACTTGAGTAAATTATTCGAACAATTTTCGTTTCTTCTTAATAATTATCATATATAATCGAATATAAGATGTATCTCTTTTTAGGACATTATTTTGGAGATAAAAAAATATTGCACTTATAATTTAACGTACTATGCTGAATTAAATGTGTTATAACGTCCATGCAATTTGTGTCTGAAATATGTTTAGCTGCAAAAATTAAAATATATTTAAATAGAAACAAAAATAATAGGCAAAGAACAATGTGGTTATCTTGTACACAGCCCATAACCACCTTACTACACCACGAAACACACTATTTTTTATAATAAAGATTTGCTTAAAATGAAAACGAACTTCTTATAATAAAAGATTTGCTTAAAATGAAGAACGAATTCGTTACAGTAAAGATTTGCTTAAAATGAAGAACGAATTTCTTATAATGAAGGATTTGCTTTACATGAAAAACGAATGTATTATAATTAATAATAGTTTGCTTAAAATGAAGAGCGAATTTATTATAATAAAGATTTGCTTAAACTGAAAAACGAATTTCTTATATTAAAGATGTGCTTAAAATAAAGAACAAATTTCTTATAATTAATAAAGATTTGCTTAAAATGAAGAACGAATTTCTTATAATAAAAATTTGCTTAAAATGAAGAACGAATTTCTTATAGTAAAAATTTGCTTAAAATGAAGAACAAATTTCTTATAATAAAGATTTGCTTAAAATGAAAAACAAATTTTTAATAATAAATATGTTTAAAATGAAAAATGAATTTCTTATAGTAAAGATTTGTTTACAATGAAAAACGAATTTCTTATATTAAGATTTGCTTAAAATGAAGAAAGAATTTCTAATAATAAATATTTGCTTAAAATGAAAAACGAGTTTTTAAATATAAAGACTTGCTTAAAAAGAAAAACAATTTTTTGTACTAAAAATTTGCTTAGAATGATAAACGAAATTTTTATAATAAAGATTTGCTTAAAATGATGAACGAAATTGTTATAATAAAGATATGCTTAAAATGGAAAAAATTAATTTCTTATAATAAAGATTTGCTTAAAATGAAAAACTATTTTTTTTTCAATAAAGACGCTTAAAATAAAAACGAATTTCTTGTAATAAAGATTTGCTTAAAATGATACACGAAATTCTTATAATAAAGATATGCTTAAAATGAAAAAACGAATTTCTTATAATAAAAATTTTCTTAAAATGAAAAACTAATTTCTTAAAATAAAGATTTGCTTAAAATGAAAATAAAACGAATTTCTTATTATAAAGATTTGCTTAAAGTGAAAAAGGAATTCTTATAGTAAAGATTTGCATAAAATGTAAAACAAAACTCTTATAATAAGGATTTGCTTAAAATTAAAAAAACGAATTTCTTATAACAAAAATTTGCTGAAAATGAAGGATGATTTTTTTCTGCAATCAGAAAACATATTGCTATAGCTTTAATATCAATCTTTAAAGAAAAAATCATTTTTGAATTTTCAATCACTGGCTCTTTCCCTGTAGGAAATAACTTTTATGTACTTCAGAATATTTTCTTCAGAATTAAGATCATGAGGTTCGCAGAATGTCTGCTGTCATTAAAAAAAAAGAAACAAAGAAAAGAAAAAAGAAAGAAAAGGCCAGTTAAATTATTAGCTCCTGTTTCACACGGTGCAGTTTTGCTCCATCTGCCGATTAGTTTTTAATTCATTATAATTTTCACCTACTATATTCTTTTATTATTATTACTATTCACGGAAGCAATTTATAATACATCAGACAGGTAGAGTTAATTTTTTGTGAAATAACCAATAGCTCAAAATTATCCTCCCGTTCCAATCGAATTGCGATTTCATGAACCTCTTCTAACAAATCTACCCAATACAATAACTTCTTTAGTAAGGAGGGGGGATGAAGAGGAAATATTCTCCACACATCATTAATGGCTTTTATAAACCACATTACATTGGCACTTTTTTTGTGAGAACAAAAGGGGAAGTTCTTATAATACTATGACACAGGTGGTGCTGATCGCAGAGACATCTGGTGAATGCGTCTTCAAGTAACCACACTGTGAGAAAGATTTTGTCTTGTCTATGCGAGTCTCAGCAGGGTACAGTTTTTTTTTATAACTTTCTTCTTTCTGATACGTTTCTCTTCGCGGTATCCTTAAAGATGGGGAAGGGGGAGGGAAAAAGGTGGTCTGACGACCCTTGGTGATCGTTCTTATATTCTCTGTTGAAGCTGGCAGATCACTATAAATCTCTAAATGCTCCCTGCATGGTGATTCATTTCGCCATTCCCGCAGAGAAGGCTTAACCTTCAATCTATCTGTAGTCTTCAGTTTGATCTTACTTGCAGGAGAGCTCTAGTGGTGCGATCTGTTTTGATCTAAAGAGAATGTTCATTGAAGGAAGAAAAAAAAAGAATCACCAGCTTTATAGTTCATATTTCGCAATTTTATGAAGTCTGTATACCCAGTTCATAATTCACAACTTGTATTCAAATAATATAACATGAAAACAACTAAAAATTCATATGTCTCTTCCATGTTTATTGTTAATGAATGGTGACCCATTTTTGTAACCTATTAAAGCGTCTGTAAAAACCAATTTATCGAGGTACTTATTTATTGAAGAAAAGTTATGAAATTTTAAAAATCTACATAAATAAAAATAAAATTGATAACTCTTAAACCACTCGACCGATCTCGATCAAATTTTCAACACAGATGAGATTCATGCCTGGAATATATATGGATTCATGCCTGGAGAGGAAGGAGGGGAGATAAATATTTAAAAATGATAGAAAATGACCAAAGGCCGTTTAAATCCAAATTCAGGCCCACAACTTGGGGGAGGAGAGGGGGCGGTGGAAGATATATAAAAATGATCGAAAATGACCCATATGAGAGAGTGCTTCAGTAATAGTAGAAAGTAACTGGCTAACGTAACATATTACTATTTTTTTTCTAATTTTAACCCAGCGAAGAGGCTATTTGATTCTATTTACTAATTAATTTTCTAATTAATTACTAATTAAATCATTTCGATACTATTTTTAATATACTTTTAGAAATGAATACGTGACATGACTCTTCCTTTAAATTCTTTTGATATAATAAAACATTTTTACACAGATTCTATTCTATCATGTCTGTCGAAGTTTTAGAAGCATTCTTAAACATTATCAAACCAAATTGTAGTTTTATACTTACAAGTAATTTATATAAGTATACATATGTTTTCTCTTTGAAATACAGGCCACTGTTTAAACATAAAACCTACTATCCTTCTAGCACCTTCTAAAAATAACTTATGTGATAAGAAAACCAATAATAATAATAATAATAATAATAATAATAATAATAATAATAATAATAATAATAATAATAATAATAATAATAATAATAATAATAATAATAATAATAATTGTATAATGATACTCATCACCAATTACCTTCAACATACGGTTTCGGACTTTGAGACATATTTTCCTTTTCTTGTATCAATTTATATACCTTTCATACGAATTCTTAGTTACTGATAGTTTTAAATATTTCTTTCTTTTCTTTCTTTTTTTTTTTATTGTGCCATGGTATTCCTTTGTGGGAAGCAGCAACATCCAGAGAATTTCATAAATGAGTTCAAGCACTCAAACTCGTTGTTTCAAGACACCGCCATTTTTGTATACTTATGTTAGTGTCATAAATGTTTTTGTTTTTTTTTTCTTTTATCACGTTCGTCAAGAGGTGTTTAAAATCTGCAAACCTTACCTCTGCATACACCACTGATGAGAGTATACATATACTCTAATATTTTGTGAATGAATATATTAAAATTTATAATTTTTTAAATCCATTTGAAATCCAATTTCCATTTTTAAGCAGTTTGGCGTTAAGAACTCTAAAATGCAAATGACTATTAGTAGTTTAATAACTCTTGAACCACGAGACCGATCTCGATCAAATTTTCAACATAGATCAGGTATGGCCCTGGATGGTTCTCATCATTTCGCTTTGACAATACAACGTAGGGGAGGAGGGGCTGATATATATATATATACACAGTGGCGGATTCAGAATATGATCAAGGGAGGGGCTAAACCATAGTTTGCAGCTTTATCAAGTGTAAAACAGGATTGAAGTCAATTTTATCCAGTGTATACCTGAGGGTCAAGGGGGGGCTATGGCCGGGCTATAGCCCCTATAGCTCTCCTTGGATCCGCCCTTATCTATCTATCTATCTATCTATCTATCTATCTATCTATCTAATCGAAAATGACCAATAGTAGTGTCGAATAAATAGTTTTCGGTGTCGCTGAGATGAACAGTGATATTTCCAATGCTGTTTAAATTCAAATCCATTCCTTTATGTCCAAAATGAAACGTATTCTGCCCGTTCGAAGAACGGATATTCTGATAATATGATACTATTTACCTTGTCTCTCCG
This sequence comes from Thermobia domestica, assembly GCF_964235325.1. Taxonomy (NCBI): domain Eukaryota; kingdom Metazoa; phylum Arthropoda; class Insecta; order Zygentoma; family Lepismatidae; genus Thermobia; species Thermobia domestica. Next base: position 379,299,145 of record NC_137455.1, on the reverse strand, counting down.
TACATATATCTGTCCGGGAGAAAAAAAAAATCTCCAGAAAAAGCTGATGCATCATTATTAGTTTTGGCCAGTATGAGGGTCAAAAATTAGGAAACGTGTTCGTTGATGGAGGTTATCCTTCCTCCGGAAGTGGTAGACATCAACCATTTCCGTTTTTAATTGATCACTACAGAACAAAAACGGTAATTGATAGCGACATTCTCATATCGGTTTCCTGCTATCGATTAACTGTTCCAAAAATACATATCATCGCAGTCCTTAACTTTCTACTAAAACCGGAAGTTATAGAAATTCATTACAACTTCTGTTTTCAATATTGATGTATATAGAGCAAAAGCGATAAGAAAAAGAAGAATACGTATCATCTTCTTTGTAAACCTTCTGTTTCAGTGAAACCAATTCCGATTTCAATAGAGGGTTAAAGGGGGAGATTAACTTAATTCTTGAGGCTGTGGCCATCGTAGCTCAGTGGTAGAGCGCTTATTAGGGATGCGCACGAGACGAGTCGAGACAGGATTTTCCTGACAAAATTCGAGCCAAGACACGCCTCTTCCCATAGAGAAATATACATTTTTCGAGTCGAGACATCACTTTTACAGCACCTTTTCGAGACGAGACAGCCACAAATGTTGTCTCGTGCGCATCCCTATCGCTTATCTCTGGTGTGTGGGGTTCCTATTTTAATTCCCAGCCAAATAAGTTTGTAGTGGGCAACATTGCGCCCGCGGGTTTTCACGGGGTACTCCCGTTTTCTTCAACATTCTCATTTCATCAATTTTTCCATCATCATTCGCTTGCCTTATACAGTAATAGTCCGTCTCCCTTAGCGGATATATCATACAGTTACATCATATATAACCGTCATATGGTGCACAGACTACACAAAGATTCTTTATTTTATAGAATAGCACAGGGCAAAAGGCAATGACGATATTTTGATTCTGCTACGATGAACTTTTTTCTCCCCTTCAGCCACAGAATCAGAATGTGCTACAAGAAGTACTAACTAAACCAACGCTCTGGAGAAGGCAACAGAATTACTGTTCCAAGCAACGTGTACAGGAGAAAGAAAAGAGGATGTCCAAAAACGCCCAAACAAACCAAATCGCCTCCTCTTCCACTTCTTTCCATGTTCTTTTACTTACTCTTCCAGTTCTTCTTCCTTCCTTTCTTTGCTGATTCGTCAAGCTCCACCCTTTACAATTCTTTCTGATGTCACGCATGGGATTCTGATGGATTATTCTTTCCGATTCTCATTGCAATTTCATGGAGCGAAATCTTTTGAATTTTTTTTTCAATCCCTTCTTCTTCTTTCTCAAGCCTTCCCTGCAAGAAGAAATGTAATGAATTATTATTGGCTGCTATTGTGTCCAATCCGGTAGGATTAACTCTTAAAATATACCTTTTGTACAAACACCTTTTCCGCAGTTACTTAACCTTGCATTTCTTATAAAAGGTATACTGTCCCCCCTAGGGGCTAAATTGAAAGCCTGGAAAAGAAACGAAACAGAAAGAACCTATACAATTAAAGCCTATTAATGGCTTGCTAATACGAACAGTTGACTATGTATCATGTATAGAAAGTTTTTTATTCTCTTTGACATATGAAATTAATGTGCTTAAGCCTTTGGTAAATAAATATATTTTAAAAGATGCAGAAATCGACGTGTTGCATAGTAAATTCACATGGAGGCTCCAGGCTCTTCCAGTTCCAGTATTTCTTAATCTTCATGACATGATACCATGCTCACTACAGTATGCGCATACATTTATGCACAATACAATCATGGAAGCAAACATGTTTTCAACGTACCAACTACCCGTATATCTAATATCACTGGCGTTTACTAATCCATGCTTGTGTACATTTTGCGTGGCATTATGTTCAAATATATATGTATTTTTTTAAATTCAAACTTTATTATGCATCAGTATCGTAACTCTCGCACCACGTGGGCTTTGCGGTGGACAAACACCATGTGTATGGCTTTTCTCGGGGTTCTCCTGTTCCCTTCTACTTTCTTCGTTCCACCATTACAGCCATTTCTCATCATCACTGTCTTCTTGAATATAACTGTGGGACGCAAAACTGAAATGTTTTCTTATAGAACCAGAAATGGTAAAAATACATTATTCCCTATTTCGGAATTAACCACCATAGACCAAGAACTGTAAAAATGAAACGAGATAAAAATATTTTATTTTAGCATGTCACTATTAGTACTTTTAGGCTAAGAGAGACAAATAATTATGACAAATGATTGATGATGAAAGAATTGGTAAAATGACAATGTGGGAGGAAACGGAAGTACCTCGAAAAAATCCACAGACACGATGTTGTCCACCACAAACTTACCCGGTCGAGGCTCGAACCAGGGACCCCAAGCTATACCGCTAAGTCACTGTGCCTCCCCACTAAAATCTGTAATAGATAGCGAGAATCATTTTTTTGTTTTTTTTTTTTAATATAGATTCAGTGTCCCAATCTGTCTTCTTATCACAATACTAAAACCTGAAGTAATCAAAACTTACAACCACTTCCGGCTACATATTGATTCAGGTAGAGCACAAACAGCAAGAGAGAGTGGAAAATGGTTACTCTGACATGGATTCATCGCACTTACTACAAGTTCCGCCTTTGATCTGCCTCTGTTGAAACCGGAAGTTATAGATAATCTCTTTCCGGCTTCAGTATCGAATCTCCAAAGTTTGGAAAACTTTTGTAGTTTCAAAGTGTAAAACGACGCCCATTTGTCCTCTTCTATTTTCATTTCAGCACTGTGCAAGTCTTTTTTCTTTTTATTAGCTTGACAAATATTGATAAATATCTATAATAAAAGTGTAAATCTTCACCTTATGTTGTGTACTTACTAGCAAAGATGATTTAATACATTCCATGTAATCTTGTATGGGGGACACCGTAATCTACTGGTTAAACCGTTGGATTCACTTCCGCGTGGTCCCGGGTTCGATTCCCGGTCGATGCTTCCCAATTTTAGGCGTCCACCCAACGTCGTGAGGCAAACTGGAGAGTCAAGTGAATAAAAGATGTCGGCCACTAGGTCTAGAAAGTTCCTGATACGCTTGTTATAGACAGGACGACGAAACGTGTTAGTCACTAGGCTGGACGTAGTTCAGCCGGTTGCTAACAGATGGCGTTGGTGTGGCTTAGGTCCACAAAGGGGTGTCACGCCAATTAGTTTGGTTTTATCTTGTATGAAAAGTTTTCCAAACATATTTGCAATTCAGAATGTAGTTTTCAGTATTGTATAGAGTTTGTTCTGTACGCCACAAGAAAGCTCAATTTAAATTCTACCTATAATAGTGAACGTTGCTATCTAGTACGAGATATGAGTGAGTATTCTATGATGAAAGATGTAGGAGAATTGAACTTTTCATAAAACAATTTTGGTGGATTGATGGTTGGTATTTAGTTCCAAGGATGTTATAAAATAGAGGATCTGCTCTTACAACAAAATCTTGAAGCCATACGTCACACTTTCGCCACTCCTACTCTGCCCACTCCGTCCAATAAAATCACCATGTTTTGAGCCAACAATGATGGCGGAAACGAAAGTAGCCAATCAGAAAATGGTGAAACGAGAGTAGCCAATCAGACAATGGTGAAACGAGAGTAGCCGATCAGACGTGCAGATCCTCAGCTGTTTTTTGGCTTCATTGATTTAGCAGGATGAAGATACATACGGGCAGATCCTCTATTTTATAACACCCTTGTTTAGTCCGTTGTTATCAGCGAGGTTAAAGCGGAACAAGATTTACAGATCAATGTAGGATCCCAACCTCTGTATTGAGATAAAACATTCTTTCGTCGGGAATCGAACTCGGGATTTCATTCACCATTGACACGCACGATAACCACTAGACCAGCGAGAATAGTTTCAATCAATTTTCTAGGCAGGTACTTACTTACAACTATTATTATTATTATTATTATTATTATTATTATTATTATTATTATTATTATTATTATTATTATTATTATTATTATTATTATTATTATTATTATTATTATAACGTTTGCTATGAGGATGTTCTAAAAGTAACTTCGAACTGTGAGTGTACCGCATACGATGAATTTAAGCTTACGATTCTGATGGCTGTTGGGTTTTGTAGTGTTGAATGTACGAGCAATGGGATTCATGCAGTGTATAGCTCGGACTCAGCATGATGTCTTCTTGGTAGAAAAGGCCACCACCCAACAGAAAATTCTGTTGTCTTTGATTAGACTTTTTTTTCTTTCTTTCTTTCGTCTGGGAAAGGGAATAGCGGGGAGGGGGTAAGGATTTTTAGCCCCATAAGTCATTGTCATCGATGAAGAATCGTTACTCAAGGCCACAGGGTGGGGGTATAGTGATTGTTGTATATATCTATATGTATATATGTGTATATATATACGTGAACCGTGTGTGACTCGAAAGAAACAGAGAAAAAGCTGACTGCTGCATAAACGTATGTGTATTATGAAGAGATCCTTATGTATAATGTGTGTGTGCGTTAGTGTACATGCCCTTTTGACAGCTGTTCAAGGATTTGTGTATTGTGCTATTTGAAATAAATACGTTTTGTCATTATTATTTTTTTTTTCTATTTGTCATTAGCTCTATTATTATTTATAAAGTTGTATCACTTTTTTTATGACTGATACTGTATATAGCCTTCATGGTATAAATGTGTAGGAACTGGGTGGTGTTGCAGAGGTAGGAAATCTTATCCCAACTATATATATAAAACTACATAAACTCACAAAATAACTGTTACTTTTGGTTGACATGGAAAGTTGAAATTTGATATGATTATAGTTTTTTGTGACTAACATAAGGGGAATGTCAAGGTACTCAGAATTGGAATAAAAATTTGAAATTTTGTATGCTTGTACGGTTTTGTTAGCGTTACCTAAGTAAATCACCAAAAATAAAAATTTCCAACCGTAGAGTGATTTTATGGAGAATTGAAAAATCTTTCCCGTGGGACATTTTCTACACCTAAAAATATTTAGACACTACCAGCAGGATTAGAATGATGAAATTTGGCATGATTGTATCCTTCCAGGAGTAACCCACAGGAAAATTGTCAAAACTGTATACTTTTCGCTTTTAGGGGCCTAAAGGGGAAATGAAAAATCCCCATGTCATTTAAATGGGTGTTTTCTTGGGATGCAAAATCTTATCTTTTAGATAATTGAAGTAGAAAAAGAAATTTGAAATTCGGTAGAATTGTGGGTTTAAGAGCTGCGAGGCCATAGGCCAAGGGGTCTGGGAGCAATGTCCCCAGCTGGCCAAATTCTTGAAATATTAAGAGCAAACTCACGAAATTCACTGTTGATGCAATGGCAGATAGATAAGAGATGCGAAGATGCAAGCCAGCAAACACGGGGGTCTGGGGCCGGAGCCCTCAGCTAGCCAAAGGTTAGTCAGTATGATAAAGTTCCCATTCTTCTCCTCCAATTCGTATAATGCGTCAAAATCGAGTGGTGAGTCTTTAAGGAAGTGATATCGGTAAAAAAAAAAAAAAAAAAAAAAAAAAAAAAAAATAATAATAATAATAATAATAATAAATAAAAAATAAGTTTTACGTCCCACGATCATGCCGGCAAGGCAAAGGAGACGGTGATGATGAGAAATGAAGGCAATGATGGAATGAAGAAAGTGGGAGGAAACAGGAGAACCCCGAGAAAACCCACGCACATGATGTTTGTCCATAACAAAGTCGACTTGGCGCGAGCTGGGGTAGAACCACGGACCCCAAGCACCCGAGGTAAACGCTGTACTATTGAGCGATCGCGGCCCTTAAACTATATGATGTTCAGTGGCGGAACCAGGGGGTCGATCGGGGCAATCCTCTCCCAGAAGAGGAAACGTTTTTATTTTATATATATATATATATATATATATATATATATATATATATATATATATATATATATATATATATATATATATATATATATAACCCATCCCAAAGTTTGGACCTCTTAAAGGTAGCTCAATTAGCAGTATTCCAACCCACCGTCCCCCCCAGAAGTCCGTCCTGGATCCGCCCCTGCTGATGTTTATAAATAAAACAATAACGATATTTTAATAGAATCATCATGTATCCGAGTGTTTGCAAGACTCCAGATTTGTGTATCTATATCATGGATATCTTTTCAGCAGGAATGCATGCAAAGAGAGGGGCAGGTTCATACGGTCCGGACACTAACTAAACTTCCTATCCCAACATATATTTGCACACTTTCTCAATAAAACTATCGGCTACTTGTTTAACAGGAAATTGATTGATGTAACATGCAAATTTGATCTTACACTTCGTCTGTACCTAGGTGCTCTTTCTCATAAAAACAATCTATTTATATCATTAAAAAAAAAACATAATGGGAAGTATTTTACAATTACATATCGTGTATTGGGAGAGGTGCAGAATAATACTTGTTCAATACTATATAGAGAAAGTGGCTTGTAATATTGGACTTCTCCCAACAAAAAAATCTGGGTGTGTGCCTGCTGTCCCCACTTCCTTCTTCTTCAAAATTAGTCAGTGTGTTCTCCCGTATTTTACGTAACAGTTCTCTCGATTGCCATCTGATACGAGTGATGGACGACGTTCCAATTCTTAAATACGAAAAAACCCTTCACGTATCTTCGATACTTATTGGGACTTTGTCTGAGGAAGAAATCTTATCCCATATTAGAAGATACAGTGGAAGGAAAAAGAGGGAGAGTGAAAAAGAGGATACAATTTGTGGATGGTATTAACACAAGAATTTGTAACGTCAATGTGGAGGGGTTGGTATCAGAAAATTGTAAAATGGAAGCTTCTCAATTTTTGTGTTTGCCAATAGTGGCAAAAAAAACTATTATTGTTGTTATTATTATTACTAGCTGAACCTGAGTTATTTGCACAGCGCACAGTTCTAATATGAGCGTGAATCTCCTTCCCACTTCTCAATATATCTGTGCAAGTCCCTTTACGAACACAACTAAAAGACAGGAATACTCCAAAAGGGAGTGAATTGTTATTGAAAAACATATAAATGTAGTATTTTGATATATAGAATGTTGGAGTGAGTTTGTGGCAAACTTGGATAAGTGATAGATGATACCAAATACAAATATTGTTTCCTTATAATTCCATATCCGAGTATGCCTCATTGTGCGTCAACAAGCCTTCGAAGTTACCAGCTTGCAATAGGTTTTGTCATTGAGTTTAAATGAAAGCGCTTGAAATGTCCATCAACTCGCTATACGTAGCTCCTCTACTGGTTGCCTTTCAAAAGGGTATCAACCTTTACCGTCCTAGTGGCAATATTAAACTAATAAGACCAGAACGACGCCTAAAATGTGGAATAGAAAAATAAAAACAAGTTCGTTTTTTTTTTTTTTTTTTTTTTTTTTGAAAATTTAAATGAGAACTGGCAAACCTATACAAAATTTGGAATCGACCAGAGAAACCAGAACGTTTCTAACGTTTCTGGTTTTTGAGATCTCATTATCGAAAGAATTGGCCAGAAACATAGCATTTTTTTCTAGCATTTTAATATATAGACTACCTGAACCTGCGCTCTCTACACAGCGCATCATTCACAAATGAGCATAAATCTCCTTGTCATTCGTAACAACATCTGTACATAATCTTTTACAGACACAAGTGAAGGACTTCTTGATAAAAATCGACAGGGGTACCATAAAGGGGAGATTTTCAATTTTTTTTTCAATATCTCGCAACGTTTGCAAGATTTGAGCCTACTTCCGGTTGGAGTTTCTAATTCATGTATGATCAGTGCTCTTTCTTCTTGCATAGAGTATGTAATAAGCAAATGCATTACATACACAATTAATTATAATGTCAGTGTTAGATGGTGTTCACTGGGCAAAACACTCGAAACAATAAGGATTCATCTTAGACTGGAGAAATGATGATTCTTCATTTTTCATTATCATTTGGCCATGAAACAAACGACTGAGAGATATGCTACCCCCGTATACAAATATGTGGTGTTGGAATGTATAAATCCTAAGATATGATGCTTTACTTTCTAAATTTGAACACTTGTAGTGTACCCCTAAAAAAATGCAATTAAGAAATAACTGCCATGTCTTTTTAATCATCAATTAGAACTGAACAGTCTACACAAAATTTGCAATCGATCAGTGAAAACAGCATCTTTCTAGAACCTATGGTTCCCGAAAACTCTCTGTCGAAAGGATTGGCAACAAACATAAACTTTTCTAGCATTTTAATATAGAGATTATTATTATTATTATTATTATTATTATTATTATTATTATTATTATTATTATTATTATTATTATTATTATTATTATTATTATTATTATTATTATTATTATTTCTTCCAAGAACACCTTTTTCAGAAACTCAACTTTATATTAGACGTCCTATCTTTCAGCTCGCCCACTGAAAGCTTGTATTTTAGCACTCATTTGGCCAAAAATGGGGACAATACCACTGACCAAAGTAGTGAAGATTCTTGGTTCAAGACCCTTCTAGTCCTATTTCTACACCCTGGTTTTCTCTCTTTCACTCAATCTAGACCTTAGGTATACCTAGCTATAGTTTTCACTTGTCTCGTCATATCACATTTATTATTGTTATTTTGTCGTTCATCGTGACATTTTTCTCAGATATATATATATTACCGAAATACAAAAGAAAAACATGGAGATAGGTAGAAGACATTTTGCCGCCTTTTCTTCAGCATCTGATGCAAAGTATATTATTTTCCTCAGTCCTACCTTGGGTCAGACGTATCCAACCCCCTTCCTTGTATATACAGGGATACGTATTCAGCCTCTTTCCAAACCCCACTGCGTAGTCTCATAGTACTTCAACAATGCATCATAGCTCGGCCGTAATAAAATATTGAGTTACTATGTTTTATATATATATATATATATAATATCGGAGGGAACGAAGCAAGGAATTAAGGAATGAGGTGAGGTATTGTTCTGTTGAAGATTTATCGCAAGACTTGAAGAAAAATGGGAAGATTGCGACCAAAATTTTTACACCACATTTTCCTTCACTTCTCTCTCTTATCCCTTCCTACTTCTTCGTACAGTTTTCTTTCTTTTTTCATTCTATTTTTTCTTTCTTTCTTGATTTCTTTTCTTGCTACTTTCTTGGGATTACTTTCAAAAGGAGGATGAAGGAAAAGTTTCTTCTCTGGGTTCAGTTTTTGGATGGAGAACATAGTAGTGCAAGGGAAAGAGAGAACAGTGGCGGAGGAGAATCGTTGTTGGGGGAGGAGGGCGGAGTGTTGGAATGAAAAAGAATGAGAGAATGGTAATCCATCTCTTCGCTGGATACGAAAAAAAAAGAGGGAGACATAATACTGCAGTGGTGCCTCTATCGGCCGTTTTTAGGACTTAAGGTTAGTCTAAAGGGATGAAATAGTGTCGTCAGAAAGAAGTACAATTTTACGTTCGCAGGGGGCATAGCTTTCAGTTTTTACGAAATTTACAAATATAGATGGCAGTGTTGTCGAACCCAATTTGGAAGGTTGAGTTAGAAGTTTACCTCCCCCTCTTTATTTTTTTTTCCTCGCGAAGGATGGGGCAGAGGGTGTGGGATGTCGTTTGTCTGCGACCTTCGTAGGAATTTTCTTTTTTGATACTTCCATCCCTCTAAGTAACCTGACACCACTGACCACTGTCTAGTAAGCTTGTACGGAAGAGGAGTTTGAAGCTAATCGTTCCATTTCTGGTAAAGAACGCTGAATAGCGAAAATGCGGATTGCTGAGAACACTTTTATTTCGGTATTTGCAATATATTGCTTGTCTTTTTTCACGTGATACTGGACTTGCAATGAAATACATTTGCTCAGCACAGATTTAATCAAAGATTTCACAAATGACAACTCAAATTGAACGCAAGAACCCCCAGTGGCGTATACACAACGTTATAAAGGGGAGTTCAGGCACACAAGTTCATATCGTATACCATTGATCTGTACAATGTATTAACGGGTAAAGTACAAAAATTTGAATTCTTTATCCGTCATAGGAGTTTTGAAATGCGTTACTCCTTTAAACCTTCATGTACTATCGGTGTGGAGTCATAACGCTATTTAGCGATGAAGACAATATAAATTTTCCGGAAAATTTTCATCACTGATTCCACATTTCAATACAATTATGGAAAAAACACAAAGAATTTCATTTCTCACATTAGTGATCCCACAGATTTGAGAACGTTGTTTATCAAGTGAATTCCCTTTTTTTAAATGATTTTTAGTCTTGAAACTTACTGTATTTTCAATTGAAATTTCGTTCACTAGGAAACAATCATGTATCTTTAGAATAAATTACTTATTGCATTATTTTTCTGAATCTTTTTCTTGTCAGTAATAATTCTAATTAGTATATTTTTAATAGCATGTGAAATTTCAAATTAGCATTACAAGGGGGTCCGCAGATCACTTCCCGAATGAACAGGGAGTCCGCGTTATCAGAAAGTTTAAGATTCTGGGCTAGTGCATAGATCAACATGAAAGATCGATCCTCACAGTGTATTCCCTTACTCAACATAATCTCACGTCCAGGAAATATAAGGGAAACGAGACCCGTACTTTTTATTTTTTTTTTTTTCGGATGAAGAAAACAGGTATAGTGAGATTTCTTGCTAAGTTTATTGTTATATATAAAAACTATACTCTTACATGTTAGAGAGTACAGTGAAACCTGTCAATTTGGCCACCACTCTAAGTTGGCCACCTGCTTATCTTGGCCTAGTTCGTCTTGAACCTGCATTTTCCATAAGACATTCGTTACTTACTACTCTATAAGTTGGCCACCTGTCTATCTTGGAAGTTGGCCACACTGAAGCAACGTTTATCCTATGATGATAATGATAAATTTACCTGCGTATCTTGGCCACGAAAAATACCGTTTTGTTATTTTTCTTAACTCTTTCGTATTCCCATATGAGAGGCAGATGTTCTGTATTTGTGACTGGACACAAAGAAGCATAGATTCGCACGATTTGTTCTTGGAGGTAAATGGCCAGAACGCTGCCCTCATAAAGGGGTGGTGAAGGAAGGTGTGAATAAGAAAAAGCACGTACAGGAATTCATGAAATGGTTGTACGTGTTTGTTTACCCTGTCTGTTTTGGTAAAACCATTAGCTATATCAACTCCTCTCATCAGTGGGGAGCTTTAGTAATTCGGGAAAATTCTCAAGGTTAAAACTATCCATCTCAATTGTCAACTATTGGTACCTGTCGGCTTGTCAAAAGATAGCGGAGTTTTTTAGATATGAATTCCCTCAAGATTTTCTCAAAACATCTTTTGCTCCGAGGGAAACACTTCTAGCTCATTAACAAGAGGTAGTTAACTACAAGATTAGAATGTGCATATCTGCCAAAAAGTATAAAACAAATACGTCTAGAATAAACCACCATTCAGTAACAACTGAAAATAAGTCATATAAATTACATATGAATTTCTCAATTTACAACTTAGCTTTTCTTGTTTTCAATCTGAATAACTCAGTGTGTTATAATATCAATTTCAATAAACTGCGTATATACGCTTCTATTTCATGGTTGTTTGTGTTATTGTGTTTCAATCCGAATAATCCAATGTACCAGACTAGTTTTCAGGAAGAGAAAGGTATGCACATATATTAAACATACTATAGTAATATTTTCTAGTACTGTGTATTCTTATGATTACTCTATATACATTATTTATAAGTAGCTGTCGTGCCACTGCTTATTAAAACTTTACAATCAAGTAATACTAGAAATCCTATTCTAAAAATACACAAATCACACTTATTTTCTGTAAGTTGGCCACCTGTCTAAGTTGGCCACTTTTCGATGGAACCGATGATGGCCAACATAGACAGGTTTCACTGTATATTTTTATATATGAACTCCCTTCCTATGCATTATGAGATGCAGAAAAAGATGAAAGGTGTAAATTCGATTTTTTTTGTTTGTTTATTAAGAAAGCATGTAACGTAAATACATGCAATGAAGCAATAGCGGTGGGCGTCAGTGTTGTTTTTATGGAGAAAAGAGCTGTTACAATGTATCCATTTTTTTCAAAGTAGTAATTTAGATACTATATGTCTAAGCTATGTAAACACAAAATAGTCTATAAGCTATTGCTTATATGCTTAGCATAAGCGTCTTCGGCGCAGGAGACTCGAATTTGATTCCCGGTGGGAGCTCATATGGTTTGGATTCCACTTAAGCCGTAGATTAACGCCCCCTTAAAAAAAAAAAAAAACTATGAGAAACCTCTTCCAAAATATGTACCTACATCCACCACTGCGAGTAACTTTTGACTCAAGCATCAGTTTACATCATACGATTCACCTAGTTGCGTAAAATGGAGTAATTTTTCATTTTACTTGCAATTTTGAATATATGTATGCACAGAATGATAATGCTGTTGCACGACTGTGTAAAAGTAAATGCATCAAAAACAATATATCGGTATTTTGATATGTGTATGGAGCCTCTCCCTTTTTAAATTTCGATTCAAAACCAAAATCAATCCTTTGTTATTGATAGCTTTGAAAAAAAATAGTTCGTTTCGAAACAATTCAATATATATTTACAAAATTAATTTGGCCAACTTCACACTGATCCCTCTTTTAGACTTGCAAACTATGCTGTGCATGAGGGGCGCTGTCGGTCTCTTGACAAGTATCAGAGCAAAAACAGCAAGAGATATTGTGATGCGAATTTTTGCAATCGATTCAGAATACTAAGGATAGTTGCCATCTCCTCCGTTAACTCTCTATTCAAACCGGAAGTGGTTAAAATTAGACACTTCCCGTTTCAACGTTTATCGCCATAGAACGAAAACTGTAACATACCGGTATATAGAAAAGCGGTATTTTGAAAACTATTTATCGTTTTAAGAGTAAGTTCCACTTGCTTCGTTAACTCTCTTTTAGTACTGGGAGTGATTCAAATTAGCTATCTCCGGTTTAGGTTTCAACTTTTTCACCATAGAACGAAAATGGTAACAGATAGCAAGAGACAGTTTTTACAAACAATTCAGCGTCTCAAGACAATATAATATGACTATCCACAACACTACCAAAACAAGAAGTGGTTCAAATTTACTATCATTTCCGGTTTCATTGTTTAAGACCATTAACTTATGTCGGTAATAGATAGCCAAAAGTTTTTTTTTTTTTTTTTTTTTTTTTTTTTTTTTTTTTTTTTTTGTAAACGATTGAGCGTCTCAAGACGACATGTTATGACTATCCACAAACTCTACAGAAACCGAAATTGACTAAAATATACTATTACTTCTGGTTTCAGTACTGTCCGGCGAAAACTGTAAATGCTATCAAGATGTGGTTTTTAGCAATTGATTCAGTGTCCCAAAAATAGGTTTGATTTTCTTCCTTAGGCCTCTATTCAATCCGAAAGTGGTTGGAATAAACGATTTTTAGTTTCAACCTTTATCGACATAGAATAAAAACGATAAGTGACAGCGACTAATGGCTTTTTGATATAAATTCAGCGTCCGAGTAACAGGTTCTATCTTTGATCTTATTACTCTATTGCAACAAGTACTTACAGATGCACTACTTCATGTTTGAGTATTCAATTCACATAGTTTGGAAGTCTTAGTTCCACACTGTGAAACGATATTCACTTATTTTCAAAATTTCGATTCAAGGCCCAAGCATATCTTTATATATATATATATATATTAGAGACCGGGCCGGGCTTGGGCGGGCCGACTCTGCTATTTCTTTGGGCCGGGCCGGGCTTGGGCGGGCCGACACTGTTATTTCTTTGGGCCGGGCCGGGCTTGGGCTGGCCGACACTGATTTCCCTTCAAGTCGGTCCGGGCTGGGGCCGATCAACTGCAATTCTTTAATAATTATTGACTTTCGTTAAACGATAATTGGAATAGAGCCAAACGCTGAAGAAGTGTGCCCGTGAAAAATGTTACAAAGAATGCAATAGCAATTTACAGTTTGTGTTGCTTAGCGGCTCCACTTTCACTATAGAGGATTGCAGGCATTATGCGGTAAATTGAGCTCTGACCTTGACCTTCACTGAACTCAAAATATAACAAGAAGGGGTGGGAATGTTTTGCCAGTCGCTAAACAATATTGTCATCTTCACTTTATGCTAAAAATCAATTAAGTTAGAGTTTTGTTACAGGGAATGGAATTTTTGTTCTCTCGATGACAGGCAAAGTTCTAGGAGGCAATGGTACTATTCGGGAGGCAAGCGTCAGGTTGTGAACCAGAGTTTAGAAAATGTTTGAGGGTGAGGTCAAATTTAGTACTAAATTTTGAGAAAGATTGGGGCTCGAGCTAAGTTTTTTTTAAAAATTTATCGGGCCGGGGTCGGGCCAAAAACTTAAAATTTATCGGGCCCGGGCCGGGCTTGGGCCAAGAATTTTAAAAAACTTATCGGGCCGGGCCGGGCTCGGGCCGAAAATCTTCAAAACTTTTCGGGCCCGGGCTGGGCCGGGCCTAGGTACGTTCGGGCTGGATTGGGCTCGGGTCGAAAAATTCGGCCCGTGCAGGTCTCTAATATATATATATATATATATATATATATATATATATATATATATATATATATATATATATATAAATGTGTGTGTGTCTGTATAAAGTATCTATATACATATGTATTATGTAAAAATTTATTTTTATATTTTTCAAACAAACGATGGCTTTAGATTTTGAATTCGCCGAGTCGAGACGGCATTTTCTTCATATGAGTAGAGACAGACTTAAATTTCGACTTGTGTTGTGCGCGTTCCTAGTTTTGAATCAAATTTTTGAAAATTGAGGATAGGGTGAAGTATGAGCTTTATTTTTTAAATATTTCGTTTTTGTTGGTGAAATAAATTATTTCTTCAAAAGAACCAATCACAAATAGAATACAAATGATTGATTTTGGCTTTGAATCGAAATTTATTAGGGGACAATTTCACACATGTGCATCTGACGTATTTCTAATTGTTTTGAGTGCTTTAACATATTTTAATGTGTTATAAAATTTGCTAGGGATGCGCACGAGACAAGATTTTTGGCTGTTTCGTTTCGAAAATGTGCTGTAAAAGTGATGTCTCGACTCGAATTTTGTCAGGAAAATTCTGTCTCGACTCGTCTCGTGCGCATCCCTAAAATTTGCACTGCCTATTGATTTTTGCCAGTCATCAACCGTTGCCAAACTACTTCTGTTAACTATCGAAAGTTAGTTTCGACAATGCTGTATAACAGCGTTTCCCAACCTTTTTCAACTTGCGGCACACTACGGGTCTAACTTGAATTCTCGCGGCACACTCATAGGTATTATTATTATTATTATTATTATTATTTGTAAATAGAAAATACCGTCGTATTTGGTTTCTTTGATTACTGATCTCCTTCTCACAAAGAATAAAGCTCGATCACTGGTTTTCCTCCATCGTAAATCATTATACTTACTTTTCATTCAAATTAAAAAATAGAAAACAATTCCAATGAAATATAGAACTCAGTCTTTTAAAAAATACACTTTCTTTTTCGAAGAATGTATCCAACCTGTCACAAGGAAGATCACTAAATTACGAACGAACAAACAAATCTCTTGTACTTTTAAACAGAATTGCGGTAATTTGTATGTGTTTGCTTTGTCGAAAGGATATAATGAGATTTTAAAATTTCAAGTTACGAAATAATCTGTAACAATAAAGAAACAATAATGGTCATAACAGTGATAATTAATACTTTTTTCAACATTAAAAATGAACAGATAAGTAACACAGTGTGAAACTTATAATTTATTAACATGGTTAACATACGTCACAATTTTAAATATTAATAAAATTCTGTTTTCGAAATACAATCTATGTAGTAATAATGTATGTAAAATAATATATTACAATTACAGTATTTTTTCATTGTAGAGGTTCATAATAATGTGAAATTTAAATACACATATTTCCTGTCTTGTAATTAGGTTCCTATATAATTAATAATTTTGTTTTCATTTTCTCGCGGCACACCAGCGGCCCATTCGCGGCACACCAGTGTGCCGCGGCACACCAGTTGGGAAACGCTGCTGTATAATATGGCTAGTTTCTACTATGCTGTTGTATAATCGTTATTCCAAAATGATGAATCAACTTACTTGAAGCAGCATATGATATGAAGAAGTGTCATAATTTTAGTAACGTCGGGAACATATAACGCACTCTAATTTTTCAGAATTGAAATGGTAACAAAATGTTCGGCTTCTATTACGGCCAATACGAGCCGTAATATCATAATGCGAGCTTGAGTTGTATATGATGAAAAAGCACAGATCAGGTAGAGAACGTCACTTGTTTTCTATATTTAATAACAAAGGTAATTATTGACAGCACACAAATTTGATTATCGCGGGTTCAGAAACCACAATAATTCTGTGGTAGAAATTCTACTTTGAAGACCAAGCCAAATAACGAGTTTGATACTAGACAGTGTATTTAAACATCGTTTGTTTGGAGAATGCGAGAACGAGTCTATATGAGACGTGTGGCTACATGCTTATCTGCATCCTAACTAGTGCTGTGCGATATTTCGATATATTGATCCATCCATAAGATATTTTCGAATATCTAAACATCAATACCGAAATATTTACGAATCAATGTTTTCGGTATTTGATATTTTCAATATTCATTTTTTTTTGGGGGGGGGTATTTCAATATCTTTCCATATTTCTGTTTTTCGTTTTTCTTATAACATGTTTGATGTTGCCATATAGATAGTCTACCACTGATGGAATAGGTCACGAATTTCGTGTAACATGACTCGGAAGAGAGACTGCAATCAGATCCAGAAAGACCCATGACTGAGAAACCACGACCAATCATCCGCAGTGACCCGATGATTCGATAGAACCCAGAGATGGAAAGTCATATACATGAGAAGTGTGTGTGAGGCTACTAACGCAGTTCTAACAAACCTGATTCTCTCCTCTCTCATCGCCTTTCCACTAAATATAATTTTATTTTACGCTTGCTTGCTTCCTTGTGTCAAGCGTTACACTGAAAGATAACTACAACGCTTATAAGGGTACCAACATTCAAAATCGCAAAGAAAAGATAAGTTACATGTTTGTCTTATGAGAGATCGTTAATGTTTAATCGACCTGTAAAGCTTCTTGTTTAGAACATAAAAAATACCGCTGAGGTTAATCAGTTTTTGTTAATTCTTTTTTGTTATAGGCTATAATCAAAAACCGCATGCTTGAAGACGAATAAACATGAAATTATATTTGAAATATTCAAAACATGGTATCTTGATTAAGAAATGTCACATCAAGTATCGGGCAAATTAATGTTCTAACTCAAGCAGTGAACATCATTAATGAAGTATAAATAAAATTTTTGCAGTAATTCTGCAGAGCTATTTCGGTTGCTCCTCAGTCACCAGGTGTATCTGAGTTTCCGGATATGATTTGGTGTCCGGGTTCGTTCAGTCACCGAATCAGACCGAGTCTGATAAGCGAACCCGGACCCGGATGACTCAGACAAAAGTCGAGACCCAAGTGGCCCATGTCCCATTCCATCACTGTTATATGCATAATCGAATAGTCCAATTTCTCAGTAATGCTTTAATTCAACAACACTTTTGGTTGCTTTCTGGATAATTTTTACTTTCCAGTAACGATAAGAGAAGAAAACATGGTGACTGTAATGGAAGTGAATGATCATGATAGAATTGGCGGAATGAGAATGTTTTTGGAAATGGAAAAGCCCCGAGAAAACTGCGGCTACAGTGTTTTCCACCACAAATTTGCGTTGGCGGGATCAAACCAGGGATGTCTGACACTAGAGGTGAGGGCTCTACCAGTGACCCATCGTATCGTCCTCCAAGCGACAAAGATTGATTGAAATTGGAAGTGATTACTTATCTTATTAAAATCTTATATCTCAGTCTCTAAGCGTCTATATAGTTGGGAAAGTGAACAGATTCTTATACGAACAATACTCGAACAAAGAAAGGGCTTGGAAATTCAAAAGTGGAGAAGAGTAAAACATTTATTTTAGTTTGTCTTTTGATAGTAAATGCACAAATTTGACATGTGTCCTCAAACGAGCACATACAACGCACAAAGGGACTACGATAAAAAGAGACGATTAAAAAAAATTGATGAGGCTAAGTACACTTCGAGAAATAAATGCATTTCATTCATTGTCAATTGCGAGTAATCTTGGGAAGATTAATAAATTAACTGATGATGCTTTTGAATACAAATAATCGTGTTTGAGGAAATTTCAGAAATATAATTAATAACTTTTTTAAATTAAAGATAACAAGCAAGTGTAAACAATCCTTGGTTTAGTTTTATTTATTTATTTAGTTAAATATGTTTACATAATTTCATAAGATCAGTATAGCGGTGTAAAGACAAAATAACTCGAAGGTTTTTTGCTATCAGAGGTGAGCGGTTTATCCAATCTAATCCAGTCCATTTACATAAGTTTTATGGATGCAGTAATAAGACATTGAAACAATATTGTTTCCCCTCAACAACACGCGGTGAGTTGTCATAGCATGTAGCTGCATTTGCTCGCTTGAAAACCGTATTCATTGTATTTATCAAATTTGAAACCAAAATTTTCTAATCGCAGTTTCAGTTACATAATTATTCTAAATTGTTCATAAATGTTCCTGAGAAACCTTTGAGTGATTGGTATTTGTTTCCACATATAATGTGTAACAGAAAGGTGCGTGTGAATGTATAGTTATATTGTGTGTGTGTGTGTGTGTGTTTGGTGTTTAGAGAGAAACTCACAAGACGGTCGTGTCCAGTGTCTTCAGAAGGATGTCCCTCCCCTCAAGGACAGTGAAACGAATTGGAGGGAGAAACGAAATTGGACACTTGGAAAGAAAACAGATGTGAAAGAACGAGGGGGAAAACTGTGGGTTCGGTTAAACTGAACATGTCCATTATTATAATACCCAGAATAACCAAAACATTTTGCATAAATTAAGTTGGTTCACAACAATGGTTGGTTTACAAACTTACAACAATGGAAAGAATAAATTGTAGTAAAATTTTTCATATAAAAATTCATAGATCACTTGGTCCTGTACTAAATGACGGAATTTCAGAGACCTAGAACAAGCGATGACGCGAGAGGTATCTAATTCCTCTACAACAATTAAAAGCTTACAACAATGGAAAGAACAAAATATCGAAAAATGATTACGTTATGAATCATACACTACATTATGGTATACCAAATGCCGAAATTTCAGAATCTTAGAATAAATGAGAACGGGAAAAGCATTGGATTCCTTCAACAATCAAAAGCTTACAACAATGGAAAGAACAAAATGCTGTAAAATTTTCGCCTTGAGTTTCATATATTACTTCATTTTGTACTCAGTGACAGAATTTCATCGTCCTTGTGCAAACGATAACGGGAAAGGGATCAGATTTCTCCACAACAATTAAAAGGTTACAACAATGGGAACGGAAATACATAATACAATTTTCGCCTTCATATTCATACATTACTACATTCTTTGCTAAATGCTAGAATTTCAAAGTCTTAGAACAAGCAGTAACGCGAGAAGCATTGGATTACTCTCCAACAATTAAAAGCTTACAACAATGGAAAGAACAAAATTACGAAAAAATTTCAACTTGTGATTCATACATTAGGTCACGCTATACTAAATGCCAGAATTTCAGTGTCCTAGAACAAATGATAACGGGAGAAGTATAGGATTTCTCTGCAACAATTACAAGCTTGCAACAATGGAAAGAACAAAATTTCGAAAAATTGTCACCTTGGAACCTATAGACTACATCATGCTGTACTAAATACCAAAATTCCAGAGTCCTAGAACAAATGGTAAGGGGAGAGGCATTGAATTCCTCTGCAACAATTAGTTGAACTCAACAATGAACGAGTCAACAATTCGAAAATCTGCACGGAACAATTGCTGCGTATAGTCATTATCTTCAAACAGACTGACAGTGAAGAACATAGTTCAGTATTTGTAAAAGTTATTAGTCATTTTTGTGAATATTAATTAACATTGAAAAGATAGGGCGATAGCAACGCCATCTCTTATCACAGAAACAAACTTTTTGTGGCTTTAGACCATCCTTAAAAGATCTCGCTTTGCTTCTTCTTCGCCCTCTCCTCAAGCGTCCCTTGGTGTGTCGTCTTCTCTTCTCTCACCAGGATAGGGCATTATCCTGTAATTGTTGGCTGTAATAACGATTATTATAATAGCGATTACTGTCATCTCAATACCGAAGATATCTTAACTTCACAAGCAGACAACAATGCTCGGCAGAAAAGTGCATTCATCCCTTCTGCCTCTATTAATTCTAGGGTTACTAGCTTTGGAATAAGGTGCAAATTTGCAAAATCAGTTGCCTTACTTTTAAACAGTGTTTTATGTACTTCTGTATCAGATTTAAACAAATCGATCTGTTTGCGTGAAAAAAAGAGAGAAAAAAATACAACAAATGTTCCCTATTGGTTTGGTATTATGTGACAGACCTATTGAAAAATATAATTTTCAGTAGACAGGGCGCTTTTTTCAAAACAAACTTTCAAACAATGCTCTGCATAAGCATGGAACATATTACATACTGTCTGTCGACACGTATTAGAGCAAAAACGGTAAATCGTAGTGATATAGTTATTCGAGGGGCGTTCAAATCTATTCAGGACTCTTTTTTTTCTTTTCTTTTCTTTTACAGGTTTCAAATCAAATCCCATGAGGGGGCACAGTGTCTCAGTGGTAGAGCGCTTACTTTTGGTGCATGGGGCCCTAGTTCGATCCCGGCCAAGTAAATTTGTAGTGGTCAACAATCTGTCCGAGAATTTTCTCGGGGTTCTCTTGTTTCCTCCCACTTTCCCATTCCTAAAATTTTTTCATTATCATTCACTAGCTTTAATCATCGTCTCCCTTAGCATAAAGAACATAATCATGGGACATTAAACTCAAAGATTTCATTTCATTTCGAATCCCAGGATGGAGGTAGTGCATTCAGTAAAAACTAGTAACTGAGTCTTGCTACTTGTATGCAGTACTCATTCGAATCCCAGTCCGAAGACCGTTAGTCTTCAAAATGGCGGAAAATAGTGTGAACGTGTACAGGGAACAGCATGTGATGATTGAGTTTTTAATGAAGAGGGACAAAAAAAATCGTCGTTTTTTAATGAAGAAGGGCATAAAACCATCGTTTTTAATGAGGAGGGGCATAAAACCATCTGAAATTTACAGAAGACTTCAGTCACAGTACAGTGATGAGATACTCAGTCCACAGTCCACAGTGCAACCACTTCAAAAATGGCCTGTACATCTCTGACTGATGATTCCGATCGTGGTGGTTCCCAGCCTACAACAGTCATTCCTAGGAACGTGTAACGCACTGAATAGGTTCTCATTGAGATTCGTTGCATTTGCATAACCTGTCATTAATCTACTAAGATCTGTAATCTCTTGTTAGGAACAGTAAACAATGTAGCGATTTACCATTCACTCGCGTTTGCTTAACCACATCCCCATGGGCGGAGTTAGGAATTATCTCCTGGGGAGGCAGACCTTCTGTCGGCTGGAAGGGGGGCATTTTTATCTTTTGTCACAAAGTTGGGGGCAATGCCCCCCCCAAAGTTCCGCCTATGCACATCCCCCTTAGTATATGCCAACACAATCTTCGTTTCTTCGACAACCTGCACGCCATCGACTGTGTCCCATACTTTAGTTAAGAGCGTTCAAAGGCACTTACTTCCATTCAAGCATGCACAATCTATAATTTAACAATAGGCACTATATTATTTCAACAATGTATGTTTTCACATCAATACATAAGCATATTATTTTTCCATGGATAAATTAAAAAAAAAAAAAAAAAAAAAGATTCCACATACCATGGATAGATGTTAGAAGAGTATTTCAGTCAGCAAGCTTAGTTTTAATCAGGTATTTATAGAATTATATAAATTATATATATTTACTCCAATACGTATATAGGTATATAGTAGCATTTCTTTGCTAAATTTTTCTAATGAAATATTCAATAAGCAAAGACTGGGTTCTGTTGTAACTATAAGGTAACCAAATCCGGGTTCGATTCCTGACAGAAGTTTGTGTGTTCAGATTATAAGTAGATCCGTCTCATATAGCCTACTCTCTATTTCTTTATACTTTTAAACAGCAACAAACAAAACTGTTTGTATCCTTGCACTGTTCAATACATGATTTTCGAGTGATGTCCCTTCGCTTCCACTTATATGCTTACGAGAGGGAAAGTTTTACGTGCTTTTCCACGTGTTTGGGTCATGTACAGAACATGCAAACCTTGAAAGTTTTTTTCTCAGCAACCAATCATTATAGTGATCAATACGTTTTGTACAGGTGTCTTTCATTAGTACGTAAGGCTCATTCCGCATGTCACTTGCGGAAGTAGGAGTGGCTCCATCACGGTGTAATTAAAATACCCCTAATTTTACAGTAATTATGTGATATCTTCAAATAGATAAAATAAAATTGAAAACTGGAACATTAACTTGCTAGACAATATTGTGTATATGATGAGGTACCATTATCGCTACTCACTTATCTGCTTTCGATTTCCATCCATTTAGAAAATCGGCATTTATTTTCGCGCTTATAAATGGCTGCAAACAGAAAGCTACTAGGTGACTCGTGATAACGGTACCTCATACAAAATAATATTGTCTAGCGCGCTCTTGTTCCACATTTCGATTAGATGTTATCTATTGGCAGATATTACATAATTACTGTAAAATTAGAGGCATTTTAATTTCACAGTGATTTGGGCCTCTTAAAAGCAAAATACGATTGACTCCGTGACAAAGTTTATCATCGTGCATTTTTTATACGCAATACTTGATTATTTCATTATAAGCATACTTGATTGCACTATTATCATGTAATTTCTATTGTTGTTAATTCTTTTTCTTATAGTGCGTTACTTTTCTATGGTACGAAGACTTCCTGGTTCGATACTTTGACGTGTGAGTTCGTCCTGTACAGCATCGTGTCCATGAATTTTCTTCGGATTTTCTCATTTCCGTTTCCTTCTACATTATCATTCTACCAATTCTTTAGTAATCATTTACTTTCCTTAATCTTGTCTTCTCAGCCTATAGGACATAGTACAGTATATTGAAATTTTCATTTATTTTTTTTAAATATTTATTAAAAGCAGTTGTTTGGTTAACAAAACCTTTTTTATACTGGTATATTTTATCCTGCTTGTCCGCGTGTCCGGCAGGGAGACATAAAATCTCAAATACTATTTAATGTACCGGTATCATCATAAATCTTAGCCTGTATGTTGAGCGTTAGAAGATAGAAATCATTTTCGTTAATGGAGGTGATATTGACACCAGAAGTGATAGAGATCAATCCCTTCCGTTTTTAACGTTGATTATAGAATAAAACTTTAATATATAGGCATTAGCTGTTTTCTGTAATTAGTTACGCGTCGTAAGAATATATTCCGTTGAGTTGAGTTGATTTTAATTTTAACGTCCCGTTCAGCAGCGAGGCTATATGAGACGTGAACCTGCTGATTAAAGTGGAATCCGAACCACATGAGCTCCCGCCGGGAATCGAACCCGGGTCTCCCACGCCAAAGGCGCGTACGCCAAGAGAATATATTCCATTTCCATTCAAATATCTCTACTAGACCCGGAAGTGCTAGGAACCTACTATAACTTCCGCTTTCAAGAATGATTGAGAAATTTATTACATCATATAAACAAAACTACTAAACCACTGTTAAATGTTAAATATTTAACTGAATTCTCCTCATGTCTCTTATTAACATTCGGAGACTATAAAGGTAATTCATATATCTCTGGGAATTCACACTTAGAAGTCAAGTATACGAAATTTACAGTGGTTATGTTTTCAGATGACGAAATTTACAGTGATTCAGCTTCCCTTTATTGATTGATTCCAGCCTCTAACTAGGGATGCGCACGAGTTGAGTCGAGACAGGATTTTCCTGACAAAATTCGAGTCGAGACACAGCTCTTCCAATAGAAAAATATACGTTTTTCGAGTCGAGACATCACTTCTACACCACATTTTCGAGACGAGACAGCCTCAAATATTGTCTCGTGCGCATCCCTACCTCTAACAACGGGAATTAAATGTCCATAGTAGCTTTCCTAGGAAGTCTAAAAGGAAACTCGGATAATCGTTATGAAAGCTATCATGGATATTTTATTTCGTTATAAACTATAGTGATCGCACGGAGTGATGAAGTTTAACCTAGGTCTACCAATTTCAACCACTCAATAGAACGCCACAGTGTGTCCCGGTCGTCAACCTCTTACACATGAAGTTTTTCCAGACTCGTTTCTCGCGGTTTACGGAGAACATCTCCCGAGGGTACAGGGTATAGCCTCTAAGTTTCGGTTTGTTTATTTTCTTGTTATTGTTGTTGTCCTTGTTCTATACTTATGCTATTATTGTTGCTATCTTTTTCTTAGAATTATTATTATTTTTCGTGCTATAGTTCTTTAAGTGTTGTTTTTTTTCGCTCCTTTGTCATTTCTTTTAAGTTGAGCAACATTGTTGTTACATTTCTGTTGTTTAACGTTTTCTCAACTTTGCGTTAAGAAGACAGCTCCACGAATCGTACCGAATCCTTCCGATACATCAAACGTGAGACGAAGCAATTCTATCATAGGTGTAGAAAGTTCAGGCTTCACGGGTCAGCGCGATCACTATAGCCTTATGAATATGTGTAAATACTCCAGATGGGTTGATTATACCGTCTTTTATTGTCTTATTACCCAATCATTAATATGTATTGAAATCAAATAATTTGTACGAAAGTTATCGTGAAGAATTCTTTGGGCCTTATGCAGAATCGTTCTGCCTCGTGATTAGTACCATACTAAAAGAGATCGACTAACATATGTTTCCTGCAGTAATTAGGCCTTTAGTATGACGCTAATCATACGTCAAAACGACTCT
Organism: Thermobia domestica; assembly: GCF_964235325.1. Taxonomy (NCBI): domain Eukaryota; kingdom Metazoa; phylum Arthropoda; class Insecta; order Zygentoma; family Lepismatidae; genus Thermobia; species Thermobia domestica. The sequence continues at coordinate 379,274,149 of NC_137455.1, read as the reverse complement.
GCATAAGGCGGTTTATGTTTAGGAGCGAACTAGAGCTGCCCAGGAGACGAAACGTGATAGAGACGAGACAGAACTCTTCGAAAAAAATATAGATTCTGAGAGGAGCTCCTTCATGGTTAAGCGGTTAGCATACGCGCTTTTGTCGTGGGAGACCCGGGTTCGATTCTCCAGTGGGAGCTCATATAAGTTTGATGACACCCATTCGAGACGAGACAATCTTAAGTCCTGTCAACCTAGAGTCAACTATCAATTTAAGGGTTCCTTTTACCCCTTAATAATTCTTCACTGATTTCTATCCCCCCGAACTACCTCGTGGCCAAGCGGTTTGCGTACACGCCTTTTGATTCCCGGCGGGATTTCATGTGGTTCAGATTCCACATTAATCTGTAGATTCACGTCTCATATAGGTTTGCTGCTGAAAAGAACCCTACAATCAAATCAAACCAAAATGCAATCCTCCCACCAAAAAGTAAGGTTATTTAGTACATATAAAAGAAAGCACACGCAACAAATTTTATTAAAATCGGACAAGTTTTACAGAAATTATCGTTGAACACTATGCAGATGAACAGATACATAAATGCATGTTTACTATAAAGGTAGGAGCTTGCAATAAATGCCATTCAAAACATATTTAAAAGTTGTTCAAAACATATTTTAAATTCCTTAAAACCCTCTCCATAAGTCGCTATCTGAGCTGTAAGAAGACAATCTATATGGATAAAGCATGGGATAGTTTCCGCTGAAGGAACGACCTACCCTGATCCCCACGAACCGATCTCCTGTTTTCCAGTTGAGCGGAAAGAGAGAAGCTCTGGATTCCAAAGGACGTGTCCAGCCTACAGCGTTCTCCAGCTAAGCGCGCCACTTCATTGGTTCAAATAGTTTTTGGGCCTGAGGGAAACAGAAGACTGTGTTGCGTTGCAGCCACAGGGAACTGTCAGTATTCAGGGCTTGAATAGAAAAAAAAGACTTTGTAGATTGTGTTGCAGATAGGATTGACCACAGAGAAGTGTTGTAAGGAACGGGTTTCGGAATAATAATAATGTTAAAAAAAAAAAAAACCGGCACACCATAGATAGACTCTCATAGTACTGTTTATTTATTTATCTTGGTTGGTTGTTAGAAGGCGGTCTTCTTTGGTTATTGTAAAGAAAACCCATTGTTTTACATGAAATGGAAACAGATTTAGTTCCTTTCAAAATGCAAACATTTCATTCTCATGAAGTACACTGATATATACAGGGTGTAACTGAAATATTTGCAAGAAGTGGCCATTTTATATCAGTGGGGTCGCCAAAGTTTTAGCGTAGGGGCTTCAGTGGATGTGATTTTAGCTTCAGCGGTGAGTTGAGTTTATTTTTGAGTTTGGAGAATATTTTTGGTTCTGTTTTTAACAAAACAATAATAATAATAATAATAATGAATATTTTAAGTTTAACGTCCCACGATTATGTTCTTTAGGCTAAGGGAGACGGATGATTAAGGCAAGTGAATGATGATGGAAGAATTGGTAGAATGAGAATATTGGAGAAAACGGGAGTACCCGAGAAAACCCTCGGACATGATGTTGTCCACCACAAACTTACTTGACCGAAGAACGAACCAGAGATCCCACACCCCAGAGGTAAGAGCTCTACCACTGAGCCACCGTGCCCCTTAATAATAGTAATAATAATAGTAGTAGTTTAACATCCATTTTTAATACTGCTGCTGTATGAAATGTCGTCTTACGGTTTATTAATTGATTAGTTTTTAAATCATTTGCCAGCAACGTGGCTAATCTAGGACAATTCCTGCAGTTTTAAAGTGGGAACTCAAGCACTATATACGTCCGACGCTCTCCTACCGGGGATTGAAGCCAGCACCTCGTGCAGCAAAGCCACTTACAGTTCAACATGTGATTTAAGTTGAATTTCTACTCGGAGTCAAATCTTTGACTCCCTCACAAAGGCAGGTACATGAATCAATTAATTACGAGGAGTCTTAAATGAGAAAATTTATCCCCTCTCCTCCATCATTGACAATGTCAATATCCATGCATATTGTTTTGTGCTCCAGGGTTAGCCGAATGGCTAGCGCGCGTGCGCGTCATGCGCGTAATTCCAGATTCGATACATAACAATATAACATAATTTTAATATTTACTGCATTGTTACCAAGTTACGACATTTCCCTATAAGTTTAGAGGGAAATTTTGTCTCAGGGAGTCATTTGAAGGGTTCCACCAATTCTTACAAGGGACATCACCCAATTGTCCGGCTCCGATTTTAATGAAATTTTTGTTGCTGATAGAGGACATGTATTCATTACTTGTGATGACAGAAATTTTTGCCATCGTGCATGTTTTCTATTTTTTAATAATTTTTAAAGGTTGTGATGTGGTTAATAGAGATTACTGCAGAAGTCCCTTACTACCCTTTGTAAACGGAGTGTTAATGAAAGAACAACCATGTAGATACGTATAGGGCTTAGGGGGAAGTCGTATGGTACGTATGACCTTGACGGCAGCCATCTTGAAATCCGCCATTTTGAATTAAGGTCAAGTTTTTTAAATGGGAATAGGGTAATATGATACATAATTTCGGGCTAGAATTTAATCAGAAAGACAATGGTGAAGTTAGTTTTAAGATGCGCTCATTTGGTGAAAGGTTACAGGCATATTAATTGTTTATACTTACTATGTGCGTAAGTCCCTTATCTCCGCTTCTAACCCACGTATTAATGATAATAAGTGGATAAAGGTTTCGGTAATACATATTATGCCTAGAGGGAAGTAGTACGATAAGAGTATCATTGACGGCAGCCATCTTGAAATCCGCCATTTTGAATTAAAGTGAAGTTTTGAAAACTGAAAACCATAGCATGTGGCACCAAATTTTAATAGTAAATTTTCCCCAAAAGCCAATGGTATGCTTATTTTTGTTCTATAGTTAACCAGTATGAATTTATGACTCTTCTAATTTGCACGAAACGTCCATTATTCGATCTTCCAAATTGGCAACACTCCTAATTTTCATCGCATGTTTTAAGATTCCAACTGGCACTTTGCAGTTGTTTCCATGGCTCATGTTTTCTAAATTTATTACATTTTTTTAAGCGTTGCGATTTGTCAGTTCATGAATAGTGTTGGGATAAGCATCCAGCAATCTTTCTGAATTTTGAAGACTTGCCATGTAATTATTAATTTCCTAGGCAGTGTAATTATTTATTTTATCCCAGAGTACATGAGGAACCTATGGACCTATGTGATGTAAAGAAATACAAATGAAATTATAAGAAATTTGTGTAACACGAACTCACAATTATGCGCAAACGACAAACAGTATTTTTTTTAATAAATACAACTTTACAACTTTAAAGGAACAGCAGCAATGATAGAAAATATCAAACAGGCATAATATTACTATTTCCAACACACTGTTTGTACCATGAACAAAATATGAAAACTGGTAACTTGTTTATAAAAAGGTGTAACTTAATCGAGTTCCCGATCAATACTGATTATAAATCTTACAAACATGAACCATCGACAACAATCACTAGAAAACGAATGACTTTTTTGTCTGACTAGCTAAAATATTGCTAGAAAATAAATAAATAAATAAATAAATAAATAAATAAAGATACAATAAACAAATAAATATAAAACAAAACAAAAGACCATTGATTTACCCAACAATCATATTTCGTTTCCTTTTTTGAAGTGAATTTTCAACTTATTTCTCGTCTCATCTACTATCCATTATAAGCTACGTCTCCGGTATTACCTGAATGCAAAGTTGGAGTTCTTTCATGTCAGTAAACGAGTTTTTGAATTTCAGGTATAGGAAATAAATAATTACATTGCCTATGAAATTAATAATTACATGGCAAGTCTTCAAAATTCAGAAAGATTGCGGGATGCTTATCCCAACACTATTCATGAACTGACAAATCGCAACTCTTAAAAAATGTAATAAATTTAGAAAACATGAGCCATGGAAACAATTGCAAAGTGCCAGTTCGAATCTTAAAACATGCGGTGAAAATTAGGAGTGTTGTCAGTTTGAAAGATCGAATAATGGACGTTTTGTGCAAATTAGAAGAGTCATAAATTCATACTGGTTAACTATAGAACAAAAATAAGCATACCATTGGCTTTTGGGGAAAATTTACTATTAAAATGAGGTGTCACATGCTATGGTTTCCATTTTTCAAAACTTCACTTTAATTCAAAATGGCGGATTTCAAGATGGCTGCCGTCAATGATACCCTTATCGTACCACTTCCCTCTAGGCATAATATGTATTACCGAAACCTTTATCCACTTATTATCATTAATACGTGGGTTGGAAGCGGAGATAAGGGACTTACGCACATAGTAAGTATAAACAATTAATATGCCTGTAACTTTTCACGAAATGAGCGCATCTTAAAACTAACTTCACCATTGTCTTTCTGATTAAATTCTAGCCTGAAATTACGTATCATATTACCCTATTCCCATTTAAAAAACTTGACCTTAATTCAAAATGGCGGATTTCAAGATGGCTGCCGTCAAGGTCATACGTACCATACGACTTCCCCCTAGGCCCTATACGTATCTACATGGTTGTTCTCTCATTAATACTCCGTTTACAAAGGGTAGTAAGGGACTTCTGCAGTAATCTCTATTAACCACATCACAACCTTTTAAAAATTGTTAAAAAATAGAAAAATGCACGATGGCAAAAATTTCTGTCATCACAAGTAATGAATACATGTCCTCTATCAGCAATAAAAATTTCATTGAAATCGGAGCCGGACAATTGGGTGATGTCCCTTGTTAGTGCATTATCTGAGGGGATTTTCTATAATCTTTTCTTAAGTTACTATCCGTTTTGAGTCTCTCACAGCCCTCCAATTATCTAAGAACCAGTTCTCTCTAGCCCAGCTTTCGCTTCCTCTTTATCGGGCACACTGTGGCTTAGTGGTAGATTCATACATCTGGTGTGTGGGGTGTCTGATCACGTAAATTTGTGGTGGACAACCTCGTGTCCGTGGGTTTTCACGAGTTACTCCTGTTTCCTCCTACACTATCACCCCACCAATTCTTCCATCTTCATTCACTTGCCTTAATCATCCGTCTCCCTTATCCTAACAGCCATAAGCGTGGGACGTTAAACTGAAAGATTTCATTCCATTTTCTTTATTCCCTGACAAATAATATACTTATCTTACTATATAGTTATCTTACTAGAAAAATCTCTTTCAAACCGGGACTTAGGACTTAAATACATTTTAAAATTTAGATTTTTAAAAATTAAATTTGACGGGATTTTAAGATAATATTGAAGGGAAACACCTTTCGCAGGTTGGCTTCTCTGTTCGCTCAGCATTTTATGTACGTTTGAGGAGCTTCTTGAATTAAGAGTCAGCGGATTCCGGTCTAGAAAGTCAGAAATAATAACGATTAGAGCGTTGTGCTGATCACATATCATCTGGTCGACCATAGCTTTTTATGGTCTCTAACGTCAGGGAATATAGCTTTAGTGTATTCTTTGCACATTGGTTACTAAAATTTTACATTGAACACTGTTTTAATCCTCGCCGCTCAGGGCTCGTGAGTTCGAATCTTACTAAAGAGCATGGTCATTTTTAATCGTCTTCAAAATTTATGAGTTCTTGTCCCTGGCGTGGTAAATTAAATAGAATTTTAAATACGAGTTATTAAAAGACTATAGATAGCACATGTTTAATTTGCAAAATAGCTAGCTTGTGCGACTTGCCGACTTTGGTTTCATGTGGTCCCAGGTTCTATTCTTGGTATCCCAGGTTGACATCTCTGTATTACGGAGTATTTGGATTCCGCTTTAAGAGGAATAATCACTGCGAAATTAAAATACCTCTAATTTTACAGTAAATATGTAATATCTTCAAATAGATAAAATATAACCGAAATGTGGAACAAGAGCGCACTAGACAATATTATTTTGCATGAGCTACCGTTATCACGAGTCACCTAGTAGATTTCTGTTTGCAGCTATTTAGAAACGAAAAAATAAATACCGATTTTTTAAATGGTTGCAAATCGAAAGTAGATAATTGAGTCGTGATAACGGTATCTCATGTAAAATAATATTGTCTAGCGCGCTCTTGTTCCACATTTCTATTATATTTTATCTATTTGAAGATATTATATAATTACTGTAAAATTAGCGATATTTTAATTTCGCAGTGATTAGGCCAATGCTGAAAGGTGTCAGCGACAATCAAGAAACAAACAACAGACTTTTTATCCCTGAATCCCTAATATAAGCTGAGGTAACCAAGATTTGAACCAGGAACCTCTCAACTACATTGTAACCAAATACCCTTGCAAACATAGCATAGCCATCATCAGTATGCATTTGTAGTAGTAAATAATTTTATTGTCCCGAACACGGTACTTGTTTTTCAACTATTTATTTTTCTCTCTAATGGCTCCAAGAAACACGATATAAAGAAGCTTTTATTATTCCAGGTCGTAATTTAAAAGTGAAACACGATACATTACGCTAATGGATGGTGCTTTAATATATTTAAAAGTACGATAACGTAATAATAACGATGATATATCAGGTTGCCCTTTTATTATAATGCAAAAAAATGCACAAAGACCGTCTTAATTAAGACATATTTATTAAAGGAGTATTTTTGCCTTGGGCGGTAATCATAAACACGCACTAATGGATGTATCGTAGCTTCTTTAAAAATCGTATTCAGAATAATGTCGTAAAATAAATATGTAATAATGTGCTTACCATTATTGAATTTGACAGGAAATGCAATTTGTTGGAGAACTTTTAAATTGATCTGAGTAAAATATTATTGTTTACCGTAGTGCGAGGAGATTAGAAGGTCGTGCTGTGGGAGGGGGTGTCTTGGGGGGGAAAGGGGAAAGGAAAGGTATATTTATGATAAGCTATAAGCGGATATGTATCATTAATATAACATATGATTCTGAAAGGGCGTGGCCAAAGTCAATAGAATCTTCATGCCCACTTGCCTTCTTACTTTTTTTTCTACTTCTAGATTTCAATGTATTCTTTTCGTTCAACCCGCTTTGTTTTACCCACGATGCAACTATGATGATACATATCTCTACGTACATTTGTATTTATATATATATATGTATATAATAAGATAGTGTGCGCACGTGGTGCTTGTGGGTATGTATATTAGCGAAAAACGAAATAGAAAAAAAGAACATACACTAACGACATCTACATTTCGATGACGGATTTACGAGTTTTAGCTTGCTTAACAGTGAAGATAGGCCAGCCATGTTGAAAGTTAAAATAACGTCCTTGTTTTTTTACTCTGTTTCTTTTTTGTTTTTAGAAAATCTTTTTATCTACACCAATGAAAGATATATCTATATATGTATAAAAATGAACTTGCATGAATCTATCATGGAGTCATCCTGTTGTTAGTTATTAAACATCGAAGATAGTCAAAGATAAATTTTACATTTCGTTTTTTTTTTAACGTTTTAAATTTCTTTCTTTCTTTCTTTCTTTTTTTTTTACTTACTTCTGTGTCGACAAAAAAGAAAGTATTGACTTTTATCTTTGCCTGTTTCCGTTTACTAACAATGTACTGCTTAAGAGTCTTCATCCCGGCGAAATTAAAATACCGCTAATTTTACAGTAATTATGTGATATCTTCAAATGGATAAAAAATAATTGAAATCTGGAACAAGAGCGCCCAAGACAATATTATTTTGCGTGAGGTACCGTTACCACAAGTCACCTAGTGGATTTCCGTTTTCAGCTGTTTAGAAACGCGAAAATAAATGCCGATTTTCAAAATGGCTCGAAATCGAAAGCAGATAAGTGAGTCGTGATAACGGTTTCTCATGTAAAATATTATTGTCTAGGGCGCTTTTGTTCCACATTTTGATTATCTTTTATCTATTTGAAGATATCACGTAATTACATACTGTAAAATTAGCGGTATTTTAATTTCGCCGGGATGAAGACTCTTAATATATATATATAGGTAGCAAACCATTTTTGCACTGGAAACCTATGCTTCCAAGGCAGTGAGTATTTAGTGGGCTATCGGGTTCAAGTTTCCCCTTCCCGAAATATAGTTTTTCGCATTTCACTTACAACAATAATCCTTCTTACCATTTCTAAGAATTTCATTGACTTTCCATTTTCTTATGCTCTTTGTTCAGAAATAATACAATATTTGTCAAATTTCATTCCAAGTAAGAACTGCGTTCTTTTTTCTTTTTTTAGTCCATTCTACTCTTCTGTTTCTTTTTCTTAGTTATTACTTTCTTTTGTTTCTTCTATTATACTTTCGACCATTGTTGGTTGTGATTCAAGTCGGCCGTCGTTATCAATAATACCAAAACTAAGAGGAGCTGGTAAACGAAACTGGTGTTCCACATAAACTTCGCACGGATATCAGTATAACGAGACTTTAGTTATTATAGCAAAGGGATACTTAACATCGTTTAATTATAAAGAAAGGTAAATGTTTGAATTAAATAAAATCAAGACGGACGGAATAAGTAGCCCGGGAAATTAGGTAGGCCAAGAGAATGCTTCCTTTTTCTTCTATGAATAGAATAAAAGGTTAGATTCGCTGCTAAATTTTTATATGTATCATATCGCATAAGATTCACCAATCTGCAATTCTTGCCATTAAAACTGCAATTTATAAATAAATTAAAATATATTTAATACTCAAACTCAGGTGGGCAATTGCCCCTTACTTCCTTGTGTTGTGCATAGCCCCCCTGAAATAAAATCCTAAATACGCCACTGTTCCCAGGTATAGCAGCTTTCTGGTGTTGAGTGGTCCAGTTACCATTTTAAACGTTTGGTCTCTCTGATAACAAAGGACATAAATACCTGAAACTGTGGGTCTCATATCCTATATACTCTTTGTGCTAACTTTTGGAATTCATGAAACAAATTAATTGTAAATCTAAAAGAGGCAATAACTGTTCCCAAAAGATAACTAACGTAATGAAATTAAAATTAATACAGCAATACTTATAATATTGGGGGGGGGGGCTCATTAGGCTGATTGTTAGATCGTTGTACTCACGTCCGCGTGGTCCCACGTTCAGTTCTTGGTCGGTGCATTCCAATTTTAGATGTTCATTCAGTGTCGTTGTGAGGCAAACTGGGCAGTCACGTGAATAAAACACGCGACACCCACTGGGTCAAGAAACCTCCTGACACGTTACCCACTTAACAAAAATCAGAGACCCACAAATATCACAGTGTAACGTTTCGAAGCTACATCGCGCCTTCTTCAAAGTCAAGAATGTCTACATTTCGATGTTCTAGCAGTACATTTATCAGATATAAGGATGACTAAAGGGGACATCATAGTTTAGTGGTTAGAGCGCTGGACTTACATCCACGTGGTTCTAGGTTCGATTCCTTGCCGGTATACCCTAATTTTCGGCGTCCATCCAACGTCGTGAGGCAAACTGGGGAAGCACGTGAATAAAATATACGACGGCTACTGGTCAAGAAATCTTCTAATACGCCAGATAGAGGTAGAGTAACGCAACGCACTGATCACATGTTCGTCGCTATTCTGGACGTAGCTGGCCGTCGGACGCCAACAGATGGCGTTGGAGCGGCTGAGGCCCACAAATGACAGTGACGCCAGTGGTTAGTTTAAATAGAATATTTTTACATTACGTTTTACGTTTATCGTATTTCCAAATCATTAAAAGAATTAAAACAATTTATGGATATCAAAATTTTGGTTACACATATCGGTTATTGTATGAACTTGGTTGGTTTATTTTCCCGTCCCTTTTCAACATCGCAACTGCGTATATAAGTCATGATCTAGTGTTTAAAACCGGAACTAAACCATTACTAGTGTTGTATCTCACGCAAGTACCTGCACCCGGAACCAAAGGCAGGACCACACGCATTAGCAACTCGGCCACGTGCTTTAGTTAGAAATTATTAGCCACTTTGTTAGCTTAGTAAATGAGTTTTCGCAATTGGTAAGGAATTGAATTCTGGTGTCGTCTTCCAAGACCATTGTTAAATTACATAGTTGCAAATGAATTATTGTTATTATTATTGTAAAACATAGTAATAATCGATATTTTAGATAGAAACAAGAAATACGATAATTTTAGGAGAAAAATGGTAATCTTTGCTGAATTGGTTGGCAATGCTGGTCGTAACAAAAAATGTTGTCTCGTTCCGTCTTGCGAACAAGATTATTCATACCTCATATAGTCTCAGTGCTGAAAGGGACGTACAATTCAAATCAACATCAATTAAGGCCATAATGACCTTTGTAGGCTGTTAAAGCAGTGGTTTCCAACCTGGGGACGTGAAGAGCAAGCAGGGAAAGCTACTGACGTACACGTAAATAAACTGACAGTGTCTTTACATAATAATTTCAAATTGTTTCAAATCCTAAATCCCTTGCATGCAAAGCCAACATTCAACCTAGGTACAACCATAATGTTAAAAATGCATAGTAATCGTATTTAAAATTTTAAATATGTATTTGAATACTAAATTCTCAGTACACTGACTGCATATGTCCTGATGGGAGCTCATCAGCCTCGAGGCCAAAGGCGTCAAGGGGGCTTTTTCCCACATATGGACCTCAGACATATTGTATTATTTTATAGGTCAAATAATATTAAACTATTGTTTTCAGCGTACAAAAAAAAAAAAAAAAAAAAAAAGTAAAGTAAAAAGTTGTTCCCACTTGTCTCAAGAGATTAAAATTGGCGTCGTCACTTGGAGCTCATGCTATTTGGGTCCTACGTTAAACTGTGGGTCCACTCTTTATTTAACTCTGATACTGAAAAGAAATATTTATCAGTAAACAAAATAACGTTTACAACTTCGTGCAAGTCGTTCATTTTATGTTAAAACAAATACTACTAGCTTAGACGGTCTTACTGTATATTTAAAGATGAGATCCTCCAATTACCTTATGAGAAGAACGAAAACCATGGATAACACGTGTCGTTTGTTAGAAACGGGATTCAAACCCCTGACTTCTCCGTTCTGAATTAGACGCACTAGCTCTTCAGTAGTTCGCTCGTTTTGTCGAAGAGTTCCTAACTTCGTGTGCAGTATGAAATACTTCTAATAAAAATGAAGGAACTAGCCTTAGATTTTGGCACGGAAGAGAGGAGGGCGCATCTAGTTCGACATTCTATTATACTAAAATCCCATTGAGTAATACAGTTTTGAACAAATTTAATGCTTTTATTTAGCGAAATCTCACAACAAAAGTTTTATTGCCCCTTCTTAAACTGGAAACTTGCACACATGTTATGATCTAACTAGAGACTATTTAATGTATTTACCGTTGGCAGCACTACGAAATATTAACAAAATTTATTAATTTAATTTGTCAAAATATTTTTAAGAACAAATTAAACAAGTGTTCTAGTGTAAGAATTGTGAAGAATGGTCTCACGTGTCATGTAACGGACTTTGTTATTTTTTTTTTTTTTTTTTTTTGTGGGAAGGTGTTTTTATATCTCTTTCTGTTCTGTCTATAGCCGAATAGTTATAACTGACAGTAATAAGTAAAAACATTGTAGATAAACAGAAAGAATGTTATATATATATATAATGCTATCATCTTTGAAGAAGTGTTGCATGCTATTGTCTTATATTGTCTGTGCGTTGATTCTCATAATTCTTTCTGTGTATTTCGAGAGAAAGAGAGAGAGAGATGGATAAAGTGCTGGCAGTTGAAACTATGTTCGTATTTTGTTTTTTATGACTCATTCATGTCAGATGAAGAGCCCATTAGTGGGAAGGCGTGAGATTCAACTTGTACATCATCATGTGGCTAACGATCTTTTGGTTCATCTATTTTTTTAAGCAACATATGACATTAAAAAAACGTGAGAGAAGTGAGAATGAAGTACACACAAACACCCACTACAATTATAAGAAAATACTGTATACTTACCCCCCCCCCCTTCTTCTTAAGTGCTGAAACAAACGCTAACATAACGTTATGTTTGATTATTATAAAAAATCACTAACAACTCATGAATTATTGGATACTTAGGACATACCTTATCAACATAATTGATCATGCCATACAGTATATTTTCCCTCCCAAATATAAAAACAAATGCTAATATAATGTTATATTTGGATATAAGAATTCGCTAATAACTCAAAAATAACATGTTTGACCATATATAATTCTGTGGCCTATGGAATGGTGATGTAGGGTTGCCAACTGTCCAGTATTTTACCGGATAGTTCGGTTTTTGACCTCCTTGTCCGGTATCCGGTACGACCTCAAAACCGAACGTTAAATGACCGGTAAATTTCCCCTGTTGCTACTCCTATTCTCTGTTCTATTCAGATTATTTTGGAGTGACGACAGAAATCGTTTGTCAAAGAACATAGTAAAAGCAGAACTTATAATTCGCTTTGATGTCAACCTGTCGTGCGCGGAATTTGCTGAAGAGTTGACGGTAGAAAATCTACTGGACTTATCAAAACTGCTAAAGGTCAACAAAAGTGTATTTTCAAGAGCGCAGCTAACACTGCTTCATTCGCAGCTACATCTTCCAATTAAATAATGTATCCAAATACGGTAAAAGTATGTAGGCATTATGACACATTACCAGCCGTTGCGAAGCTGGTAAGACTTACTTTTGAAGTATATTTTGTGCATGTCATAATTATATTGCCAATTACGTTTGTATTTCTGTTTTAAATGACATATATTATTGATGACAGACTACAAAAAGTACATCTGCCAACTCAACCAAAACCGGAATAAGTAAGTTAAATAAATACTTCAAAAGTAAATAAAGTTATTAAATTCGAACTCCGAATCGCTCAATTTTATGTGAAGTAACCACTTGCAGTTGACGAGCTATGATGTCACAATCTTAAGAACCTACGTACTCCAGGAAGGTGTCCGGAAAATGGAAATACCTGTACAATTTTCAAAAGTTGGTATCCCTACACGGAGGTTCAATGCCGCGTTCACAAAAGCTTTCCATTAATTTCTAAAGTGTTGCAGGCTTAGCCAATTGGATCCAGTTTCTATTTTGTACTTCTATTTCTGCGAGATCCATCTTAAGAGTCTTCATCCCGGCGAAATTAAAATACCGTTAATTTTACAGTAATTATGTGATATCTTCAAATAGATAAAAGATAATCGAAATGTGGAACAAGAGCGCCCTAAACAATATTATTTTACACGAGAAACCGTTATCACGACTCACTTATCTGCTTTCGATTTCGAGCCATTTTGAAAATCGGCATTTATTTTCGCGTTTCTAAACAGCTGAAAACGGAAAGCCACTAGGTGACTTGTGATAACGGTACCTCACGCAAAATAATATTGTCTAGGGCGCTCTTGTTCCATATTTCAATTATCTTTTATCTATTTGAAGATATCACATAATTACTGTAAAATTAGCGGTATTTTAATTTCGCCGGGATGAAGACTCTTAATATTGTCCTCCCATCTGTGCCTAGGTCTTCCTAATGGTTTGTTTTTCTATTGGATTTCCAGTTATCAATATCATCATCATAGATATTTTACCATTATTGGCAGACCACTTGCTGCAACTAAGAAGCTTCCATGCTCCACAATTTTCCGCTAATCTCTTCGTCTTCACGTACGATTTCTCTGTTTTGATATCGTCCATTAATTGTAGTCTCCTTCGCCTCCTCCCTCTCTTTCCTGCCACCATACCCTCTAACACGTCCCTTAGGATACACTTCCTTCTCAACCAATGTCCCAACCAATTTCTCTTTCTCTTCTTAATAATATATAAAAATGCATTTTTCTACTCCACCATTTCTAAGACACTCTCATTCGTTTTCCGCTCGACGTAGCTAATTATTTCCATTCTTCTCCACACCCACATTTCGGAAGCTTCCAGTCGCTTTTCAATCATTTTGAGAAATATCAATGCTTTATCATATAATAATAATAATAATAATAATAATAATAATAATAATAATAATAATAATAATAATAATAATAATAATAATAATAATAATGTAAAATCATTAATCATATAAAACCAAGAAAGATAACACTAGACAGAAGATCCGTATAATAGACCCTCCGGGGTACACCTTAACGACACAACAGAACCTCAACCTCTGAATGCTCATTATCTGTTATGAGTAGAGACAGGATGTTAGGTAAAATGCCTATTCTTTGATATTAAAGATATGCTGAAAAATAACATTTTAAAGTTTATATGGAGGTTATAGTTTCAATTTAAGAAAATTTTATTTTGCCTCTTTTGCTTATTTCGCCCATTCGTGCCTAAATAATTGCTTTAGTGTCTAATATTGCCTATTGTATGCATTCTTTTCAAAATAAGACTTTATTGGGGTTAAAAAATATATAATTTAGTATTTCAAGTAAGGATTCTGCCCCTTCCAAGAAATATGTGTTCTTTGTAGTGATAAGATGTCGTAAAACTTCGGACTGCTATCTGTACTGATAGAGTGCTGTGAAACTTTGGACTGCTGTGTGCACTGATAAGTGTATAAAATTTGGACAGTTATGTGTAGTGACAAAGTGCAGTAAAGTTTTGGACTGCCGTGTGTACTGATAAGTGTATACAATTTGGACTGTTGTGTGTAGTGTTAAAGTGCTATAAAACTTTGGACTGCCGTGTGTACTGACAAGTGTATAAAATTTGGACTGTTATGTGTAGTAATAAAGTGCAGTACAATTTTGGACTGACGTGTGTACTGATAAGTGTATAAAATTTGGGTTCTTATGTATAGTGTTAAAGTACTATAAAACTTTGGACTGCTGTGTGTATTGATGAGTGTATGAAATTTGGACAGTTATGTGTAGTGATAAAGTGCTGCATAGAATGTATTTACCATGTCAAACTTCTTTATATATATATATATATATATATATATATATATATATATATATATATATATATATATATATATATATATATTAACAGGTATGTTTCTATATACTTTGAACTTTTATCTATGACTCAAATTTATTTTTTAATTGTATTGAGTAGTTACCTTCATTTTTCGAGTTACATTTTAGTGACTATTTTACTGCCTATTTTCTTTTAATTTTAAGTACCTATTTTCCAGGTTTTTAATGCCTAAACATAAGATCTCTAGTTATGAGATTGTGAGGCTTCAAGATGTGCTGTAACGTTTAGATGGGGCAAGGGTTTGGAAAGAATTCCCATGTATTGTAATTTAGAACAGCCTTTTTTACCTTGAATCAATTTTATTTCGTTTCCCTTAGTTCTTTGAACATGCTGTTTCTCACCTAAACACCTGTAAAAAAAAAAAAAAAAAATGCAGTAAAACTATGAATGAAGCTAATTCAGAACAAAGTGTCCTCACTAAACTGAAGCAAATGCAGCAACAAAACCAGAGAAGGAAAAAAAAACTAATTCGTGTAAAGTGTAATTGAAGAAACAAGATGTCCGGAAGTATTACAAGTTTTTCCCAAACAACACGAAAGAAGAAAAACGGCAACAGAAAAAGTGAAAGAGTAAAAAAAAAAAAAAAAAAAAGCAAAAGGGAAAAGGGCGTTTTAATTCGTGGACTAATTAAAAAACATGACTAAACCTTTCCATCACTCGGTCTGCCTCACAGCAAGGCGCCATTAAGCGTAATTACGAAGTCTTGTAGCGCCGTTTTGTAGACGACAACGAAATGTCCCATATAATGATGGACGCTTCTGCCACTGAACAAGAAACAGGCCCGAGATACGCAGAGGACTTCTAAATTTTACAACAAGAATGGAGGGAATTAAAAAGGAAAAAAAAAAACAGTTTTAAAGAAGATGTAGAAATTAAAAATTACACATGCAATTTTCATTTACTTGATTTTGTGTGAGTGTGTGTGTGTTTCTCAAAGTGATATTGAAGTAAATTACTGTAGAATCTCGTTTCTTTTACTCCCCCCCCCCCAATGAAGTAACAAAAAAAAAAAACGAGAGTAAGTTAAATACGGCAAAATTGTACACAATATGGAACCTGTTCCTTTGTTCTCATACGTGTCAGTTCATGTCTCTTTTTCAGCATTGAAGGGACCTGGAGCAAAAAATGAAATGAAATCTTAAAGTTTAATGTCACGCGATTGTGCTCTTTAGGCTAAGAGTGACGATGATTAAGGCAACGGAATAATGATGGAAGAATTATTAGAATGTGAAAGTGGAAGGAAACGGGACAACCCCGAGAAAATAACGGTGTCCACCACAAACTTACATGGCCGGGGATCGAACTAGGGACCCTACGCACCAAAGGTAAGCGCTCTACCACTGCACCACCGTGCCCCCCAGAACTGGACTAGCGTATACACTCAATGAAGTCCCTCTGGGAATCAAACACGGTTCTTCTACACAAAAGATTTGATCGTTAGCCATTCAGTAATCAAAGACAGTCCGCTTCCTCGCCTCGTTTGTATTAAACGGCGTGACAAACATCTTGGTATTTGAAGGCGGCGCTCGAATTTCCCTTTAAATGCTGCTAGCAAATGAGAGGCCAGCGGTATTGCCACGTTTATTTTGTACACATCCACTTCTATCCTCTGCCACTTGATTGCGCTGTAGTTTGTCTGCTTAACCATAGCCACACCCCTAAGCATTTGGCAACGTCGCGTCAGAGCTTGCGTTTTATTCGTTTAGCTGAAATGCCAAGATGTTTGTCACAGGCTTTAGGTTCAGCGTTGCCAATACTAAAGCACTAAAAACATCAGAATCGAAACCAGTTGAGAATGTTCGAAGAGCATTGCCAGGACAAACTTAAAAAGAATTATTTTTTTCGAAATTTATATGAAATTGCATATTAAATTTATTTGATTCCTATATTTACATATTTGGAGCCTGCGTATTAGGGGATCTATTGAATTAGCTATAATGAGCTGCCACTTTTTATCATCATATATATATATATACTGAAAATGCAGATACAACCAGTGGCCATTGGTTACTATTTGGTAACAAAATGTTCACCATTACCTTAGGTATTGATCAACACCAACTTCATCTCTCTATGACTTACGGTTTCCGAGATATGGCTCCTTAAATCTCGCGAAATCGGAACTTTATTTTGGCCAATATCTCGGGAACGGTAAGAGTGACGCGAAAAATTCCATCACTTCTTTGAGATAGTTCTTGATGTTCTATCGAATGGAGAGCTCAAAATTGAAAAATTTGCAAATAAGAGCCACACACACACAGACATACATAGACATCCAGAATTCAGTAACAAACTTCTTAAATTCATTGATAAGCTTCCAATTATGCGTGCAATTGGATAGCGCGGCAATCGTGGATAGGCGAATTCCGCTTATAATCCACAAATTGGTCGATAAAAAAAAAAAAAGAAAAAAAAGAAAGAAAAAAAGAAAAGATTTGAATATAATTTTATGACTTTCAAGCTATGCGAATCAATATTAAAGCCGGAAGTAATTGATTTGTAATGACTAGTTCCAATAAATAAACAAAGTTGGGCATGGGCCTATTATTATGGTACTGAATCCATACATAAACTACCTCTCGCTATCTATTACCGTTTTTCGTCACTATGACGATCAGTGTAGAAACCAAAAAATCTTAGATTTTTATCACATTTGGATTGAATAGAAAAATAAGGAAGAAGGTCCATGGAGATCAATGTTAGAACCGGAAATAGCTAATTTCTTCCACTTCCGGTTTTAGTAGATGGATAAATAAGAGTGGAGATGGAACTCTATTTTTATGATCTCTGGCGCGTGGGATTCTTAGTTCGGTGTCAGCTGCTGTCAAGTGGGTTTTGTTGTGGACAAACTCCGTGTGCATGGTTTTTCTCGGCGTTTTTTCAGTTGACTCTCACTTTCGTAATTTTACCACTATCATCCATTTCATCTCCCTTAGTCTTGGTGGATAATCGTCGGCGTTAAACTTGAAAAAAAAAAAAGATATTTTTACGATAGTAAATCCATGCCTAATAACCTGCTTCTCGCTGTCTCTTGCCATGTTTGTTCTATGGTGATTAATGTTGATACCGGAAATAATTTCTACCCCTTCCGGTATGAATACAGGATTAACGGAAAAGATTAAACTTACTCTTTTAATGGTGAATACATCGCAAAAAAAAAAAAAAAAAAAAAGTTTTTCGCTGTATCTTACCGTTTTTGTTCTGATTCCTGTCGATGGACTGCCAGACGAACGGACCAGAGATGGAGTGGGGCAGTAGGTCGTGGGTCAAGATTTTTGAATCGGTCGGTGGGTAGTAGTTTAACAGTATGTGTTTACAGCGACTCACCACTCACCGTGACCCACTGATCCACTCTGACCTACCCGACATACCATGACCCAATCTGATTCACCGACCCACTCTGTTTAGTGCATTGTAGACAGCATCTTGTGAACACTGATAAATATGTCTACGTTTTACTTTCAAGGTCTCCACTTTTCTTCCTTCTATTTACTTATTCTTATTACATTTGTCTTATTATCTGAGGAAGAACATAGACTGAAAGTATTTGAGAACAGGATCCTGAGAAGAATATTCGGACCCAAGAGGAACGAGAATGGGGAATGGCGAAAGCTTCATAACGAGGAACTACATAGTTTATACGGTTTACCCAACATTGTTAGGGTCGTCAAGTCTAGGAGGCTTAGGTGGGCAGGTCATGTAGCTAGAATGGAAGAAAGTAGAAACGCTTTCAAAGTCTTGACTGGTAGACCCATAGGAAAACGACCATTAGGAAGACCTAGGCGCAGGTGGGAGGATAATATTAAGATGGATCTCGCAGAGATAGGAATACAAAGTAGAAACTGGATCCAATTAGCTAAGGATAGAAGTCAGTGGAGAGCTTTTGTGAACGCGGCACTGAACCTCCGGGTTCCATAGGCCATAGAGTTAGTTAGTTAGTTAGTTATTACATTTGTTTCTATTTACTTACCTGAGTTGTATATATCTAAGTAAAAGATAAATAAATAATAAAAAAAAAACAGGTACTTTTGGATATTGATATTTATAATTGTAATAGTAGCAATAGAACTTACTTCTTTGAGTTTCGAATAATTAAATTGAAATTCATCGTAATATGGCCTATAATAAACACTTTACCATTGTATATCCTGAAGGTAAGATCCACCGGTATTGTAACAGAGTGGTTCTTGAGCGATTGACCGTAGAAATTCAAACTCCGATTAGTGACAATTTCACAGTCTTGTTTTATTACAAGTGTGTGTGGAGAGGAGAACGCGGATCATTTGTCAGAGTTGATGACGATGTGTTTTGGTGGGTCGGAGTGGGTCATAGTGGGTCATGGTGGAACGTGAGTCACGTTTGGTCAGTAGGTCATGGGCCAAGTTTTCATTGACCCACGCCAACGAACAGGTGTTTGAGGTAACATGAAAATTTGATTTTACACTTCATCTGTACTCTTTCTTTTATAAAAACAATTTAATTCTATCATTTTTTTCTGAAAATATAAGTGGAAGTATTTTACAATTACTTATCGTCCTTCCGGTGCACAATAATACCCGTTCAATACTACACAGCTTGTAGCGTTGAACGCCTCCCAACGAAAATTCCTGGGTGCGTGCCTGGCTGGTTGCAATGTAAAGACAAAGCTTTATATTGCTCTAATTAGGCGTAACTGCGGGAAGATATTCATCCCAAAGGACATCCAACAACAGCTATCACAAAAGTTTTAGTTCCTTTGTGACCAACCTTGACCCTCGAAACCATGGATTTAGTGTCCAAAAGTACAGGCCTGTCACTCTACGTGCGTTTTCTTTTTCAGGTAGAATATTCAGGTTGGGACATTTCTTTTTTATCCGAATTTTCTTTTTGTTTTTTAAAGTATATTGTAGGTTCTTTGTTACTTTAAAAACAAAGTCTTATGGTCAGTGTTGTATAAAGAAAGAAGAAAACGCCAGAGAGTCATTGCTTGAGGTGAAAAATGCAGACATGAAGGCTTCCAGTATTTGACACTAGATGGATTGCCTGCACACTTTTTTTTTTTTTTTTTTTTTTTTTTGGTCACAAAGCGCGTAGTCTGAGAGTAGCCACTGCATTCGGCACGGGCTAACATTGGAACGCGACCTAAAAGACATTCTTTTTGGCTTCTTTTTTCTTCACGTATCGACCTTTTTATACCTTCTTTTCCCATCTCTTCAGCTGCCTCTTGTGTGTGTTTCGTATTTTGTCTCTGTGAGGCACCTCCCTTTTATCCTCACGCTCTTTTTCTTCTTTTCACATACTCTAGGACTCTGTTTCAGCGTATTGGTAGCTGCCGACATACTTAAAATTTCCCAGAATCCATCGAGAAAGGCAGAGACAAAACGTACTGCAAGAAGGATGTCTGAAAGATCTCTTTAAAGAGACAACGGGAATGCATAACCTTTTAGCAAAATTCCAGTCTTTTTATTTTTTATTTTTTTCTCTCAAAAAGTACTCAAGTAAAGTAATTGCATAGCTCGTTTTTGTTTCATTGGAATGTCAGCTTCAGTCAAGGTACCGTGTGAAATCGGACACATATATGCAAAACTTGTGATGTGAACGACAGGTGTGTATCAATCTCTTATACACAAGGCGGAGTTGTGTCTATAACAGTGTTTCACTCAACTGTGGGCCATTTGGTTCTGGGTTCGATTCCTGGGCAATGTTCTCCCCAAGTAATACTAGTGTGGAAGTAACAGTTCAAATTTACAAGGGGGAGATCCAAGGTTGATATTTCTAGATCTTTCCTTCAACTCTCTCTCTCTCTCTTTCTCTCAAGTCACTATGTGAATTCGTGCCTCTTGAGCCATCCTACCGATCTTGATTAAATTTTCAACATAGATGAGGTTCGGGCCTGAGATGGTTTTTATCATTTCACTTTGATATGCAACTTAGGGGAGAAGGAAGTTGCTGAGATGAACAGTGACACTTCCGATTCCGTTTAAATACAAATTCAGCCATTTGTGTCCAAAATGAAACATATTCTCATCAAGAGAAGAACGGGTATTCAGTTAGTATTACATAAAAAGGAATTTTCTCCTCTTAAAGAATTTCACAGTCCAGGGAAACAGAGTCCTATCATATAGTTTTAATTGTCCATCGACATATGAGATCCGGGAATACGTGGCAGTAGCTATATCCTTTCCCGCAGATGAGCCAGACTCCGTATTTCGATTTGAAAGTTCACCAGCAGGAATTGAGTTCAGGTGACCAAGGCGTCTATTCCGCCGATTAATCGTTTCCAACAAAATCGTTTATGACATCACAACTTACTGCTCCTCTTCACAGTAAATCACACGGCGAGGGAAAAGGAGCTGCAGATAACCTGAGATTGATAAAAGTCAGCGTTTTGGTGACAGGGAATCAAAAACTGAAATGAAATTAAATCTTTGATTTTTACGTCGCACGAAACGGATGATTAATGAAAGGTAATGATTTTGAAATAATTGATGGAATGATAATGTGGGAGGAAACGGGAGAACCTCGAGAAAACCCTCAGGCACGATGTTGCCCATCACGGTAGGTAAACAAGAAAATCGCTAGCATTGTCAACGGTTTTACTGGCGTATTATTCATGGATCCACGCCTACGTGTATAGGACCTACGGGTAATACTTGCTCTCCTACGTCATCCTCTCCCTTCTTTGCTCTAATGTTTCTCTCTACCATTTCACTGATTGTGAAATCGTGCTCTTACGTCATATATCTGCCAGTTGGAGGTGACTAACATATTCTTCTTCCAATTCAGCGCCTTGGTAATACAGAATATCAGCTAAACTCTGGCTTATGGTACAATTTCTGAATAATCAAGTGGTGCCATCTATAGCCACCGTGTAAAAATAACCTGAAATGGTGCTATATATGGATAATATGGATAATATTGAAAACTTTTTTCCCCTTTTGACGAGCAGTTTGACAGATTGACACGTCCGCTTCTTCCTAATTGCATCGAGGTATTCCTTCCTTGGTCTTCTGTCTGTTTTCCTTCCAGTAATAGCGTCTGTAGAGGATCTAGTCCGGGTTCGGGGGGCATAGGCCAACTGAGCTTTTTGAGCGATAAAAATAATTTAAACTATTGTTTACATGCAAAGCTTATAGTAAACTAATGATATACCTATCATAGTCTGGGTTCTGCCTGTTCCTTCCCCCAGTTTTTACCTTGTAGATCCGCCACTGAATAGTGTCGAATAAGGTGAACAATCATGTTGTTTCTTCTTTACTGTCTTACCCAAATAACTTACTGTTCTTCGTTAGGTTCCTATTATAGCACGTTCTCGTCTTTTTCGTCGCCGTCCACGGGATAACCAGCATTCTGCACCAGCACCACATATATACACATGTTTCTACACCGTACATATGGGGAGTTATTCTTTGATTTGCAAACTATTGTTCCGTCCTTTAATAAAGTATCACTCAGGGGAAGAAATACACACAAACAAGATATGATACGAAAAGTAACTTATTTGTAAAACGTGATCTGAGCTTGAAATTCGGTAAAAATAGGGAAGACAGAAGATCTCTCCTTCCTCCATGTAACTCAACCAATCATATATTGCTATTCTTGTGTATGTGTGTAGTTTTATGCAAACTGTGCTACAACTGTGGCATTCCTTAGCCTCGTTGGTCTAAGACCCCCTCCCCCCCCAAAAAAGTATAAAGATGCTAACATCGCGTCGTGTATACTATATACTACAGCTAGTATTTATTGTGTGGCTAGTGGATTGTAGAGTAGGACAAAGAGGGAAAAAGGGGGGACACAAGGGAAGGCACGAACAAGAGATATAGAAGAAGGTTAGATGAGGAAGTAGAGAAAAGGAAAAGGAAAGATAACATAAGGGATAGCGTAGAAGATGAAGAGGATGGGAGAACGATATTTGCGAGGTAATATATATGACGTAGACTGCATGCTTCAGTTATATATATATATAGCACAATTCCAATTTTGGGAAAGAAACACGCACGGACGCCACCGGTCACCCAACAGAAGCAGATGACGTGAAAAAATACGTGGAAGAAAAGCGAACAAAGGAAAGAAAACAACGAAGAAAGAGAAAAGAAACTAAGAAAAGGAACAACGCTATACAGTTATGCCTTACATCCACTTTTTTTTTTTTTTTTTTTTTTGTAGTTTGTGTGAATCATTCTTTTTTTTTTTTAATATTTTGGTGGGTTTTTCCTTTTTTTCTGAACAACCAGAAATAAAGAAAGAAGAGAAAATTGTATGTCAGAAGATAAAGCGAAAAGCAACCGAAATGAAGTTGAAAGGATTTATTTGTAGATTGTGATGAGAAACAGGGAAAAAGAGAAATTGTGGAAATACGTGTTTGGATTCCACACTTTTTCTTTTCTTTTCTTTTCTCTTATTTGGGAAAAATATGTTCTTATATCTAATATACGCAAGATGTTATACAGAAGTGTGAAAAAGAAAAAATACATACTATATATATATATATATATATATATATATATATATATATATATATATATATATATATATATATATATATATATATATATATATAGGGTTAATCTGATGTATCGAATATATATTTTATTAAAAAATATAGAAATATTAATCATGCTCTAAATGAAGCCAAAGCAAGGAAAACATGGCCAGTTTCTTTGCCTGTGGTTCATAATAAGCTATCGAAAACAAAAGAGCTGAAGTAGAGCTGTGTAATTATGGCTTCATTACTCAGATATTCAGTTGCAAAGTTAATTAATATTCCTGCAATAATGGACTCTGACTTCTTCTAATGTCACGAAGCCAGATCGTTGACAGAGGGAAAACGGTATATCTAAAACTGAAACTTAGGAAACTGGAGTGAAGAGATACCCAGCGTTCACAAGAACTGAGTAATCATAGCTTCATTACTCAGATATTCATTTCCACATGTCAAATAATATTCCTCCGATATGATGCACTCTGATTTCTTATAATGGCAATAAGCCAGATCCTTGGCAGACGGAAAACGGTATACGTAAAAACTGGAACTCAGGAAAGATCGAGAGTTAGGAGTGGGAATACCACATAGACAAGAACTGAGTAATCATTGCTTCATTACTCAGATATTCATACGTCAAGTGATGTTCTTCCGATATGATGCACTCTGACTTCTTATAATGTCAGGAAACGAGGTCCTTGAGAGAGGGAAAACAGTATACGTAAAACTGAAAGTTAGAAAACTGGAGTAAAGGGATAGATCGAGAGTTGGGAGTAAAAACATCACATAGACAAGAACTAATGTAATCAAGGCTTCATTACTCAGATATTCATTTCCACACGTCAAGTAATATTCCTCCGATATGATGCACTCTGACTTTTGTTAATATCAAGAAGCCAAACCCTTAACAGAGGGAACACGTGATAAGTAAAGCTGGAACTTGGGAAACTGGAGTGAACCGATAGATCGAGAGTTAAGAATAGGGATACTATATAGGCAAGAACTGAGTAATCGTGAGTTCATTACTCAAATATTCATTTTAATGCATCAAGTAATATTCCTCTGATATGATGTACTCTGACTTCTTATAATCATGGCTACATTACTTAGATATTCCGTTCCACACGTCAAGTAATATTCCTCCGATATGGTATGGTATTAAGAACTCCGATTTCTTATGGTATTAAGAAGTCAGAATTTTTGTAGAGGGGTGTTATATATTACATAATCCACCACATGACTAAGATTTTGAACAATATTAACGAACTGTAAATAATTACGGAAATAAGGTCTTAAAACTTTGTTTCTAACAAAAGGTAACGATTGCGTTTGTTTTCGTAAAATGGTTCTGCAATCTTTGACTCGTGGTAACCTCATATAGGGTATTCAGTAATTAGACTGGATTTCCTATTCCCTTGTGTTTCTCTCGCTTCATCACACGAAGTGTTATTGGGTTGAGGTTTTCCTCATTTTCTGGAAGTTTCTCTCCGTTATGCTTTTACCAAGTTGCAGTTTATACCTTCAGAATATCTCTTCCATCTTTCACTTTTCTACACTCGAGGTTTCCAGAGGAACACGCCGTGGTTAACATGTGGACTACCTCTTTTCCAGTTTCCGTACACTGTTTTGGAGAGAAAACTTTATGCCAAAGTTTTGTCACCTTGGGGAGATAGCTCTTTTTTTTTCACTTTTAGCACATAGGACTTGTGCATCTTCTAACCTCATCGTATAAGTAAACAAGGAATATGTGCCAAGTTTATTTAGAGCCATGTTTGACGATACATTCATTATCTGTAGTGGGCTTACGGCAACAAGAAGAAATTTATTTGCTCCAAAAGAATTACAGTCTAATCCACAGAAAGTTTTTGAGCCAAAGATATTTTATATACATTGTAACAATCTACCACATTTTCTTTTTTACTACTAAATAATTCAATACCTACTCGTATAAAAAAATAACACAACTTTGGAAAATAAGCCAGTTAGCGGTTTTAAAGTACTGTTATATGTTAATTGTTTTCAAGATCTTTTCTGCTGGAGAAGTTTGAGTGTTGGACAATTATGACTAAATTTACAAATACGTCATACATCGTTATTGATTATTTTACAAATGTTATTAGGAACAATCAATACATCACTATTTATTTCATGTGATATCGAAATTACAATGAAAAGGTGACAAATAAACTGACTAAATATCGTTGCTAAATTACGGCGAAATATTATACACCGTAATTTTAAGGTAAAACTTAATAACGATTGATGGTTTATATTTCTTGAGCGAAGTAGCTCAAGTGGTAGCGTTGGCTTTGCATTCGGGAGGTCGCGGGTTCAATTCCCGCTGCCGACCATCCTGATTGGGGTTTTCTAGGGTTTCTCTCAATCCTACCAGGCAAATGCCGCGATGGTACCTACTGAAACAGGCCCTGGCCGATACCTTCCCAAATTCTTTCCATTGTTGTTTTTATTGTTATTGTTATATATCCAGTATAAAATGGCCTCAGGGCTGTATCTGGTAATTGTTAAATAAATAAATATAAACCATTAGATCTATTTGTTATTTCAATTTCAGCTATATTTCTCATGTTATAATTTAACAAATTTAACAAGCTGTCTTGATACCTTATTTACCACTGTGATTCTTTATAATTTTCTTCCTAAATGCTTTACAGAGTAGTTTTTAAAATAACTTTGAATCTGTTGCAAACAGTTGATTTTTAAATGATTTGCTTTACCAAAAACTCTTTTATATATTTACTCTGCCTGCTTGGGAGGTACAAAGTCTTAAGAGTTAGTAGATGAGTCATCATCAGTTTCTGCCAGGATGAAGAGGGTCAAACGTTAGGAATAGAGTTCGTTAAGAGTCTTCATCCCGGCGAAATTAAAATGCCGCTAATTTTACAGTAATTATGGGATATCTTCCAATAGATAAAAGATAATTGAAATATGGAACAAGAGCGCCCTAGATAATATTATTTTACGTGAGGTACCGTTATCACAAGTCACCTAGTGGCTTTCCGTTTTCATCTGTTTAGAAACGCAAAAATAAATGCCGATTTTCAAAATGGCTCGAAATCGAAAGCAGATAAGTGAGTCGTGATAACGGTTTCTCATGTAAAATAATATTGTCTAGGGCGCTCTTGTTCCACATTTGGATTATATTTTATCTATTTGAAGATATCGCATAATTACTGTAAAATTAGCGGTATTTTAATTTCGCCGGGATGAAGACTCTTAAAGCAGGTGATCTATTCAATTGATCCCAAGGTATGGACAACCAAAAATCGGTTCCCCATGTATTTCTATGTGGACACTCTAGTTCAGTGGTTAGAGCATTGGTCTCAAGTCCGTGGGGTCCCGAGTTCGATTCCCGGCTGGTGCTTCCCAATTTTCGGCGTCCAACCAGCGTCGTGAGGAAAACTGGGAAGTTCCATGAATAAAAGATGTGACGGTCAGTACGTCTAAAAAGCTTCTGATACGCCTGTTAGAAACAGGACGACGAAACGTGTTAGTCACTAGGCTGGACGTAGTTCAGTCGGTCACTAACAGATGGCGTTGGTGCGGCTCAGGTCTACAAAGGAATGGTACACCAAGTGGTTTGCTTTGGTTTCTCTACTCCTATGGGGGGTTACGGATGCCATCCTTTCTTGATAGACTACCCGCAGTGCGGTTGAAATTAGCGGGTTAGTATAACGCTCAGGAAATAAAATACCAATCTGTCCGTGCAATGCAGCAACGCTGAAAATGAAACTAAATACTCGACAAATCTAAAAGACTTAAATGTTCTGTTTTCAAGTTTTCTATTTTTATTCTATATTTAAGCCTAGAATTGGTAAAATTTTACTTGTTAAGAAGCTTGGTTCAACAACAACCAAACCAAACTTCTTGACGTGTTTTCTATACTGCTATTTGTCTTTATCCTTATCCTAAGATTCTCACATCTGATTCACAAATACCACATACTGTTTATGTTCTTTGTATAAGTTATTCTTGAATTATGTTTTACGAAATACTGTTTACTGAAAATGACCTGTGCAACATCTAACTTCTTGACACCACTAGGAAGTCAAGAGTGCCTTCATGGCAGAGGAATATTAGCATCTTAAGTAAATATCTCTGTAATGAAGCAGTGATTACTTAGTTCATGTACTATACCAGCAGGGTGCAAATTCCCGGAAAGGGGGGATAAGGGGGATTTTCCCCTCAATTTCATTTTGTTCCCCCCAAAGAAGTCACCGGTTTAACTGATAATTTTAATGGTTTTCCTAAGACTGAAGTTTTTTCTCTTTTTTTCCTACCTGAATGTAATAACGCAAAGTGGAAGATTTCAATATGAGTGGAAAAATTAACATATGCTTGTGATCATGGCTATCGCTCGGGCCGAATTATTAACTAAATAAACCTTAAAGAGCTACGGGGACAAGAGTGAGTACATTTAAACACGTTCAGAAAGGTTTGGTGGTGTGTGTGTATATCAGACAATATATACGTGCATAGTTATTTTCGGTAGATTTATTAAATTAATAAATCTCTTATTTATTACATATGTCATATATATATATATATATATATATATAAATCCCTCCCCCCCAATATAGATGATCTAATTCGCACACTGTATACCAGTTTATGCTGTATTCTAAACCTAATAATCAACGGTCTTTAAGTTGGATTCCGGGTTATTTGAAAATGAAAGGAAATCTTTAAGTTTTACGTCCACATTTATGCTGTCTAGGCTCAAAGAGACGGAAATGAATGAAATGAAGGAAATGGTGTAATAAAGAAAATGGGAGGAAACAGGAGAGCACTTATCCACCAAGGCGGACTTTTTCGTTTTATATAAAAAATTCAATAAATTTGCTCCATCTTGCTTTGAAATTAAGACTTTAGTTCAACGTCCCAAACTTGTCTAATTAGCAACAGTGAATGATTTATCAATGAATTGGTGGAATGAAGATGTGGGTCGTAGACATCATAATCCACTGACACAATATTGTGCACCACAAACTAACATAGTCTTTGATTTGGGGCACGGTAGCTCAGTGCCCCATCAGGATTCTGCCGCCTATAGTCGGACAATTTGTCCATGCCGACCAGATGCCGCGGTCGGATTGCCGGCGCCGGACGCCGGCATCTTTCAGCGCGATTTTCGATCGCGACGAATAGTTGCCTTGGCGAGCGGTCGGCAAACAGCCGGAAATTAGCATTAAATGCGCCGGCACCGCCGTCGGAAAGTTGTCTTGCCGAGCAGCCGTTAAGAGGCCGGCATAAGGAGTCGGCAAAGGGTCGGAAAGAGGCCTTTCCGATTGTTTTGCCGGCTCTGACGGTCGGCAACAGTCGGCAAAGAGTCGGCAAAGGGAATTTTACTTGACGATTTTCGACCGCTTGCCGCCTCGGCAAAAGGTCGGCAACTTTGAACAAGTAGATCGTCGTGCCGCCGCGGACGGGTGCCGGCTGCCTCCGGCGGCCCGCCACCGTCGACGGCGGCAATCCCTCTTTCCGACCGCGACGTCCTGATGGGGTGGTGGAGCTATTACTTCTAGAGCGTTGGTTTCCTGGTTCAATCCGCAGACAAGTACGTTTGTGGTAGACAACATTGTGTCCGAATGTTTTCTCTGGTACTCCCGTTTCCTCCCTCATTATCATTCCACCAATTCGTCCACCATCATTCACTTGCCTTAATCATCCATCTCCCTTAGTCTAAAGATCATAACGTGGGATGTTAAACACAAAGATTTCATTTCATTTTCGTTTCATAGTCTGTGAATGAAGCAGAGATTAGTGTTTACCATAAGTTAAGATATGGAGATATGGAGCATAACAGGTAGAAATATTTTGCAGATGTTAATAACAAGTAGCACGTGTACACCACGTGAAGAAATTTAATCTGTATGAAGTGAAATTTTCTTAATTAAGAGGCGTAATCACCGCGAAAGTAAAATACCGCTAATTTTACAGTAATTACATGATATCTTCAAATAGATAAAAGATAACAAAACAGTGGAACAAGAGCACGCTAGACAATATTATTTTGCATGAGGTACCGTTATCACGAGTCACCTAGTAGCTTTCTGTTTGCAGTCATATGTAAACGCGAAAATAAATGCCCATTTTCTAAATGGCTGAAAATCAAAAGCAGATAAGTGAGTCGTGATAACGGTATCTCATGTAAAATAATATTGTCTAGCGAGCTCTTGTTCCACTTTTCGATTATCTTTTATCTATTCGAAGATATCACATAATTACTGTAAAATTAGCTGCATTTTAATTTTACCGCGATGGTGCCTCTAAATATTGAACCCGGAGGTGGAAGTTGATTTCTAACACTTCCCATTTTAGTAGAGAAGATTAGAGTGAACATGGAATTCTTGGTATGCTTAACTGATTGTAGAAAACCACTTCTTGCTTATGTATTTCCGTTTTTATTCTGTAGTGATCAACGTTAAAACCGGAAGTGGTTGATTTCTACCACTTCCGGTTTCAGTAGAGGGCCACGAGAGATGATACATCTTTGCTATATATAGATCAATATCGAAACCGGAAGTCGTAGTCAATTTCTATCAGTTCCGGTTTTTCTCGAAAGTTAAAGTATGGAGATGAAATGTATTCTTGGAACGGTTAATCGATTGCAGGAAAGCGTATCTCGCTATCTGTTACCGTTTTTTCGTCTATAGTGATGAATATTAAAACCGGAAATGGTTGATTTCTACCACTTTCGGTTTAAGTACTATCGTTCTCAACGATTCCGAAATCGATTCCTAACTCTTTGACCCTCAACATTCTGGCCAAAATTTACGATGATGCATCAAGTAGTTTTCAGATTTTGTGTATCCTCGACGATTACACCGACACTTGCAGAACAAATATATACGTAAAGCAATTTGGACAGACACATGGACAGACAGGGTAAATATATAAAGAAGTTCAGACGGACATATGGACAGACAGAGTAAATATATTAAGGAGTCTGGACGGACATTTAGAAAAGCAAGGTAAATATATAAAGGAGTTTAGACGGACACAGGGACAGACAGGGTAAATATATAAAGGAGTTTGGACGGACACAGGGACAAACAGGGTAAATATATAAAGGAGTTTGGACGAACACATTGGACAGATAGGGTAAATATATAAAGGAGTTTGGACGGACACACTGACAGACAGTGTCAATGTATAAAGGAGTTTGGACGGACACATAGACAGATAGGGTAAATATACAAAGGAGTTTAGACGGACACACTGACAGACAGGGTAAGTATATAAAGGAGTTTGGACGGACACATGGACAGATAGGGTAAATATATAAAGGAGTTTAGACGGACACACTAACAGACAGGGTAAGTATATAAAGGAGTTTGGACAGACACATGGACAGATAGGGTAAATATATAAATTAGTTTAGACGGACACACTGACAGACAGGCTAAGTATATAAAGGTGTTTGGACGGACACATGGACAGATAGGGTAATTAATATACAAAGGAGTGAGGACGGACAAATGGACAGATAGAGCATATATATAAAGAAGTTTAGACGGATACGTGGACAGACAGGGTAAATATGTAAGGAAATTGGGACTGCAACATGAACAGACAGGGTAAATATATAAGGGATTTTACGTTGGTAATTACATCTTTAATTTAACGTTATGCCCTTTTGTCTAAAGGAGATGGATAATTAAAAAAAGTGAATGATTATGGAAGAATTGGTGTAATAATAAATTGGGGGAACACCAAGAAAGGACATAGACACGTTGTTTTCCACCTGGGATCGAACCAGGGACCCCTTGCATCAAACGCAAACGCTCTACTACTGAGCCACCCTGTTCGCCTTACTCGCATAATGTAGGCAAATCTTGTCGACCAAAGACGTGTCCAAAACATGACCTTCCCCCTTTAGTTGACCCCAAATGACGACAGGTTCGCGTCATGCAACGTTCTTCCTTGGTCATTAATCAGTAGGCACCAGAGTCACGTAGTAAAGGACGGTACACTAAAATATTCTTCCCCAAATGAACTGCAGCTTTCACAACAGTCATGCATTAACTACATAACACCCCTTCTGGTCCCTCACACCCGCCGAACTGCATATAGTGAAAACAACAATCGGATGTTCTTTCAAGATGGCGTTATGCTCCCCTCCCGCCTTGTTCTTCCCCCCTCCCCCGTAGTTCTTGGTTCGTTGTGACCCATCTTCTTCCCTTGCTCCAACAGCGTTAAGCAGCGCTTCCTCCTCCTCCCCCTCCCCGCCATCGTCTAACTTGAAGTGTCAAAACCACGCCTTCTCGTAAATTATATTCTCCTGCCTGCAAAGACGACATATGGAAGAGATATGGGCACCCTCTCGAAACAAGCGCGCGCTCTTAACTTATACGCCGCCCGCGCTCAAACCAAAATCTTTGCCCGTCTACATCAGAGGGACACAGCATTCTTTCTCTGTTATGCACGATCTTCTTCTTATTGTGTTTTTGCATTTGACATGAGAATCAATGTTGTTACGAAAGGGGGTAGAAAGGAAAACGTATCTGAAACGCGAAATAAAAAGCTCCGTCAAATATTGTGGTTCTCGAGCGTCTTTTAAGCACT
The DNA here is from genome assembly GCF_964235325.1 of Thermobia domestica. NCBI lineage: Eukaryota > Metazoa > Arthropoda > Insecta > Zygentoma > Lepismatidae > Thermobia > Thermobia domestica. The sequence continues at coordinate 379,242,161 of NC_137455.1, read as the reverse complement.
TGTTCCGCCAGTTTCGGCGGTGTTCTCCTGGCCGATTGAAGAGTGTTCTTGCGTGATAACTGCGAACAGAACACTCAACTAACCTTCTTTTGAGGAAGATCATTTTCTTTTTTATATTTATGTACTATATTTGTAAGATCAGTTATTTTATTGAAAATAATAGAGACACAAATAACAATAACTGATCGAAACAAATATCAACATCATTCAAAGATTATGTTCAACAAACGGGCTAAGAATATACGTATGTACAAGAAAAAAGTGGTGACGTCACTACAGAAATAGTGATGTCATCTTTTAAGGAATTTGAGGCGAAAGTGTCCTCTAAGAAAATGTGAAGTTAGTTTCCCACAGAAGTGTAATATACACCTATTTGTTTATTTATACCCCTAGCCTAGCTTAGTATAGTATACCCCTATTTGTTTATTTACAATTCCGAATACAAGCCGTGTAGACAATTTACAGACAAGGCAGCAGTACAAGGCAATTTCGGAAGAAAATAGACATAGCCTATATTAAAGTGTACTATTTTCGCATTCGACTGTTGAAACTAAGGAAAAATCCTGATTAGTATGATGCAATGAGCAACCATAGAATTTGAACCCAGAACTTTCCGACTTCGTTAAATTACTGACAACTTCTCGTATTTTATTCTTCAGCTCTTACATGAACGTCCAATTGTTCCTTGTGAGAAAAATGTATTCGATCCAACATGGGCGTCTCTGGCGGGGGGGGACAGGGGACGCGTCCCCCCAATATTGGGTCCGTAAATGGAATTGAAGATAATAAACAGGTTGGACTAGGTAGTACCATTTAAATCACTTTCTTTGATGCCCCCCAAATTTTACATGCCAGAGACGCCAGTGCGAGCCAACCTGAAGCAAAGTCTTAGAATTACATGCAAGATATTGTTAAGCAGCTCTATGGAAAGAAATTTCGCAATGATCGAAATGACTATTTTAATCCGACGGTAATACTCGATATAGTATTTAGCACGTAAATTTATTTCCATGCCATTTGAACCATAAATCATACCTTTAGTACAGGTATGATGTAGTTTTTGTTCTTCAAACTCTGCCTTAAGAAGCAGTCCCTCAAAATCCAAACGTATGTAGTAAGATTAGAGTGTGAATAACACGACTTATAATTTTGAAGAATGACTCCTTCGATTTATGAAATGAAAAGACATCTTGGAGTTTAACATCCCACGATTATTCCCTTTAGGCAAAGGGAGACAGATCATTAATGCATAGGAATGATGATGAAAGGATTGGTGGAATGAGAATGGGAGAGAAAACGAGGTAAGTGTAACGAGTAACGAACACAATGTTATCCACCATAAATTTACTTGACGGGGGATCGAACCAGGAACTTAAGCATCGCAAGAGCTCTACCATTGAATCACTTACTCCTCGGTCTCATGCAACCAACTATTCATTTATGTGATTTGGGTTGCATATAAGTTAAGGATAATGCCAAGGTTGAAATGTTTCTGACACATTCACAAAAAAAAAAAAAATGCTAGATTTTTATTGCTTCTGTCTAGCATCAAGGTGGGATCTGCTACTTGAAGCAATAATCTTACTGGGAATTAAACTCAGTGCCATTTACATAAAAACCGCACACGTTAGACATTTAACCAATATGTAGGGACGATATAGACTCCACAAATTCCGTTGTACGAGATATTTCCAACGGAAAATGGAATCCCATAACGTGTTGAGCTCAGTCGATTTTAAATTTTTAACATCCCTTTCAGGCTATATGAGACGTGGACCTACAAATTAACTTGGGATCCAAACCACATGAGCTTCCACCAAGAACGGAATGCGGGTCTTCCACAGCAAAGGCGCTTAGCCAAGAGTGAATTCGAAATTGCGCAATATATATATACACAGTGGCGGATCTAAGGGGGGGCTATAGCCCCCCCTTGAAGCTAAAGTGTACACTGGATAAAATGGGTTTCAATCCTGCTTTACACTGGATAAAACGGCAAATTATGGTTTAGACCCTCCCTTGATCATATCCTGGATCCGCCACTGTATATATATATATATATATATATATATATATATATATATATATATATATATATATATATATATATATATATACTGCCGGTCACAAGTTTCCGGACAGGTGCTTCAACTTACATTTTAATGAACTAATCAATATATATTCGATAGGAAAAACTACCAATGCGAAATATTTTGTTTCTATAAGTCTCTACAATGTCTCTTGAGCATAATAGACGTCTTGTCTTTTTATAACGTGTTTACATATGGTAAAAATGAAAGATTATTGATCTACTATTGTCAAGTTGGCGATTATCTTAATTCAAAATAACGTGATCAAAATCATGGAATAAGTTTGCGTGATCGAGGTACGGTTAAACATTAGCAGTTAATTTCTTTTTATAGTCGCCCCTGGAATATAATTCAGTAGTATACTGGCCTTATCAGACATAAATAATGTCAGATGTCTACATTATTAGTGAACAATATTATAAGATACAGTACAGTGATCAGTGAACAGTGAACAGTGTTGTGTGGATTTCTTGCCTCTTCTGAGTGTTTGTTGTCGTTTTAGAAACCATGGACAGAGGTAAGATCTTCAGTGAAGAGGCACGTGTTAGAGTGATTGCGCGTCATGATGTGGGCTTTCCTATTCATCAAATCGCTTTCAAATTGAGACTTCATCTATTCTTGGTGATTCTATCAAGTGTTTTCAGCGAAGACGATAGAACATGGACAAAAACTGGACTGGAAGATCTCATATTACGTCACGTACAAAAGATCGTATTATTGTAATGTTTAGCAAAAGAAATTTAAAACTTACTGCACCGGAACTCCAATCAGAATTTAATCGTAGTCACCACACACATATTTCAGTTATTATTGTGAATCGACGTTTGAGAGTAGTGGTACTTTGAGGAAGAATTTGCTGTGCGGAAACTATTGCTGATCCATTGGAAATTCTAATTGGAGTTCCGGTAGAAATTGGAATCAGAATTTTCACTGAACCAGCAATGGTGACGAGAGAGGGAGGCGGGAAGTGGTAACATTATGGATTTTTATAATCAAACTTTCATTGAAATATGTATCCTAAGGGAAGGAGGATGCACACGAGACAAGATTTGAGGCTGTCTCGTCTCGAAAATGTGCTATAAAAGTGATGTCTAGACTTGAAAAATGTATATTTCTCTATTGGAAGAGCTGTGTCTCGACTCGAATTTTACAGGAAATTCTGTCTCGTCTCGTCTCGTTTCGTATACATCCCCATCCAATACTTTTATAAACCTATTTTCCCCGTGCGAAGTACGGGCCCTTCAGCTAATGCTGGGCCTATGTAAATAAGGAAATACACCTAATAGTAAACCACAAAATCCGTATCGCCAATAGGGCTACTGCTTTTATTTTTGTTGGCATAGGTATAGCAGTTTATCATTGTAGTGAATTCATTCAATATATGACTACTAATATATAATGTGTTTAATGTGTAATGTACTTTAACTTATGAATACTTTTTTCCTCTTTTTTACAGGTAGGTGCATCTTCTTGTATGCCTCTTTCTATATGTGAGTACAATGTCCTCTATTTTTACACATTTCATTGTCGAATATACAGGGCGGTGTATAAGTCACTTGAGAAAAATGTATTTGAAAATGAATTATCTACGAACTACGAAACTATAAAATCACACGGTTTGTGTTTCCTAATGTGCTCAGCATTCTTCGGAGGCTTGTCCTTGAAATACCCTATTCACTGGATGCTTTCAGAGTTGATTTGGTCAGAAATTACACAAAATGTTGCGCTACACATTTTGGCCTACCTGATCTAGAAAGATCACTACAAATCCAGTCTTTTGAAACCTTTTATTTAAGTTACGGATTACTTGTCGAAAAGCGCTGTGCAAATGACCCAACAACGTATTGGTAATTGTGATCATGTTAATTATGATTATTATTAAATATTCCTGCCTGTTGCCAGGTTGTGGGGCTAATGAGTTTTCTTTCTTAGCTTCGGGCTGAATTCTTTTTCAAGTTTGTCGATTCTCCTATTTTAACTCCCAATATTTTCTTCTATTTTTCAAATCATCGATCAGTTGTGTTCATCTTCCTATTCCTCGTTTTCCTTCCACCTTTCCTTCTATGGCGGTATGAAGAAGACAATTTCTTTGAAAGATGTGTCCAATCTAATTGGCCTTTCTACGAAGGATGGTGACTAGAAGCGTCCTCTTCTCTCCTATCCGTTTTAAAACATTTTCGTTTGTTACTCTCTCTGTCCATTTTATGTTCTCCATCTTCCTCTAACACCACAATTCGAAGCTCTCTAAATATTTCTTCTGTAACTTCCGTAATGTCCAAGTCTCTGAACTATACAATCCAATATTCCATATATAGCATTTGGCCAACTTGACCGACTTAGTCCAATTTTAAGCTTGCTAGTTAAGAGTGATTTTTGCTTGTTGAATGCTTCTTTAGCTTTCGAAATTCTTCATTTGATCTCTTGGGTGTGTGCGACCACAACTTTTGAAGTACGAAGACACCTTTATCGGTTAATAACTTTCTATATATTGTAAACTTATTTAATTACAAATGTAACAAGGTTTAAATCCATTATAAAGTCACTTCTCAGTGCTCACAACATATTATTCACAAACCACGTATTATTTGCGTTAATCAGTTACCCCTATCCTAGTCAACAGAAAACTGAATAAATGCTAGTGTCAAGAGACCTATGCTCCTCCCTGTATATATGTGCTTCCTATTTCACTGCTTCAACACTCAATTTCATTTTAAATTACATTTAAAAAATGTTTTGGTATATTCATATTTTGTTGCTAAGCATGGCTAAAGAAAGGGATTGTGAATGACATTATTATTACATAATTAAAATAGGCTAAATACGACATCCTTCCACCCGAATTTTGGCGATCTGAGTATACTCTTTCCAGCCTTAGGAAATAGTAGATGTAAACAAACCCACTTGACTAGCAGTCGGTCGATGACTAGTGATTGGTTATTGTTCTCACACCACTAGTATCCTACCGCAATATAATCCCTAGTAAAATAATAATTTCGAATAAAGATATCTGAATTTAGCCTGCATTTGGTGATAAGAAACGCAAGATATATAATATTTAACAACAGATGTAGCTTTATTTCAACTATACATGTACTTGGACATATAGTATTTACTGCGCATGTGTTTGCGTTCGGGCGCCGACACCGCTCATTTGAAATTGTAGAATGCAGAGTTTCATGGCGATGATGAGTGACAATAGTCCATCTTCGTCTCGTGTTATAAAACACAAAAGAGGACAACAGGAACACAGGCAATCTCGTTTCTATAACGATTTGAGAAAATACATATTTCCAGCATAGCAGTAGTTAGTGTCAGTGCGCTAATTATTCACCAATCAACGTAGCCTTACACTTTGTAAATTATGCGATGATAGTAAGCCAGCAGACGATCTTGCTGTTCACGTTTCTCGCCGCCGAAGCACGTGTGTGCCGCGGAATTCACTTTGTTTACGTCTACTTTGTTCTAAGGCTGGAAAGACTTTAGGAAGGTTTACTTTCCTAATTTTTTAATAGCTTAACCATTCAGTTTCTGGGATACTAAATGATGTTTTTAAGCCCTTAAAAAAATTAAGAATTCATTATCAATATCTCGTTGAAGTGCCACTTTTACGGTTTCTAACATCCGTGATTCTGTAAACCGTAAACTTTAGAGTAATCAGTTGGCAGCCAAACTTGACGGTAAACAGTCAGTAAATGTGACCGTAATTGTTTACAGTGTAAGACATAAATACGGCCTTTTAATGGCCTATTACCATCAATTTTACAATAATACCGTCAATTTTAGAGTACGATTGGCAGCCAGAATTGACAATAATTTGTCAGTAAATGTGACCTATGATTTTTTAAAGTGTAGTACAAGAACAGCTACCCCTCACAATGTAACTGGTTTGTTTCCAATATTTTTGTTCTATAAATAGCAATTTAGGGATATTTCAATAAACCTTTTATTAAAAATACACAATGCATTTACAACCTAGCTAATCAATCGTCACATCATTCGCTTCCTTATGCACTTCATTAACGTTTAACAACAGGTTTGTTCCCTGCATTCTTGTCACGTAAACAGCAATTAAGAAATATGGTGTATACAATACAGTATTTCTTCAAATTGCGTTATGCAAGTCGAAATACTTCCAAGAAAGGAAGTTCCTAATAAATTCGTTGCAAATATTGGCAAAGATAGTATATTACTGATATAAGCACTGAGTGAAATTCGCCAAAAATTTTACTTCGGGTTCAAATTTGAACTAAAAGCTATAATGTGGTTCAAATATAGCTTACGTTTATATGACCAATAGAGCCAAAGACTCAGAAACGCCTTTACCGTATATTTAATTAGACATATAAAAAATACCGTACCAGTATACAAACATGACATGTCATAGAAATGCAAGCCTATACTAACTTATTGTGTATTTCGGAGAGTTAATTATTTATGCTACCTATTACAAACCAATCTCTTTAATTGATAAATAGAGTAACAATACATAATTTTAGATACATGGTAACCTTTATCAATCTTTGTTTTGTTGCCTATATGTTCCGATTCGTTGTCAATGTGACACGTGTTGCATAAAAGCAGGATAATTATCGTTCCATGCAGAATCCATTCATTCCTTTTGGTTATTTCAATGTTGCATGCACCTAAGCGTTTTGATCTAATCGTGGTCGCTGTTCATCACATCACGTGACAATATGCAGTGAATCAACTCTGCCTCATTTAGCCCTTAATTTCAGAGCATTGTTATAATTAGTAGATAAACATTACAGCGATTGGCGTTCATTAGACTGTATTTTATTGTTGCTTCGAAGGTGAAATATTGGCTTTTACGCTTCATATGCACATGTGTTTGATCCTGTCATGTTTTATTCTGATGTATGGACATGTTAAGGACTCAAGAAGGCATTATTTAAATGAAGTTGAGTAATGATACATAAGTAATCCTTTTCGGACATTTTCTCTAAATGAAATTTCTTGAAATCCAGTATGTTAATATTCGATTCACTTTTTTCACTTTACTATCATCAAGCTTTACTACCTTCCATATTCTGTTTCAACATTCATGAAGATATCGAAAAGGAAGAAGGTAAAACAACCATACATCGTATTCGATAGCATGGGCGTCCCCATAGGAGAACAAGAAGGGCAAATGCCCCACTAATATTTTGGTATACTGAACAAAATACTGCATTTTAAGCAAGTCTAATGCTTGCAGAGGATACAATAGCTTAGTGCTAGGGTTCTCTTCTATGTTGCGTAGGGTCATTCGTTGTATCCTAGATCATGCCAGTGGGCTCTATGGTGATCAAACACTATGTCTGTAGGTTTTCTCAGGATTCTTTTGTTTTCTCCTAGTTTCTTCTCTCCAACATTTTGCCTCCCTTAGCCTCAGAACACAAAATGTGGGAAGTTAACCTAAAAATGAAAATAAATAAATAAATAAATGAACACCTCTGGAAACTAACAGTAGTTAAGGGGCAAGGGACAAGTTACTTCCCCTTTGGGGGGAGGGGAAACTACTACTTGTATACTAAAATAAATATATTATTATGTGTATTGTAACTTTAAAGTTCTGAGTCTACGACATTTAAGAGGCCTCATCCCGGCGAAATTAAAATTCCGCTAATTTTACAATAATTATGTGATATCTTCAAAAAGATAAAAGATAATCGAAATGTGGAACAAGACCACCCTAAACAATATCGTTTTACATGAGATACCGTTATCACGACTCACTTATCTGCTTTTGATTTCGAGCCATTTTGAAAATCGGCATTTATTTTCGCGTTTCTAAACGGCTGAAAACGGTACCTCACGCAACATAATATTGTCTAGGGCGCTCTTGTTCCACATTTCAATTAACTTTTATCTTTTTGAAGATATCACATAATTACTGTAAAATTAGCGGTATTTTAATTTCGCCGGGATGAGACCTCTTAAGTGGCCGTCTTGAAGAACGGAGAAAGAAAAGTTCCAGTTTCTCTGCTCCTTAGGTGTCGTCGCCAATGACTGGGAAAATAATTTTTAAAATATCAATTAACATATAGTTTTGGCGATTCCAGTTTGCTTCCTACTTTCACTTTGAGATATAACGGTAATATTTATATGTCGTTTACGATAGTTCGTTGAAATTCCATTAGACTTTTAATTTTTGGTTAAACTATGGTGTTGTTCAAATATCAATCGACGAATCACATCGAACTGAATAAAACGACTCCTTGAGAAAAAAAAATATTATTTGTAGTTTACAAGAGAGAGAGAGAGAAGGGGAGAGTGAGAAAAATTACTTTTTTTATGTCGCTAAATAGAATATTATTCGTTCAAACTAATAAATGATACCTTTTATTCCCTTGGAGTGCAATAAATTATTTCGATTTCTGTATAACTTGGAGGAAAGGGGCTGCAGGTAGAGTGTTTTATTAGCAAATGTATCCAAATTGTTGATGACCCAAGCAAATTTGGGGGACGGGCTCGGTCTCTCTCTACCCCCTTAGATCGGCGCCCATGCTTTTTATGTACTATACAGTTATGCTAAGTAAATCTGATAGAAGATGGTAAGGGTACAATAGAAAGAAATGCAGAAGTACCTAGGTACTATTAAATACTTCGCAGAGAAAACTAAATACGCTGGTATCGCCGGTGTCTTATCCATTACTGCAAATTATGGGTGTGTCAAAATTATCAAATAATACTTTCGACAAAGTGGATACTTTCAAATACCTAGAATCAATATCAACAGACGAAAAACATCTCCATGAAGAAATTAAATGTCAGATGAAAGCAGGGATTCGTCACTATTCAGTTCAAAATCTCTTGGTGTAGTGAATTTTATAGAGGAATTCGAAGCTTAATATATATATATATAAAATGATCGTCAAGCCTGTTGTGCTGTATAGTTGCGAAACATGGTCGCTTACTCTGAGCGAAGAGCGTAGACTGAAAGAATTTGAGAACAGGATCCTGAGACGAATATTCAGACCCAAAGAGGAATAGGAATGGAGAATGACGGAAACTTCATAACGAGGAACTGCATAATTTGTACCGTTTACCGAACATTGTTAGACTCATCAAGGCTAGGAAGCTCAGATGGGAAGGCCATGTAGCCAGAATGGAAGAAAGTAGGAACCCTTTCGAAGTTTTAACTGGAAATCCAGTTGGAAAATGGCCATTAGGAAGACCTAGGCGCAGATGGGAGGACAATATTAAGACGGAACTGGCAGAAGTAGGAATGCAAAGTAAAAACTGGATCCAGCTCTCTAAGAAGAGAAATCAATGGAGAGTTTTTGTGAATGCGGCGTTGAACCTCCGGGTTCCATAGGTCATAGAGTTAGTTAGTTACGGTTACGTGAAAGAAGTACATTGTTAACAATATGAAGTAGTACATTCCATCTGCTTATAACTGTTTGTTCTTTACTATCAGTAACGCTACTTTTAAATAAATGATAAATCTGATGACATTAGAATGTCAAAATAACGTAATGCTTCGAAAATCTTCCTTTTGTTTATTACATGTTAAAATAATGTGAGTAAACATTGGATTATCTTATTAGCGCTTAGACATTAATTGTTTCAAACTGATTCAACCCATCTAACAAGAAGATTGGAATTTAACCAAAAGCCATCCACAATTTAAATCAGAAACATCTGTCCATGGTTGTCAGGCCAATATTTTGACTCAGGTCTTCTTTCTAATAGAGCCAAAGTGAGCTGTGTATCTACCAGTGCATGATGGGAAAGTGATCGAAATACTGAATAAGACATTTAGTCACGTATTAGTAAAAAGAAGTTTTGACCTTCCTAATGAGCGGTATAACAACTCTGTTAAGAGTTCGTCCTTGGATGTTTGTCGTTTTCTGCCTCGCCAATGACGTCATATTCTTGGGGGTATTAATTTGCTTCATTTTCCAGCTCACTTAAAAACTCTCACAAAGCATCTGCTGAAGCCACGCCCACTTACAAAATGCTTGGTCATTGTTATACTTGTAGGCACAGCCTCTCTTTTAACTCTCCAGAGTTTTCGGATGCAGACCCACATTCTGTCCTCAATATTTCTTAGCTCAAACTCTAGTATACATGGGGGCCATTTGCTAGTCCTTCATTTGGTGTTACCCTCAAGGGGGAAAGAAATCCACTTCTCCCCCCCTCTTGAAATGCAACAGAATGATGAGATTAATTCTAGTTTCAATATCACAATGGTATGCTTCCATCTTCCCCAATCTACCCTATATCTCCAATACACAATAACCCTAATTCTCATCCCAGCGCGTCTTTGCCTCACTGCTATTGCAGTATGCACAACAATTCAGGCTTTAAAAAGAAAGTCTGATAAAAAAAAATAGTTCACCCACAATAGAAGGTTTTTTTTAAAACTTCATTTCTCTTACTAGTACGTAATGCGCGTAGAATCTCTTTTCTTCCCCCGGAATCCTCCCCCTCCAGCTCAGTGTCTGATCACCAGTGCTCGCGCGCACTCTCTCTCTCTCTCTTTTCTCTCACATACCACACTTCGAGAGAAAGAGAGGACTTGCCCCCTTCCCCTCTCCCTGTGCGCCAGCCAACATGATTCATTAATATGGATGGTAGGTCGGCATCGCATGGGCTGTTCCTATACTCACAGCTGCGTCCCTTTGGCCTGACAGAGATGTATTGCTTTCATTTCACATGGTCGATGATTTACGTATGTGGTAAGCCTTGATTTATAATGCTCCGGACCCTCAATAGATTCTCTACTAGCGGGGTAAAGAGAGGAATTTCAGGGAGGTATAGTGTACGATAGGGTAAGCCGGTGCAGTGCGGGGTGAAGAGTCTGGGATATAGAGAAAAGGCATATAAAAGTACGAGAGAAAAAGAGAATTACAGAGATCTAGAATTTAAAAAAAAGTCACACCTGTTCCCAGTCTTTCTCCGTTTCAGAACTATAGATAATATATCCCTGCGAAGCAGCACACATACCAGCACATTTATATATCCAAGTAGACATCTTTTGATTTAGAATCTCCAAAAAGATATTGGTAGGCAATTCTCCAATAGGCATTATTCTTTTTTTGTTATTGTTGTTCCTTCCCTAGCGTTACAATGTGTATCAAGAGTATCGAATACAAGTGTAATCTAATTTTTCTTTTTGTGAAATAACAAATAATAATAATAAAAAAATCTCTAGACCCACAAGGTGATGCTTTAGGGCCTCAATGTGCTATTGAAAATACTTATCACATTTATATATAAGCATTGACATATTTTTTTCTTGTGATATCTACAAAAACATATTGATTTTATTGATTCTAAATATATACAGTATGTATAGTATTCATTTACATCAGAAGGGTGGAAATCTTTGATAAGTGACTATATTTGTTGTTGGAAGCTTGGACACTTGCATTTCGATTGCAAGGAAAAAGTAGTCCAACAATCGATAAGAATTTGATTCTTATATTTTTGTTGAGTTTACTTCTTATTTTTTTATCATTTATTTTTCCGCCTCTTCCTTTTCCCCTTTATAATATATAAATATATTTTTTTCTAAAGTTGCTTTTCTTCTTTTTTTCTTTTCTGTAAAAAGCGACAGAGGGACGCCATATTTCTTGTAATCGCAGGGTTGCCAGATTTTTGTTGGTTGTCTGCGCAGTGCTGATAGCATAAAGATATATGGCCATGGTTTTCTTCTTCACTTTAACAGACCCTCTACGCCTCTTGCGAAAAAAAAAAAAAGACCTTTCTCCGCATCTTTCACTCTGTGCTACTGCAGCACAAGCATCCATTGTACTAGGCATTTCTCTGTTTTCTCACACCCCTTACTTTCTTTCCTTTCTTCCTGCCACGGATTTTAGAAGGGCAAAAACATCTTACATTAGTTTGATATGTATTTCGTATTATGTACGAACATTTTATATCTTTTAAGAAACGGTGAAAAGCTTCGATTTCTGTTGTCAGCGAAATCACTTATTTTTAGGATTCTCTGATTTAGTAGTTTTTATTAGACCTGACTCAAAATATTCGCTTTTATATTCCGCTTACAAAGTACTGTAAGATGTCGAGGGCAGTTGATGACAAATGGAAGTTTTCGTGCTAATTAGATACTCGTACTACGTGACATCGGTGATCACTCATCATCATCATCATAACCAACTACCATCAAACCACTGCTGGATGAAGCTTTCTCCACTATCATCTACATTTGACATTTTTGGAACAAAATATTCATTAAATTTCAATCAAAATTTTTCTTGTAAGTCTTATATCTGGAGAACTACATATAGTGTAGCCAAACCCAAACTATCACTTAACTCAGTATGATGTGCTTATTAAACAAAAAGTAAGAACACTCGATTTAGGAGCCGTTCAAAAATTTTGTGGCCCCTGATCCAAAACTAGGATAGCAATCTTTTGATCCATCTTTTTCCACATTATTACACCTGCAGTGTTTCTTAATCACGTCACATCACCATACATGTGGACGCTCAGGTCACTTCTTATGCTTAATATTTATTTAAAAATTATTATTATTTGTTTTTTTTTGTTTGTTTTTTTTACCGCTCTTCATTCCATTTTGCAATATATACAGCCAACTGCAACTTCAATATCTTTATTTTCATTTCAATATCCATCGCCTTTGATATCATTCTGATTCATACAGCTGAGATTTTGTGTTTTTAGTCCTAATATAACACCCGAGGTTCTTAATGTAATACCGTGGTTAAGAAAGACGGGACTCTACTATTCACGGGGGTACCGTACCATTCACCGGAGTTTAAGAGACCTAATCACTACGAAATTAAAATACCGCTAATTTTACAGAAATTCTGTGATATCTTCAAATAGATAAAAGATAATCGAAATGTGAAACAAGAGCGCGCTAGACAATATCGTTTTACGTGAGATACCGTTATCACGACTCACTTATCTGCTTTCGATTTGAGCCATTTTGAAAATTGGCATTTATTTTCGCGTTTCTAAACGGCTGAAAACGGAAAGCCACTAGGTGACTTGTGATAACGGTACCTCAAGCAAAATAATATTGTCTAGGGCTCCCGCCCTTGTTTCACATTTCAATTATATTTTATCTATTTGAAGATATCACACAATTACTATAAAATTAGCGGTTTTTTTAATTTCGCCGGGATGAGGTCTCTTAAACTATTTTTGCCTCCATGAAAACAATGTCACTATTCTGGACTTATCTTCTGTCCCAACAGGTATTCACCTTTTCTAATGTATATTTTTAATTTTGCTAACTTTCTATGCATTACTTTCATATTTGTCATATTCATTATGAGTCCAACTTATTTTTTCTCGTCTATCATTGGGTGATCATTACACAGTACTCAAGTTGAATAATCTATCTTATAGATTAAGGAGTCCGCACGTACAACAGTACTGAATCAAAGCTTGCTAATAGAATATATCCTACGCCAATTCAATACCACAGAGATTATTATTATTATTATTATTTTTACCTCGTCCTCATACTTGCTTCATAACAGCATTTCTCAAGCTGCTTTTTACTGGGGACCCCTTTTAAAAATCAGAATGTTCTGCGGAGCACTCTTGTCCCCTTCGAAAGCAAATTTATCAGTTTTTCATGTTCTGATCATATATCAGTAGAAGTAGGCCTATTAATTAAAATTTCCTTAATTTTAAATTGGTATTAAGAGATGTAAAATACATGTTAGCTTCTTAAAATAATTGAAAGTTATAAAGAATATTTATAATAACTAATTGAACCTGCGCTCTCTACACAGCGCATCATTCACATATGAACATGAATCTCCTTGTCATTCTTCACAACATACGTACATGTCCCTTTACAGACAGAAGTGAAAGACGTCTTGATAAAAATTGGCAAAGCGTACCATAAAGGGGAGATTATTTTCGATTATTTTTTTCAATATCTCGCACCGTTTGCAAGATTTGATCCTGCTTCTGGTTGGAGTTTCTAATTCATGTATGATCATTGGTTTCTTCTTGCATGCAGTATGTAATAAGCAAATATATTACACACACAATTAATTATAATGTCAGTGATATATGGTGTTCATTGGGCAAAACAGTCCAAACAATAAAGATTCATCTTAGACTGGAGATATGGTTCTCCTTCGTTTTTCATTATCATTTGGGCATGAAACAAACGCCTGAGAGATATACAACCCTTGTACATAACTATGTGGTGTTGGAATGTATAACTCTTAGGATATTTTTCATTTTTAAAATTTCAACACTCAAAATGTACCCCTAAAAAATGTAATAAAGAAATAACGTCCATGTTTTTTTTTTTTAAATATTCAATTAAAAATGAACAATTTATACAAAATTTGGAATCGACCAGTGAAAACAGCACGTTTCTAGCGCTTGTGGTTTTCGAGATCTAATTGTCGAAAGGATTGGAGACAAACTATGTATAAACTTTCTTTGGAGACAAACATACAAACCTAGCATTTTAATATATAGATACTTCTATAGCCTATAAACTGTTAGATTATATAAATATATTTATATTAGAATTTATGTATTTTTTACCTTCAATTGTGTAATCTTTTATTTGAACAATCAGTAGAATCTATCTGTTTGAGATTGTCAATTCACTGGAATTTCATTTGTTTTCTCTCTTGTTTGGATAAATGTTCAATCCAAAGGGCAATAAAGTCTTTTCTCAACGACCACATTTCGTGAATCGCTGCTTTATATTATTATCTCACCTTTTGGCCTATTCGAAGGTCTTTTTCTCTTAGGTTTTTCAATTAATACTCTGTAAACGCTCGTATATTAGATTATCCATATAATCGACATGGCCTTCCCACCTCGATCTAATAACTTACGAGTGAAATAAACATTTTTTTTTAAAAAAAAGAAGAAAATTAGCCTATTTTGCGTTGTGTAACTCCCTCTAATCAGACTTTGTTCTCATTTAATTCCAAATATTTTCTTTATGAATTGGAAGATCAACTTTTGAAACCATATAGTACCACAAGACCCAAATTATGCTTTTCAAGTCTTCCATTTGGAATTAATTTTCTTTAATGTTATATATATATAAGAAGAGATGTAGGCCTCTTAGAGGTGGCGCTCGCGGTGTTTTCCATAATCTTCCGCAACATCCGCCCATCTATAAATTTCCATTTCTCGTGGACATCTTGATCTTTTCTTTTTCTTTTCTTTTTTTTTTTTTTTTTTTTTTTGACGAAATTTGATGAGATCCTCTTTAGAAAGTAATGGTGGTTCAATGGTAAAGCGCTTACCTTGGTGAATGAGATCCCTGGCTCCATCCCTGGATAAGTAAATTTGTGGTGGACAACATCGTGTCCGTGGCTTTTCTCGGGTGCTCCCTTTTCCACCACAAAGCTAAATTTCCTGACTTTTTCTTGACTTTCGAGACCGTTTTCTGATTTCGTGACTTTTTCATTACTTTCGTGACTTTTTGTGACCGATAAACACCCTGTGACCATGTTACTCGTCTCGTCTCGAATTTCAAAAGGAACTTTCCGTTCCGACTCTCGTATTCTGATTTCCGAGACGAGACGAGGCCAGAAATTTCATGAACAGGCCATGAAATTGGATGCACTGTAACGTTTCGTATTAAAACAGTTTAATGCACATTTTGCTCAGTTTAACTGGGCTTAATGTGTCAATGGATTTTAAAATTACAAAAAAAAAAAAAAAAAGTTATGCGTGCTGTAACCCATTTAAAAAGACATTTTCATGAAAACAAAATGAAAAAAAAATGAACAGAAAAATGAGAAGCTCATAATTAACGAAAACAAATTACATCCCAAGTCATTTGTCTTCTTCGTTTCCGATTTCTTTTTAGAAAAAAAAGAATATCGAAAAAAAAAGAATAAAACATTGCGTTATGCAAAAATAATGCAAGAGGGCCACTAAAGGAAGAACCAACTAAAAAAAGCGGGAATAAAAATGAAGGGAGAGAGAGGAACGGAAAAAAAAATAAAAGGACATTCTTCAAGGCAAGGACCCTGGGTAAGAGGCTAAAACTACGAGTTGGTAGGAGTGAGGGGACGGTTTTCTAGCCAGCCATGCAGTGATCTTCTCCAATGTTGCCAAGTTTACTATGTATATATATTGAAGAAGATTCTAATATTTTTTCTCTATATATTTCAATGTGTAAGTGTGCGTGTATCTTCATAGCTTCCAAAGTGCGCTCTTTTTTTTTCCAAAAAAAAAAAAAAACTTTGTTACTCGAAGGAATAGCGTCTTTAGTTTACTAGTGCGAGTGCGTTAGTGTGTGAATTAATGCACACCAAAGAACTGTCCCGACGCCAGCAGTGTTTCATAGTGAAATATGCTCAAACTTTGCTTCAAAGTTAAGATGTATTTATGTTTTTTTTTTCAATCTTTCTTTTTCTAGCGGGTTGTTGTACTGAACATCTCAAGACCTTTTTTTTTCGTTATCTAACTCACTGTTCAGTCTTTTTGATCGCGTTCCGTTCTGTATAACAAATCCTTTAAGTTTTTTTTCTTAAACCTTCCTGTTACTTTTAAGCAGACGTGGTTTCTTCATTAAGCATGTCCCCCTAACATCTCTTCACATGTGAAAAAGATCCATATGCTTTGATATTTATCATCAACCAGGCTCTTCCCTATATACATGTATACTAAGATTTAGCCTACAAAACGAAAAGATAAAACGTCGTCAATCTTAAGAAACACATAAGGTAACTTGTTAACCTAATGTGTCATTATACGACTGCATTCTTTTCGATCTTTCACTTTAAATGACTTTTTTTTTTAAAAAAAAATATATATATACATATACCGTAATTGTACAAGATAAAAACAGGGCCGGCCCTAGAAAATTTGCCGCTCCATGGAATGGTATAATTTGCCGCCCTCATTTCTCCAGAAATAAGAAATCTTAATAGCCAGGATTCTAAGTACGATACACTGTCATGAACAACGAAGGGGAGATAAAGTGTACTCGCATTCAGAAAGGCATAAACACTACAAACTGAATCTCGTTGTGTATTATTATTATTATTATTATTATTATTATTATTATTATTATTATTATTATTATTATTATTTAAATAATAATCTATTATGTTAGTGAAAGATAAAGCAAACACACCTGCAGAGAAAAGATAGTAACCCTTTTTTATAGAATTCAATATCGACCTTCAGTCTCAAAATATCAGTTTGCAATTCCAATAAAACTAGCTTTTTATCTTTATTTCTTGATTATCCTTCTACATCTGTTAAATAAAAATTAAAAATACTCGTTTCTACCTACAATTATAAGGAACTTGGATGTGACAAAGACAAGACTAGATTTCATATTAAAATTGTGATGACTAACCAAACGGAACAGGTGTTCGAGAATTGAGTTCATTTATTTGACAACAATCCAGTAATTCATGCTGGGACTTGTTTGACCATTTGCTTTAGCACTGTCTATGTGATCATAAACTAATGCAACCTAAACATGATATATGAACGTAGTATTCAAATAGGTCAGCTTAGTAAATTTAACTACCATCATCATGAAGTCTGTTTCCCACAAGAAATATTTATTTTAAATAATATAGTTATGACAGTTTTTGTGGTCCCTCAAAACTTGCCGTACAGTGCAAATACACGTGTTACATATACGGTAGAGCCTTTCAGGCGCGGATCCAGGGAGAGCGATCGCCTCCTCCCAGAAGATGATTTTTTCTTATTTTGTATATAAATAAAACCCATCCGAGAGTTTGGAGCTCTTCAAAGTAGCTGTAAGTAGCAGTACTACAACCCACAGTTCCCCCCCCCCGGGAAGTCCGTCCTGGATCCACCGTGGAGCCGGTCCTGGATATAAATGTCCAACGAGAAGACATGCCCCAGTCAATTGATAACACTGACCACAGAAAAATGATCTGATTAATTGTTAATTCTGATGTGCAGGTTTTGAGAAAATCAACAAAAACAAAATTTTCTTTCGTAAATACTGTTCCCCACGACACAGTAAATTTCTCGTCTCGCAGGACCAAGCCCTCAGCACATTCTGAGATACCATTTTTGAACTGTTATTGTTCACAAAGGAAACAGAAGAGAAAGTTTTGTCCCGTGGAAATAAATATTTTATAAACTTGTTGACACAAAATAAAATTATTGAGTATGAGGTCACACATATTTACGATTAAAATGTCTTATTTCGAAACAGTGGCACTTTGTAACCCTTTCTCCCCTCGGTCCTGCGAGGGTTAAAACGAGAAAATTCACGGTTGTCGTTGACGATGCTATTTCAGCCATCTTGGATCTCAAGCACTGAATCTATTGCTACATGATTCATAGTATCAAAAAACTATGTAAATAGATGAAGTGATTGTACGAACATAATAACAGAAAAATGACATTTTTAAGTTTTGTGTCCCACGGTTCTGCAAAGGAGACGGTGATAATGAGAAATGAATGTAATGGTGAAATGAATAAAGTGGGAGGAAATGGAAGAACCTCGAGAAAACCCACTCACACGGTGTTTGTCCAGCACAAAGTCCATGTGATGAGAGCTTAGATCGAACCATGAACCCCACGCATCAGAGATGAACACTCTACCACTGAGCCACAGCGCCCTTACGAACAAAATGAAGGACATTTGTCGACGTTTAATGATACGGAATTCATTACACGGTATAATCTAATGATAAAGATAGTTTAAATGTTACTATAGAACACCCTTCACGGACACTGAAGGACTCTGACTTCTTCTAGAAAAAAAATTAAGAAAAAAAAATACGAAATAAATTTTGTACATAAATTTACAACTCGAGACAAGAAAATTTGGAGGCAAGACGAGATTTACGAGACAAGACGAGACGAGAAAAAAACATTTTCTCATTTCGGAAATGAGTCCTTTCTAATTGTTATTACCACATTCGATTTAAAATTTAATTAGTGATAGCCACAATTTCCTCTGATGTCTTGTCAAACAACGAGAAGTCTGAATTAGCAGCCTCTCTCTCTCTCTCTCTCTCTCTCTCTCTCTCTCTCTTAACAAAAGAAAAAAAAACACTCTGGTAGCTTAGGAGTCACATTTACACCCGAAATTCCGAACCCATTCCGTGTAAAATTACATTTTCACCTTAAATTATAATGTCAAACTTTTGTATTCAATTGTTAAATACTTGAATTTTTTACTAATATTGTATTCAGCACCGAGAAAGTTTTAAGATTCACCTTAAACGTTACTGGAAATGTCTCATAATCACTGTAAATTGACAGGACAATCTGGATTCCACATTTGAAAACTATCTCACTGTATAATTCGTATGTATTATTATAGTTTGGCCCAGTGTTTCTTTCAGAAAAAAAAAGGTTCCGGGGGCACACTGATGGAACTATTCTATTTATTATTATATTGTAGACGTATTATTTCGGTCTCCTCCGGGGCCTACTCTCAGAGCTCCATGGGGCAATTCAACCCAAAAACCTTTTCTGGAAGAAACACTGATTTGGCTAGAATTTGAACCCGGCACAATTCCTAGGGATGCGCACGACACAAGATTTGTGGCTGTCTCGTCTCGAAAATGTGGCGTAAAAGTGATGTCTCGACTCGAAAACTGTATATTGCTCTATTGGAAGAGCCGTGTCTCGACTCGAATTTTGTCAGGAAAATCCTGTCTCGACTCGTCTCGTGCGCATCCCTAGCAATTGCTAAGCATTTAACTACAAGAAAAGAAGCAGAAACTCGATCGACTTAGAAAACAAAAACAAAAGACACAAAACGAAAAGATCCATATTGGTTCATAAAATACGGTGTTTTTAATGCTGTTTTAACCTTATCTTAAAACACACAGAGCAAAATAAACAGTAGCAAACGTAATGGATAGTCTTTTGACAGGATGGACCATAAATCTTACTCATTTTACATATAAACGTTTTCTTAAAGTAATCAAATAAATAATTAAAGTCATTTTAATTAGTCAAGAAAAAAACTATTTTGAAAGAGAACGTTGTAATAGTAAGAGTAACAAAGGTCCGCTGAAACAGCAGTTTGTTGTTGATTTATGGTCGCTGCAATAAAACTAAAAATGATGTTTCGGAACTGAAAAAGAAGAGCGAAAGAAATAGAAAAAAAAAGTAACGTGATATCGGGATAAACATTATACACACACACACAAACACTATGCACCATTGGAGACCTGACCCGACCTTTGACCTTGTTTCTATTCGTTCTCAATAACCATAAACGTCGAACGAGGGCGGGCGGAGGGGAACTGTCGAGTGTAAATATCTTGTTAACATCAGTTAATGACTTTTCGTACATTGGTTCATGAACCAAAATGATCAATTAATGATTTAATCATATCTTTTTTTCTCACCCAATAATCCTTTTAGAACCAATATTTACCAGGTATATACACACATACAGGGTAATGGTGCTA
Source organism: Thermobia domestica (assembly GCF_964235325.1). NCBI lineage: Eukaryota > Metazoa > Arthropoda > Insecta > Zygentoma > Lepismatidae > Thermobia > Thermobia domestica. The sequence continues at coordinate 379,221,709 of NC_137455.1, read as the reverse complement.
ACTCATTCCAGGTCCGTAGCTGAAACTTGCAAGTGAAACATTTCAAAATTGCAAAGGCCGAATTTAATATTAACATTTTAGAAATTTTCAAACAGATCGGAATGGTCTATAGAGAGCACAGCTTATTATTATTATTATTATTATTATTATTATTATTATTATTATTATTATTATTATTATTATTATTATTATTATTATTATTATTATTATTATTATTATTATTATTATTATTATTATTATTTACCGGGAGTGATCAGAAAGTAAGTTTGCAAAGCCTACAGCGGAACGTGTATATATTATTTCATTCATCCAATACAGCCAACTAGGCATGGGCGCGAGACCAAACGAGACGAGAACTGAAACAAATCTTGTCTTGTCTCGCAAAATCAAAAGCTGTTCTCGTCTCGCGTCTCGTCTCGTCTCGCAGACCTAAGTTCTCGTCTCGCGTCTCCCCAAAATTTTGGAAGTTTCGTCTCGCGGTCTCGCAAATCAATACTGGAATAATGTAGTCTTCATTCAACCCTTTTAAAATAATGTATACTCAAAGTTTACATAGTTTTGTTTCATAGTTGCGGCGTTTCATAGTTTTGTTCATAGTTTCGAGCAGTCTTGCTCGATTTTTCGCTTTCAGGTGGAATGACTCTATATGGTTGAGGATTAAGCTTTCGAAAAATAAGGGGGAGAAGAACAATTGTTTAACTGAAAAATTAAAATGACTCATTAAGTTATATTTTAATTAATAAATGACTGGTAGATTGACTCTGTCCTAGCTATTGAAGTAGACAAAGTATCTTTCCCTCTCGAATCTCAAACTTTTTCAGACGCAGTCCGCTTTATGGATCCGAAATTTTGAATTTTTAAATTTTAATGTCAAATTAGTAAGTTTGTAATCAACAAAATCAAATGCACCAATGTACCAAGTCCAGTTCGCCACTTTTACTTTTTCCAAATTTGGTCCTCCATTTTTTTAATTTGATGTCAAATTGATAATTAACAAGATCAAAAGCCTCATTATAGCAATTTTTTGTCCATTTTTACTGGTTTTGAATTATGACCACGTTTTAAGCATTTGATCCATAGTTTATCGATCTCTGTGCGTCGCCTTTTGACCCGTCGATCTCTTGGCTAACGCTCTCCTGGTCGTCGCTCTTTTGCCATCACTCTCTTTGCTGGCGCTCTACTGTCGGTACACCCATGTTTATTACAAAACTCGATCCTGACATTATTAACTATCTTCTCTTCAATATGTATGATGGTACTTGCAAAAGAATACTATATCAATATAACAAATGTAAACTATGCGAGACAGCGAGAAGTCTCGAGAGACTTGCTGAAGCCTCGTCTCGCAAAAGATATCATGTCTCGTCTCGCGTTCTCGTCTCGCAAAATATTATAGGCCTCGTCTCGCGTTCTCGCGTCTCGCGCCCATGCCTACAGCCAATAGATAGTACATAAAGTCGGAGCGGCCAAATCGTCCTCAAGAGGCTTCAAAGGAAGCAAAATACCAATGAAGTTGTCCACATGTTTCTTTGTTACATGAGAGGAACAAATCAAAAAGTCCTACTACTTGAGAGTGGTCTTCCGATGTTGCAATTTTGTATTCTCTTGCTCAGAAGATAGTGTAAAAACTTAGTCAACACATTGTGTGTGTGTGTATATATATATATATTTATAACCTGATATTTAATATGTTATATAACTTTAAAAGATTACTTTAACCTTTTTACGTTAGTGATATTGAAATTGTTATTGATATATTAGTTTGGTGCGAGTTTAGCGATTTCCCGGCGAAATTAAAATACCGCTAATTTTACAGTAGTTATGTGATATCTTCAAATAGATAAAAGATAATCGAAATGTGGAACAAGAGCGCCCTAGACAATATTATTTTACATGAGAAACCGTTATCACGACTCACTTATCTGCTTTCGATTTCGAGCCATTTTGAAAATCGGAATTTATTTTCGCGTTTCTAAACAGCGGAAAACGGAAAGCCACTAGGTGACTCGTGATAACGGTACCTCACGCAAAATAATATTGTCTAGGGCGATCTTGTTCCATATTTTAATTATCTTTTATCTATTTGAAGATATCACATAATTACTGTAAAATTTGCGGTATTTTAATTTCGACGGGATGAAGACTCTTAACACCACACTCATGTCGTGTATAGCTTGTTTGTAGTATTATTTATGAGTGTGCCTAGGGTAAATTTTCTGCTTGACTACAAGTGTAGCCGGTTTGGGACGATTTGAATGTGTCAAATATACATTAGGTTATATTTCGACATAGTCTTCGTATCGGTAGAGGCACTTGTCCCATCGTGGGTTGATTTTGAAGACTCCCTCCTGGTAAAAGTCCTGTCCTTATGTGTTCAGCTACGCTGTCATGAAGTGTTTCACCTCCTCGTCTGAAGCGAAGCAACGACTTTCATTGTGCAGTTTCAAATGCAGAAACAGGTGAAAGTCGCTTGGGGTGAGGTTCGGGCTGTAGGGAGGGTGGTTGTTGATGTCCCAGCAAAACTGCTTGAACAGCGTGGTGGTCTGTATTCGGGCGCGCGTTGTCGTGAAGAAAGATGACGCTTTCGTGAGAATTCCTGGCCGTTTCCTCCTCCAGTGAATTTTCATCCTTCGCCCACGGAAATCGAATAACTGAACGGACTTCTTCGTGAGAGCAGTTTTCCAAACGAGTCGCCATTTGTGTTTACCTACAACTAGCGCCATAGGTGACGGATGACTGAAACTCTGCAGAATTGCCAACTCCTTGTATTAAAATTACCGCACACACATAATTCCTCTATAACAGACGAAACTCCAGAAATATCGGCCTTTTAACGTTAGTTTGTGACCCTCCCTCGTATTATAAAAGTTTTCAAACATATCTGAATGGTCTATGGAGAGTAAAGATTATTATTATTATTATTATTATTATTATTATTATTATTATTATTATTATTATTATTATTTAGTTTTCATATGCAATTTTGACACCCATTATACCGGGTGTTTGAGATAAAAACGTCCAGTGCTTGTAAATAAAAAAACGATGTGAGACAAAATAATGGCACAAAAAGGAAAATAGGAAAGTGTCATTGAGCGCATAGAATGGAGCACTATTTTCGTATGGAACTCCGTTTATGATTTTTTTTCATACACACAAAAAAAATTCGTTTTTCATTATCTTTTCAGTGAGGTATCAAATTACATACTTCGCCACTTAAAATTAACAGGTGACTTCTGGGTCCCAAGTTAGTGAGTCCTATGGGACAAGAAAAAAGGTCTTCTCACATTTTTCTAATCCACTTTCTGTTTCATTTTTTTTTTAAATCCTCAATCTTGCCCGGGTCGTCGTTTCGTCTCCGGGTCACTCTGGATCATGGGCCTGTCCGAATCACAAGGTTTAATGGATCATAGGTTTGACTGCTTCTGGGTTTTCCGGGTCACTTGTCAAGAAACTCGTGACCCATTCCATTACTGACATGCTGTATGGTCCATAAATCAGCATCTACCATTTTTTTCTCACAAACAATTGATATTTCTGGAAATGCTGAAAGACGTATTACACTAATGTTAGTGTCTGAAACTCAGCAGTAACGAAATTCTACCAGATGCGCCATAAGAAAGGGTTACAGAGGAGCACCTGCAAGATGTTTATGTGACAAAGTGGATCACGTAATGTATCGTTTGAAAGCGTACCGAAGACCCTCAACTTATTGCAAGTACAGTAAATATTAACATTCTAGATACTGTATCTGATCTGTTATTACTAGTATCCATAACCAGAACATTTGAACGTATTTAAATGGGGAGAAAGTTAGTGAAATTTGTCATGGCAGATACCAGGAGATGACACAACACGATATTCTTGTTTCTACTACTTATCTAAAGCTAAAACACGATATATTTGGCGGTGCATTAACAGTCTTATTCAATTCGGTTTGGTTTTCAAATGTACGAACTGTTCTCTAAGGCCGGCTGCACATTAACTACAGGCAGGACAGAAAGCTTAGGTAGACGCAGACAGGAGAGGGAGCGGGGAGAGAGCCCTGACAGCATTGACCGTGTATCTCAATCACAACATTGGAGAGACCTTTGTTTAGCACTGCTGGAGTGAATATGCCCTACGGAGCCTTGCTGTATTGCTCACGGTCCTCTACCTCGAGACAGCTCCGGCTGTCCTATCCTCTAGTCAATGTGCGACCAGCTTTAGAATGGCAGTACTTGCTTCCTGGTAAGACACTCAGACGGATAAAACAAACACAAAGTGTAGTCCCCCTTTTTCTACAATTCCTAGTTTTTCACTAGAATGAATCTCGGATGGTTCTATTGAGCGCGGCAACTGAATTGGTGTTTGACGTTGAGCACTTTTCTCGCATCAGAACGTTGATAACACTGTGATGCGTTGTCAAATTCAACCGATATGCTGCATGATGGTATTGAAACAAGAACTATGTCAACATATCGCAATATTGTATTGCTAATAAAAATAAACTTTTCACTGAAAGTTTGGCAACAGCGCGTGGAGAGTTTGGGTTGGATGGAGCCAAACAACAGTTCCGATTGTGATAAAATAGGGAGATCTGGTGTTATTTTACACCCGGACGAGGTTATTTGGAGAGGCCAATTGCTTGTGATGTGTTTCGACACTTATTCTCGCTTCGTAATTGCTAGTTACGAGTTCGAATCTCACGGCCAGCCATCTTGACTCAGGTTTAGCCAGGATTATTCCTCAGTCTCACTAGGTAAAGATAAGTCTACCTTTATTATACGTAGGGGCTAAGGCCCTGATCGATTTTTTTTTTCAAATCACTCCTTCCCTTTGTTGTCAATGTACATTGAGTGTAATTTTGTTTTCACTTATTATTGTCCATGAGACGAGACAAAACGAGAATTAAGTTTTCTCGTCTCGTCTTGATTCTGGAAGAATTCTTTGTCGCCCCGACTCTAAATTTTTCTCGTCTATTTTCGTAAATTTATGTATAAAATTGGTGATTTTTTTGTTAATTTCATCTATAAGTTATCGGAATACTTCCTCGTCACTAGAGGTCTACAAAGGCTATGATATAATAGCATTTTAACCATATTTACTATGGAATATATTTTATAATAAAACTTCAGTATTTTTGAACATTCATAAATGCTTTTGGTTAGGTTCACATAACCACTTTTATCAATTTATAATTTTCAATGAACTTAAAATGTTCGTTACTGAATTCCCTATGTCTGTGTGTCTGTTGCTAATTTTTCAATTTTGAGCCCACAATTCGATAGAACATCAAAAACTATCTGAAAGACGTGATGGAATTTTTCGTGTCAGTCTTACCGTTCCCAAGATATTGGCCAAAAAAAGTTTCCATTTCGGAAGATTTAAGGAGCCATATCTCGGGAACTGTATATCATAGAGAGATGATATTGATGTTGATCAATACCTAAGAGATTAGTAAACATTTTGGTATCAAATAGTAACCGATGAGCACTGTCCAACTGGCTACTGGTTTTTGTACTATGAATCATGTAACACGGGATCAATGTTTCTTTTATATATAAATATATATATATAATATATATATATATATATATATATATATATATATATATATATATGAATCGTGTAATCTTGTAACATAAGACTTGGGTGAACTAGTGTTGTTCATCAGAACTATAAAATTTTTCGTCTAATCTCGAATTTAAGGTTGGTTTACAGGAACAAGTTTTGCCGATAGATGTCACTACACTCTTCGTCTCTCATGTATTTTTTGACTTTTACGAAAATTCACAATTTCTCTTACAAATTTCAAACTACAGACTTCAAATTTTTAGAGAAGGAACTTCATAATCTACCGAAGACAACAATCTGTTCCGATATTTTTATTTAGAATTTTCTTCATTGTTGAAACGGCTTCATTGCTGAAATTGAATATCCAAATCTTTAACAATATACTGTTTCAACAATGAAAAAAAATATAAATTAAAAAATCCGAACGGATTGTTGCCTTCGATAGATGAAGTTCCTTCTCTAAAAAGTTGAAGTCTGTAGTTTGAAATTCGTAAGAGAAATCGTGAATTTTCGTGAAATGTAAAAATAAATTAGAGATACGAGGACTGTAGTGACATCTATCGGCAAAACGTGTCCCTTTAAACCAACCTTAAGAAGGTACTTCTCGTCGCGTGAGCAATACGATACTTCTTTCGCTGTATCTTGAACATTGCTGATAAATCAATAAGTAAACCAAGGTAGAAAAATACAGAAGAGATTTAATACGTTAAAGTGTACACGACAACCCTGTCCTTATTTGGCCTCCAATTGAATCTTCACTAAATGCTAGAGGCTCAGAATTTTATTTTAGTTCGACATTCAGTATCCAGAGATTGAGCAAGGACTATACGCCCAAAAATATTGTCGGAACCGTTACAGAAACGACAGGAGACAAGAATGGATATAAATTTATTTCAAGCATATGTGAAAGGCTCGGATTCAGGACTTGGTCAAGGGGGAAGGATTATACATCTCCATATATCGTTTTGGCTATTAGGCCTTATTGTAAAACGCAATCAGAAATCAGAAATACAATTTTACAGAATGTAAATTTGGAGCTCAAGATCGAGCTATGGGCTTTCCCTTGGATTCGGGCCTAGCCAGAGTTTTTCTCAGCAGTCAGCAGTTATTAAAATATGCAGTTCCCTCATTATTATCCTTAGAATAATTTGAATACACTATCTAATAATTAACAATTATTTGTTATTGGATTAATTGTTCTATATGATTCTATTATTATTATTATTATTATTATTATTATTATTATTATTATTATTATTATTATTATTATTATTATTATTATTATTATAACGGGTATGTCCTTCCATAGAAGGCACACACCAAGAAATGTTCGCTGAGAAGGGTCCAAAGTATTTTTTTTTGGGGGGAGAGGTCCAATACGTCTATACAATATTGAACCTATCTTATTGTGCACGCCAAAAGACGGTAAGTAATTGTTAATCACTACCACCTATATTTTCAGAAAAACTGATAAAACTACATTATTTTTATAGGGAAAGTAAGAAAATAAATGTTTTTTTTTTTAGTTTAACACGATTATGCCCTTTAGACTAAGGAAGACGATAAGTAACGCAAGTGAATAATGATGGAAGACTTGGTGGAATGAGAATGTGTAAGGAAACAAAGAGTATCCCGAGAAAACCCACGGACACGAAGTTATTGACCAGAAATTTACTTGGCCGGGATCGAACCAGGGACCTCACACAACATAGGTAAGTGCTCTACCACTGAGCTACCATATATCCTTCAAGAAAACAAAAGAGTACGGATGAGGCATAATATCAAATCTTTATCCTACATCAATCATTTCTCTGTTGAACAAGTATAATTCTGTTGAGAAAGTCTACAAATGTTAGTCGAGTAACGAAATTTTGATTGGGTCAAGACTCGGGGATCCCTCGTGGTTGCACCCCTGCGTCCACCTGTCTTTCGACGAGCATCAAAACCAAAGCGGTAAGAGATAGCAAGAAACCGTTTTCTGGAATCGTTTCAGCGTCTCAAGAATAGATTTTGTCTCCACCAATTAACCTTCTATTCAAACCGGAAATGATAAAAAAATCAACCATTTCCGGTTTCAACGTTAATAACCATAGAACAAAAACGATCATAGATAGCGTGAAACGTTTTTTCTTTTTTGAATCAATTCTACGTCCCAAGAACCGATTCAGTCTATACTCTTAATTTTTTACAACTAAAAACCGATTTCTATATTGATTTCCGTAGAAAAAAAAAATGAGAAATGGATTTTTGATGTGAAATTAGCATTTCAAGAATATGTACCATCTGGATCTATACCTCTTTATTCGAACCAGAAGCGGTAGAAATATATTCTTTTCTGTTACGATATTGACCACTATAGAGAGCGAGAAATATACTTTTAATATCAATTCATTATCACGCGAGCAAACCCCATATTTTGGGGAATCTATTATTGTTTTACAATATGAAATTTTCACGCTAAGCTTTACCGGGGTTTGAGTGCGACTGGAGTCGAACCTCGGTTAAGCTTAGCGTGAAAAATGGCGCCCGAAAAGGGACACGAATAATGTATACCGTGAAAAAATGAAGCCCAAATTGGATCACAAAACTTTTGATTTCACAGACGAATCAATTTTTTATTGATGGGATCACCTTCTCCGGGCGGTGTTTTCCAATTTTTGGCTTCCACCCAACGTCGTGAGGCAAACTGAGGAGTTCACGTGAATAAAAAGACTTGACGGTCACTAGGTCTAGAAAGCTCTTGATATGGTAGAGATAGTGTGATACAGCGCGCTGACGTTATGTTGGTCGCTGGTCTGGACGTAGTTTATCCGGTCTCTAACAGAAGGCGTTGGAGCGGCTCAGGCCCATGAGGGCTGGTATGCAAGTGCTTAGTTTTAGATAGTTAACTTAAAATAAGATGTGGAAAGGCTCTTTTAAAAATACTTTTATATTGAGAGTTGAGATACAAAGTGTAGTATTAAAATTATAATAATTACAATGCATTTTTTTTTTAAAATGTTAGTATTCATAATTACTAATTTAGTTAATCGTGTACGTCCAGACGTCTATATAGTATTGAACCTGTGTTATTCTACCCCCGTCATCAGATTTTCGCATTGAACGAGCCACCTAGAACCATTGAAAATTTCCACATCTAATCGCGTACAAAACCGTTTTTTAAATTTTCAACTCCAAAGGGGTTTGGGGGTTCAACATTTCAAATACATATGGATAAGTTGAATGCTTCTTTAGCTACGGCAATTCTTGACTTTATCTCTTTGGTACAGTAAGCGTCTCTGGTCAAAATACTTCCCAGATACTTGAAATTAGCGACCTCTTCAACGAAGATGCTTTAAAACGGATAGGAGAGCAGAGGACACTTCTAGCTACCATCCTTTGTAGAAAGGCCAATTGGATTGGACACACCTTGCGAAGAAATTGTCTTCTTCACACCTCCATAGAAGGAAAGATGAAAGGGAAGCGAAGAATAGGAAGAAGAATAACACAGCTGATCGATGATTCGGAAGGAGAAAATATTGGGAGTTAAAAGGGGAAGCGGAAGATCGAGAAAAGTGGAAGAAACATTTCCATGCCCAAATCTAAAATTAAAAAAAAAAAAAGTCCTCGTTAGTCCCAGGACCTGCCGAAAGGCAGAATACTTAATAATAATAATAATGATAATGGATAAGTACACTGAACTAAATTACCTGTGAGGTAGATAACCCAATCGTTTTCCCTGTCGTCCAGGTTGCTGACCCGAGAAACGACAGGGGCAATCTAGGGTATTGCTTGTTCTTATGTACTTCACAGATTTCTTTACAGGTTGAAATATTTAACATAAACATTATTCTTCCCGTAGAACACTTCTGGTACAATTAAAAATCGAACCATGTTTACAAAACTCATAGTGGAAACTTCATTTTTATGTTAGAAAATTCTCATTTTACATTATAACACCAAATAATAGGATGTATTTCACAAGTGTCAAAGAAAGTACATGTTAAGTCTTATTAAATTTTTAGAAAGTTACTGTGAAAGGAACAAAGATAAATACCGTTAAATGGAGATGTTGGTTTACGATCGCTTTAATTAACACTTGCAACACCAGAGGGGCAAGGAGGTGAGAAGCTCTCGGTAGCCATCGTGTTCCCAGACTTCCTACTCCTAGACATGTTGTATTGTAATAGGTCAAGTAATTTAAAACAACTGTCTGTTTCGGTATACTAGAAAAGTACCTATACCCTCCAAACATTTCTCTGCCCCTCTGTTTGCCCCCTACATAAATTAAAGCTGGTGTCGTCACTCATCAAGTGTCATTCTTTGTTGAATGAATGTACTACGTACTTAAGAACTTTGAACATCAGTGATTCTTTATATTTATCGTAGTATTGCCTAAGTTATCATGTCCGATATTGCCAGTCAGAAAATATCTGCATGCTACTAGTGCGTTGCGCTACCTGAGGAATTGACCATCCCCCAAAATTTACCATTCTCTCCAAGAATGTCCATCTCCCAAGGGCATGGGCGCAACCCACAATTTACCATTTTTAATGTCCCTTCAAATATCCTCCTCAGTGAAAGCATGAGTCACGTAGTATGTGACCCGTAAGACGACGAAAAAGAGACCCATGAACCCCGGACACGGTGATCTGAATAGACTCAAGACCCAGAGTGATGCGGTCAGACTCGTACAAACATATGACCCAATTTGACTCGGTAGGACCCACAGAAGAAATGTCGTCCTACACATGGGGGAAGCATGTATGAGGTTACTAATGCTACTTTAACAAAATGATTCTTTCCTCTCTCCTTGCCTTTTCACTAAATGTAACTTTCTTTCTTGCTTGTTGTTTGCGTCTGTATGTGTCAAACATTGCACTGAAAGATAACTACAAGGTTTATCAGAGTATAAATTCGTCAGAATTTCAGAAGAGATAAGCTGCATGTTTTTTTTTTTTTAAATGAAGGATTGTCAAAATTTAATCGACCTGTATGTAAAAGTTTTCGTCGCTAAGCTCAAATAGTGCTTTGTTATTTTTTTCTGTATAGATTATATTAAGAAATCACGTGTGAGGAAACGGACAAACATAAAATTCCATTTGTAAAAACACGAAATATTCAAAACATAGTATTCTGATTGAGAAATATCACTCCGAGAATCAAACAAATGAGAGTCGGAGTTCAAGTATAAAATATCATTAATCAACTATAAAGCTCATGAGTTATGCTGCAGCGTTACATTCGGTGCTTCCTGGTCAGGAGTCTCTCCGGGACTGTCTTGTGGTCTGTCCAGCACTATATGAGTCTGTCCGGACCGCGACTCTTTGGAGCTCGTGGTCTGTTTGGGTCTTATGGTCTCTTCAAAACTGTCTTTGTCTTGTGGTCTCTCCGAGACTGTCTGGGTCTCGCGGTCTATCCGGGACTATGTATGGGTGTCGTGGTCTGTCTGGGTCACCGGGTTAGACCAGGTATAAGAAGTGAGACCCAGACCCGGAGGACATGGATAAAATTCGTGACTCATGACCCATTCCAGCGCTGATCCTCATGAGTCAAACTGCGTTCTAAAACTTGTGGTGCTGTGGTCACCTCCGGTTGCCTGGCTAAATATATACAATTTGCTAGACTGTAATTGAGCACAAATTACTGATATTGCCTGCTACTTTCAAGTTATTTAGAGAATATTTTGAAAACATTGAATTCACAGTCTTCTTCTCACTAAAATCTAAGAAGATAAACTGAAGAGTAAGGTTACGCCTTCCATTCGGAACAGGGCAATATATAATACAGACAATGTGAAGCTAAAGCTTTGTATTTCTTTAATCCAGCCACTTCGGAGAGGTGGTGTTTTCAGCACACACACTTTGAACTTCTTATCCTCCAAGATTTGCCCTAGTATTCCTTTGCCAGACTCCGAGTAAATTTTAATACTGAATCAAATCAGTACCCAAAATGATGTCCATTCAACGGGGATCGAGTCCTGTACCACTCACATAATAGGCACGTATGTTAGCCACTCGTTGTACTTAAAAATACATAACATAAAATCTTTAAAAAAATATTCAAATATTACAAATCAAAGTAAGTGGAAAAACATATTATCTATGTTCAGATTGCGTTAGAGGAAGGATACATTGTGGCAGAGCGTTGAGAAACGACTAGAAATATTCGTAATATAGGTATGGAGAAGAATTAAAGGCTGGACGAAAGATCCAATAAGAAAACGGTAAACAAAATTTGGTGAAAAGACACAATATTAGAAATTGTAAAAATAGCAGAACCTCGTTGTACCTGGTAGTATAATAAGAGAATTAATCTTACGTATTCTGATAAGAAAATATGATAGAAGGTAAAATAGGAAGAGGAAAAGGATTACAATACACTTAATGGGTGATATTATTAAAATGGGCAATTCCCTTGTGGAAAGAAAGAGATTAACTGATGCAACCTAACTTCCCTTACCAGAGATGGCAGAATGCATTGATGATAGTGTACAAAGTCTATTCATTTAAAAAAGTCACTTTGTGATTATATTCAGAACTTATCCGTTAACCAAAAGTACAGTTTTGATCATATTTAGAGTTTATATGTTAATCAGAAGTACCCTCTCTGATGGTATTCAAAATTTATTCATTAGACAGCAGCACGTCTTGTGATTATATTCGCAATTTATTCGTTACTGAGAAGTACACTTTGTGATTATAATTAGAATTTATATGTTAGTCAGTACACTTTGTAACGATATTCAGAATCTCTCCGACAGTCAGAAGTACAGCTTGTGACAATGTTCAGAATGTACCCGTTAGTCAGAAAGGCACTTTCTGAGAGTATTTGTAATTTATATGTTATCAGAAGAACATTTTGTGATGATATTCAGAAATTATCCATTAGCCAGAAGTACGTTTTGTGATTATATTAAGAACTTATCCATTAATTAGATGTACGCTTTGTTATCATATTTAGAATTTATCCTGAAATTAGAAGGACATTTTGTGACAATATTCAGAATTTATCCGTTAGTCGGAAATACTTTTTTTGATAGTATTCAAAACTAATAAGTTATCTGAAGTATACTTTGTAAAAGACTCAGAATTTATCCTTTATAGGAAGTACACTTTGTGTTTGTATTCAGAATTTATCCGTTAGTTAGAAGTACAATTAGTGACGATATTCAGAATTTATACGTTAGTCAGAAGCACACTTTATGATGGTATTCAGGATTTATCTATTAATCAGAATCAGAAGTACACTATGTGATGATATTCAGAATTTATCCGATAGGCAGAAGTACATTTTTGACGATATTCAGAATTTAAACATAAGCCAGAAGTACGTTTTCTGATTATATTCAGAATTTATCTGGTAATCAGAAGTACATTTTGAGACGATATTTAGAATTTATCCGATAGTCAGAAATACGTTTTGTGATAGTGTTCAAAATTTATGTTATCAAAAATACACTTTGTAAAAGCATTCAAAATGTATCCGTTATAAGAAGTACACTTTGTGATAACATTTAGAATTTATTCGTTAGTTAAAAGTACACTTTGTGACGATATTTAGAATTTATACGTTAGTCAGAAGTACACTTTGTAAAAATACTCAGAATTTATCACAGAGAAGTACACTTTGTGAATTTCAGAATTTATCTGCTAGTCAGAAGTATATTGTGCGATAGTATTCGAATCTTATGCTTTATGCAGTTACAACACAAAATAATTAAAATTTTTCATAAAAAATAGAAAAAAATACAAAACGACACATTTTGGTACCAACTATAAGAAATAGAAAATATAAGTGTAAAAAAAAGAAAGAAAAAACTACCAATGTTTTGCTTATGTAGCAAACACATAATACTTAGTTTAACATTGACATGTTTAGAATTGTTTTTCTTAATTTTAAAAATAAACAAAGAAGTTTTGTTTTATATTGATTTAAGTTAGATTACAAACATATTTTTTTAAATCTTTTTTTATTTCCATAATTATTTACTTTGTTTTTTCTTTCTTTTTTCCCCCAGTACAATAATCCGGAAGAGGGAGGGAGAGTACCTGACCACGTGGAGTGTTTGTCCGTTTCTCCTGGAGATGGCATCTCGATCGTTGTAACGTTAAAAAATGTATCCGTCATATTTCCCGGACTGTATACGACAAAATACTTAAGAAAAATACCATTAAAGACAGTAAAAAAAATTCAAAAGAAAGGACATATAAAGACATTTTCAACATGAAGCTACAACATAATATACGTAAGCGAGGCTATATGTAATTAGCCTTCTTTGTGCAGAAATCAGTGTTAATATGTGTTAGTGTGTGTGCATATTTGTGTGTGGGGAAGTGTGCAAGTTAATAATAATATTGTTCCGTCATCTGTGTCCCGTAGATCGTCAGATGTTTTCCAAAGTATATTAGAGAAGTGCGTAAGTACTGCCCTCTGTTAAGAGATTTTTTAAAAGTATACCATTGTGTTTTTCCTCTTTTGTTTAAATGAAATGTTTTGTGCTGATTTGCGAAAAGCCACATTGTGTGTGATGTGTCATGAAATAAAGTTTAAAAAACAAACAAACAGTAAAGTGCATTTTGTGAAAGATCGTGCATGTTTCCGCTTCTCATAGGCAAAATGACACGGAGAAAATAAATAAAAAGTGCCAAATAGATTACCTAAACTGAATAAAGGTTAGCCAGACACACTCTCATTAGAGATATTTGACTTCATGGCTCTCTGTATTTTGTTTGTCTGTGGTCAAGAACATATGCAACCGGGAATAACACTTATGAATACCGGGTTGCATGAAGTCTCAGGCGTATATTCAATTCTTCATATTCGTATACTAAGATAATTCTCTATTTCGTTTGTGGTCAAGATGTAATGCAACCTGAAATAAAGTTAAGAATATCGGGTTGCATAAGTTTCAGGCGTATATTCAATTTGTTATATGTACATGCTCTATTAAATTCTCAAATTTTTTGGTTTGTCTGTGATAAATTTGTTATGCAACGAGAAAGAAAATTATGAATATTAACTTACATACTCTCAGATATATATATTCAGTTACTTATGCACTTGTTCAATTATTAATATCCTCTTTTTCTCAAAATTAAAAGAATGAATATTTTCAAGAAATTATTAATTCCATATTTGATATATCGTACCATCTCTACTTGACTCTGGTAATCATGAAAAACAGTTTCGTTTACCTTAAAGAAGATATTCATATTCGTGACTCTAAATGAAGCATAACACATTAAATTTAAATGTAAATTTTAATATGTCTCAATGAAAGGTATAAAACAAATATTCGGTTATAAAACCATGATCAATTAGGCGCCTAACGTATCCGATCATTGCCAGACCACCATCAAGGCAAAGACAGCATGCTCGGGGCCGTAACTTGTGGGGAGGCAGAAGGCAATTGCCGCTCCAGGGAAGAACCTCTCCGTTCTAGGGGGGAAGGCACTTTAACGGGGTGAAATTTTCTTACTCCATATACGATACGAACATGAAATTATAAATGAAGCATCAAACAAATTCACCACATCACACCAACAAAACAGCACTCAAAAGATGAATAAAACAAAAATGAGTCGTGGGCCAATTTCAATAAAATATGTCTACTATTAAGGGCCCTAGAAATAATATTTATCCGTATGGCTTTGAGATTTGTCATGTATGGAACGGGCTCAGGGGCGTATGGGAGGTCCCACAGGCTCCGGGGGGCAAACAAAGAGTAAGAGAAAGATGGAAGGAGAGGCCTATTTTCAAATTTTGCACGAGGGTCCAAATCAACTTTTTCTAGGGGGGCAGATATTAATACTTGCCCCCTTCCCCGGAAAAATCTAGGTTACGGCACTGAGCATGCTGATGAAGATATTTGTTAACAAAACTTAATTAATTAGAAGATTGGTGGCATTAGTTCTACAAAGGGACAATGGTTCCTTCTAGTGAGAAGTGTCCTTAGGTTGACCCTAAACTATTGATTTACTTTTTATTAGATATTATACATAAAGAAAAATTCAGATGCGACCGCCATATATGAATCTTATCAGTTAAGTTACATCTATACAAGAATGGCAAAACATAATGTGTACCTTTGTACAGTCAGCAACAAACATTCTTTCCGTTTGGTATAATTTATTTTGGGAATTATGGTGGTAGGGCTGGAACGTACAGAAAATTACATTCTCTTTAATTTACTGAAAACTGTACTCAAATTGTCCTTCCATTCTGAAGTTATTTAAGAAAATGTGAAAGAACTTTTGTCGCTGACTGTACAAGCAAGCAATTTACAAACTTATGAATTAAATTCAAAATATTTTCAATTCACTGGTGAAAGCGAAGTTTGACTGCTAATAACTCTTAGATCGCTGAACCAATTTTGATGGTACAGATGGTAAACCAACTTAGGACTTTACCACTTTAGTCTTCCCGAAAGGTGAATCCCAAGAAGGAAGGGGGAGGGGTAGGGGGAATTCGAAAGTGTATGCCGAAAAAGAATAGTATTTCACGAGCCCGATAAGTTAGAATGTTGGAACTCTAAATGTAATTTCCTCATTAAAAATAAGAGGATGTGTGCCCCAGCATTTTTGAAATTTTGCGTTTTAAGGGCGGAAGAAATGTATGTTGCAGCATAACTTTGCAAGGCTTGGAACAATTCAATTTCAACGGAAATTGGTACACGTATGACTTACAAGCTTAAAAAAATACTGTCGGGTAGTGGGAAAAGGCAACATAAAAAATAATCGAAAACAATCAATGCTAGTGTCGATTTTAAAGTTTTCGTGTCGCTGAGATGAATAGTGACAATTCCAATGCTGTTTTAAGTCCAAGTTTAGCAACCATCTTCATAAAGAGCGAGAAAAGGTGAAAAATGAAATGTCCAAAATCACTGACAAGTGTCAAATCCATAGTTTTTGGTGTCATGAGAATGTTGAAAAAATAGCTGATCCTTTTAAAATGGTTTTTGGAACAGTTAGTTAGTGCGTACCTCGAGTTAGATAACTTTGATTAAAGGGGAAGATAATTATAGAACTTTACCCAAACCGAATCTTCCAGTCTAAAGAACGGACATTTCAGCTGATATATTACTAAATAGGGACTTCTTAATTAAGCCATTATCAATTTATACCAGTCTATAGATATCAGTGTGACCAACTACAAGAGTGAAAAGCAAAAAGTGGCCAGAAAGTAACATTTTTAGCCATCCTCGTATAGATATATCGTGTATCCTGATTTTGTTTACATTCACGAGTCGCCATTGTCGAAAATTGTTATCAACAAATATGATCACTTTTTCCATGTTTTATTATTCTTGTTAAATTTTCCTCCATGAAAACTCACATAATATAGGGAAAAAATAGTGCATGTTAATAGATCCAATTGAATACACGCCCACATACAAATAGAATAATCTATCATGAAAATACATATAATTCAAGAAATTAAGTGTATGGTTACTTCAAGCTGACACATTAAAGTTTATTTTCCTTTAAAAAAAATCTAAATTCGAAACTGTTTTTACAAATATAAATTAACGTTCTCTATGCATAAGTGCAGCAAAACTTCCAATCTTCCGACAAAATGTGTTCTTTCAAACAAAACAATTATTCGAGAAATTTTTCAAGTAATTATTCGAATGTTATAATAGTAATCATTATTATAATTGTATTGATTATCGAATAAGTAGTTGAGTAGTTATTTGAACACACAAAATTATTATTCGAAAAATTTTCAAGTAATTTTTGAAAAAGATTAAGTGTTCAAATAATTCTTCCAGTAACAATAATTCGGAATAATTATGTCGAATAATGGGTATATTATCAGAACAATTTAAACAGCATTGCAGCGTAGCCATACCATCAAGTAAAAAAAAACTGATACTACTTAAAAAATTCAATAAACAAAATGTTATTGGGGTGATGATGTCATAAATATACCTTAGTAGCAAGGTTGGTTGGCCCATCGTTGGAATTGAATGGAATTTGATCAAAATGGTGGGTGGCGGTCGGTGCGAGCCAATAGCGGATAAACTTACGTTGGCTCAACGTTGGTTAAATGTATGGTTGGCCAACCAACTATTCTCCCGACCTTCACGCAACGATACTAGAACTTACTGTTTTCCCAACCAAGAAATATGTTACTTTAGTGTTGTGTAAATGTCGAGGAAATGGGTGGGAAATAGTTCCCAAAGTGGTCAAACCTGACGTTAGGCCACCGTTGGTATGTTGCAGCGCCACAATTTTCCCAACGTTGGGCCAACTGAGTTTGCTACTATAGAGATAATACCAATCTGAAAAGCGGGGACATGCATGGTCTTTTAAAAAAACAACTTTAAGTAGGTAAGAAGTTTTTTTCCCAAAAAATAGAAACAAAAACAAACAACGACTTCTGGACTCTTTTCAAGTCATCCATGAATTACCTATATATGCATAATTATGAATTAGAAGTTTTTTCTTAATTAGAAAAAAATGTATTAAAGGAAATTACATTAATTTCTTGATTGTAAAAGCATAAAATAAGTTCTTTTTTTGCTTTAATGAAAAAAAATGTTAATTATTGTACATTTGTAATTTGTAATGTGTTCACACAGTTGTTGAAGTATACGATAATAATAATGTTTATTATTATTATAACAATAATTCAGTATTAAAAGTAATAGTAAAAATATCTCAGTTTATTCTTTATTTTTTCTCCTAATATTTGCTGTGTAAATAAAATTTCGATGGTGGTTTAGCAGGTATAAATAAAAAGATTATCAGTACAACGTAAGAGTGGATCTATATTTCTCAGGAGTATTTATCCTGAAATTAAAGGTTTAAAATAAAATTACAACAAATTACTGGCAAATTGCAAGTAAATTTTGTTAAAAGTCTCGTCTTGTCTCAATTTTCGAAGAATTCATCTTGTTCTATAAATTTAAATCTTCATCCCGGCGAAATTAAAATACCGCTAATTTTACAGTAATTATGTGATATTTTCAAATAGATAAAAGATAATTGAAATATGGAACAAGAGCGTCCTAGACAATATTGTTTTGCGTGAGTTACCGTTATCACAAGTCACCTAGTGGCTTTCCGTTTTCAGCTGTTTAGAAACGCGAAAATAAATACCGATTTTCAAAATGGCTCGAAATCGAAAGCAGATAAGTGAGTCGTTTCTCATGTAAAATAATAATGTCTAGGGCGCTCTTGTTCCACATTTCGATTATCTTTTATCTATTGAAGATATCACATAATTACTGTAAAATTAGCGGTATTTTAATTTCGCCGAGATGAAGACTCTTAAGTGCAAAATTTGTTCTTATTTCTCCTGAATTTCGCCTAGAGGTTACCAGAATCTTTCCGCGGGTCATGAGAGGTTCACGAAGGGTGTGATATAACAATATTTAAACCAGTTTTTATTATTGAAGTATATTCTGTAATGACTTGCGTTATCTTTAAACGTTGATAAATGCTTTTCATTGTGTTTGTACAATCATTTCATTAATATTATTATTATTATTATTATTATTATTATTATTATTATTATTATTATTATTATTATTATTATTATTATTATTATTATTATTATTATTATTATTATTATTAAATATGTAACGCTAACTGCTTGAGATCTAAGACATGGGTGATCAAGTGTTGCCCATAAGATTGATGACATTTTTTATTTTGTCTCGATATTTGTCTTGTTTCCAAGACGAGACATTTCTCATCTTGTGGCCAACACAACTCGCGGACGCTCGGTCTCAGCTTTGGCTCTAAATCTTCTTACAGCTGTGGTGCTCACACATAGTGGCTCTCAATGGGGATGCGCAGGAGAGACGATTTGTGGCTGTCTCGTCTCGAAAATGTGCTGTAAAAGTGATGTCTCGACTCGAAAAATGTATATTTCTCTATTGGAAGAGCCGTGTCTCGACTTGTCAGGAAAATCCTGTCTCCATTCGTCTCGTGCGCATCCCTAGCTCTCAATTGTTGAGCTCGATTAACCGAATGGGCCCGAAAGGGTAGAGCTAGCAAATTTCTACATCCGAGCTTCTGTTACAATGGTCTTAGAGGTTCATCGAGCCACGACAAATGGGTGTCTAGGGCAGTAAGGGCGTAAACAGAGGCTTCCTGTAAATGCTCAAATCTCGAAACTATGCTGCATTCAATTCCACGTGATGTCAGACAAAGCACTTAGAAAATCAGTAAGAGCCAAGTAAAAAAGGGGCTGGGCCAATTGGTAGAAGCATATCTGGGGCATGAGAGTGCAACATGATACAGTGTTGTGTATGAGTAGTCGATGAATGCACAAATAAAGTACGTAACAGAGTATTGACCATGCTATCGAAGTTTTTGTTTGCCTGGCAACACTGCTTCGACAACTCGCAGGATGCTCTGTCGCTTCAATACATTGCTTGTGTTGCTGCGAATGGAAGAGGCAGACTATGACGTCACAGAATGTCGAATTGGTAGTGATCAGTGTGGAGTCTTTATCTTAGCAAAGCCCATCGAAGGGATCCCAGATATTTACACTGAAAAACTGGGATAGAACCTTATGAAATAGTTCTGCACTTGTTTCTTGCGGAAATATTAAAATTACGGGAAAATGGCTAAGAAGATTATTTTTTTAAATCTCATGAATTATATTAACCTACGCTCTATAGAGAAACCGGAACATATGCAGTTTGGAACAATTTGTGGCAGAATAGATGATGTATGTACAGCAGAAACTATCTCGGCTAAATCAGGACGTCCGGGTGCCCAACCTATTGGTCATTTCGTCCGATACTCGATTAGGAGTCGTAAACCTTATCTAATCGGAATAGCAGTTAAGATAATCGATCATTTTTTTAATGGAATCAACAGCTTTCATAAAGTGTTATTTGACTATAATGTAATGGCAGCATATTTGTCAATAATTTGTTGTAATTTTACAGCAATACCCACGTAGGAAGGATAACTTACTTGCCCTCATCCTAGTATGTAAGTGAAAAAGATAATCAGAGACAAGTACCATCTAAAAGGGGAAACAAGATGAGGATAAGATAGCTGTGTTAAATGAGAAGATAAATTGAGAAAGAGTACTGTACAGCTTGAAGACATGATTTCTAGAAGGCACACATTTGTATCTGAAGTGAGAGTAAGACACATGTGTGACGAGTAAGAAGAGCTACTCTGAGGACAAAAAAATGGCTATAATACACGAGACATAAGAATGGCCATAATATTTACCAGAATGGCCATAATTCACAAGCCAGTTTGTTACTAAACTACAGAATATCTAAACAAACATATTTCCGGAACGACATTCCCATTCGTTCTCTTCCAATTAAACCTTTGAGTTTACCATAGTCTAGTAAGATATGAATAAAAGAATGGTATTAGTCCTGAAACGATATGAACCTGGGTGATTGCCACCTTTTGGTAAGCCTAAAGTAGGACACACACCACACATTTGCAAATCGTCGGTTCCTCAGACCCAAATTTGTACATGGGAGCAACTTATTAAGAATAGAGGTATAATACAAGGATCTTATAAAATAGAGGATCTGCCCATATGTATCTTCATCCTATAAAATAAATGAAACCAAAAAACAACCGAGCATCGGCACGTCTGATTGGCTACTCTCGTTTCCACCATCGTCTGATTGGCTACTTTCGTTTCCGCCATGATTGTTGGCTCAAAACATTGCGATCCTATTGGGCGGAGTGGGCAGAGTAGGGGTGGCGAAACTGTGACGTATGGCTTCAAGATTTTGTTGTAAGGGCAGATCCTCTATTTTATAAGATACTTGGTATAATATAAATAAACACGAAAGAAAATTACAGTGTGTTCATGAATGAAAATTACAGTGACAACAGGTCGTCAGCTTGTGATGGAACAGAGTCGTAGTGTCAGCTTGTTGGCTGTTACTTTGAACAAAATTTATGAACCATTGAACCAATACAAACAAAGAATAACATTATTTGATGGTGATTTCAGTGTTATCAACTCCAAACTTTTACCAATAGACTGAAAAATGTTTCTTTTTTTTTTTGTTTTGTTTTAGTTTAACGTCTTATGATAATGCCCTTTAGGCTAATGGAGACGGATGATTGAAGCAAGTGAGTGTTGATGGAAGAATTGTTGGAATGAAAACGTGGAAGGAAACTGGAGTATCCCGACAAAAATCCACGGAGACGATGGGGTCTACCATAAGTTTACTTGGTCGGGAATCGAACCAGGGAATCGACGTACCAGAGGTAAAGGCTCTACCACTGACCCACCGTGCCCCCTCCCCCTAAGAAGAGGAATACAATGTGATTCCTGATACTATGTGTGATCATACCTCACTAAAGTAAAGAATGAAGATTTTTTTTATCTTATATTATGGAGATCACTCTTGACTATCTGGTTAGCGCATGTGTCTTGGCGCAGGAGATACGGGTTCGATTTCCTGTGGAAGCTCATGTAGTTCGGATCCCATGTTAAGCTGTAGGTCCGTGTCTCATGTAGCCTCGCTGCTGAAAAGTGCGCTTAAATTTAACCAACCAACAATCTTTAATTATAAATAAAATGTTTTGAACCTGTGTACACGGCAGAGACATCTATTCGAAGCGAAGAAAACCTCAAATCATTGCTCCAATTTAACCGTAAAAAAAAAAAAAAAAAAAAAAAAAAAAAAAAAAAAAAAAAAAAAAGACCTTTGAAAGACGGAAGCAACGCTTCACTGGAACAAATATAGGGTGTTTTCGAGTAAAGTGGACGCCTGACTTAAAAAGAATTTGGAAGAGCATGCTATTAAATCTCAGATCTTTCGCTGTCAAGAGGGTAATTTGTCGTTAAAGATAGTGGTCCTCCCTTTTCGAAAAAAAACGAGTTACTTTACTGCTACAGAGCGAGATTCCAAAAGAAATCTTCCAAAACACTCGTTAAAAATGTCTCCTTTTTCTCGTCTAATGAGGGTTGTTGGTGTCGCAAGCTCAGCTTCACATAACATCTTAAGTAATCGATAAACACATAATGTTACTACCTCTTTAACTGGTTTTTGCTACTGGTTTTATAGATATGCTAATGGGTGCAGCTTTCTATGTAGGAGGTTATTAGTTCGATGCCTGAAAGGTGACAATAAGTCGCATAAATTAAGACTCACGGTAATGAAAATAAATATACAGCTACAATTAGGGTTTAATTACACATTTTTTGGGGGACTGCAGTGGCTCAGCGGTAGAGCGTTCAATCCTTGGTGCATAGGGTCCTTGGTTCGATCCCAACTAGCCCCATTTGAACTTTGTAGTGGACAAACACCATGTGCGTGGGTTTTAACAGGGTTCTCCCGTTACCTTTCACTTTCTTCATTCCACCATTTAAATTTATTTCTTAACACCGTCTCCTTTTTAGCCTAGCCGGCGTAAGCGTGGGACGTAAAACTTTTATTTCATTTTTACACATTTTTTGCAGAGATACAGTGTTTCCAGGGCTTTGATTTTCAAAGCTGATGATGCAAACTTTTTTGGAAAGTTTAACTGCTTCCATTTTCAAAGCAATGGCGTGAGAAACAATTTACTGAGGAAATGCAGGGGCGTACTACGCGGGGATTCACCAGGTGCGGACTCCCCTCACCAAAACTTAGTAACTCGACATACATTTGTACAAGTTCTTAATAAAACAATACTTTTCTTAGCAGAGAAATGATTGCTGTAGCATGATGATTTGATTTTCCACTTCATCTATTCTCTTTTTCCCCATTAAAAAAAATCTAGTTCTATATTTTTCTTCTGAGAATGTAGGTGTCAGCACCTAACAATTATGTATATTTTTTTCAGATGTAGAATAGGTAGATGTAGGTAGCATTGGACCCCCCACCCCCAAAGTTTGTACTCCTCCCAACAAAAATGTCTGGGTGTAAACGCGTAATGCAATGTTCACTGGGGGCTAATGTACTACAATAAGGGAACTGGTGCTGATAAAGCACTCCGGACGTAATAACACTAGTAACTTATACTATATATACTGTTTACATTGAGCAATCTCTGTTTCAGGTCTCCAACTTAACAATATTATGTGGGATACGTTATTGCTTGTCAACTAAACATGAATTGTCTCCGAAATACCAATATCCTCAACAGTTGAACTGGCGATCCCTAGTACTACGCATTTAGTTATTCAATTCTTTCTAAGTTTTGTTTTACTTCGAACCAGTGTTTCTTTCAGAAACAATGTTCCGGGGGGGGGCAGACTTAGTATTGCGGGGGGCACTGCTGGTACTATCCTATTTATTATTATATGAAAGAGGTATTATTTTGGTTTCCTCCTGGGGGCACTCTCAGAGCTCCGGGGGGGCAGTGCTCCCCCCTAAAAAAAAGGGTCTGGAAGAAACACTGCTTCGAACCACAGTTTCATTTCTGCTCCAAAAATGGAACCAGTTAAAGTACTGAATCGTTAGCGTTAATTGGTTTGAAAATGGAAGCAGTTAAAGCTTTGAAAACTTTAGCATCATCAGCTTGTGAAAATGGAAGCAGTTATAAGTTTTGGAAATCTTAGCATCATTAGCTTTGAGAATGGAAGTAGTTAGAGTTTTGGAAATGTTAGAATCAACAAACCTTGAAAATGGAAGCAGTTATACAGCTTTGGAAACGTTAGCATCATCAGATTCGGAAATGGAAGCAGTTATACAGCTTTGGAAACGTTAGCATCATCAGATTTGAAAATGGAAGCAGTTATACCGCTTTGGAAACGTTAGCATCATCAGCTTTTGAAAACGGAAGCAGTTATATAGGTTTGGAAACGTTAGCATCATCAGCTTTGAGAATGGAAGCAGTTATAGCTTTGGAAATGTTAGAATCAACAAACCTTGAAAATGGAAGCAGTTATACAGCTTTGGAAATGTTAGCATAAACAAGCCTTGAAAATAGTAGCAGTTACCATAATCAGATTCGAAAATAGGAGCAGTTATATAATTTTGGAAACGTTAGCATTATCAGCTTTGAAAACTGAAGCAGTTACAGCTTTGGAAATGTTATCATTAATAAGTTTTCGAAGTGGAATAAGTTGCAGATTTGAAACGTTAGCATAAGGGACTTCGAAAATTTAAGAGATAAAGTTATGCAACCAATAGCATCATTGCTTTGAAAATGGAAGGCTCCGAAGTATCATTAATTTTTAGTCTACTGAACATAAACGAACTTTTTATTGTAAAGATGCGTATTTTTTTTCTTTTATTTTCTGAAAAGCAGATTATATCACCTATTGCGTTATTAAGCTGCACTTTCAACAACTACCTCTGAAGTTTAATCGGAAAAAATTCTCAAATACTTCACAAGTAATGTCCCCACCTGCCTCCTTTATTTTATGACGAGAATAAGGATTTCATAGTCAATTACACTTAACAAACTCGTAACAGAACTAGGGTCAAATTCTATTAGGTTGAATAATACGTCAATTAATTTTGCTCGTTACATTTACTTGTTCATGTTTTCTATGTTTAATTACCATACATGCTCCTCTGACAAGTTTGCAAGGATCCTTCGTTACTCAAACAATAGATTTACAAGGTCACTGGATTGCAATATATCTTCCAGTGAAGACGTGGGTTCAATAACGACGCCAGTCACATGTGTAGCTAAAAGAAGAAAAACAATGAAGTAAAAGAAAATGAAAAACCTCTAAAATAAATTAGTAAGTGTCTGAATTTTTGAAGAATAAAGTGCTTAAATCCAGTATCGACTCCAAGCATAGGCAGCTGCCTAGAGCACCGAAATTTTGAGAGGGCTCCAGGCATAGGCAGCCGCCTAGAGCACCGAAATTTTGAGAGGGCTCCAGGCATAGGCAGCCGCCTAGAGCACCGAAATTTTCAGAGAGCTCCAGGCATAGGCAGCCACCTAGAGCACTGAAATTTTGAGAGGGCTCCAAGCATAGGCAGCCGCTTAGAGCACCGAAATTTTGAGAGGGCTCCAGGCATAGGCAGCCGTCTAGAACACAGAAATTTTGAGAGAGCTCCAGGCATATGCAGCCGACTAGAGCACCGAAATTTTGAGAGGGTTCCAGGCATAGTCAGCCGCCTAGAGCACCGAAATTTTGAGAGGGCTCCAGGCATATGCAGCCGCCTAGAGCACCGAAATTTTGAGAGGGCTCCAGGCATAGGCAGCAGCCTAGAGCACCGAAATTTTGAGAGGGCTCCACGAAGATTCAGGTCCTTTAGAACACCAACATTTCGCAGGTCTAACGTAAAGTGTTCTCCCAGGAGATTCAAAGTACGAGAATGGTTCAAAAAGTAAAATAACGAGCTCTAATGGACACTATTTCATAGGCATATCCTGAGAAAAATCCATTATCCGGATAGCGGGATATTGTATAAATATACGAAATATATAAGTTTACTACGCAAATCTGTATGGAGCATACGTTATCCATATGCTACACATGTACTGCCGCTTTCCCGCTTAGATGTTACCTTATGCCGCTGTAGGATGTCTGATATCTAATAATGTTCCGTATTTGTATGTAACATACGTCAGCTAGCCTATATGTCATGTAGACTACCACCATCTGTATGTAAAATTCTGACAGCCTATATACAGTCCTTTCTGTCATACGGAGAGTACGTACAGATGGAACACTTATACGGAAAGTATTATAAAACATATGTTTTCAGTTATACGTTTGCTACAGGATGTCACACATAGTCGTACGTTCAGTCAGGATTTACGCATGTAACCTACGTTTTTAAGAGGCGTCATCACTGCGAAATTAAAATACCGCTAATTTTACAGTAATTATGTGATATCTTCAAATAGATAAAATATAATCAAAAAGTGGAACAAGATCTCCTAGATAGTATTATTTTGCGTGAGATACCGTTAACACGACTCAATTATCTGCTTTCGATTTCCCGCCATTTCGAAAATCGGCATTTATTTTCGCGTTTCTAAATAACAGCAAACAAAAAAGCTATTAGGTGACTCGTGATAACGTTACC
The DNA here is from genome assembly GCF_964235325.1 of Thermobia domestica. Lineage (NCBI taxonomy): Eukaryota > Metazoa > Arthropoda > Insecta > Zygentoma > Lepismatidae > Thermobia > Thermobia domestica. The sequence goes on along the minus strand of NC_137455.1, from coordinate 379,195,242 downwards.
TCATGCAAAATAACATCGTCTAGCGAGATCTTGATCCACTTTTCGATTATCTTTTATCTATTTGAAGTTATCACATAATTATTGCAAAATTACCAGTACTTTAATTTCGCAGTGATACAGACTCTAAGTACACTACATGTCTTTTTATTTTTCAGTGTAGCATTCTTATTCCACAGGCATATATACTTGCACACAGTAGTGGGGCAACTAAAAACAAAGCCAAGCCACTTCTCGTCACACCTTCTTTGTGAACCTGAGCGGCTCCAATGCCATCTGTTATAGACCGGTCGAATTACGTCCAGCCTAGCGATGAACTTGTGGTTAGCGCGCTACGTTGCCCTTTCTCTAATAGGCATATCAGGAGTTTTACAGACGTAGTGGCTGTCACGTCTTTTATTCACATGACTCCCCAACTTTTAAACTTTTTTTAAGTCTTCATCCCGGCGAAATTAAAATACCGCTAATTTTACAGTAATTATGTGATATCTTCAAATAGGTAAAAGATAATTGAAATATGGAACAAGAGCGTCCTAGACAATATTGTTTTGCATGAGGTACCGTTACCACAAGTCACCTAGTAGCTTTCCGTTTTCAGCTGTTTAGAAACGCGAAAATAAATGCCGATTTCAAAATGGCTCGAAATCGAAAGCAGATAAGTGAGTCGTGATAACGGTTTCTCATGTAAAATAATATTGTCTAGGGCGCTCTTGTTCCACATTTCGATAATCTTTTATCGGTGTTTTAATTTCGCCGGGATGAAAACTCTTAAGTTTCTTCACAAATCCTTACCCCCCCCCCCCCAAAAAAAAATGCAATCATTCAAGAATTTCGTTATACATGAAGAATAGTTTAAAATCGATATATTTTCTATACACCTCTTCATCTGATGCTGCAGGTAGTAGAAACTATTAGAAAAAAATACCGCTACGCACGTGGGCGATAGTGCAAGTATCGCCATCTACTAGCACACCTGTTTATTATCAGAAACTGTCGTGACACACAAATCTATATATTTGTCGTTTAGTAGCTATTAGGATGTATCTATTAACACCTATCATCATCATCATCATCATCATCATCATCATCATAGGTATTTTACCATTATTGGCAGATCACTTGCTGGAATTGAGTACCTTCCATGCTCCACAGTCTTCCGCTAACCTCTTCATCTTCACGTACGATTTTTCTCTTTTTATATCGCCCATTAATTATAGTCCCCTTCGCCCCCTCACTGTTTTTCTTGCCACCACCATACCCTCTAGCACGTCTCTCATGATACATTTCCTTCTTAGCCAATGTCTCAACCACTTTTGCTTCCTCTTCTTAATAATATCTAAAATTGTTCTTTTCTCCCCCCACCATTTCTAACACCCTCCTACTTATTTTCTGCTCGATCTAACTAATTCTGTTCATTCTTCTCCACACCCACATTTCGAAATCTTCCAGCCGTTTTTCATAAATTTTGCTAGCGTAATGTCCATGTTTCTACCAGAGACAGTAATACAATACTTCACACGGAACATTTTATGAATCTTTTTCTGAATTCTTTATTCAAGGCCCTACAAAATAGTATTTTATTCCTAATAGAGGCTTCTGTTCCCATTCCTATCTTTGTTTTTATTTCGCGTTCACACTTCATATCGCCATTAATAAATCTACCCATACTTATGGTATGATAAAGCTTTCATATAATAATAATAATAATAATAATAATAATAATAATAATAATAATAATAATAATAATAATAATAATAATAATAATAATAATAATAATAATAATAATAATAATAATAATAAGGTGAATATAGAATCCGCCGAAAGTTACGGAAACATTAAAAAATACTCCTAGTATTCTTTTACAATGATCTTGAATATATATGTATATATCAGGGGGGCACCAAGAAATTTCTGTTGGGGGGAGAGCCCAATGTTACCAGCCACTGGGTCTAGGCCTATGTACTATTGAACAGGTATTATTCTGCATCCGAAAATACGATAAGTAATTGTAAAATACTCCCACCTATATTTCCAGAGAAAAAAAAATGATAGAACTAGATTGGTTTTATAAAAGAAAGAGTACAGATGAAATGTAAGATCAAATTTTCATGCTACATCAGTCATTTTCCTGTAAAACAATTATATTTTTATTTTTATTAAGAAAGTGTATGTTGAGTTAGGAAGTTTTAAGAGGAGTCTGGACCCGGTGGACTTTCTCCTCCTGTAGATGCGCCCCTGCACACCTATTAAGACTGTTTCTGTAGAAACATTTAAGGGAATATATACATTAAGAATATGGTGCAAGTTAATTACTGTTGTACGAATAATGGGAGAAAATAAAGAAGGCAGGAATAGTGAAAACTATATTTAAAAAAAAAAATCTAAAATGGAACTTTTATTGCGATTTCATTGCTTTAAAAAAAACGTATTGCATGGCGTGATACACATAATACTCTTGTCTCAAAATAATTCATTAACCATGCTTCCCATTTCTTTCTTTAGTAGTAGATTATATTTCGCGTGATTTTAGCTCGTTGCAGCGCAATATAAAACGATTTGCAGCTTCCTGGCTTATCTTTATGCATACATACATCTCTTATGGCTACCTCTTTTAAGTAATTGTTTAATGTCATAATTGCATAGTTACCTGAGAGGCAACAATATGAAGTAACAATGTAATTTACTCTTTAGAAGAAAGAAAAAAAAAAGAAAAAATAATGGCCTGTTGAACTGTTGCATCTGGTGTGTTATACCTGTCCTCTCTTCTCCGTTAATCTATAAATAGACCTAAAACACAGTCCAATCTACACACAAAGAAGCGCTCAAGGTGTAACACCGTGCCAACGTGAAGTTTCAATACTTCCTGTTTGCTCATTACGTTACAGCATTTAACAATCATATTTATTGTGGTAATATAAAACGGTGTTCTTACGAACTTACCATTTTGTCATTATTACTATGATTTAAAGTCTTTATTTCTCGGTGTCATCTTTACCATTAAGTAATTTGATTACTATTATTACTATATTTTGGTAGTAGTAGGTCGCGAAGTTTGAATTAAAAGAATTAGAAAAAAAAACTACGTATAGTACAATTTTAGTTTGGCGCAAGGTACTGTGATTGGGAGGATTGTGCGGTCACGTGGTGTTACGTCAGCGCGCGGGGGTTACGGAGAGAGCTGGAACAAGGCATGCGACTCGCCTGTGTATCCCGCGCCGTTGTTCTCCCGCCCCGTCCCGCGCCGATCGTCTCACCATGTCCGCCTCTTGGCTTCCCCTCCCCCCTCCCCGGGACTCTGCACTACCCCTCTTCAACCAGGGCAGACCGTAAACCATCGTCAATACTTAACTCACGTATTGCCAGACGGCAGCTAGGGGAAATTTCTCACGTATAGTAAAAGTTAACCATCTACCCACGATTACCATAGGCTTCGAGTAATTACAACCGGTTTTGTGGATATTTTCTCGAAATGTCGAACCGGGGACAGCGATTTTGGAAACTTCTGTCCAGCACTTGGACACCACATCAATAGGTGAGTTGTCATTCATTGAATTTTATTCCACAAAAACAGAGACAATAATAATTAATTTTTTTCTCACATTACATGGTTGACATTAATGAGTTATAAGGTAATTCCACGTCATAAACCATCTCGCGAAAGTACTTGGTAATTTATCAAGTGGTTTTGTCCTCACGCGCACAACAAGACCAGCTATTATACAGGGAGCTAGCTACCTTCATGTTGATAATAGCCCCACATTGCTGCGTGGTTACGGACCATAACATTCAACCCTCAAACAGAAGTCGGGCCTCAGCTAATAAATCAAACACATATTTGCTTTTCACAAGACAGCAGCAATTTGAGGATGACAACCTTTATGTACCCCCTCTTTCTTGTACAGTTACTTGTTACACATATAAAACAGTCCCGTGGCTCTTTGGGAAATATGCATAAACAAACACTTCTGTACTGCTTTCGGGAGTATAATTTGTTACGAGTTTTATCAGTCTATTAAACATACATATAGATTATTCCTGTCACGGGGACAAATACCGTAAATTTTAGGATTTCGCGTATAAGTCATTGGTGGTTGCTTGGGATGTACTGATAAGCCCCTTGTGTTATGACTTAGGTCGTACTTAGTTTTCGCACAAATTCTCTTTTTCTTCCCCCTCCCTAAACCCTCCGCGCTTTTACATCGTCACATCTCTCGGTAAAATGTGAAGCTCTGGTATTATTTTCTCTACATTCATCATGTTTTAACCTGTCTTCACACTCCACCCAACTCAGTTTGTCAAAGAGATAGATTACTCCCTCCCCCGTCCCCCCTGATTCATTATTACCTTTCACCGCCCCCGCCTTTTCTTGTTTGTTAGCACTCAACCGCCGACAATAATTTTCATGTGATAATTTATTAACAGACCATATCTATCTTACCCTCAAAAACTATACTTTTAATAAAATTCCTTTTTTTCTTTTTTCGAAATTAATTGTAATTGGGACATTCAAAAATAAGTGCAAAACATGTTTTGATAAGTACATTGTCAAGTAACATTTCTAAAATATTAAATATCTGCAGTAACTTTTATTTTTTCATAATACAATTGCAAGTGCCACATCTATGACGTGCTATGTGAAGACAATACTGTTCTTATTTAATAGATAATCAGAAAAAAAATAGTTGATAAAAAATTATTTATTTATTTATTTGTAAACTGCTAATAACTGAAGTGAATAACGAATTAATTTGAAATAATCAAACCATAGATTATGCTATTACTGATCTTTTTTGTAACTTTATCTATTTTTTAAATTAACTATTGATATCTTTTTAAAATCAAATAATAATAATCTGTTCAGAAAACAGTTACCTGTTAATAAAGATTAGTATTTGATCAAATTTTAGAAAACAATTAAATATTTTATATCTTCTAAATTTTTGTAGGCTTGAACTGAAAAATTACATATTTTTAATTAATTATTTATTAATAAACTTATAAATTTATAATAAACTTATAATTACTTATATATATTTATTTAAAAACTTCTGAGCAGATAAGCTGTTACATATTATTTAGCAGATACAGTATTTTTGAATAAGTGTTATGAGATTTGGATTTTTTTAAGAAAAAAAGTAAACGTAATATATAATTATTGCTAAATTTAAGATTACTTATGAAACTTATTTTTCAACATTGCAAGTTAAAATAAATAAATAAATAAATAAATAAATAGAAAATAACCCGATTTAGTAACTTTGGTATGCTATAAACTTCCGAAATATTGTTCCACTATATAACGAAATGTCATTTAATAAATCAGCTTGCAAAACGTCTTTCTTTATATGTAATAAATTGTAATATATTCTGAGGAATTATGAATGTTAGTCTCTTCTGTAAAAATAGATTAGAATTTGTGCGAATATTTCAATGAATAAACAATGCATTGAAGCTACATGACGAGCCAATAATCTAAAGTAAATTTATTAATATAAATAAACCTTATTGATATTCAAAAATATAAAATATACTTGGAGCTAAAGAAATTTTTAATAAACACCTTACTTCGTGTAGAAAAATGTGTAAGTAATTAATAAGTTCCAGGTTATTAAAAAAAATGAGCTGAGTCATTCTTCCTCATGGTTAATCATGTCCTGAAATTTTAAAAACTCATGCTAATAACCAAATATTCCAAATAAGTCGTTGTATTAACTGTAAGGAATAATTTGTTAAAGTAAGTTTACTTTGTATATACAAAACGATTTCGCTTACTGTAGTACAAGCTTTTCATTACACTTTGGCAGTGAAATTCACAAATATAGATTATTTATTAAATAATACTTGATAATAATATATCATGTACTTAAAAATCGTAAAATATAAGTACAAAGGACTAACGGTAAATATTTATTCTTACTTACTTAGCACTAGAAAACTTAAAAAGAAATTCTATCCTTACTAGAAACGACAGCTTAAACTACACATATAATTTGGGAAAATTTACTAATTAAACAAACCTTCCTTGCGATATTAGTTCTTATGAAGGCGTCAGTAAATCAAGTGTAGGTGTTAAAGTCAGTATGTTGCTTTTAACATAATCTGTCGGGTAAAATGGAATGAAATATATTTAACTCTTGCGAACCAATAAACACCGGCATTTATAAAATGAAAATAGAAAATTATACATGGTGTTATACTAGTACCACCACCACCACCACCACTACTACTACTACTACTACTACTACTACTACTACTACTACTACTACTACTACTACTACTACTACTACTACTACTAGTAATAATAATAATAATATTAATAGATGCACAAATCTCTAATATGATGGGTTCATACTTCGATTCTAGGTCACATTAGTTTCTGGTAGTCTAAATTCTGTCTGTACAATCTCTCGTTTCTTTCCATCACCTTCATGCTATCAATTTCTTTTCTATCTTCTGCAGCCTAAAAACCAGCATAACCATGAACATTATAATAAGGATTTCAATTATAATGTGATTTGAAATAAAAACCTATTGATGTATGTGAAATTCTTAATTTGCTTGTAATTTTATTATTTACCGTAAGAAATAGGCAAAGGAACACATAACAGAATCAGTACCTAAATTCTAGAATAAACATATTGTCGTTAATTTCGTAAGCAGTATATTGAAATTTACTACCAATAATAAAATGACTGAAAAAGGCACCTATAGAGATCTAAATTGTAAACGTAACACTGTTTTTAAAAACTCAAACAACAAAAAATAATTTTCTTTGCAAGAGGAATCTTCCTGTCGTACAAACCACGTGGGTTCCACAAAGTTTATAGACTAGCCTTTTTCATTTTTATTTTATTGTTTTGTCTTTCCTTCCCTCTCTCCCCCTCTTTTCTCTCAGTTTCCCATATCTTCACTACATTTCTTCCCCCTCTTCCTCCTCGTCTCAAGTTCAACACTAATAGACCGGAAATATTTGCGTCGGTTCTTGGGCGCCATTATACCAATTTATGGGACATTATCACGTCATGCAATGTAGACTAACCTAGAATTGTGTTAAGCATGGTATAAAAGGCTTGTCTAACACCACGTTAGGCTTAAAACAATTTCAGTTCTTATCAGCTGTATGATATAACAGCTAATTTTTCTTTTATACTTTTTTTCTTCTGAAAAGTATTGCTACGATATTGGTTTTGTCATGAATTTACATCAAAAGTTATTACGAAAAGTACAAAATGTTTTTTTCTGAAATTAAATGATCGCAAATTTACCGGTTGTAAAACACTGGAATTTTACAGTACTGCTTTAAAAATGTATCGAATTATAATAATATATTTCATTTATTAATAACTAGTGTCACAACTAGGTACTAATAACGATTAATAATAACTTCAAAAACAACAATCTTCTCATTAATTTTTAAATACAAGAAAAATTACAACTTTGGGAAATAACCACAGTAAATAAGTATGAATTTAGTGCAAGGGCAATATTTTACAGTGTTTATTTCAGTTGGATTGGGAACTTTGCTAAAAAAAATCCAATTATATTTACTCGTGCACTTTCATTTATACAATTTGTTCTTCTAAAATGAGGCCTAAATAAGTTCTTCGGCTAATTAAATATAGTGTATAGCTTATTTTATAGTTGTAAAATAAGAAAATATGTAGTATAAATATTCGTTACGAAATTGTGATTACGAAGGCTTCGTTACTTTTACAAACATTTTTTTTAGCAGTAAAACTAATTTTTAGAAGCATTTTACAACTATGTTTTAAAACATAACAACATAAACACACACACACGCATATATATATATATATATATATATATATATATATATATATATATATATATATATATATATATATATATATATATATCGATTAAGCAATAAGTATTATTGTTATGACTGTATTATTTTCAGTTAATTCCAACGGTGAACTATTATTGTCCTATCTAAATAACATCTAAAAATAGCATTAGAGTGTTATATTTTGTGTTAATGACATTATGTACATTAAGTTGTACAATCTATTATGTCTGGCTTAGCATTGCTCTATTGTCTATTTACATCCGTTTGTAATTCTTAGATAAAATAATCAAGTTTCACCTACGATCAGAATTATTTTTATCGATGACAGATAACAGTTTTACGTAAGAAATATTACCTAGTAAGTGTTTACATTTTCACCATATATTTATCTGACACCACAAAGTAGTGAATTTAAAAGGAAGTAAAGAAATATATATATATATACTATCGCCGGTTGATTTTACTTTTCACAATCGCATTCTCCCACTGACTTAATTCCCGAAGAGCTCGCTCAATTATGACTTTATTGTGACAAAAATCTAATGTTAACCTAATCTTATCTCATTATATTAATGAAAGGAGGGAACAACAGATTTAAATTTATTTTTACAAAGCAAAGGTAAATTATTGAATTAGCTCTGTAGGTGTGAATTCAATAATACACTGATAGTGAAAAAGTACATGACTGGACCGGGATTCAAACCCGCGATCTTCACTGCATCGTGCCAATCCAGTCATGCACTTTTGTACTAATGTTGTCTTACTCTAATATTGATACTACCTGTCAAAATGCTCATTTATCAAATAGCTATCCATACAGCAGTCGTGCATCATAAATTTAAATGTTTATAAAGTTTTATCTAGGTTCATTTAGGTGAAACCTACTTACTGCGTTAAAACAAATCAGAGTAATAGTTTGTTTGTGTCACATTTAGTTGAAGAAAGAACATAAATAGCTGAACAGAGACTTCTGAACTCATACTTTCTGAGTAAAGAAATACTGAAGCTTATTTGTAATTTCCATTGTAGTCAATCATGTGAAAATTTGTATTATATCTGTGACAATGCAATGCGGCAATGACAATTAAGTAATAACTGGAAAATACATCTTTATCGAGCAAACTTCGAATATTCAACTAAGATGTATAACCGTAACACTGGTTGATGCTAAGGACATAGCAAAGGAAGTACAAAGATGAATTATTTTCTGTGTAAGTAAAAATAAATAAATACTTTAGCTCGAATGTAATGCGTCGAAAGTAGACTTAATAGTTCATAAAACACCACAATTTCTCTCACTGCTAGAAAGAAAACGAAAACTAGAAAAAAGAAAGAAAATTCTCGGCTTCAAACCCTGAATGCAGCACATTTGGGTTTCCATAAAAATATTTCTCGAAAATGTAAGAAGAAACTTTCTCTCATCAATGGATAAAATTTGATATAAAATTCAATATTTGCGGCTCGTGAGGAAAATTCTATAAGTAAAAGCCAAACCTTTATCATTTCGAACGGAAGCAAGAAAATTTAGCTAATACCTTGTATACAAGAATTAATATATAGTAGATAAGTTTTCTTCCTTTAGTTTAGTGCGATGAAAATGTATTTTTTTTACCGAAATGACTGTCCTTAAGATCCGCCATTATACTAACATTACATTAATTCTATGTTCTCTATATAGAGAGTACTATGTTCTCTAAGTATAGTATTTGGGGTCCCGGGTTCAAACCCTGCTCCCGCCAAGTGAACTTTGTGGTGGACAAACGCCGTGTGCGTGGGTTTCTTCGGTGTTCTCCCGTTTCCTCCCACTTTCTTCATTCCACCATTTCATTCATTTCTCATAATCACCGTCTCCTTTAGCCTAACCGGCATAACCGTGGGACGTAAAACTCAAAAGATTTCATTTCATTTCATAAGTATAGTATTATTCTGGCAATGCTATAAATTGTCTTAAAAACTTAACAACATACTAAGGTTTTAGCGGCAAATTTCACTCTCTGAAATGTGAAAAGAATTGGTGGAATGAGAAAGTGGAAGAAAATGGGGAGTACTCTGAGAAAACCAACGGACACGATGTTGTCAACCACAAACTTACTTGGCTGGAGATAGAACCAATGACCTCATGCACCAGGGGTAAGCACTGTACCACTGAGCCACCGTGCCCTGACAGCTTCTTGAAAGAAAGAAGTAGAAAATCATAATTAACGTCGAGAGAAATCACACACATCACCCTAAAATCATGAATATCCTAAAGGATTTGTACCAGGAATTTTTCTTTAGTTTCATAGTTTTATAAATATTGTAAGTACTACGAAGCACTACCGCATTGAAATGTGTATTTTTTTTAAAAAAAAAAAAGAAAAAAGAAAACTGAAACATTGATGATGGGAAATTAATGAAATGGTGAAATGAAATGGGAAACCCTCTAGAAAAATCATTCACATGGTGTTTGTCCACCACAAAGCTGACTTGGTGCGAACTAAGATCGAACCAGGGAGCCCGGAAACTCATGTCAGTACAATTTATTGTAGTTCTTAATGTATTTTTAGGAGCTGTGGTGGATACTCCAGATAACGATATAATAATAATAGGGTAATAAAATCTTCAGTTTAGAATTGTTCCAACAATAATACCTGCATCGCTCATCTCCTTCCATTTTTGTTAGTTTTTAATTTTTAATATCCTCTAAGCCTAAAAGTACAGGTGTTTACCGGGCGTAGTGACCAGTGTTGAATTCAGACTTTTGTACAAGGGGGAAAATAAAAATTTAAGGGCATCTCTGTTCTAGATTGCAATAAAGCAGCAGGAAGAATCTGTCGCAACAAAACTCGTGACTTGTTATTGTCTGGTCGGTTGCAATAACCAATATATTGTCACTTTCCCCTAATTAACGTTGTAAAGTGTTTGTTTGCGTCTGTATCCAATTTCCAAGTTTTTATTTAACTAGGACTTTATACGAGAATGCGATTTGTTAATTAGAACAATTACAAAAAATCTTTGCTTTTAAGACTTTTATTTCCGAAAAATATAAACAGAAAAAAGAAAATATTTCTATGTATGTGTATAGATATTCTAGATGGAGCACGTAGTGGGGACCTATATATTGTAGTGGGGACTCAGCCCTCCTGAACATGCCTGAATTCAACACTGGTAGCGACAATTTCAAACTGTGAACATAATTTTTACTATTTAGGCCATGTGATGTTGGAGTTGATAACAACGTGTCCGAGGATTCTCATGTTCCTTCCGCATTATCTTTTCACAAATTAATTCATAATCATTTGTTTTCCTTAATTATCCGTCTCATTCGACTTTATCCTTCATTATTATTACTATTCTTATTGAAGTAATTGTAAAAAATATTTTGCATTAAACTCTAGACCGTGGCAGGTATTAGAAACGAGACAAACAGCATCCTTTCGTTTGGAAATCTGCCTCAATTGTGGGTCTTATTTCACATCAAAACTCAATTCCTGGTTATGCTGGAAGGTAATTTCAGTAAAATTAAAAACCTGGTAGCAAAACCCTTGGTAAATATAGTAAAAAGAAAGAAAAGAAAAAAGAAAAAAAGAACAATAAGGAGAAATGCAAAATATTGTTGTATTCATAGAAAAACAGGGCGAAAAAAAAAAACCCGCGCGCAGACCCGTTCAAGGTTATTACCGGGTATTTTTCTGAGGTCTGTCTTATCATTATTCAGTGTGTATATCTCAGTGTGTATTCATTAATTTTCATATTCATGTGTAGTAAAGGCTCTAAGCATTCATAAAGTTGGAACTTTTCCTTTTGTTTAAGGGTAATTGGGCAGTTTATTCTCTGTTGTATTTTCAAGCAAACAATACATACAAGTACAGAACTGTATTTTATGAGAAAACACTTGTACTTATTCTTTTTTTTAAACCCCATTGCCGATAACAAAGCATTTTCACAAACTCGGACACCCTTCAGTGCACATTAGGCGAGTTTTGGGGACTCTTCTGTAATAGATTTCACAGAATAAATTTCTAAAATCGGGTTCATTATTTTGACTTACCACAAGGGTACACAAATGCTTCCTTTCGGAGTTATAGGCTGCCGAAAACTTGAAAAAATGAATTTTAAGGGTCTATAGCTCCAAAAGTTTGGGAACTACTGTAGTCTGGTCAAGACTTCATTTAGGAACTAATATGTGCCCTATCCAAAAATTCTTGTTTCAGAATCCTAAGGTACTCACGCAACAATTTTTATATAGGGAGTTTGACTACGAGGATATAATTTGAAGTACTCACCAACTACCTCTATAAAAATTGTTGCGGAAGTACCGCAGGACTCTGAAATATGGATATTTGGATAGGGCACATATTAGCTCCTAAGTGAAGCTACGGTAGGTCCCATAGTATTGGAACTATAGACCATTAAAGTTCATTTTTTCATGTTTTTGGCAGCCTATAACTCCGAAAGGAAGCATTTATGCACCCAGGTTGGCCTATACTTTTTGTCTTATCTTGGTGTCAGGAATCACTTCCCAAACGTTGTCGATATTGTTTTGAAACACCCTGTATATATATAAGTAATTATGTATATCAAACCCTATCTAAATGACGTGTTTGTGTTCTACATTTTATTATCATTATTTATTTATTCCTTTCTACAATATCCTGATAAGGACATTTTTCATTCTTTCCTGCTGGGAAATTCGGTGGATTAAAACCTAGTCAGTATAAGCAGTTCATTGTAGCCAGCAGAAGTTGGGACATCTATAATTTTTGTTTCTGAAAATAGTTTTCGAAGTAACTATAATTAGTTTTATTAGTTAGTTGCAACCTTGAACGTTAAAAATTCTTTTTTCCCCTTAACATTAGGAGAGATCTCAATGAAACAATTTTAGGATGCCATAGAAAGGACAGCGGAAAAGGTTATGACAAAACCAGAAAGAAGATTCGAAATATGCATTTTATCTTTCCTTTGAACAAAACACGAGTAATGATTCAGATGCCACATTCCATCTTTATTTTTAAATTACATTAATTGAATTGCTCTGTTTTCTTCCATTTAACTAAATTTTAATTAGATAATTTTACTGATTTTTTCTCCAAATCTCGATTTTTCAAAATGATTCTTCGTTATTTATAAATCTATTAATGCTTACCTTAAATTTGATTACTAAATACGCCTATTACTATTATATAATCCAAACCAAACCAAGCCACTTGCTTCTACAGCCCTTTTGTGGGCCTGAACTGCTCCAACGCCATCTGTTACCTACCAGCTGAACTACATTCAGTCTAGCGACGAAGCATGGGGTCATCGCACTGCGTCACCCTTTCTCCGATAGGCGCATCAGAAGCTTTCTTAAGATCCAGTAGCCGACACGTCTTTTATTCACAAGACTCCCCAGTTTGTCTCATGACGCTGAAAATTGGGAAGCACCGGTCGGGAATCGAACCAGAGACCGCGAATGTGAATACAACACACTAATCACTAGAATCTGGTATCCCTCAATTGTATAGAACAAAACTTACATTGCAAGGAAAAGGGTCTAAAGTACATTTAGTGTTGTCCATGAGACGAGATGAGACAGAATTTTCGTAATGAGACGAGACAAATCTCTTCCAACAGAAACACACGTCGATTCACACGTCCACATGTTGCATATACTTCATGTAGGATAAGAACAACGATTTAAAACTATTTCATAACTTTATTAGCTACAGTTAATATACCAAGGGAGTATAGTATAGTACAGGACAAAAATAAAGAACTTAAATCCTCCTTAGTTTTAATGATGACTTTTGTCCTGCACTGTACATTACTGTAGTATTTAATATAAATACATTATATACAGTAAAACACCAATTATCTGAACTCCAGTCATTCGGATTGCCATTTGCAGATCGGTATCTGGAAGATACATAAGGCCTATCTTTGTATTAAATAAAATATACTTTAGTTTTCTCCTAACTTATTTTCGAGACGAGAGAGCACTTTCATTATCGTCTTTCCCAGACGAGACAACTCCAAATCTACTCTCATGGGCAATGTTAAAAACATTTTAATAGTTTTAATAGATTAATAGATTTAGTAGTTTTAAAATATCGCTTCATTAAAAAATTCTCCATAGAAATCAAAAGATTAAAAATCAAAGATGGCGGGGACATTCGACAGCGTTAAGAAGTTCCTGTCTCGTATAATCTTGGTACTGAAGTCACTAAAACCTGGCTGACAATTCAATCACTTTTAAGCTGGAGGAATTGTAATAGTAGAGAAGGTAAATCATAGAAGGCAACTCTTCTCCCCCCCTCCAAATACTTCCGGAGCTAAATATTATTTTGCATGAGGTACCGTTATTACGACTAACCTACCTGTATAACGTCGCATTTACTGACCGATTACCGTCAATTTTGGCTGTCAACTGATTACTCTAAAATTTACGGTATTACTCTAAAATTATTGGATATAGGCCATAAAAAGGCCGTATATATGTCCTATTACCATAACACTAATATCGTAAATTTTAAGGTAATTGGTTGGCAGCTAGAATTGACGGTAATCTGTCAATAAATGTGACCATAATCTTTTACAGTGTAGTAATGTAGCTTTCCGTTTGCAGCCATTTAGAAACGCGAAAATTAATGCCGATTTTCTAAATGGCTGGAAATCGAAAGCAGATAAGTGACTCGTGATAACGGTATCTCATGCAAAATATTATTATCTAGCGAGCTCTTGTTCCACTTTTCGATTATCTTTTATCTATTTGAAGATATCACATAATTACTGTAAAATTAGAGGTATTTTAATTTCGTGTGATGGGGACTCTTATGCAGAACCTCATTTTTAGAAATAAAAAAAATCGCGCTGCCGCTGCCCCTGTAAATTAATAAGGCGCACCATACCATGGCGCTGTGATCCACAATTTGAGAAACGTTGGCCTACACACTGCAAATCAGAATTTACTATAGTATATATAATATTGAGTCTTTTGCAACATAGGTTTATTATTTCACGATAACTTCGGAATTTTTCTTAAATCCCAGGGGCGTAGCGTCCATGTAGGCTGTGGAAGCACCACTTCCACTGAGTGAACAGAATAATGCATTAATATAAATAACGAATTACTGATTCAAGAGTAACTCTGCTGTTAAATATCTAGTTTCTTTTTTTTCTAGGAGGAAGAGTACACATATTTTGAAATGGTAGACCTATGCTTACCACATTCAAAGGTTTGTAGGATTCCGTCTCAATAGTGTTAATATCAACACGAGGAATAAGGTTTTCTCATGTCGTCTCGCAAATTATGTAGAAATCTCGTTTCGTTTTGATTCTCGAAAAGCTTTTTTCGTCTCGTTTTGGAAATGTATGAACGGAAGTTCTGTTCTAATTATTTCTTAAATTCATCCAGAAGTTATCAGAATATTTTTTGTCACGAGAAGTCCCCAAAGAGAATGATAGAACAAGATTGAAACCATATTTATTATTGGAGTATATTCTGTAATGACTTGGGTATCTTTAAACGTTGATAAATGCTCTTCATTGTGTTCGTACAATCACCTTATCGATTCTTAGTTTTTATACTATCAAATAGGTAGAACCCAAAACAGTGTTTGTGGACTACGTTTGGATGAGGGATAAGTTACCAACGAGACTCGAGTAATTTATCGTCTCGTCTCGAATACTGAATACGAGACGTTTTCGAGACGAGACGAGACGAGAAAATTAATGTTTAGTGAGAAACACTATCCCTAAATAATTGGATTACTGCATTACTAGCATACAAGAGAATATTTCAAGCATACAATATACTGTGTAGCTTAATATTCAACTTCAGAAAGTAAATATTTTTAATGTATTAAGAACTTGTAAATGGGGGCATAGTGGCTTAGTGCTACAGTGTTTACTGCTGGTGCGTGAGGTCCCTATGTTCGATCCCCGGCCAATTAAGTTTGTAATAGATAACATCGTGTCCATGGGATTTCTCGGGATATTCCTGTTTCCTCCAACATTTTCATACCACAAATTCTTGTCTAAAGGACGTAATCGTGGGACGTTAAACTCAAAGAACCTTTAGAAGTTTTGGAAAATCCGATAACGATATTTGCATTGCTCCGAAAGAATTGTGTACGTATGATAGCAATATGCATGATGTTAAAGTGTGTTGTGTGAAATTCACTGGTTTGTCACTGATACAATCAACGTTTCTTTTCAAATAGAAATACAAAATTACGAGTTACAAAAACATTTTTTTAAAATTATATCAGCAAGTCAGAATCAGAGAGGACAAAACATCACAGTTTGTCTCCCGTTGTAGTACTTTGTGGCGACCATTAGCATACATGGTAGCTGCGACCTCGATGCAAATATAGTGTTTTCTGTAGCTTTTTTTTCTTTTTCGTGGGAACGGAAATGGTTGGCTGAAAGTGTAACTTATTATGCAAACGAATGTACAACATAAAATTGAAGGTAACCTGCGAGAAAATGCGTCTCAAATGTATGCTGATCTACAAAAGCTCTCTACATGTTTCAGAAATATTACTGCAATAATTTTATCAAGAAACATTAATCCTGAATTTCTCTGTTCTGCAGGGGCGGATCCAGGACGGAGTTCTGGGGGGGGGGGGCGGTGGGTTGTAATACTGCTACTTAGAGGTACTTTTAAGAGCTCCAAACTCTGGGATGGGTTTTATTTATATATAAAATAAGAAAATTTCCTCTTCTTGGGGTGGAGGGGCGATTGCCCCGATCGCCCCTCTGGATCCACCCTGCTGTTCTAAGATATCGGAAGAATGACATAACGAAGAGTGCAAGAATATGATTGAATTATGCAAAACGTGATCGGTTCTCAGAGAAAAAGACCCCCTCTTCACCCTCCCTTATCCACAGAGTTATATATCCATTCTTACTCAATATGGGTTACCAATATGCAGTACCATTTTGCCCCTGACGTGTATTGAAAATCTCCCCTCTCCCGGAGGAAACCTGAAAAGACTAGAAGATTTCACAGTGAAACCACCAATGAAAATGTATAATATTTGTATACTTTCAAAAAATATTTTCCAACGAGCTATAAATACCTCACTCTCCTTTGGCTACAGATATAGTTGCTAGTTTCGAGACAATAGTAGAAATTTATCTTATTCTCGTGGGTAACACTATCCAAGGCTTAGTCCTCAAACACCTTTCTAGTGTCACAAGATTCATAGTATAAAAAGTAAGAAGCGATAAAGTGATTATACAAACACAACGAATTTCATTAAAATATGTAAGTAATTACATAATATACTCCAATAATAAATATGGTTTAAATGTTATATCGCATCCTTCGTGGATTTCTCATTCTTGGAAATATTGTGCTAAAAATAAGGTGAGAGGAATGAATGTTATTAGGATCTAGTTTAGGAGGGTAACGTGTACCTTTTGTTCCATTATGTAGTATACGAACAAACACAAAAACAAAGTAATTTAGGCCTCTTGGTTTTCTTTCTGCTATCAAAGATTGATGGATGCAATCATCTATTAATTTAAGTTCTATTTTCTTTTTTTTTTTTCAATCCTTGTTACCAGAAAAAGGCCTGTTATTGCAGTTCGGAGCCTGTTATCAGAAAAAGGCCTGCTATTGTACTTCAGAGTATTTTTATCACAAAAGCTCTGTTATTGTAGTTCGGATCCAGTTACCAGAAGTCTGTTATTCTCGTTCAGAGCCTGTTATCAGAAACATGTTATTGTTGTTCAGAGCATGTTAACAGAAAATCTATTAGAAATATTTTACTTCGAGGTCTGTTATCAGAAACAATCCTGTTGTTGTAGTTCGAAGTGTGTTATCAGAAACATGTTATTGTTGTTCAGAGCTTGTTATCAGAAAATCTATTATTTTACTTCGATGGCTGTTATTAGAAACAATTTTGTTATTATAGTTCAGAGCCTGTTATCAGAAAAAAGTATGTTATTGTTGTCCAGAGCCTGTTCTCAGAAAATCTGTTATTGTTGTTCAGAATCTGTTATCAAAAAATCTGTTCTTGCAGTTTGGAGGCTGCTAACAGAAAATCTGCTATTGTAGTTCGGTGGCTGTTACCAGAAACAGTTCTGTTATTGTAGTTCGGAGCCTGTTATGAGAAAAAAAGTCGTTATTATAGTTCGGAATCATAACAAAACCTACCGGTACTTGAGAAAAGTTCGATAAATATACATGCAGATAATCAGTATTTATTGGATTTCGTTATTTTTGAACACAGATATAACCAGCATACGTTAGTTTTCCTGTTTAGAAAACTTTTACCATTGTATTGTCCTCTAATGGAAAAATCCAATAAAATTTATTAACATGATTAGTACTTCTTAAGGACTAGAATCGAACCTTAACATTGGCAATTCTACACATTGACAAATATTAGCTTTAAAAAACTCCATCACGGCGACAAGCAAATGCAGCTAATTTTACAGTAAATATGTGATATCTTCAAAAAGATAAAAGATAATCGAAAAGTGGAACAAGTGCGCCCTAGACAATATTATTTTACATGAGATATCGTTATCACAAATCACTTATCTATTTTCGATTTCTAGCCATTTAGCAAATCGTCATTTATTTTCGCGTTTCTAAATGGCTGCAAACAGAAAGCTACTAGGTAACTCGTAATAACGGTACCTCATGCAAAATTATATTGTCTAGCGCGCCCTTGTTCCACATATCAATTATCTTTTATCTGTTTGAAGATAGAAACATAATTACTGTAAAATTAGCGGTATTTTAATTTCGCAGTGATTAGACCTCTTAAACGAAAATTTCCTCCCAGTTCCTTGGGCAGTGTGATCGTCGAGGGACTTCATCCTTCATACGTGACGGGCTAACGTGGCCATAGATGCCGAAAGCCCAGAAATCTAATTCCTAATCCTAATCTTTCTGGATACACATATAATTGTCAATTCTTCTTGATAACAAAATAAGAACATGCATCTAATATTCTATTGTTGTTGCTGCCTACCATTTCAGAAAGTATCCATTAATATATTGTGTTGTAATAAGTAATAAACAGAATAGGATAGAAATGTCTTGTGTATGAAATCTCACACCACAATTCACCATAATTGTACTTACGAAAATGATTTCTCTCTTTCTATTTTGAATTGTGAGTCATGTTTGTGTGTAAGAAACAAGACCACATGTCGTGTTCTCCCCTATTGTGTTAAAAACAATGCTCATACTCAGCTGGTCCACTCCTTTTCTGCCACGCTGAGCGTTAATTGGACGATACAGGATCCAAACATGCTATCCCTGAAAATCAAGTTCATAGTCAAAGGAAGACAACGATCCATCATACGTTGTCAGCCCAATTCGTGAAATCTTTAGGTTACGTCATCAGCGTATCCCGCAGAGAATTACAATGTAGAAGTGTGTGACCTGTGTTAATTTTTGGCGGGGCTATATCAATCAATTGCCGTGTAAAGAGCACGCATAGATTATTAAGCACATAATTAATAAAGATTCTTAGGTTAGTTATTTTCGAGATTCTTTTTACTTAGTCAGTCAGGCTGTATGCCACGTGGACCAACAGTTTCAGCATAAAATTTCAATTAAATCGCTGTTTGAACTGTTGAAGGTGTTATAATAAACTTACATAATTGTGAACATGCTACCCACCCTTAACAAAAATCAGTAGACTTCCCCTCCTCATTTATTACAGTTTAACGTTTCGATACTACATCACGCCTTCTTCAGAGAGAAGAATGTATACATTTCGATGTTCTAGCAGTATATTTATTAGATATAAAATGTCTCTTGTACTTGTGAACGTGTTATAATAAACTTACAAAATTGTGAATATGCTACCCATACTTAGCAAACATCAGCAGCCCATTCCCCCACCTATTACATTGTAACGTTTCGATCTACATCGTGTCTTCTTCAGAGACAAGAATGTCTACATTTCGATGTTCTAGCAGTATATTTATTAGATATAAAATGCCTCTTATACTTGTGAACGTGTAATAATAAACTTACAAAATTGTGAATGCGCACGAGACTCCATACTTAGGGATGCGCACGAGACAAGATTTGAGGCTGTCTCGTCTCGAAAATGTGCTGTAAAAGTGATGTCTCGACTCGAAAACTGTATAGTTCTCTATTGGAAGAGTTGTGTCTTGACTCGAATTTTGTCACAAAAATTCAGTCTCGTCTCGTCTCGAACGCATCCCTACCCATACTTAGCAAACATCAGCAGACCATTCCCCCACCTATCACATTGTAACGTTTCGATCTACATCGTGTCTTCTTCAGAGACAAGAATGTCTACATTTCGATGTTCTAGCAGTATATTTATTAGATATAAAATGCCTCTTGAACTTGGGAACGGGTTAAAGTAAACTTACATAATTGTGAACATGCTACCCATACTTAGCAAATATCAGCAGACCATTGCCTCACCTATCACATTGTAACGTTTCGATCTACATCGTGTCTTCTTCAGAGACAAGAATGTCTACATTTCGATGTTCTAGCTGTATATTTATTAGATATAAAATGTCTCTTGAACTTCTGAACGTGTTATAACAAACTTACAAAATTGTGAACATGCTACCCACACTTGACAAAAATCAGTAAATCCCCCCCCCCCACCTTCCTATCACAGTGTAACGTTTCGATACTATATCGCGCATTCATCAGAGACAAGAATGTCTACACTTCGATGTTCTTGTAGTACATTTATCAGATGTAATGGTGCCTATGGGGATAGGATAGCTTACTGGTTAGAGTGTTGGATTTATGTCTGCGAGGTACCAGGTTCGATTCCCGGCCTGTGGTTCCCAATATACAGAATCTACCCAGCGTTGTCGTGTGGCAAAATGGCGAGTCACATTAATAAAAGACTTGACGACCACTAGGTGTAGAAGGCTCGTGATGCGCCTGTTTAGAGACAGGGTAAGGCAGCGTGCTAACCACGTGTCATTCGCTAGGCTCGACGTAGTTGACCCTATCCATAAAAGATGGCGTTGGAGCAGCTCAGGCCCACAAAGGGTTGTTGCGCCAAGTGGTTTGGTATGATTTGGTTTAAAGATACCTAAGAGTCCTGTAATGTGTAGAGTGGCGTAGTCCTGTAATCAGTGGCGTATTTAGGGGGGTGGCTTCCGGGCTTAAGCCCCCCCCCGAAATCTTAGTATAGTAAAGTAAATGAAATATCTTGCAGAATTTTCACATTTCCAGGCGAAGCCCCCCCCCCGAAAGTTAGCAAAGCCCCTCCCGAAACAAAATCGTAAATACGCCACTGCCTGCAATGTACCTTTCCGTATTTACTTAAAGTTTTCAAATATCCTCGTCTCTTAGCAGGTAAGACAGTAAGAGTGATAAAAATCCATGGCATATGAGGATAATTCGTATTATGTAACCTCAGTGGAGAAAAGGGATGTCAAATTAATAAGTTAATTAATATTTGAAGAAAGTGAGGGCTTTAGCGAGTAGGCCGGGTAGGCCAGGGGCGGATCCAGGACCGACTTTTGGGGGAGCGGTGGGTTGTGATACTGCTACTTTTAAGGGCTCCAAACTTTGAGATGGTATTTATTTATATATATAAAATAAGAAAGTTTCCTCTTCTGGGGGGCCATCGCCCCGATCACCACCCCCCTGGATCCGCCCCTGGGGTAGGCACAAGCCTACCATAAAAATTTAAAAAAATAATAAACGATAAAAGATCCAAACTAGCATCAACCACTATTGTAAAAGTTATTTCCTACTATGATTAATCAACCAAATATGTGTATGTATGTATCCATAAGCGAAGAAGCTGACCTACCCAAAATTAAAATCCTGAAACCGCCCCTGATCAAATAAAATATTACAGGTACAAGCAACGAACTTTTGATTCTTAGTTCCAAAATACTATATCCTGCAAATATAATTAAAATATTAATTATAGACAATTTATTAAAAAGTCAAAAAAATTTCACGTAATAGGAAACAAAAGTATCAGATTGTATGCTCACTGAATATATGTATGTATATATTTGTGATTGTATGTTTCATACAGTATAGGGGCTTGTTTTTATATTTTGTCAACAGGGACATCCGCAAGATTTTTTCCAGGGGGGAGTGGGAAACACCGACACATTAACTCGGTCGCGAACACAATTTGATTCACGCTTCAACATGCTGCATATATTTCATGTAAGACAAAAATGAAAACTTTCAGTTTAACGTCCCACGATTATGTCTGTTAGGCTAAGGGAGACGGATGATTAATGCAAATGAATGATGATGTAAAAATTGGTGGAATGAGAACGTGGGAGGAAACGGGAAAACCCAGAAAAACCCCATGGACACGATATTGTCCACCACAAATTTACTTAGCCGGGGATCGAACCAAGAACCTCACGCTTTACCATTGAGCCATTATGCTCCCTTCATGTAAAACAAAACAAACACTCGTGATCATTACATAACTTTATTAACTACAGTTTATATATTTAACTACTATAGTACAGTACGGTACATATATATATATATATATAATTTAAATCCTCCTTAGTTCTAATGATGATTTTTGTCCTATGTCCTGCATTCTACTTTACTATAATATTTTATATTAAATACAGTAAAACAGTATATATCAAATACAGTAATAAATATATTATATACCGTAAAATTTCAATTATCAGACATTCCGATAGCCAAATATTCGGACTGATATCTACAACTCATTCGTAAAAAATTAATTTCCATCAAACTCGTTAAAATTGATATTTTATTAGAATTTTCTGTATTTTTTTATTGTTTGTGATAAATAATATTATTTTCATCATATAGGGTATATAAGGATTACTCTATTAATTAAACAAAACCAATTTAGTTTTTTTTCTCACAAAATAACTTTTTTTAAATGACTTCTCTACTTATATTGATTTCTGTATATACGGATGACCTTCAGGATTCATTAATCCTGATAATTGAAGCTTCACTGTAATATATATGATGTGAGAGTATGCGAATCTAATACGTTTGGACATGTATTTCGAAGAGCTGAAACCTCTTCAAGAATTTAGAGGTGGGTAAAAACTTCTTTGGCCACTTTCCCCATTCTGCAGGCAGCCATATTTACCGATTCATAATTATATGACTCTACTAATGTCTTAGCCGCACTGGAATATCACTTCTCGTGAAATCAGTGACGTAAAACAGTGTTTGGTTTGGTCTGTGGTAAAATGAGTAACCGTTCATACTTACCAAATTATATCGGTATTGTAGCGCAGATTCAGCGTCGTGAGAAAAATTGGGGAGCCACTGGGAAGAAAGTAATGAACTCCGATCTAAAAAGCCAGCATTAACTGCAATGGTAGTCGATGTGCTGACCACACCTCATCTTAAAAGGCACGAGTGACACGAACCGGATGGTAAGCCTTGTCCCCTAAGGGTACTTACTTGGAATGGGGTCTATCCTTTTAGAGTTCAACAATATTCCAGTTACAATCTTGATCAAAAACTCCCGGCTTGGCTACTTACCTTTATTTAAAAAAAATCTGTCCTGCACTCTTACCTATAGATAACTAAATCAGTGAATGTGGATTTAGTTTGACCAATTGAGTTAATTTCGATTTAAAGAGAAGTTATTATTAATTTAGCTAATTTAGAGAGACATTATTATTAATTTTTCTAATTTAGAAAGGAATTATTATTTATTTGGCTAATTTAGAGAAATTATTATTAATTTGGCTACTTCAGAAAGATATTTTATTAGTTTGGCTAATTTAGAGAAATTTCTATCAAATTATTTAATTCAGAGAGAAAATATTATTAATTTTGCTAATTTAGAGAGAAATTATTAATTTGGCTAATTTAGAGAGAAATCATCATTAATTTGGCTAATTGAGAGATAATTATTACTAATTTGGTTAAAGAGAAATTATCATTACTTTGACTAATTTAGAGAGAAATTATTATTAATTTAGTTAATTCAGAGAAAAATTATTATTAATTTTGCTAATTTCGAGAGAATTTTTTATTAATTTGGCAAATTTAAAGAGAAAATATTAATTTAGCTAATTAAGAGAGAAAATATTATTAATTTGGTTAATTTAGAGAGAGAATATTATTAATTTAGCTAATTTAGAGAAAAATGATTAGAATTTCCTATGTGCGAATATCAAAATATGACCTTCTAAAGGAAGGTGGGCAGTATTTCTTTCAGAAACAATGTTCCGGGGGGTCACTGCTGGTACTATTCTATTTATTATTATATTAAAGGCGTATTAATTTGGTCTCCTCCGGGAGGGGCACTCTCAGAGATCCGGAAGGGCAGTGCCCCCCCAGAAACCAGTCTGGAAGAAACACTGAAGGTGGGTAGCTACTTGTTTCAACAAGATGTACACATCAGAAATATTACAATGTGCCAAACATTAGACTCTTGAACAATTCCCAAGAATAGTAAAAGTGAAGGGAATTAACTTGTGTATGTTTACTTATGGAGTAAACCAACATTTTAAGGTTTTTACCTTCTCCTGTCAAACGGCTCAAAGAAACACAAATAAGTAATAATTATTAACACTATTGTATAACCATTGACAGCTCCTGTCTAGTTCCACATCAGTAGCTTAGAAAATCGACGAAACGTGAAAAACAAAAGAAAAACGCAATGCGTGAAATTGTGCCCATGCTTATATATACACACTTAAAAAAAAATAATACTAAGATTAGATTTAATTCAGGTATTGAAGTACCGATAAATACGCTGACAGCGCAAGCAAATCATGAACATACAGTGATCTTTATCACTGTAACAAGAAATGCATTGTTGGTGGCGTAAAATGGTCGGAAACGATCTGCAACAGTCATAAATCTTGTTTTATTGCTGTATGGACTATGTCCTGAAATACAACAGTAAAGTAGAATAGGTGTGATTGTTTCTTTTTCTTTGTTGTAACTCTCGTGTTGTATAAAAGTAGTCCATATATGAGAAGGAAATTGTATATAGCAAATGACCAGTGACAAGCAGGTATTGTAATTCCCAGAGTTGTAAAAAAAAAAAATCGAGAAAAAAACTATTTTACCCTATTCAACTAAAAGATTATAAAAAAGGCAAAAAAAAAGTGCTATATTTCTCCATTCGTTTTCAGTTGACCTGTGTGGCTCCCGGGAATCTGATTGCAGACATACAGACACATAAACAAAAATAAGGGGTCATTATCGCTTCAAAACGACTTTTACTGATGTAGGTACCGTTACAGGCTGTAAAAGAAGAAAAAAAATAGAAAAAAAAAGAAACGGCGGCTCAGGTTGTATAGTGTATGCTTTTTTCTTTTATTCTTTCCCTTTTTGGTTTCTATGTTTCAATTGTTTCTGAACTGTAGTGGAGTGTGTTTTGTTTCGAATTGGACTCCAGTTCTTTTCCAAAGTGTGCTGTGCTTAGAACTTACCAAAAGGAAACATTCCTGATCAGCGTGTGTGTTCTTTTATTGAGTGTATGTTAACTCAAAACAGAATGTATAAGAACTAGGTGCATTTTTGTGATTCGTTTTACGTTCAGATTCTACAACAACAATAAAAAAAAAATATATTGTATGGCGGTGTTAAGCGCCGTTTTACGGTTATATTGCTATGGTCAAGTAAAGGAAATAGTCCCCGGAGTATTTTAGCAGCGTCTGTTTGCCCACACGGGAGCTAACAGCTGGATTTGTGTGCTCCAGTTTGTTTATTTATTTATTTTTAACAAGCAGTATGTAGGGCCTACTGGTCGATTCTTCGTTTATAGTAACATGCAGCAGGAAACAGTAATATAAAGTAAGTGCCAATGCAATTTAATGTGACAGTAATACTTCATTTGTCCGGTAAAAGTTTGGCTCTTTTTTTTTTTTTTACCGGTAATATGATTTGAATGTATGGAAATTAGTGAAATAATGCGCAGTTTAATATACTTGTATTTTTTTATTTCACTTTATTGACAAGAGATGCATCCTGAAACGAAAACTCAGCATCAACACCAGCTGTTGTTGTAAATGTTATTTATTTACGTTTTAACATTCACTTCCGGTCCTAGTTTTTCACTGAAGCGAGAACAAAAGTTAACACGGGCAGCATGAAGTTAAAAATATATATCGTATTCTTGAGCTAATTCTGCCCTTAACAGGACTTCGTTAAACTTTTATCAGTGTATGATACAATGGTTTATTACTCACATACAAGTATGTGCTCTGTGGTTTTATTTCACACACGTTTTGGCGTGTATTTTATGTGTGTTTCAACGCCGCCATTACGACCTGATAACACCAAGTTCGGCAGGCAGCTCAGAGGTAAGAAATGGCGTCTTCCAAAGTTTTTTCTCTTTCTAATACTTTTACCGCTAAAAATATGGTTAATTTATAGCTGTTAACAAACTTTAAATTTAACAACAAGAATCCTCAAACCTTTCGTAACATAATTGTAATAATACAAGTTTGTTATTTGGTCTTGAAAGCAGTGAAAAAGGAGTAATAAATAAATTCCACTTACCGGTTTTTGTCTGTGCCTCGTCCGACTCCGGTGATTTAAGCCTAACCATCGCTCGTAGCTCTTCCCCAGTGTGACACGAAGTTTCCCATCCCGTAACTATGGAAACGTTATGGCCGACGCGGCTGGCCCGCCTGCAGTTTTCCTACAATAACACAGGATTCAATAGTCAATAAAGTAACCCTAGAAATGTTTCTCTTCTTTTTTTTAAAAAAAAAAATCTTTAATGTCTCTCAATTGTTGAGATTGTAAAATAATATTAGCTCTAAGTATCTTATTTCATTTTAGAACGGGATTTTTTTCGTGCTATCTTATAAAAGACGAAACTTATGTATAGTCCCTTTGAGAATATTTCCCTTTTTTCTCATAATTTTCTTTTATGTTTTTAAAAAAAAGAAAACTCCCGGAAAAACTTAACATTAACCTGCATTTTTATTTTTATTAATTCTGAAAAAAAATCACAAATTATCGGATTTGTATTTTAAACCAGCATATAATTGTATTAATATAATAATTTACAAAATAAATAAGTAGGCCTATATATACGGCACCTTTATCATTTTAAGTATTGTTTCGAAGTTGTATACGTACCGTGTATACATAGAATACAACTTTAATAATATTAAACGCTAGGCCTAACCACTTTTCAAGATGTTTTTAAGTTTAAATAAAAATAAATATATATAAGCCTAGTTCCTGTAGTACCAAAATATAAATTATAATTATCATAGCATAACATTTAAATGCGAATTTACTGTGTAAACTTATGTTAAAATTATATTTCATACTAAATCTGCAATTTTTAGGCTAAAGTGGGGTATATTATTATTATTATTATTATTATTATTAAATAGTTAAAAGTATTTCTGTCAAATAAAATAATTCCTAATCAATAACTTCATATTACATATAGCCTAGTAAGAAGAACCAAAACCACGAATTTTATATTTCGTACAATAATTGTGTCATTAATAATTCTGATACATAATACATTTCAAAAATATTCTGAAAATAGATTTACTTATGATCTATGGTAATCTATTAAGAGATTTTTCTAGTAAGCAAGTTAATGAAATAATATATTTTTTTCTAATAAGAAAATTAACGATAAAAGAAATTTAAATTAAAAATTATAACCGATATGATAAAAATTAAGTTTTTATTTTAATAAATTATTTCGATTTTAAATCGAGTAAAATTATATATTTTATTCGATTATTACAAGTATCAATGACGAGTAATTTTTGTGTAATATATGGTTTAATGTATTTGTAATCTCTTAAAACATGAAATACAGTAATATAAGATGGAATATATATATATCAGTAGCGTAGCCAGGATGTGTGTTTGGGGGGGGCCCAACTGCTGTTATAGGCACATATAGAAAAATTACAAACAAAAAAATATATAAACATAAAAATATATAAAAAATTACAAACATCAAAGTACCAAAGTACATTGTCGGACCTCTTTGGGGGGGGGGCCGGCCCCTCCGGGCCCCCCCTTCCCTACGCCACTGATATATATATATATATATATATATATATATATATATATATATATATATATATATATGAATTAATGATGATAGATTGATAATTTTAGTTATCGAGTTTTAAAAAAATAAAAATCAGAGTAGTAGAAACTAGATGAAATTGTAGCTGAATTTTACTCATTTATATATTTATAGACTATTGAACTATTAATATAGATAAAAGTCTTTATATTAAATTTTTGCTTTATTTTTAGTCATAAACATAAAACTTATAATATATAGAATAAAAGTTTATTTGGGGTCGCGGTAGCTCAGTGGTAGAGCGTTAACCTCTGGTGCATGGGATCCTTGGTTCGATCCCAGCTCGCGCCAAGTGAACTTTGTGGTGGACAAACACCGTGTGCGTAGGTTTTCTCGGGGTTCTCCCATTTTCTCCCACTTTCTTCATTCCACCATTTCATTCATTTCTCATAATCACCGTCTCCTTTAGCCTAACCTGTATAACCGAAACTTTAAAGATTTCATTTCATTTCATTTCAAAAGTTTATTTATATTTCTTATTAAATTCTATTCTATTTGTGTTCTTTGCTTAGTTTTTTAATGACAACAAATCAATCACAAAAGCAGTAATCATTACGGGATCGACGAAACCCATCCGATCTGAGTCTGACCATACTTAGCATGTGGTGATAGAGCTTGACGAGATCTGATTGCATGTAAAATATTATTGTGTACAAACCTGTGGAGATCTCATGTTATGGTTGGATCATCAAAGTAGTGCTTTGAACATTGTCAAATTTTGGTTTTAAAAATCTAATAGTTATTTAGAACGTTTTATCCAACAAACCTGTTATTAGTAGGGATGGCCAGAACCGGTTCCTGGTGGAACCGGTTTTCGGGTCTGGACGGATCCGGTTCTAGAAGATCCGGTTCCGGAACCGGTTTTTCGGATCCAGGTCTGGAACCGGTTCTTCAGATCCAGGTCTAGAACCGGTTCTTCGGATCCAGGTCTAGAACCGGTTCTTTGGATCCAGGTCTGGAACCGGTTCTTCGGATCCAGGTCTGAAACTGGTTCTGAAAACAGAACCGGTTCCTCGCGGAACCGGTTCCGCTGGAACCGAAACTTGTGTGACCATCCCTACGCTAAACCAGAGCTGCTGGCAAGCTGTGAATAGTATGCTAGATGAAATGGTGGAAGCGACAGGCAGGCGCCCAGGCGGCGGCAGCTTGTCTCATTTGGCTAAATAAACTGGGTAACTGGCAAACGCATTGGTTAAACAGGCAAACTGGCCAACTCATTTGGCTAAACACCCACTGGTGGACCAAAATTGTTTTTCTGGGGGCACAAACGGGTCTGGGCGGGGAAGGCATAAGCGCATGGTCCTCTTTGCATTATTTTTGAAGGTGAACTTTATGCATCCTTTACGGGTCTTTGGGGGCTTTCGGATCCAGGTCTGGAACCGGTTCCTAAGATCCGGTTCTGGAACCGGGTTTTCAGAACCAGATGTGGAACCGGTTCTTAAGATCCGGTTCTGGAACCGGGTTTTCGGATCCAGGTCTGGAACCGGTCCCTAAGATACGGTTCTGGAACCGGGTTTTCGGATCCAGGTCCGGAACCGGTTCCAAAACCGGTTCTGAAAACCGGATCTCCGAGAACCGGTTCCTCGCGGAACCGGTTCCGCCGGAACCGGAACTTTGTGGCCATCCCTAGTTATTAGACGTTAATTTCAAGGATAAGAAATTAGATAATAAGATGGTTGATTAATTACTATGTTTTGGGGGAGCTATCTGTAATAAAGAGTTGCCAAAATCGATTGAGGTCGATTTTTGTTTTCATAATAGGAACATTTACTAATTGAACAGATAAAATGTCGTCTGTATAAAAATGAATCTGGAAGATGCAATATCCAAATTAAATTAAGTATTTTAAACGACTATAAATATCGTTTTTCAGTCGATACAGTCTAACTGAATTACTGCGTTAATTCATGTTTGTTATTTTAGTCAATATGAAGAAAATATCCATAATTTCCAAAATAACCATACTTTATTGATGTAAAAAAAAAAAAAAATACAATAGTAATTGTATATTTTGTTGATTATTCTATTACTTGCAAATTACAAAATAAAATTGTAGATGGAGCTACATGTATTTCTATAGGCCTAACTACCAATAATACACAAACTCAGTGGCGGATCTACCTTGGGGCCGGGGAACCTAGGCCCCCAGTTTTTTAGTGAAAAAATAATTTAAGCTATTATTTACATATCTTTGGAAGTTTATGTGCGTACTAATCGCATGATATACCTACCATAGTCGGGATTCTGGGTGCCCCCCCCCCCAGTTTTTAACTTCTAAATTCGCCTCTACACAAACCCGTACATTCATACAACATTCTTTATTTTAAATCCAGTGAAACGTAATTAAATATTTTTTAAATAAATAATATATAGTGTGTTAAAGTACTATTCTGGCAAAAAAACATAAAAGTATCAACTTGTGTAAAACTAGTTTGCCTATTGCTAAGAGGAATTTGTCCTTCATTTATTTTTAAAGCCAATCTTAAGTAATAAGTATACTAATCTTAAGTATACTAAGCTTAATTAAAGCTAATAAGTATAAATTATATTT
This sequence comes from Thermobia domestica, assembly GCF_964235325.1. Taxonomy (NCBI): domain Eukaryota; kingdom Metazoa; phylum Arthropoda; class Insecta; order Zygentoma; family Lepismatidae; genus Thermobia; species Thermobia domestica. The sequence goes on along the minus strand of NC_137455.1, from coordinate 379,164,872 downwards.
ACAACATAGCAAAACAGTGTCATTTACTTTCTTATAGACCCTACTACAAATTAAAATTTAATAGGTTTGTTCCGTGTAGTTTGATTCTAATAGCAACTACAATGTTTTTATATTATTATTATTTTATTCTGTTTATTTTATTTATTTTATTTTTATTATTATTATTTATTTATTTATTTTTGCAAAAATTTGACTAAGTACTTTAATGGTCCCTATCTCGGGGACCAAATCAAAGGCTTGTTGAGGAAAATATTTCGCATTCGAATTAAGCTGATCAAGATTTACCTCTGTACTGAGTTTGTACACATCGGGTGAGTTCTTCTGAGGGCTGTACAATTTTTTTTTCGAACTTTTTAATTTTCCAAACCCGAAATTTAATGGCTCATAATTCGATAACCAAATGCCTGCAGAAGAAGATGTTTCACTTGCCTACTAGCATCGGCGGAGCTATGGAGGCATTGTCCCCCCCTTAAAAAACTGACAAAAAGTAAAAAATCCACCTATAAGATAGCCACGTACCAAGACCTGTCAAAATTTGCCGACCGAGGTCCGAGACCAACCAAAAAGTCTGCCCCTCAGCAAACAATTCTTAACTCTGCCCATGTCTACTAGGGTAGTCAAAGTCTTTCACTCTGTTAAGTTTGATGAAGAATGGATGAATTCATTTGTAAGCGTGATATATATTATAATCTTGTGATACAAGAGTTGTTGAGAAGATTTTAGCTTTCCTAACGCAAGCAAGTCAAAATTAATTTTATAATGAATTTATTCAACATACTCTCTGTTCAATTTAATAAATTTTTGCTTCAGTTCTCCAGTTTGTATAATCCCTCAAAAAAATAAATAAATAAAAACGGTTGGCTGTCAAGCCATTGAAATGTAGCTGAAATCGCTTCAGAAATGTTACTGTTTTTTTCCTTCAGATTTTTTTTAAATTTGGGAATAGGTGTTAGATGGGGCTAGGTCAGGTGAATAGAGCGAGTGATTCAAGGTTTTTAAATCTTTAAGTAGCCAAATTTTCGATTGTAGTACTGCTCTTGTGAGGAAATGCATCGCTATGAAGGTAGACAAATTCTCGGCATAACTTTCCACGGCGTTTTTTTTTCTTTTTTCCATCTCTCTAACTGAAGCTTATCATAGTAATGATGCATAACAAGCCCCGGCTATTGTGTTACTTTGTAGGTAATCAACAAAGGTTATCTGATCCTGGTTACAAAAAAAAATAGCAAGAATCTCTTAACTCTATTCTTTTAATTTTGCTTTTGTCTATGGATCATACAAAATAGAGCCGTTTTTTTTTCATTCTCACTGATAAAAAGTGCGACAAAATTAGTGGCACCCTGCTCAAAACGAGTCGAAACGAAACCAAGCGCCCTTACCTTCTGATCTGCATGCAAAACATTCGGGTCCCACTTGGCGGGTAGTTTTCTTATGTCAAGATGACCACGAATATAGTGATACTAACGCGTTCAAGGGAGATGCCTAGATCCTCTTCGAGCAGAAATGCATCGATCCGAGAGAATGATTTCATTCACCTTTTCAAATATTTCGGGTACGATCACTATGGTGAGTCTTCAAGTGCAAGATTAATTTTCAGTGCCAAAATATCCTGTCCTACATTTGACAACCCAGTTCTTAACAGTGGCATAACACGGGGCGTGGACCCCCATTGTTTGTAGCGTCTCACCATGGATGGTCTTAGCAGACTTCCCCTAGAGGAAGAGGAACTTTATGGCTCCTCTAATTTTAACATCACTCAACGCCATTGCTAGCCTGCCATCTTCACTCCTCACCTGCAGAAAAAAAAAGGCCCATTAGTCTCAATGCTTTGATTTTTGGGTCATAAACATATAGAAGCATTTGATTTTCAAACAAAACAAAAATTTACTGAAATCGGAAAATGGAAAAGGGTCGAAGCAATTTCTCGTATTTCTTAAAGAAGTAAAATCAAATTAACTTTTTAAAAAGTTAGGAGCTTTTCTACATTATTACAAATAGGCCTATAGCTATAATAAAAGTGGTCCTTTGAACAGTATGGCTGGACAGACGCCATGTTCAATCGCAACCGAATGACCTGTAAGTTTACTCATCAGTCACTTACCAAAATCATACAGAGTTTGAGACTTTGCAGACCATAGTTAATAAAAATTGCTTCAATATGGCAGAGTCATTTGAACTGCCAGAGGAAGACAATGATATCTCATTTTTTTTCTTCTAACTTTGAAATAAACTGAAAAAAAGTTCAGCATTACCATGCAACGCAATGTAAAGACATAACAAACAAGATTTCCCTGCCATCTGCAGGTACATTCCGAAATTAAACTACCTACATACTGTTCTGTTGTCCGATCCCGCTTTTTACCAGAAGTGGCGCGCTTACCAACGTCTTTCCCGAGTCGCTCATTTCAGCTTCTGCTTGGGGAAAGGGGGATATGACTCTCCAATATAAGTACTATTCTATTATTATTATTATTATTAGAAATTATTATTTTTGTGACTACTAACCACAAAGACGACAAATGAAAATCATGTAACGTTCAGTGCTGCCAACTTGCCTGAAGGGAAATGGCGGACACTTCAAATGTTGCGTTCTTTACAGGACACCTTTTACGACAGTGGATCACAAAGTTCCTTATTGAAATTAAACGCGGAAGATTTTACCATACAGGCTAAAAGAGGTGGCAACAAATATATTATTCAACCCTTTTCCATCTGAGATCGAACCCAGAAACACACAAAGACGGGGAGACAGTCTCAGGCCCGTAGCTAGGGTTGGCCATCGGAAGCTCAGCCTCTTCTGCGCCCATTTTTGCTCCCCTGAACCATTCAATTTGTTAGTATATATGTATGAATGTAAAGTGAACTGAAGTCATGTCCCCAAATAATCTCGATCTTTCTCACTTGATTTTCTGTCTACGGACCTAAGAACATAGGATTTTTGTTTGTTTATTACATTTAAGGTAGAATACAGTTTAACGTAAAATCAGAACTACTGTATTACGTTCAAAACTTTCTTGTTGGAAATCGAACTCGGGACCTCGTGCACCAAAGGTGCTACAAAGAGAAAAGAACATATGTGGCGTATGTAAAAACGTAGGTTACATGCGTAAATCCTGTAGTTTTTGAACTTAACGTCCAACCCTATGTAACATCCTGTAGTAAACGTATAAGAGAAAAGGTTTGTTTTATAATACTGTCCGTACAAGTGTTCCAGCTATACGTACTTTCCGTATGACTATACTTATATAGGCGGTAAGAATCTTATATACAGATGGACGTATATAACATAGCTGACGTATGCAACATACGGAGGACTGTTAAATGTCAGACATTCTGCAACTGTGTTATGTAACATCTAAGCACGACAAAAGGCAGTATGTAGCATATGGATAATGTATAATCCGTACAGATTTCAGTAGTAAACATATGGATTCCGTATATTTGCACAATATACCGCTGTCCGGATCATGGTTTTTTTCTCAGTGTAGCCACTAACCAGCAGGGAAATCAAGTAGATCCTTGGGTTTACACGGTTTAGAAAAGGGACCATCAAGTAAAATAGTTTTGGAACCTCTGTTTTTGAAGCAAATAATTGCAAGTGTTCCAGCATTTGTAGCCGTGCCATGTTGAGTGTATGACAAATGTATTCTCAATGTCTTGATGCGCTTGCTATACTGATGTCAACATTTGATAACCACAGAAGAGGAAAAAGAAACTTTTTTTAAAAAAAAGATCGAGTGCCAACGTGATCCGACCTAGTCTTTCCTCCACTTGATGTGATTTACGATCTAGATCTTAAACTCGAACTGCTCCTGACACATTTGATATGGCTGTGGTTTCCGAAGGAGCATGTCTTAAATTATGTACCACTAAGAAGAACTTTATAATCTCTCTCTCTTTTTTTTTTTTTTTTTGCTTTTTCTCTTTCTACTTGCATAACTGTTTTTTTTTTTAAACTTTGGTAGCAGGACAACCTCATTTTTTCCACATTCATCATCCTATTCAAATGTCTTCCAACATTAACACAATTTGCTTAGAATGTACTTACCTACATACAATGCATAGAGATATGCAGAAACTACTTTTTACATTCTTTAAGACCTTGGAGAAAATTGAAAACACCTTTCGAAGGAGCACTTGTGTAACATAGAGCGGAAACCGATTCCTGGTGGAAACTCATGTGGTTCGATCCCACGTTAAGCTGAAGGTCTACGTCTCATATAGCCTTGCTGCTGGAAGGGACGCTAAACTGATACTCAAACATCACACATATTTATTTCAGTTGAGGTAGCAATAGAACAATTGTGTACAGAGGATCATGCCAAGTTTCAATATGGTCCGGTAGATGTTAGACGCTAGAGCAAGTTTTGCTGCCATCTATTGGCAAGATGTGAAACTTTCAGTATTCTACAATTATATAGCTTTGTTTTAATACTAGAAAACGAGATATGGGTAGCCATCGTTAAAACCACCGTTACCCGTTATAGAATTCAGCTGAGATATTATAGGAGTCTATTGCAACAGAATTAAAAAATTTACTTTGGTTCAAAAGTTATCGTGAGGAGTAACGGACTGACGTACTAACAAGTTTCTTATGAGGTCTACTAGCGGGTTTCTAATAACACTACATTCTTATAAGGTCTACTAACGTGATCCTAATAATATTACAACCTTATAAGATCTACTAGCGTGATCCTAATAACATTACAATCTTATAAACTCTACTATAGCAATCTTAATAACATTACATTCTTATAAGGTCTACTAGCGTGATCCTAATAACATTACAATCTTATAAACTCTACTACAGCAATCTTAATAACATTACATTCTTATAAGGTCTACTAGCGTGATCCTAATAACATTAGAATCTTATAAACTCTACTACAGTAATCTTAATAACATTACATTCTTATAAGGTCTACTAGCGTGATCCTAATAACATTACAATCTTATAAACTCTACTACAGCAATCTTAATAACATTACATTCTTATAAAGTCCATTAGCGTGATCTTAATAACATTGCAATCTTGTGAGAGCCACTAGCGTGATTCTAATAATAATTTCTAGGTACACTAGCGTGATCGTAATAACAATACAGTCTTATAATGTGCATTAGCGTCTTATAATATTCATAAGCGAGGTCCTAATAGCATTACAATCTTATAAGGACCACTAGCGTAATCCTGATAACATTATTTAATTATAACTACTCAATTACAATTTTCCTCCATGAAGTATTTTAAATATGTTCGTGGAGTTCACCCAAGGCTCGTAGCCAAAACACTAAGACAAGGGGGAGGGGGGCAATTGAATTCACCATACGTTCTTGACCTTATTTTTGAACGTGCACTTATCTAAACAATCAACTGAAAATTTCTGGGGCTGACGGTGGTTGCAGGGGCTGAGCACCCCACCTACTTCCCCCTAGCTATGGGCTTGACTCACCCCCTCTCTAATAGTTACAGGTTACGTCTTTGTGTATGTTCACGGCAGGGGCGGATCCAGGACCGACTTCTGGGGGGGGGGCGGTGGGTTGTCATACTGCTATTTTTAAGGGCTCCAACCTTTGGGATGGGTTTTATTTATATATATAAAATAAGAAAGTTTTCGCTTCTTGGGGGAGAAAGATCGACCCGATCGCCCCCCCTGGAACCGCCCCTGGTTCACGCTAATAATCAAACAACAATGATACGAATGCTTTCATTTTATAACTATTGGATAGTTAAATTACTGTATTTTGATCTATAGATTCCTCCCTGTTAAGCATAGTTTTAATGCACACATCATACATTTCTATACATATAGAACTATTTCTTAACTAGTTATATATATATATATATAAAAATACAACTATTATAACGAATAATATTATGTTAAAACATAGCACCAGACGATAAACAAAATCAAAAAGTTTCCAACTCTCTCGCGTCGTGTTTTCATTGGCCTTGGGTTTGGCCAACCGCTACAGCAAGACTTCTCCACCAATGAGCGTGAAAGGCATTATGGCGTCCGTACAGATCATGGCTGCCGCAGTGTTTACACCTGTTTGTTAGTATTTCTCGAATAATAACGGTAAAATTATGGTTTCTATAGGATATGGCAATGGTGTAGTGATTATAGTATAGGATATGGCAATATATCGTTGAGCTTCATAGCTGTTTAATATATCTCACCTAAAACTTACATAAAATTCATGTAATTTATTAATGGCATAACAGACACACATAATTCTACAGTGTTGCCAAGTTTAGTTATTTAAGATGTGTTTGCAACAAGAAAAGCGGGCGTATTCTACAATAAGTGTGGTATTTCTTTTATGCAGTTGTTGTATAACTTCCTTTTTGCTCCAAGTTATTATTGTGTGTCAATAATTAACTCGGTTATGAGTTTTTAAAGAAAAAAAACCTTAGATAGGTATTGTGACATGAGAGTTCTGTCTCAAACTTTGTTGGTGGTTAATTCAGCGTTTAGCGCCCCTTTCCAGCACTAAGGCTATATGAAACGTGGACTTATTGCTTAACGAGATATACGTTTTACATGACCTCCCCCACCGGAAGCTTATGACTCAGAAGTAAAAGTAAATACAGGTGTACGTATCAAACCAATGGTGCTTGTAGTAGCAGTTGATAGGGTACTTCGATCTATTAAATATAGTGCATGGTACCTATCTTATTTTTACGCGTATAACACTGCTAGCCTGCGCATAGACACACATGTAATGTACGAAAAGATTAAACGGAGCTCGGTACCTAGTATATGGTTAACATACTCGCCAATTGGCACAGGAAATTTGAGTTCATTTTCCATTGGGAGTTCTTATGTTTCGGATCCCAGCATTAAGTTCAGGGCCGGATTAACACACTCTTGTGTCCTAGGCTATACTTCCAGGACCTCCTCTCCTACCCCAGCGTTCCTATTTCAACACCAGCCTCGTAAGATTACTTCAATTCGTATTATATTCTGCAAGAACCTTTTATTTATTGATTGATTTATTTTTTACGGTCTTGTCTCAATCTGGTCTCTGGAGAGCCTCAAAGTTTTTGTAAGAACAAACTTTCGTTTATTTTTAGAAACCGTTCCTTCAATCAAACATTCGGACTAGTGTCACGTGTATACCACGTGAAGGAGTTTGGTTTATACGGTGAGATATCTCCTCGAAGTAATATTGAAACCGGAATTTGTAGTAGATTTTCACCACTTCCGGTTTAGTAGATAGAATAGAGAGGAGCTGGAATATATTCTTGGAACGCTTAATTTATTGCACAAAGCAGCATTTCACTACCTATTACAGTTTTTACTGTGTAGCAATGAACGTTAAACCGGAAATAGTTGATTTCTACCACTTCCGGTTTGAATATAGGATCAAGAAAGAATATGGTATTTATTCTTAGAACGCTAAATCGATTTTAATAGATGGTTCTCGGTATCTCTTATCATTTTTGCTATATGTAGATCAGTGTTAAAACCGGAAGTTGTAATGGATTACTGTCACTTCCGGTTTAAGTATAGAGTTAAGGATGAAGATTAAAATGTATTCTTTAGACGTGTAATCGATTGCAGGAAACCGTTTCTCGCTATCTATTACCGTTTTGGCTCTATAGTGATCAACATTAAAACCGGAAGTGGTTTATTACTGCTGTAGTTCCGGTGAATGGATCGCCTTCAGCAGCGAACTGGGCTTCTAACTTTTGATTCTGTACATCTTCGCCAAAATTGATGGTGATCCATGAAGTAGTTCTGGAGGTTTTGTGTTTCCTGAACGGACGAACGGACAGACAGACTGACAGCGATAGAGTTAATATATAAAAAGAGTTTTTGTTGCTAAATGGAGAATTTGTACTACATACAACATAATCAGTAAAGATTATAAAGATGTAGATATATTTAATAGTTCTGAAAAGTTGATCGAAAGAGTAATACAGCATGTTTTGTAAAAAAAAAAAAAAAAAAAAAAAAAAAAAATCAAGGAAACTATTGTTTTACTTCAAGTCCTATAGTACTCGCGCCGAGTCGTGAAGCGTGGGATCTAAACCAATCAGAGAAATAATTTGTTTGAGCTCCAACACATCGGAAAACTTCGGTACAATTCGTGGAGCCGCTTCTCGAGCGCACACTTGGGGAAACGTCAAACAACTGAAATTCACCAACTACGTTGCCAAACTTTGAAGACATAGTAAACGAGTATAATAACACTGCACAACAATAACTACTGTAACAACTATTCTAAAATGGTAACAATAGGACAAATAGTAACAACGAAAATATAACGCAACAAAAAAGAATTAACAAAACGGAACTTGACGCCAATCCGACAGCACTGTACTCTCGGGAGATGTTTTCAGTGTAGCGCGATAGAAGACACTGAGAAAATTTGATGGGTACGGGTTGACGACCGGAACACACCCTCGCGTTCTATTGGGTGGTGAAATCAGTAGATCTAGGTCAAACTTCACGACTCGACGCGAGTACTATAGTATCATTGTAATTCAAAATTATATATATGTAGACACTGTAATTGGGTATTAATGCCTGTTGCGTCGATAAATAAATAAATAAGTAAAGTCCTTAAAATAGAGACCTGCACGGGCCGGGCTTGGGCAGGGCGACTCTGCTATTTCTTTGGGCCGGGCCGGGCCGGGCTTGGGCGGGCCGACACTGTTATTTCTTTGGGCCGGGCCGGGCTTGGGCTGGCTGACTCTTCAGGTCGGGCCGGGCTGGGGCCGATCAATTGCAATTCTTTAATAATTATTGACTTTCGTTAAACGATAATTGGAATAAAGCCAAACGTTGAAGAAGTGTGTCTGTGAAAAATGTTACAAAGAATGCAATAGCTATTTACAGTTTGTGTTGCTTAGCGGCTCCACTTTCACTATAGAGGATTGTAGGCATTATGCGATAAATTAAGCTCTGACCTTGACCTTCACTGAACTCAAAATATAACAAGAAGGGGTGGGAATGCTTTCCCTGTCGCTAAACAATATTGCCATCTTCACTTTATGCTAAAAATCAATTAAGCTAGATTTTTGTTGCAGGGAATGGAGTTTTTGTTCTCTCGATGACAGGCAAAGTTGTAGGAGGCAATAGTACCATTCGGGAGGCAAGCGTCAGGTTGTGAACCAGAGTTTAGAAAATGTTTCTGAGGGTTAGGTCAAATTTAGTACTAAATTTTGAGAAAGATTGGGGCTCGAGCTAATTTTTTAAAAAAATTATCGGGCCGGGGTCGGGCCTAAAACTTTTAAAATTTATCGGGCCCGGGCCGGGCTTGGGCCAAGAATTTTAAAAACTTATCGGGCCGGGCCAGGCTCGGGCCGAAAATCTCCAAAACTTTTCGGGCCCGGGCTGGGCCGGGCCTAGGTACGTTCGGGCTGGATTGGGCTCGGGCCGAAAAATTCGGCCCGTGCAGGTCTCTAGCTTAAAATGAAGTAAATTTATTAGAGAACAATCAGGACTCGATTGGAGTGGTCAGGATGAATAAAATGTGTGTTTAATTACTGTACTATGTATATACAGTAACTATCCATTGTTGTAAGGATATACAATGTTACTGACTTCAGGAGGGGTTCCTTACGAGACGAGACGAGACAATCTATTAGAAACAGATCAGGCAGGCACTCAGAAAGTTGACTGGAAGGGGTTCAAAATATTTTGGGACCAGGGGTTCCAATACGTCTATGTAATATTGAACCTGTCTTATTCTGCACCGGAAAAACGATAAGTAATTGTTAATTACTGCCACCTATATGTATTTTTAGAAAAACTATGGAACTAGATTATTTTTATATGAAATGAGACCACAAATAAAAGGTGTAAAATCAAATCTTTAACCTATATCAATCATTTCTCTATTAAACAGTTCTGTTCTATTAAGAAAGAGTACAAATTTTAGTCGAGTTACAAATTTTGGGAGGCTCAGGACCAGTGGGTCCCGTGTGTGCGGCCCCTGAAACACACTTTCCGAGAAGACACATACCTTTCATTTTATCTTTTCCAGAAACCTGATTTGTATTCTCTTTCTTGTGGCTCGGGTTTTGAGATATTAGTTGATGTGCACAAGCGAATACCTGTAGTTAATCTAGGGCCTACATAATCCTTATATAGATGTCGCTAATTCTAATTTTGAACCTACACCAATTCCAGTTCGTCTTTTCCAGTTTACTTCTATCTCCTTGAACTATATGAGGTAGAAATTGATCATCCTACCACTGCTCTGATGGCTTAGTAGCCCTACGTAGTTACGTTAGGGCAAGTGGGCCAGAACACTCAGACAGATGAAATTACTGGATTATAGAGACACTACTACGCTGCCAAAGGAAAGAGGCCCCATCACGGTGAAATTAAAATACCGCTAATTTTAGAGTAATTATGCGATATCTTCAAATAGATAAAAGATAATCGAAAAATGAAACAAGACCTCGCTACACAATATTATTTTACATGAGGTACCATTATCACGACTTTCTTATCTGCTTTCAATTCCCATCCATTTAGAAAATCGGCATTTATTTTCGCGTTTCTAAATGACTGCATACGGAAAGCTACTAGGTGACTCGTGATAACGGTAATTCATGCAAAATAATATTGTCTAGCATGCTCTTGTTTCACATTTCGATTATCTTTTATCTATTTGAAGATATCACATAATTACTGTAAAATTAGCAGTGTTTTAATTTCGCAATGATTAGACCTCTTAAATGCATTTTAAATAGCTACCAAAGATTGAAATAGTGATCTAAGGATCGACCTATACCTTCTATTAGTTACAATAGAAATGTTTCACCTTTCCTGCTTCCAAAATTGAATTGGACCGACCAGAGTTCGTATACCAACAGTTGTCATCCAATCTAACAGGATTGAAATCGACTATATTAAAAAAAAAAAAAAAAAAAAAAAAAAGTGCCTTTCAGCCACCTTTGAACATTCCTTCATGCGTTCACAGTTAAACTTTAATATATTTAGCATCAAAGAACGTGAATTGACTTGTAAAAGTTTCGCTGACAAATACGACGGCAGGTGCGAAAAAAAATTAGAGCGAATCTTGGTTTGAAACTGATTCTGATGCGTAGGAAAACCTGAATGTAACTTCCGTTTGCTTCTGTAACGGAGTGCCAAATGCCATCTTCTTAAATAAATAAAAGAAATCGCTAGAATCGTAAGAGAAGTCGCATAATGTTAGCCAAGAAATATCATTACGGTAATAGTCTTTGGCAGCGCTCCTCAGCAAATGTGTGTTAATAACTGAATTTACTTTATGTGTATTGACCTTCTACATATATTTGACAGGAATGTGCTGTATTATCTAAAACAAACAAACAAACAAAAAAACTTTCAGTTCTGACGTGAGTTTCCACCAGTCCTACCTCTATTATTTAAACTTTTCAAATATTGCAGAAACCAGTGTGTTGTTTATACACTTCCCAATACTTCCCAGGTTAGTTTACTGCAATGCTTCCCAATCAGCGTACTGCGACACACTGGTACACCCATTATATATGTTAAAAATATCGTTTGATTACTATATATTTTTTTCAAATAGCGATATATTCAATTCTAATGTCGTCGATGTGGAGAGTCCTTGATAAATCATGTAGCTTTATTCCAATAATTGATATTAATGAATTAAATATTATATGAATACTGTATACAGGGTGTTTCAAAAGAACACCGACAACGTTTGGGAGGTGATTCCTGACAACACGATAAGACAAAAAAATATAGACCAACCTGGGTGCAGAATTCCAGCGTTTCGGAATTATAGGTCCCGAAAACATAAAAAAATGAACTTTAAAGGTCCATAGCTTGAATACTAGGGAACCTACCGTAGTCGGGTCAAGACTTCACTTCTCGTGCCCTATCCAAATATCTATGTTTCAGAATCCTGGGGTACTTCCGCAACAATTTTTATAGAGGTAGTTGGTGAGTATTTCAAATTATATGCTCGTAGCCAAACTCCCTCTATAAAAATTTTTACGTGAGTACCTCAGGATTTTGAAACATGTATTTTTGGATAGCGCACATACGTATTAGATCCCAAGTGAAGTCTTGACCCGACTACAGTGTGTCCCAAAGTATTGGAGTTTTTGAGCTTTGAAGTACATTTTTTCATGTTTTCGGCAGCTTATAACTCTGAAATGACGAATTTCTACACCCAGGCTGGTCTATACTTTTTGTCTTACCTTGGTGTCACGAATCACCTCTCAAACGTTTTCGGTGTTGTTTTGAAACATCGTGTATATATATATTTGAGGCTAGGTGAGTTTAGTTTTAACTGAACGATTTGGTGACGAAGCTGCCTCTCTTATATAATTGGTAAGTGTTTAGCCCTTCATGTTTATTTTTTTTTTAATTTATCCCTGTCCATAACATTATTCTTAAATTACAATGAAACACACAGAGTCTATGTAAGAATAGCGAATAGACCGAAATTAGAATAAACAGGAATTAATCATGATTTAAATTTCACCTGCATCACTTGTTATGATTATCGTAATTTAATAAGCATTTAATGACAGCACATTTGCTAGTGATTCTTTGTAATTTTACTGCTAATCTTGTAGTGTGATAGACTTCAAATATATTCTCAATTAGCCTTTAAGAGCCTGACATACTAAAAATAATGCAAAGTTTACCACTTTTCTTTTGTTTCTATTTCATAAGTGAAAGAAGATAATGAAATGCAACTTATCATAATCATAAATAATGTTATTCTACAACAGAAAATATGAACCTGGAGAATTTTCAGTGTTGCTGCTTTTTAAATAACATTATTATTTAATTTTATTAATTGTATGTTAAAACTATTTTGTTTATTGCAAACTAAATACAATAATTATTTAAAAAAGTAGTTCATAGGATAAAGAAACAACATGATATGTATAAAAAGTAGTTGAATTTGTTCCTCTAGTCCAGCGTTTCCCAACCGATGTGCCGCGGCACACTGGTGTGCCGTGAAGGGGCCACTGGTGTGCCGCGAGAAAATCGAAACAAATTATTAATTCTATAGGAATCAAATTGCAAGACAAAGGAAAAATGTATATTTGTATTTCACATTACTATGAACCTCTGCTATGAATCTACTACTTTAAGTTTCATACCGTGTTACTTTTCTGTACATTTTTAATGTTGAAAAAAGTATTTGTTATCATTGTTATGACTATTATTGCTTCTTTATTGCTGCAGACCATTTCGTAACTTGAAATTTTAAAATATCTATCATTCAATCCTTTCGACAAAGCAAACATGCGTACAAATTACCTACATTTGTGTTTTAAAACTAAAAGAGATTTGTTTGTTCGTTCGTTACTTAATGATCTTTCTTCTTAGTGAAAGGTTGGATGCAGTTTTCGAAAAAAGAAAGGTTAGTTTTAAAAATGTGAGTCCAATATTTCATTGGAATTGTTTTCTATTTTTGAATTAGAATGAAAAATAAGCATAATGATTTACCACGGGGAAAAACCAGTGATCGAGTTTTCTTCTCTGTGAAAAGGAGGTCAGTAATCACAGAAAAAATACCACGGTATTTAATATTTACAAATAATAAAGTCTATGAGTGTGCCGCGAGAATTCAAGTTACACCGTAGTGTGCCGCAAGTTGAAAAAGGTTGAGAAACGCTGCTCTAGTCGCTACCTTAACTTAGATTTTGGGGGAATTGTTATTCTGGTAACACTGCAATTTCTATGGATGCCAACACTCAAAATTCTCCACATTCTGCTATTTTCTGTTGTAGAATAACATTATTTATGATTGTGGTAAGTTGCATTCCATTATCTCCTTTCACTTATGAAAAAAACAGCAAGATTTTTTTTTTTTTTTTTTTTTTTTTAGTATGTCAGGTTCTTAATCTATTGGAACATCTTAAGTATCAAAAAGTGCTTGAGAACTGTTTCTTCCAAATAAAGAAACATTCTGTGAGTAATTTTTTGAAATAAAAGCTCATATTTCGCATACATCTACTTACGGTAGTAAAATTCATAGTATATAATCTCAGTTGGAATAGTAGTCTGAAGAAGGAAGTAATATACTTCCGAAACTGAAACATTTCTAATTAATTTATAATAAAGGTTATAGACAGCCTTGTAAGAAAGTTGTACAGTATTTAGTTTGTGAGTATATAAGCAATCTTACTACAATAAAATCTAGATTTGAATTAACGTATTTGTAGATTACTGGAGTAATTCAATTCATGCACCTCTATCTAATCATTGTTATTGCGGTAGTTGCTCATTGTGTCACAAGTGTGACAACACATGTTGTGTACTAGCATAATTAACTGGCTTGATCCATCTGAGAATTAAAGATGATGTACGGAATAGATCAATGCACGCTTGATGTCATAGAAGAAACTCTAATTCTAAATTGAAAATATACTAGTTAGATGCGATGTTATTATTTTAATAAGATAATATTTCGTCCAATCCAGCGACGCTTTTTTCAGACAGTTTGATTTTTATATACTAATATTTTATTTTAAGATTTATTTCCACATACTGTAATACGAAGTCATTATCATGCAAACATCATAGTTTATATTACTTTCGCATTCTTATCTTGACTATAATGTAATAGTGTTGCCAACTGGCCGGTATTTCACTGGTCTGGCCGGAAATATTGCTGTGGTTTTGATTCAGGTCGTTAACCGGTATAAATTTCTTACCAGCCCTTTATGACCGGTATTTAGAAATCTGTTATCCAGAATAAAACATTGAATATCGAAATTCTTTAACAATGCCTTTACAAATACAAATTTCAGTGGTATTATACATACATTAATCATTTTTTTAATCTATGGCAGTTTTTTTTTTTTTTTTTTCATTTATTGAACATAATTAGATTTGATCATTACTTAAGTACCATGATGTGCAGTTTTACGAGCTGTCGTCTACTTTATATTATTTTATTTTTAATATTAATATATAAAATAATAACTAATACAATTAGTAAGTATGTCATTTAACAAAATTTAGCTATATAAATTCAACATTGTTTTCTACCAAAAGCGCAAGAACAAAACAAAACAAAAACAAAAATGTCAAGCAGAAGCGGTCTGTTCTTGCGCTTTTGGTAGAGAAAACAATGTTGAATTTATATAGCTACATTTTGTTAAATGACATACTTACTAATTGTATTAGTTATTATCAGTGGCGTATTTACGATTTTGTTTCGGGAGGGGCTTTGGTAACTTTCGGGGGGACTTAACCTGAAAATGTGAAAATTCTGCAAGATATTTCATATACTTTACTATAGTAAGTAAGGTTTCGGGGGGGCTTAAGCCCGGAAGCCCCCCCTAAATACGCCACTGGTTATTATTTTAAATATTAATATTAAAAATAAAATAATATAAAGTAGACGACAGCTCGTAAAACTGCACATCATGGTACTTAAGTAATGATTAAACAAAAATGAAACAATCCTGTTATTCTTGAAACTGTAAATAAATAAGATTATTTGATAATAACTTTTTTTCAAGGTTTGAGATTTTTTGTCTAGTTTTATATTCTTATCAATAACATACTGTCATCGATAGAAGTTTTCGAATCAATTGCAATAAAAAATCTCAAACTTTGATAATTATATTTTACTGTGGATCATTGTTTTCAACAATAGAGATAGAAGTGTAAATTGTGCGGCATAAATATAGTGATAAATTTAAATTGTATATCGATTGTTGGCAAATAACTCAGGCATTTCGTTAGTACAATGTTTGCTGTATTTTTATTTAGTTTCACATCCCTAGCTGCTGCATATAACAACTTTACTTAAACTTGCAACTTCCTTCCTTAGGACTTCTTAAAGCAATTTCCTGTGGTTGAAGCATAAGTTTAAAGAGTAAATTTCATTTTATTGTCACGTAAAGATTAATATATTTTTGATCATCTGTGTCGATAATTTTAAGGAACTGGCAGTTAGGCCTACTAGTAAATACAAATGAAATGAAATGAAATATTTGAGTTTTACGTCCCATGGTGATGGCGGATAGGCTAAAGGAGACAGTGATGATGAGAGATGAATGAAATGGTGGAATGAAGAAAGTGGGAGGAAATGGGAGAACCCTGAAGAAACCCATGCACACGGTGTTTGTCCATCACAAAGTTCACTTGGCGGGAGCAGGGTTTGAACCTGAGAAGCCATGCACCAGAAATGAACGCTCTACCACTGAGCCACCGCGGCCTCCCACTGGTAAATACAATAAAATGATCAAAACCAAGTTGAGTTTCTCATATTAGCACAATGTATCCATTAAGCTTATTAGTGAATGTACTAAGAATGTGCAGAATACAGATGCTAATGGACTTTGTCTTAGATAGTACATTTCGTTCCCATCGAACAGAAATACTTCACACTTAGGCTTATATCGTAGAGAATTCTGAGGGTTGCCGGTAATTTTGTTTTCCAGAGTTGGCAATTCTATAATGTAAACATCATAGAAGTGTCTATTGCTTGAAAATACCCAATATCACTGGTCGAAATATTATGTTTAACCTAATTGCATTGCTTATACTTAGATACTATAGGTTTCTATCAATATGATGTCTATTTCTCTTCTTAAGGGGGCAAACTACTAAATATTTTTGAAAAACTAATAATTATTTTTTAGCCCGTTTTTCGTAAGTAGAAAAAAATATTAAAATGTAACTTACCACAATAATAAATAATGTTATTCTACACCAGAAAATGCGAATCAAAAGAATTTTCAGTGTTTCCATCCATAGAAATTACAGTGTGACCAGAATTTGAATTACTCAAAAATCTAGATTAAGGCAGCGACTAGAAAAATGAACTCAACTGTAATTGATGACTTATCATGCTGTCTATGTTCCTTGTTTACTACTTTTTAAATAATATTTCTATTTATTTTATAAAACTTACACAAATAATTACACAATAAATAAGTTATTACAAAATAAATAGAAATATTATTTAAAAAGTAGTAAACAAGGAACATAGACAGCATGATAAGTCATCAATTACCGTTGAGTTCATTTTTCTAGTCGCTACCTTAACCTAGATTTTTGAGTAATTCAAATTCTGGCCACACTGTAATTTCTATGGATGGCAACACTGAAAATTCTTACGATTAGCATTTTCTGATGTAGAATAACATTATTTATTATTGTGGTAAGTTACATTTTATTACTTCTTTCCACTTACGAAAAACGGGCAAAAGAAAAAATATTAGTTTTTCAAAAATATTTAGTAGTTTGCCGCCTTAAGGTCATATATTTAATAACTATACCAAATTACTTTTGAATGACATGTCAGTTATCCAAGGTTGAGTGAACCAATTACAAAATAGATCTTGGCAATAAAATGAAATGCAGAAAATTACTTTTGACCTACGTCAAAGAAAAGATAAGTTAATTTAACTAATACATACTAGCTTTACCATCTGGAATAACTTAAACAAGACATCCAAATTACTGAAGAAAACAAAGTTTATTTTAAAAAAATAATAAACGTGTAACAGTTTTCATACACAGGGCCGGATTTCTCAATAGGCCCAGTAGGCCCGAGCCTATGTGCGCAAGCTCCCAGGGGGCGCACGGCCGAGGGAAAAGAAATAAAAAAATATCTAGAAATAAAAATAAATAGCCATAACATATTTATTGAATTGATAGAAAAAAAATCAGGCTAATAAAGCATTCTGATTTTGAAGTTCATTGGAACAAATAATTGTTGGTAAAGTTAAACTATTTTTCAACATTATGCATCAACTTCGTTACAACATTGATCTCAAACACTGAAGAACTGGCTGTATGGATGTCGTTGAGCGGTACGCATCGTATTGCCACTGTAGAGTGGTGTTTAAGCAATTAACATATAGGCCTGATATAATTTTTTAATAAAGGTTTTTAGGAAAGAAACTTTAACCAGACTAGGGGGCGGAAAAAATTATTGGGCCTAGGGGCGCCAAAATGCTAAATCCGGCCCTGTTCATACATATACAGTACTTTGGCGAAACTGTTACACATTCATTATTTTTAAATAAACGTTGCTTTTATTCAGTTATTTTGGTTAATTTGTACACAATATATTGAAAAAATATTTGAATGGAACACGGTAAAAAATAAATAAAGCACAATTTAAATACTTTTAGTACAGATGTTAAGGGGAAAATTCGGGAAATAGTGTTTATAAAGTGTGCTTTGCCTGTTCAAAAGTGTTATTTCTATAAAAGCAGTATTTAAAACACTTCTTCTCGGCAAGTTCAAAAACAAAGTGATGACACACATTTTGCACATTTTGTACATGTATCTGGGACATACTTGGACAACACAGTATATACAAGGGGTGAATATGTGTCATCTGGAGGTGTTCAAAGGGTGTCGGTAATGTGTAAAGTGTTCTACTGTGTCTAAAAGTAGTTTCTTTATTTTTTGCAGTGTTGTTATGCGCTTTTTTGAGCACTGTATGTACAGTATCCATATCAAAATTTTATACTGTAAAAATAATTAATATGAGAATTTGTTAACAAATATTATTAGGGTCTAATTTAGTCTTTTTTAATAGTAATATTTCGGTAAATTTTGTACCATTTTCGTAGACGCTAACCAAACACCATGATTAGATACTTTTTTTTTATTTCATTAGATAGTGTGTACGTAACTGTCAGGCAGAAAGAGCTATTTATGTCCCCAAGTTCTTTTATTTGAATGTTTTTCGTTGCTTCCCATGATGCCACGCGCCAACCGTAGCTGTTTTCTTCTTGTGTTTTTTTATTCTCCCCTCACTTCAGAAAACCGTCTGTCGCAATGTCTTGGGATCTGCCAGCCAAGAGACAACTCATTCGTCAAGACATTTGCATTGAGTGGCCTAGTAAATTTTCTCAACTCTTTTGGCAACAACATATATACACATACACTCACAGATAACGGACTTGAGTCGACGTTTTTACGTTGAATATCAACTAAACTTCCCATCTATAATGTTGTGTTTTTATTCTGTTCTGATACTTACTTTTATACCGCCTACTGTAGAGGAGGGAGAAAAAAGTACAAGGGCACATTATTCTTACTAATGTATAGTTCGTGGTTTGGACACATTTTTCATAACTATCACATTATGTTTATACATATAAATACTAACACATTCCTCCTGAACGTATGATTCATATATATGACTGTGTCTGTATGTAAATCGATACATATACAGTACTTTCAACAGATAACCTAGTTCCGCAAGAAGAACCATATTCTCACATTATTTACTGTTTTTAGGCTTGTAGCCAGGATTTTTTAAAAGAGGCGGTAATGCGACATAAATAGTGGTTCGCTGACTACTGATTTATTTATGGCTAGTAAATTGAATCAATGAATATAAATACATAAAAATACAGGATGACCTATAAGTCTAGTGGTAGATAGAAAAATGTAGGTTTCATATTCGAAAGTAATGCAAAGATTCAGTTAGTTACGAAGAATTAATACTTGTACTGTATTTACTTTGCAATCTCACAGTTCTTGTTCAAAGTGTCACCTTTATTTCCCATGAGAAGATGATCGCTAAGCAGTTAAGCCATTCCTACTTCTTTTAATTTTAATGACTAACTTAGAGACAAAAAAAATTTTCAAAATATTGAAAGTAAGTAAAGTAGTGTCTACAAAACAGTAGAACGTAGAAAGTGAGCCAGGTAGTATCTACAAAGCGGTAGAATGTAGAAAGTGAGCCAGATAGTATCTACAAAACGGTAAAACGTAGAAAGTGAGCCAGGTAGTATCTACAAAACGGTAGAATGTAGAAAGTGACGCAGGTAGTATCTACAAAATGGCATAGAAAAGATTTGTAGACACTGTGAGGTCATACTACTGTTTACATATTTACAAATCGTCTCTGTGCGTACACTCATTGAATGTATCAGATGTTCAGTTCATTTTGAACACTCTGAGAGCAGTTTTCTTAAAGCACTGTTAGGATGCATTCTAGACCTAGGTAATGTGTAAAGTGTCCTCCTAACACTATTTAAAAGTCGTTTCTGTGATCGTATACTCATTGGATACATCAGAAGTTCAGGAACATTTTGAATATTCTAGGGGGTAGTTCCTATTAGGCACTGTTAGGAGGCATTCTAGACACTAGGTAATGTGCAAACTTTTCTAACACTGTTTAAAAGACGTTCCTGTGACCGTAAACTCATCTGGACATGTCAGAAGTTCAGGTACGCTTTGAACACTCCGAGGATAGTTCCTGTTAACCACTGTTAGGACTCATTCTAGACACTAGATAACATGTAAAATGTCCTAACAATGTTTAAGTCATTTCTGTGTCCGTATACTCATTGGACACATCATGTCCAGATGCATTTTGGCAATTCCCATTAACTACTATTAGGATGTATTCGAGACAGTTTTTGTTTACTTATGGAACATTTTACGACATTTTCGGACATGTTAAACCATGATCAAAAGTTGCTTATCAAAAATGTCCAAACTTTGCACTGTCGAATAAACGCGAAAATGCATCTTTACTGGTAGCTTTACAAGCTATACAATCTATTCCTAGGCACTGGAATCCTGGTGTTACTAGGGGTACTCTAATGGATAAAGAAACCTATACTCGTTTCGGGATTAGTGGGTAATTTCACTTTTAGCATTGAGTAGTTTATTCTGTCATATTACTGTATTTATACACTGTTAGAAAAACCATGAAATTCAGCCAATTTTGACAAATGCGTTTAATTATACTGGTCCCTTATACAGAAAAATAATGAAGAACTCTCTTTAATTAAGCAGATGACATGGTATTAAACAAGGAATCTAATTACCATCTTTGATGGATTTACTAATGCATGAAACATGCAAATATTGTCTGCTTGGATGGATCCGTATAACAATTAGAGCTAATGCAATCAGAGTAGGGGGAACAATGGTGCATGATAGTTGGATCTTTCGCGCCTATGCGGCACACTGCTACGTTCCTACTGCTCTCTGCATGCAGTGGATTGTGCAAACAATTTATGACTGTCTTTAATATTTATAACGTCCAGTCATACATCACAAGAGTAGAGAGTATCCTATTAACAACAGACAATTACTCATTTTACTGAAACACACCAAGGTTCTGCTTCACTTCTGATTTAATGCCCTCACTCTGGGATTTGAATTGTAAACGCAACATGTGAATTTGGTTATATTATAATGTTTTTAAAATGCATTTTATATAATATTCTGGTGTAACAACAATAGATAATGAGTTTTCTTCTAAATGTACAATTTGATAAATTCTAATACATGTGTTGTAATTACTTCTCTAAGTTTCTTCTGATGTTGCAGTTTTATTTTTTTAAGCTGTACACTATGCAGAAAAGATGCATAGTTGTAAAAGAAAAAAATTGGAGAAGTGTTTCGGAAAGTGAAGGAGTGCTCAACGATCGGGTAATATGAACAAAAGTTCACTTTTGCCTCCTCTGCACTGCAAAAAATAAACTACTTTTAGACATAGTAGGACACTTTACATATTACAAACACTCTTTGAACACTCTCAGATTACATACCCTTTGAACACTTCAGCCCTTCTGGATACTGTGTTTTCCAAGTATGTCCCAGATGTATTTGCAAAATATATCATCACTTTCAAGTATCATAAAATAGAGGATCAGCTCATATGTATCTTCATCCTATTAAATAATGAAGCCAAAAAACAACCGAACATCGGCACGCCTGATTGGCTACTCTCGTTTCCGCCATCGTCTGATTGGTTACTTTCGTTTTTGCCATGTTTGTTGGCTCAAAATATTGCGATCCTATTGGGTGGAGTGAGCAGAGTAGGGGTGGCGAAACTGTGACGTATGGCTTCAAGATTTTGTTGTAAGGGCAGATCCTCTATTTTATAAGATCCTTGATCACTTTGCTTTCGAACTGTTTGCCCGAGAAAAAGTGTTTTAAATATGTCATACTAGAATTGGTCACGGGTTTTTCAGAATAAATGCTTTTAGCCATGGGAAGCACACTTTATAAACACTAGTTCATCAATTTCCCCCTCAACATCTGTACTAAAAGTGTTTACATGGTGGAATCTGTTTTATTTTTTACTGTGAAGAAACGATTTTTCTGTAAACCTAACAAATATCACTGTTACGTGTTCACCACCTGAAGATGTTTGGTTTATATGGATTTGACATTGGCATTTATATGGCATTGATATTCTCTTTTAAACCGGAAGTGATAATAGATTTCAAGCACTTCCGGTTATACACTGTAAAAGCATAAAACACCATTTAAACACTTTTAGTACAGATGTTAAGTTGCATATTGATGAAATAGTGTTTATAAAGTGTGCTTTGAGTGTCCGAAAGCGTTAATTCTCTAAAAACAGTATCAAGTATGACATATTTAAAACACTTCTTCTCGTCAAAGAGTTCAAAAACAAAGTAGTGATACATTTTGTACATAAATCTGGGACATACTTGGACAACACAGTATCTACAAGGAATGAATATGTGTCATCTGGAAGTGTTCAAAGAGTGTCGGTAATGTGTACAGTGTCCTACTGTGTCTAAATGTAGTTTATTTTTTGCAGTATCTCATTGCTTAATGTACGATGTGTTCTATTTGTGAATAAAAAATGTCCAGAATGCATCCTAACAGTGGTTAACAGGAACTGTGCTAAAAGTGTTCCAAATGTACTTGAAATTCTGATCTGTCACTGGTAGCTATATTTTGAACAGTCTTAGGGAAATTCCTATTAATCATTGTTAGGATACGTTCTGAATGTGTTCACTGATGCGTTATTTATGGACATGTTAAACAGCGGTCACAAATCGTTTCTAAAAAAATATTGGAACATAGTTTTATTTTTTGTAGTGTATGGTGATTCATTGATATCATCCCAAGGATTTTATAAATAGAGGATCTGCTGATGTGTATCTTTATTCTATTAAATCGATGAAGCCGAAAAACAACCGAGCATCGGCACGTCTACTCTCGTTTCTGCCATCGTCTGATTGGCTACTTTCGTTTCCGCCATGATTGTTGGCTCAAAACATTGCGATCCTATTGGGCGGAGTGGGCAGAGTAGGGGTGGCGAAAGTGTGACGTATGGCTTCAAGATTTTGTTATAAGGGCAAATCCTCTATTTTATAAGATCCTTGTATCATCCCCACTTATTTAACCGGAAATCAATAATACTAATACTAATATTTCTCCGTGTAGCTATAGGCTTTAGACTCTATTATGTATAAGTCTGGGAACTCTTAGAGAATGGCTTTGTTGGTATATCTTTCTACAGCGTCTGGCAAAACAGATACGAAATTGAGATAAAAGATTCTCTAATATGGATTCATCGCCCCACAAATATGTTCCATCGCCGTTTTTATCCCTCTGTTGCATCCGAAAATGGCATAAATATACCATTTCCATTTTCAAAGTTAACCCTCATGGAACAAATATGGTAAGATAGCGAGAAAATTTATATAATCTTTTATATGAATTTAGTGCAATAATACTAGTCCCTCTCTTATAACCAGAAGTGGAAAAAGTTACTAGAACTTTCCATTTCCATAACTGTTCCCGTCTTCCATATTTACAGTTTCATTAATCCGTAAGTACTCGCGCTCTTTTTGTGACAGCAGTACTCGCGCGGGGATGCAATAGACCCCCAAATTGATATTATTTTTTTACAATAAAAATATTTTTTAAATAATTAAGACAATGTAGCATAGATCTAGACATGTTTTTAAAAGTATTTGTTGCAATTAGAATTTTGTACTCGTTTTGAGACATTTTGTTATATCTTTTGATCAGGACTTCTGGTTAGCAACACAAAATTTACCTGTTTGGGGGTCTGTGTACACCCCGCGCGAGTACTTAAGGGTTAATCAAAACAAAATCTTTTCCACATTGTATATATTGAATACAGCTGTAGTGGAGCCGCAAATTCGCAAACTATTTTTGCGAATAATTATTTCTTTTTTTTATTTTTTTTAAAAACTGCAACAGAATTCGTATTTCATTTACTTCTTTTAAAATACAAATTCGTGTTGAGTGTTCTTTTTTTTCCTAGCTGGAAACCAGACATCCTGTCTGCCTTCACCGAGTTCCCCCTTTCTGACCTGTAGGTCAACAGCAGTTAAGATAAACATTCTCCCCTTCTGGTTCGATACAGAAGCTTAGTTTTTTTTCTATATTGATGTAGTCTTTTAACAAGTTAGATTATTATTATTAGTGGTAGAATACTGTTAAGAAAACCCATATAGTTTGTGTATCTTTAAAATGTCATTTTTGCTTCTGAAAGAAGATTCTTTTTCGTTCTTCAGAACATTAAATATATATGTGTGTCTTTGGTCGAAAACAAGTAAGATAAACTGTTGAAGGGTCTTGAGTTCATTATGTATAAAACCTTTCAAGTTTATTACTTGAAATCTTTTATGTTTAGTATATGTTTATAGTTTAAGATACTATTTGTACCATTCTCTGTAATATCTCGATGTAATATCATTCTTCCAGAGAAAGGGGCTCACACACCTAAACTCAAGGACTACACATCACACGCACACGCATGCGCACACACAAAATCTTATCTTTTGCCTGGCTCCGCCCAAGGCACCTTGTTCTAGCCAATCTAGGTGTTAATGGCATGGCTCGTTCCAATAGTTAGTCGCTCCACCCCTCAGAGTGGAACTCTTCCGAGGTCATCTGCACCCGAAATCGTGTGCAAAGCCAATAATCTTTCTTTTCAGGATACTGGTCCCCCTCGGGCTCCGCCCTAGGTACTTTTTAGATCTCCACGCATGCTCAACCTCTGACCTTACGGTCCTAGTGCAACGTTTGCACACGTTACTATTTTGCACACAGACCGTAGATTGGTGCCGCTTGCACCTCCGACCGAGGCCCTTAAAAACGCATGTTTTGGCCTCTCTCGTCGGACAACGTCCCTCTCCTGAACCCCTCAGAGACGTGCAGACTACGAGGAGTACGCAATTCGTTAGGTACGTCTCAGTTCAGGAACTTATCACGAAGAAGTCTCTAGTTGTCCATCCCTCTGCCTTCGACCTCTCTGCCTCTACGGAGGCCTGCCTACTCAATCTCTTGGTTACCTACCTCACTACCTTGGTTACCCAGTACTTGGCAATCTGTTTCCGAAAGCTCGATGGCTCAGCCAGGGTTCTCCCATAATTGCTGGTCGGCTTAGGAAACTGACGGTCAAAGTACTACCCTACCTAATCCTCACGGTAACTTGGCAATCTGTTTCTGAAAGCAAGACGGTTCAGCCAGGGTTCTCCCATAATTGCTGGTCTGCTTAGGAAACTGACGGCTAAAGTTACCTCCTTCCGAACTTGGCAATCTACTTCCGCAAGTTTCGCTTCAGCCCGGACTCGCTCCAGAAACTGCTGGCAAGCTTAGGAAGTTGACGGCTAAAGTTCTGTCGCACCCCTATTTGATGTGTGTTTTGACAGACTCTAAGTTTATTGCTTAGCTGGCCTAAAACGCACCGTTAAATCAAATAGTTACTCCCTGTTTGATGTCTGTTCGCAGACCGGTAGATCAAACGGTAAACCCTTACACCTTCCTTGTTTGATGTCTGTTCGCAGACCGGTAGATCAAACGGTAACCTTAATTCCTTCTGGTAACCAACTTTGTTTGATGTCTGCCTAGCAGACCGGTAGATCAAACGGTAACCTTTACACCTACCCTGTTTGATGTCTGTTCGCAGACCGGTAGATCAAACGGTAACCTGTTCCTAACCTCTGGTAGCCTACCCTATTTGATGTCTGTTCGCAGACCGGTAGATCAAATAGTATACCTCTTACCTACCTACCCACTAGGACTGATTCGTGCCCTCCCAGTCTAGTGCAGTTTTGTTTTATTTTGTGAAAAGTGCTACAGTCAAGTTTGTTTGTTTATCAGTGATTTTTAGTGAGTTATTTTTACTACCTATTGGAACGTCGCCACGTAAGTTAAAACTCTTTTATATATAGACACAGTACTTACACTATCGCCCCGGCTCTGGTTCTTGTAATTTGCTTAGAGCCAATAAACTGCAGGCTTACTGCACGGAACATATTTGTCGAGTTTTGTTTCAAGAGATATCCCAAAGGATTGTTGGTTATCAAATCTTAATCAGGATAACGATTCCATTGTTTCCATTAGAAGATAAGTCTTGGCCACGGCCAACGCTACCGTGTAATACTAAGATTCTTCAGACTGTTTTGTTAGCTGAGTTCCTGTTTCCAGTATAACTTTGCCGCTCGAGTTATAGTTGGTGTTTTGCAGAAACTTTGGTTGACTAAATAGAAGTATTTTGGTAAATTACAAAACTCTCTTGTGTGGGTGCCGGTCTACGCAAACGCATACCGCCGGCCCGCCACATAATTTGGTGTCAGCTTTGTGGGATATCTTGAACAATCTAGGATATCTTGAACAACCTAGGATATCGTGAACTTTTGCACAGCCTTAGGATATCAGGAATAATCGTGACATCGTAAACTTTGATACCAGTTTAAGTTATTTAAGTGAACTGTGTTTTGTGCATGTGCATTTTGCATGTGTGATATTTATTGTGTGCTGAAAGTTTTTTCCATCTGTTTAACTTTCATTCCATCCTCCTTGGCGGAAGCGAAAAAGGGAAAAGGACGCTTTTGTTGTTTGACTGGCCATCAATCAGCAAAACATCCTGCTCACTGTATCGTGACGCCAAACGCACATAAGTGATTTCAGTTCATTAGTGTTTAAAATAAGTGCAGTGCATCTTAGTGTTGAAATTAGGCATTTTAAAGCCCCATACAGGTGATAAACTCATCGTGAATTTAGATTTAGTTAGGTTAAGTGAGAAATTCCTCTCAAAAACCATTATTGCTCAAACCTTCGAGTTTTCGCAAATCTAAGAGGTTCATTCATTTATTTAATTTGTTGTTTCCACGTAGAAACGTAATTTGAATTTTTAATCATGGCAGAAGCTGACGGAAGTAACGTACAGCCAGAATATGTTAAAGTTTCTCAGGCAATTCAGGTTATTGCAGAACCATTTACAGGAGATCGTTCTAAGTTAAGGCAATTTATTGATAGTTGTGAAATTGCTCAAGGGTTAGTTAACCCCCGTGATAAGCCTGTATTATTGAAGTTTATTAAGTCGAAAATTTTAGGAGAACCTAGAAATCGTATTTTAGTTAGATTGAACGTAGATACTTGGGAAGCAGTTAAGACAATTTTAGAAGAGAATTATGCTACACATAGATCTATTGATTATTATGCTTGTTTATTGTTTTCTGCCAGGCAAGGCAAAAATGAGGATATTAGCTCATGGGCTAGCAAGTTAGATACAATTCGAGCTGATCTGAAAGCTGCTGCTTCGAAAATATGTCGTGAAACTGAAAGAGCTGGTGCTCATTCACTTATTGATCATTTGACAAAAGCATCTTTTGTCCAGGGAATTAGCGATCCCCGCATTCAAACAGTAATTCGTGGTAAAAGTACAGAAGATGATAGTTTCGCTCAATTAGTAGATTTCGCTCTAGTTGAAGAATCGCACATATTGTCTCAGAGACGAAAGCCATTAGATTCTAAGAATGAAGATAGGGCAAATTCTTCAAATCATAACCATAATTCAGAAAAGAAAGGAAATAGGAAATTTTCCCAGAAAAAGCATTCTGAAAGTAAATCTAGAGATTCTCATAACTCTTCTCATTCCCGTAAGGATAGTAGAAATTTTAAGAAAAAGGTTCATTGTTTAGAAGATTGCGATCATTCAGTAGACTCGCATGAAGAACCGCATGATAGACATTGTAGTGAAAATAGTGACAAATTTGAGGATTCCAATTCTTGTTGTGCTTTACGTTGTACACACTCCTATCATTGTCGTGCAAAGCGTAACCATACTTGTGCGAAGAAGCGTATCCATGTTTGTACCCGAAAGAACACAAGTTCTCCGCGTTGTTCTCATCACCGGCAAACGCGCAGTCCTTCTCCGCGTGGTTCTCGTTGCCGCAAAACGCGAAGCCGTTCCCCGCGTCGCATTCAGCGTCGCCCAGCGCGAGATCCTTCTCCGCGCCGTTCTCAGTGTCATCGCCCAGCGCGTAGTCCTTCGCCGCGTCGCCCAGTGTATGTGTGTCCTCAGCGCCGTACACCGCGCAAACCTTCTCCGCGACCAAAACCGAATAATGTCTCACCGCGTCGTCATCCCGTCATTGACACGCATGATTGTGAATTGAAAGAGAAATGCCGTGCTGACCACAGCACCAAGCCAAAATCTTGTAGCAAGAATAAGTCTTTATGTTGTTTATCGAAACACAACTCCTCAAGAGTTAAATTAGAGAAACGTGTTGATAGTAATAGAAACCAGAATGATAATGTTAAGAAGATTTTCCTTTGTTCCACTGAACAAACGAGTAATAATTGTACGAAGGTGTCCCCACCTCAGAAACCTGATCAAAATTCTGTTAAGTCTGATACAATTGGACGGTACGCCCAATTATGCGAATGTTCCACTAAGAGTATAATCGATGAAAAGGGTAAAATTAAAGTACGAATGATGGATTTAAATAAGAATCACGAAATGTTATTAGATTCAGGCTCAGATTTATCGCTTATTAAGTATAGCCATTTACGTGAGTCAATGTTGAGAAAGATACATAGATGTGACTCCACTCCAGTGCATGGATTCAATAATTTTCATGCCCATACTTTAGGTACATTAGATCTTAAACTAGAAATAGGCAAGAATAGAGTGACTCATACTTTTCATGTAATGCGTAGTGATTTATTACCTCCTAATGTAGCCGGTATAATAGGCAGAGATTTTCTTCTTGAACATCATTGTGTAATTTCGTATGACGGACAAGCCGAATTGAAAATTGATGTAGGAACTAAAGTAAAGATCCCAGCACGTACCGAAAAGCTAATTGAAGTTATGACTGAAAATAATGGGATAGGATTTTTGTCCAAACGTACTTTGGCAGACGGTGTATTCCTGCCAGACGCTATAGTTAAAGCATCCGATAACAAATGTATAACTAGCATTTTGAATTTGACTGAAAATGAGGTAGACGTACAAATTCCTCCAATCTCTTTAGATTTTGAACCACTTCTTGATATGACAAAATCTCATAGTGTTTATGCATTGAGCAAATCTGACAATGCAAGTCAAACTAAAGGATTAAAATCGCGTTTAGAATTACTCAGGCAGAACTTGCGATTAGACCATTTGAATTCAGAAGAGAAAGCGTTAATACTGTCGCATTGTGAAGAATATCATGATTTATTTTATTTAGAGGGAGACAAACTCTCCTATACTGATGTGCTTGAACATAGCATCCCCATTCATCCCGACAAACGAGGTACAGTCGTGACTCAGAAACCGTACCGTATTCCCGAGGTACATAAGGCAGAAGTACAAAATCAAATCGATAAGATGTTAGATGAAGGTATAATTTCCCCAAGCAAGAGTCCTTGGAATTTTCCGATATTAATAGTGCCGAAAAAGATGGACGCATCAGGCAAACCTAAGATTCGTATATGTTTAGATTTTCGTAGGCTTAATCAGATTACTATTGGAGATAGCTTTCCTTTACCGAATATTACAGAAATACTAGATCAGTTAGGGCAATCGAAATACTTTACGACCTTGGATTTAGCCAGTTCGTACCAACAGATTAGAATTAAACCTGAAGACCGTAGTAAGACCGCCTTCAGTACACCATATGGTCATTACGAGTATAATCGCATGAGCTTTGGATTATGCGGTGCTCCCGCAACATTTCAGAGAATGATGAATATTGTTCTATCCGGATTGCAAGGATTAAAGTGTTTTTCGTATTTAGACGATTGTTGTATCTATAGTAGAGACTTAAAGGACCATATGTCAAGATTGAAACTTGTATTTGATAGGTTTCGAACCTACAACCTCAAACTTCAGCCTGATAAGTGCGAATTTCTTAGAAAAGAAGTAACATATTTAGGACATCAAATAACAGATCAAGGTCTGAAGCCAGACCCTCGCTTAATTGAGAAAGTGTTACATTTTCCGCATCCGAAAAATGTCAAGCAATTGCGTGGATTTTTAGGATTAAGTTCTTATTACCGTAGATTTATTGAAGGCTATAGCAATATAGCCAAACCTCTAACTCTTATGTTAAAGAAAGATGTTCCATTCAAGTGGGAAACTAAACAAGAACTATCGTTCCAAACTTTGAAGGAAAAATTGACATCACCACCTCTCCTTCAATATCCTGACATGAGCCGTCCCTTTATTATTACCTGTGACGCCTCAGAAGTCGCAATTGGAGCTATCTTGTCTCAGGGCCAAATTGGCCAAGACAAACCAATCGCTTACGCTAGTCGTACACTTAATAATGCCGAAAGAAATTACTCCACAACCGAACGTGAATTACTTGCGATAGTTTGGGCTGCCAAACTATTCCGCCCATACATCTTTGGAAAGGAAACCACCTTTGTGACTGATCATAAACCTTTGCTTTGGGTGTTTAGTGTAAAAGATCCTAGTAGTAGACTTTTAAGATGGAGAATTAAGTTAGAAGAATATAATTATAAGATTGTTTATAAAGCAGGTGTCCGTAATACCAATGCTGATGCATTGAGTCGTATTGCATATTTAGACCCCGATCCAGAAGGTCAACCTTCTACCCTTGACGAAGAAACAAAAAGTAGGATTCTGAAAGAGTTTCACAACCTTCCTGCCGGTGGACACCAAGGTATTCATCGAACTATAGCTAAAATCAAATCGTACTTAGAATTGAACAATATCGATCCGAAATCTTGGAAAAGACTAAACACCGATGTCGAAGAATACATAAAGAAATGTGAGTCGTGTCAAAAGAACAAACTCACCCAACCTAATGTCAAACTTCCTATGGTTTTGACCACCACTCCTGATGTAGTATTTGAGAAATGTGCTTTAGATCTTGTAGGGCCGTTTCCTGAGAGTTCTCTCGGAAACAAATACATCTTAACATGCCAAGATGAATTATCGAAATATTTAGTGACCATTCCCCTACAGCAACAAGATGCAGAAACCGTAGCTGAAGCATTTGTGACGAAATTTGTTTGTGTTTTCGGTATACCTCAAACCATTTTAACCGATCAAGGTACTAATTTTATGAGCGATACCTTTAAGAAAATGTGTCGCATGTTCCAGATTCAGAAACTACATACTAGTGCATTCCACCCTCAAGCTAACTTCGTTGAAAGAGTTCATAGATCTCTTGCTGAGTATCTGAGGCATTATGTGTCTGAAAACCAACTGGACTGGGACGTCTGGTTGCCATACGCTGCTTTTGCTTACAATACAACTCCACATTCAGTAACTAACTATACTCCACACGAGTTGATGTTTGGCCGGATGGCTAACATCCCTGGTATATTACAGAAACAATCTACCGACATTAATTACGCGTATGATGATTACATCAAAACCCTAAAGCAGAAGCTTCAGAACAGTTACGAGTTAGCTAGATCAAAACTGAAACAAGCTAAGGTTAAAAACAAAGTACAATATGATAAGACCGCCTCTCATAGAGAACAATTGTTTAAAGAAGGCGATCAAGTGTTACTTAAAGACGAATCTGTTAGAAGAGGACGATCCAAGAAATTGGGTTCACAGTGGATCGGTCCATACAAAGTAGTTAAAGTTAAAGGTGTTAATTGTACTATTGCTAATCGAAGAAAAACATTTGTAGTTCATGCTAATAGGTTAAAGTTATATTATTAGTAGATACTATTAGTAGGTAATGTAGTTTCCATTTTTGTTCGCAGCCATCATGAGACATCCTCTCTCGTTGCTTGCTTGCTTGGCGGTAATTCTTCCGATTATCCAGACAGCAAATGTCACTAGCTCTCAAATTCAGACAATAACAAATACTGTTGGTATATATTATGACTTCTTAGGAGAAGCAGTTTTATATAACAGACAATGGAAGCTTGTGACCTTTGTTAATCTGTCCGATTATGAACAAACTTTGCACCGTGTCTCCACCTACTTGGGAACAGCAAACGAACTATACAAATCAAGAGTTATCTATTCCGATCGTTCTCGTCGAGAACCTCGATTAGACGTACTTATCCGAAAACTACACAAGGTTGAGCAAACTAATTCAGTCATAAATCAAATTGTCAAAACCAAGGTGAAAAACAAAAGAGGAATATTTAATTTTGTTGGTGAAATATCGAAAATTTTGTTTGGTACTTTAGATTCTCAAGATGCTACTTACTATACAGAACAAATTAGTAAATTAGAAAATGAACAGTCAAACTTTTTGAAATTAACTAAAGAATCAATGACTATTGTAAAAGCCACTTTGAAAACTATTAATAATACTGTGTTGTCTATTGAACATAATGAACAAGTTTTACAAAAAGGTTTAGAAGATGTTAAAAGAGAAATTAATGCTCGTAGTCAAACATTTATGCATTCGATAAACGAACTTGAAGTGAAGGTCGAATGGGATAATTATCTGCATTCTATTTCACTTATGTTAGAAGAATTAGATGTCGCATTTGAAATTTTGTTACAATCCATTCTAAATGCTCAATCTGGTATTTTATCTCCTCATGTAATTACTCCTAAAGAGATATTAGAACATTTTAAATTAAGCGCCTCTGTGATTCCACAAGGCATGTCATTACCCATTCCACCTGGCTCTTCAATAGGTTATGCATTATTAAAAATTGTAGATTTAGATGTTTTCATCAATCAGAAAATTCTTGGTTATGTTATTAGTTTACCTTTGACTGATGGTTTAAGATTTAATATGTATAAATTAATTCCATTTCCAACTGAGCTTAAAGACAATAAGTATTTCTTTATACAGCCTCAAAATCCGTATTTGATTATTGAAGTATCGAAACAATATTATGGTAAAATTGATGAACATATGTTTGATACTTGTAAGGAATTAACTTCATTTTCAAGGGTTTGCAAACAAACATTTCCGTTAAAACCTACACATAGTAATGAAGACTGTGAAGTAAAACTTATTGATTTTGTTAAATCAATTCCAGCAGATTGTAACAAACGTATAGTAGAATTAAGAAATATTTTATGGATTTCATTAGATAATAATGAATGGCTATTTGCTTCGCCATTCCCAGAAAAATTAACAATAGTTTGTGGAAATGATGTGTCGAAAACTGTTTTGATTCATAAAACTGGAAAATTAACTTTAGATAAAAACTGTAAAGCTTATGGTCCAAATTCCTTAATCAGTTCTCAGGAAATATATGTAAGTAACAGTACAAGTAAAGATTTGCTTCCACTACTAAATGATAGCATTGATTGTTGTATATTCTCAAACTCAAAGATCAATATTAAGAATATGGAATTTACTTTGCCGTTAAATCATATCATACACAAAGTTACAGATTTACAATATGCCAGCCATCGTGTTGAGGATGTTGAAAAATTAATTAATGAACAAGAATGGCAGATAAGACAAAGTAATCATGTATTTTCTTATTCTATTTTGACTTATATAATCATGTTTACTATTCTGATATTTCTTTGTGTGTATTGTAGTTTTAAGTTTAATTGTTGTAGACATAGGAATAAATGGTGTAATTCAGACTGTATCAGAACCATATGTTTTAAGCCAACAATCATTGCAGGTGTACAATCAAATAGTCCAGCTCTTAATGCTACTTATCGAGCTGCTTCTGGTGAAATAACTTTTAACGAGGAACCACAAGATGATGATTCACCTCATCTCAATCAGAGAGTTACTAGGTCTAGGAACTATCGTTAAAATTTAATTTTGGAATTTTTTTTTTCTTTGTAGTTAGTACGAAAAATTTTTGCCTTACAGTTAAAATCTAAATTTTTGCCTTACAGTTAAAATTTTTCTTTCCCTAGGAGGAAGGACTGTAGTGGAGCCGCAAATTCGCAAACTATTTTTGCGAATAATTATTTCTTTTTTTTATTTTTTTTAAAAACTGCAACAGAATTCGTATTTCATTTACTTCTTTTAAAATACAAATTCGTGTTGAGTGTTCTTTTTTTTCCTAGCTGGAAACCAGACATCCTGTCTGCCTTCACCGAGTTCCCCCTTTCTGACCTGTAGGTCAACAGCAGTTAAGATAAACATTCTCCCCTTCTGGTTCGATACAGAAGCTTAGTTTTTTTTCTATATTGATGTAGTCTTTTAACAAGTTAGATTATTATTATTAGTGGTAGAATACTGTTAAGAAAACCCATATAGTTTGTGTATCTTTAAAATGTCATTTTTGCTTCTGAAAGAAGATTCTTTTTCGTTCTTCAGAACATTAAATATATATGTGTGTCTTTGGTCGAAAACAAGTAAGATAAACTGTTGAAGGGTCTTGAGTTCATTATGTATAAAACCTTTCAAGTTTATTACTTGAAATCTTTTATGTTTAGTATATGTTTATAGTTTAAGATACTATTTGTACCATTCTCTGTAATATCTCGATGTAATATCATTCTTCCAGAGAAAGGGGCTCACACACCTAAACTCAAGGACTACACATCACACGCACACGCATGCGCACACACAAAATCTTATCTTTTGCCTGGCTCCGCCCAAGGCACCTTGTTCTAGCCAATCTAGGTGTTAATGGCATGGCTCGTTCCAATAGTTAGTCGCTCCACCCCTCAGAGTGGAACTCTTCCGAGGTCATCTGCACCCGAAATCGTGTGCAAAGCCAATAATCTTTCTTTTCAGGATACTGGTCCCCCTCGGGCTCCGCCCTAGGTACTTTTTAGATCTCCACGCATGCTCAACCTCTGACCTTACGGTCCTAGTGCAACGTTTGCACACGTTACTATTTTGCACACAGACCGTAGATTGGTGCCGCTTGCACCTCCGACCGAGGCCCTTAAAAACGCATGTTTTGGCCTCTCTCGTCGGACAACGTCCCTCTCCTGAACCCCTCAGAGACGTGCAGACTACGAGGAGTACGCAATTCGTTAGGTACGTCTCAGTTCAGGAACTTATCACGAAGAAGTCTCTAGTTGTCCATCCCTCTGCCTTCGACCTCTCTGCCTCTACGGAGGCCTGCCTACTCAATCTCTTGGTTACCTACCTCACTACCTTGGTTACCCAGTACTTGGCAATCTGTTTCCGAAAGCTCGATGGCTCAGCCAGGGTTCTCCCATAATTGCTGGTCGGCTTAGGAAACTGACGGTCAAAGTACTACCCTACCTAATCCTCACGGTAACTTGGCAATCTGTTTCTGAAAGCAAGACGGTTCAGCCAGGGTTCTCCCATAATTGCTGGTCTGCTTAGGAAACTGACGGCTAAAGTTACCTCCTTCCGAACTTGGCAATCTACTTCCGCAAGTTTCGCTTCAGCCCGGACTCGCTCCAGAAACTGCTGGCAAGCTTAGGAAGTTGACGGCTAAAGTTCTGTCGCACCCCTATTTGATGTGTGTTTTGACAGACTCTAAGTTTATTGCTTAGCTGGCCTAAAACGCACCGTTAAATCAAATAGTTACTCCCTGTTTGATGTCTGTTCGCAGACCGGTAGATCAAACGGTAAACCCTTACACCTTCCTTGTTTGATGTCTGTTCGCAGACCGGTAGATCAAACGGTAACCTTAATTCCTTCTGGTAACCAACTTTGTTTGATGTCTGCCTAGCAGACCGGTAGATCAAACGGTAACCTTTACACCTACCCTGTTTGATGTCTGTTCGCAGACCGGTAGATCAAACGGTAACCTGTTCCTAACCTCTGGTAGCCTACCCTATTTGATGTCTGTTCGCAGACCGGTAGATCAAATAGTATACCTCTTACCTACCTACCCACTAGGACTGATTCGTGCCCTCCCAGTCTAGTGCAGTTTTGTTTTATTTTGTGAAAAGTGCTACAGTCAAGTTTGTTTGTTTATCAGTGATTTTTAGTGAGTTATTTTTACTACCTATTGGAACGTCGCCACGTAAGTTAAAACTCTTTTATATATAGACACAGTACTTACACTATCGCCCCGGCTCTGGTTCTTGTAATTTGCTTAGAGCCAATAAACTGCAGGCTTACTGCACGGAACATATTTGTCGAGTTTTGTTTCAAGAGATATCCCAAAGGATTGTTGGTTATCAAATCTTAATCAGGATAACGATTCCATTGTTTCCATTAGAAGATAAGTCTTGGCCACGGCCAACGCTACCGTGTAATACTAAGATTCTTCAGACTGTTTTGTTAGCTGAGTTCCTGTTTCCAGTATAACTTTGCCGCTCGAGTTATAGTTGGTGTTTTGCAGAAACTTTGGTTGACTAAATAGAAGTATTTTGGTAAATTACAAAACTCTCTTGTGTGGGTGCCGGTCTACGCAAACGCATACCGCCGGCCCGCCACACAGCACTTGTGCGAAATATTAAATTTCTCTATGTGCAACTCTTCCGGAAATCTGGTCATCAGCTAGTAACTGAAATCAGTATATTTACTATTTTAACAATATAATTAGAAGAAATATACGATTAAAAATATAAATTATGAAAGAAAAGGCTTACAATCTATTACCATTAATATTCCGGTTGCCAATTATGTTCTGTAAATTTTACTGTCTGAAGCTACTTTTTTTTAGTAGGTGTAATCCGTCTCAGTAGCGCAACTACTAAAAAGAGCTTGTGTGATAACCAGTGGTGTATTTACGATTTTGTTTCGGGAGGACTTTGCCTGAAAATGTGAAAATTCAGCAAGATATTTCATATACATTAATATAGTAAGTAAGATTTCGGGAAGGGGGGCTTAAGCTCGGAAGCCCTCCTAAATACGCCACTGGTGATAACCGTTAGTTTACATGGAAGCGTACATTTCCTTAAAGATGTTTTGTAATCAATGGGCACAAATTGTCATGCCCTGTTAAAGTACAAAGTTGCATCATTTTTCAGGTAATACAATACCTATTTCTAGTTTGAACATTCTGTTTGAACCTTGTCCTTATGGAATACCAAGGTTATCAACGGCAGGAAATAAAATGTCTAATGCCCCACGATAATGCACCTCGGCTAAGGGAGACGGTGATGATGATGATAACAAGTGAAGTGGTCGAAGGAAGGAAGTGGGAGGAAACGAAACTCCCGAGAAAACCCACGCACATACGCTATCATCATCATCATCATAGGTATTCTGCCATTATTGGCAGGTCACTTGCTGCAGCTGAGAAGCCTCCAGGCTCCACACAGTCTTCCGCTAACCTCTTCGTCTTCACGTATGATTTCTCTGTTTTGATATCGTCCATAATTGTAGTCTCCTTCGCCTTCTCCCTCTTTTTCCTGCCACAAATTACCCTCTAGCACGTCACTCATGATACAGTTTCTTTTTAACCAATGTCCAAAACAGTTTGTCTTCCTCTTAATAACATCTAAAATTGTTCTTTCCTTCTCCACACCCACATTTCGAAAGCTTCCACTCGTTTTTCATCATTTATGCGTAATGTTCATCTTTCTGATCCATACAGCACAATACTCCACACGAAGTACTTTCTGAGTCTTTTCCCAAGTCCTAAACCACCATGCGTAGGGGGGGTACAAGCCTTCTCAATTTCTATCAGGAAATGACCAATGGAAATAGTAACGAATTTCAGATTATATTTTTGACTCTGTCTAGAAATAATACCCCTCTTAAATTTACGCTACTGCAAGTCACTATAGACCTGGCAGAGTATCACCAAGCACACTTTTACGTAATATTATTTGAAGATTGATGAATTGTTTGAAATCTCTCAGAAAGTAGTAAAAAAAATGTAAGAAAGTGACGCCATTTATTATTTAAGATATCAACGTCTTATGGTTGACTTCTTGGCGACTTGCAGCATTAAGAACCTGACACACTAAAAAAAAATAATACAAAATTTACAATTTTTCTTTTGTTTGTTTTTCGTAAGTGAAAGGAGATAATGAGATGCAACTTACCATAATCATAGGTAATGTTATTCTACAAAAAAAAAAAAAAAAAAAAAAATGAATCTGAAGAATGTTCAGTGTTGCCATCCATAGAAATTACAGTGTTGCCAGAATAACATTTTCCCCCAAAATCTAAGTTAAAGCAGTGACTAGAAGAACGAACTCAACTAAGTTTGATTAAGCATCATGTTGTTTTGGTATCCTGTGAACTAATTTTTAAATAACATTATTATTTAATTTTAATAACTGTATGTTAAACCTATTTTGTTTATTACAAACTAAATACAACTATTATTTAAAAAGCAGTTCACAGGATTCCAAGACAACGTGATACGTAATCAAATGTAGTTGAGTTCATTCCTCTAGTTGTTGCCTTAACTTAGATTTTGTGGGAAATGTTATTCTGGCAACACTGTAATTTCTATGGATGACAACACTGAAAATTCTACAGGTTCATATTTTCTATTGTAGAATAACATTATCTATGATTGTGGTAAGTTGCATTTCATTATCTCCTTTCACTATAAAAAAAATAGACAAAAGGAAAATGGTAAATTTTGTATTATTTTTTGTATATCAGGCTCTTAAGGTTGGTTTTAAGGATCAAGCTTTGCCGATAGATGTCACTACTGTCGTCGTATCTCTCTAATGTATTTTTTACCTTCCACGAAAATACACGATTTCTCTTACAAATTTCAATCTAGAGACTTGAAATTTTTAGGGAAGAAACTTCATAACCTATTCAAGGCAACAATCCGTGCCGTTTTTTTTTATTTAGAATTTTCTTCATTGTTGAAATGGATATCCAAACCTTTAACAATATAACTGTTTCAACAATGGAGAAAATTCTAAATAAAAAATCGGCACGGATTGTTGTCTTCGATAGGTTATGAGGTTCCTTCTCTAAAAATTTGAAGTCTCTAGGTTGAAATTTGTAAGAGAGATTTTAAATTTTCGTGAAAGGTAAAAAATACCTGAGAGAGATACGAAGACTGTAGTGGCATCTATTGGCAAAACTTGTCCAACCTTCGTTGTGGATTTAAAAATCAGGTTGTTATTCAAATTAAGAATCACGAGGAAATAAAGATGTACACTCATAAAATATTTGTCTCTTACATTGCTTCATTTCAAAAATGAATGAATGGAGGGAAAAATAGTTTTTTTTTTTTTTTTTTTTAAGTGGAAAATCCATTCAACATAATTTTTGTAATAAACGTCTGTTAGCTTTGATTCGGTGGAGCTGGGAAGTGAATGAAGAGCCGACGATTGCTCAGTTGATGTGCAGAGAGAGCACACAGGATTGCGTTTACGGTCTGTTCTGTATGAAGAGAGAGCGCGCTGTGTGTTGGTGGGTACTCTTTTGCGAGTGAGTTCTCTCCTCCCTTGCTGCCAGACAATTTAAGCGCTCGTAACTTTGCCGAAATGGGCCTCTGTAAAAGGGTTTAATAGCTACTATAGTTCCCGCCGTTCACGGTTCACAGATAGTAGTAATAATAGTACTTTTACTGCTGTTATTATTACTACTACGACGACCTAGTGACGTTGTGTTAGCCTAAAGACTTACAGGGTGTGGGGAGACAAGGGATCAGATTCATTCATGAAAACCCGTTTTTAGTGCCAATAATAAATTGTAATGAAAGGAGGTGGAGTACTCGTAACTTTTTTTTTTTTTTTTTTTTTTTTTTAGGTCTTCCTCGCCGCCGTTGATAGTTTATTGTTGTTTTGGTATGCAGACTGTCTCCCATTTGAGATAAGAGCTCTTACTCAACCATACGAAAGCCATAACCATTACATGGAGGTGCCTTGTGCAGAGACATACAGGAGGTGAAGAGAGGAGGGTTAAAAAAAAGAGCTATTTGATGGGTAGTTATTTTACCCTTATGTGTTTTTCCTTTTCGTGTGTTAGGTTAGGTCAGGACGCGAAAACACTGTGGAAAAAAAAAAGAGTTCGTCTTTTAACTTTTGTGTGACAATGATTTTTTTTTCTTTCTTCTGGAAACAGAAACGACCTCGTTTATATAACAAAGAACTATGATATTGCGTCTATATACTGCTACACCCGTACGATTCTCGTGGAGAAAACGAGATCGGGGAACTACTGCTTGTTGCCGCGCGCTGTTAAGGGTTGGGTGAGATGAAATGGCCCATTTGTAAAGCAGTAAAATCGAAATAAAACGGTCACTAACACTAAAGATTGCAGTTAGTTTCGAGAAAAGGGTAACCAAAGGGAGGGGAGGGACAGATTTTATATATATATATACTTCTCGTTTCCTCGATGAAAGAAGGACAAGGTCGCGGGTAAATAGCTGAAACGACCTTGTCGCAAAGTTCAACAGGAGATGTTTCTCAGTAACAACAATATTTATGCAGAAGTAATTTGGTCTATAATAAAATGGATTAACAATACATTGCTATAGTTTTATGGCTTTATTTCTTTTTAAAAAATACTTATCTTCTGTCTGTGACGTACGCAGAATTCCATCAAGGGGGTTTCAAGTACTTAATCTCATATCCTTTCTTGATATCGGTCATTTTTCGACCATTTTTATATATTTCCCTCTCAGTGGCGGCGATTGGACGTTAAAAGTTGGGGGGAGGACAAGACATAATCTGAATATTTGTATATCAATGTTTGTTTTCCTGGTTGTTTCTAACACTTTGTTTGACGAAAGGTTGTATAACTAATAGGATACTATATTTTTCAGTTAAAATACCGTATATCGTATTTTATGTTTTATTAAGTAAATTGACAAGAGCAACGCAAGTAGGTATTAGCGCTTTGTACTCTTAAACAACGAAGGTGTAAGAAGAGATTTGATTCCTTGCTCATGAACATGTTAAAATTATGTCTGGAAAAATTGTATGATCACAGATTATTTAATGAGAGACATTTTTTTCTTCCCCCTTGCGAAGTAAATTGTTGTTATACATTTAAAAGAAAACTATTCTTCACTTCTGCATTGTACCATTTTCTTTGCCTATATAAGACATTTTTTTTTCTCGCATAGTTCTGACACTATTTGCACTAGCTTATGCCACATTGTTCCAACTCGTGGCACGGAAATAAACTGAAATGTTT
Organism: Thermobia domestica; assembly: GCF_964235325.1. Lineage (NCBI taxonomy): Eukaryota > Metazoa > Arthropoda > Insecta > Zygentoma > Lepismatidae > Thermobia > Thermobia domestica. Next base: position 379,123,993 of record NC_137455.1, on the reverse strand, counting down.
ACGATCATATTACTCACGGAGACAACAAAGATTTCAGAGCTCTCATCCTGGTATCTCTTAACACTTTTTGAAACTTCTTACCGACAGTTAGAAGTACTACAGATCAATACCCATAAGCAACTAATAGTTCATTTTCGGCAAGAGTGCGGAGTGAGCACACTATCTTGTCCCGGGCCCTTCAATTATTGGAAAAACTAAAAAATCACTCTAATGAACAACTGCTCAAACAATTATTTGTGAAAGTTGGAAGCATTACTTATGATTCAACTCGAGTGTGTTGTACAAATAAACTAACTTTCAAATATTTTTCAAAAAAGATCCCATTGTTGCCTGTGATGCAGTTTTATTATTTACCAAATGTTGATATGAAGTTAAATTGTACGACTTAGTTAAAAATAAAAATGGTCTCATTGATTGGAGATATATTCTTGAAGTGACATTTGTTGAAAATATCTATATAAACATTTACATTTTTGGAACAAACCGTGTCATTAACATTTTTCTTTTCCTAATTTTCCCTACCTATTTCCGCAAGTTTTCAATCTGAAAATTATCGTTGAAGCATGTTTGGAAAAGGATAAATTAGTTTGCTGATAGATTTTTCCAAACATTTATCAACATCTGTTTGTTGCTGTTGGAACGAAAGCTATATATATGTATTTCATTTTGTGGAACACGGGACGCAGGTTCTGTGAACCCAACGTGAACATTCTTCACAATGTATATGTGATTTAACAACTACTGTGGGAAGCATAATTACTTTCCAATTTCTGTTCTTACGACTTCTACGAAGAAGTTTTTTACAATGAATCAGAAAATACTTCTCTACAAGCCAATAAAAACTGTAAGAAATGTCACACTTTTCACCTATGTAACTATTTTAAAACTCAAATTATGAACTTGTAGATAATTCTGCTTAAAAGAAATATGACAAAGTGGGTAACGTTCTTGTCATTCGTGTGGGATACCTGAGTTCGGCTTCTGATATGTTTCTTTAATGAAAGTTAGCGTCACTTATCAGCACCGGGGCTATTTGAGACATGGATTTACACTAAAAGATGGAATTCTAACTAACGTAATGCGTTCAATGCTTTCCAACTGGAAATGGAACCAAGAACCCCGTAAAACCCGGGTCCTAGCTACTAGACCAGTGTCAGGAACTAGGTTCCCAGCATGAGTGCATCTGGCTCAAATCTCACACTAAATGGGCCGCGGTGGCTTAGTGGTAGAGTGTTCACATTTAGTGTGCGTGATCCTTGGTTCGATCCCAGCTCGCGCCAAGTGAGCTTTGTGGTGGACAAACACCGTGTGCGAATGTTTTCTCGTGGTTCTCCCGTTTCCTCCCACTTTCCTCATTCCACCATTTCATTCATTTCTCATCATCACCATCTCCTTTAGTCTAGCTGGTATAATCGTGGGACGTAAAACTTAAATATTTTATTTTTGTTATCACACTAAGTTATAGGTTCATATACTCTAGATGCTTGAAAAGTGGGGGAAGTGTAAAAAGAGAACAAAGTGCAAAATGTTTTAATTATTATCGGCTTGTTGACTTAAGTATACTAGAGAGTTTATCATTAAAAAAAAAGATTCAAACATCTATTTTGTTTATAGACCACTATACAGTGGTGGTTCTTGAGCGAAATCACAGAAGCAAAAAATAAAATTTTGTCGCTTCAAACTAATGGGAGAAAATTTTCCTAATACACTATTTTTTCACAGTAATTATAACGTTCGCTAAGTTTACTTTTCTTGGTTTGAAGTATTAAAATTTTAATTTTTATCAATGTGATGCCCATAAAGAAAAAGCTATCGCCGTCACTATCATAGTGTTCTTTAATAGTTTTGCTCACAAGTCTAGTTTTGGGGTTTCCTCGTCTCAAAAAGTATATTTGTTTTCTGCTGAAACAGCTCTGTCTCGTCTCGAATTTTTTTGACGAAAATTCTGTCTCATCTCTTTGACGCAACTATTCTTTAGTATTACCACACATGTTGTAGTTGCATTTAAGGACTAAAATTGGAGGAAATTCTCCAGAAATAAATTAATTCGTATTGAAAAATTTCATTTTTCACCTCAGAAAATTATGTAAACAATTATTTTAAGTTTTCTTGAGAAAAAAATTATTTCACAACAAAAATAAAAAAGTTCTTGATTTACATTACAACTTGCATTAAATTAGATACTACAAGCTGTCTTGGTAAGATTTTCTTTTTTTTAATTTTCGATTGACTGGAGACACCAATTTACAGTATTTTGCACATGTATATGTTATGCAGTCGTGCCGCCATAACTCAAAGCTGAAGGGAATAGATAAAGATTCGAGTTACTAAGGTGGCCACAATAAAAATTCGAGATACCGAGGTTTCGCGTTTTTCATGAAAAGCGATTATATAACCTCTATAACTCGAAATTTTATTCATTCAACCTCTATAACTCGAAGTTTTATTCATTCAAACTCTATAACTCGAAGTTTTATTCATTCAACCTCTATAACTCGAAGTTTTATTCATTCAACTTCTATAACTCGAAGTTTTATTCATTCAACCTCTATAACTCGAAATTTTATTCATTCAACCTCTATAACTCGAAGTTTTATTCATTCAAACTCTATAGCTCGAAGTTTTATTCATTCAACCTCTATAACTCTAAATGTTATTCATTCAACCTCTGTAACTCGAAATTTTATTCATTCAATCTCTATAACTCGAAGTTTTATTCATTCAACCTCTATAACTCGAAGTTATGGAAGTTTTTTTTAAATTAAATAAGATGACAAACTACAAACAATAACAACAATATACTAGACATGAGTAAAACACAATTACAATTACACATTAGCAACAATGACAATTACGTAAAAGAATAGATTCGGGTTATTTCCTTTAAAATTCAACTTATCGAGGTTGTAAAAATTTTTAAACATTCGACTTTTAGAGGTAATTTTAACAAGGAATTCAAGGGTTATCAAGGAATTCGAGTTATTGAGGTCATTATTGTATTATTATTCATATGTGTGTGGGACATCGTACATCTATGGACTACGTTTTTAAACAGACGTTTGAGCTTTACGGTAGCAAAAAAAAATGACACTGCAGCCATTAAAATAATATTACATGTTTGACCACTTCCCTCAACAAAGTAATAAGTGAACAAGTCCATGCAATCATTATACACTACAACAGCAGCTAAACGAAGATTTCAAGGAACAGAAGAATCTTAACAACTAGCATTTGTTCAAATACAGTGTAATGATTATGGACAATATTATGAATAATATTTTACAGGTTTATAAATTTGTTGTTGATTGTACAAGCAAGTGTAGAGAACAAGAAAGGGGAGTTACGGTTTTGTTCATTAGTCAAAATACCTTATAAAAATGATAAATTTTCGATTCAAGATTCGTCTAAATGATAACTTCTTGATACAAGTTTCACCTAAATGGTAACTTTCTTGATAGAAGATTCATATAAATAAAATTTTTATCCAAATTCATCTAAATGATAAGTTCTTGATACCAGGTTCATCTAAATGATAATATTTTGATAGAAGATTCATATAAATGATAACATTTTGATTCAACTTCATCTAAATGATAAAATTTTGATTCATCTTCATCTAAATGATAATATTTTGATACAAAATTCCTCTAAATGATAATGTTTGATAGAAGATTCATATAAAAAGTAAAGTTTATTCAACTTCATCTAAATGATAAGTTTTTGATACAAGGTTCATCTAAATGATAATTTTCTTGATAGAAGATCTATATAGATTAAAAAATTTTGATTCGAACTTATCTAAATGATCAGTTCTTGACACTAGGTCCATCTAAATGATAATATTTTGATAGAAGGTTCATATAAATGATAAATTTTGGTAGAAGATTCATATAAAAATACCTTATTCAACTTCATCAAAATGATAGGATTTTGATACAAGATACATTTCCTCTAAATGATAAGTTTCTGCTACAAGGTTAATCTAAATGATATTTTTTTATATAGAAGGTTAATATAAAGTATAAAATTTTGATTCAACTTCATCTAAATGATAAGTACTTGATACAAAGTTAATCCAAATGATGATATTTTGATAGAAGATTCATATAGATCATAAAATTTTGATTCAACTTTATCTAAATGATAAGTTTTTGGTACAAATTTCACCTAAATAGTAACTTTCTTGATAGAAGATTCATATAAATAAAATTTTGAATCAACTTTATCTAAATAATAAGTTCTTGATACAAGGTTCATCTTAATGGTAACTTTCTTGATAGAAAATACATATAAATAATAAAATTTTTATCCAACTTCATCTAAATGATAAGCTTTTGATACCAGGTTCAACGAATGATAATATTTTGACAGAAGATTCATCTAAATGCTAATTTTTTGATAGAATATTCATGTAGATCATAAAATTTTGTTTGAACTTCATCTAAATGATAAGCTATTGATACAAGGTTCATCTAAATGCTAATTCTTTGATAGAATATTCATGTAGATCATAAAATTTTGATTGAACTTCATCTAAATGATAAGCTATTGATACAGGGTTCATGTCAATGGGGAGTTTCTTGATAGAAAATTCATATATATAATAAAATTTTGATTGAACTTCAATTAAATGATAAGTTCTTGATACAAGGTTTATCTAAATGATAATATTTTGATAGACAATTCATGTAGATCATAAAATTTTGATTCAACTTTATCTAAATGATAAGTTCTTGATATATTATCATCTAAATGATAATTGTTTGATTCACGATTGGTCTAAATGGTCAAGTTTATTCAAAATTAACCTAGATGATAAATTGTTGATTCATGATTTATCTAAATGATAAATTTGTGATACAAGATTTGTAACGTTAATTATTTTTGCTTACGTTACTTACCCTGATTCTAATGTATATTTATACGGATTACGAAATTATTCTGGATTGCACGACACAGTTATTCACTTTATAACATATATATTCACTTTCAAAATATATCGTATTGTTACATTACAATATCATACAATCAATCTACACAAATGACACTTCGTTCTTTTTCAGTTTTTTTTACAGCCATAGCAACTACATCAAAAAGATAAACAAGTCGTCATAGCAACCAATTTCTTTCTTTCTTCTTCTTCTTCTTCTTCTTCTTAAGTGCTTGTGCCTTCAAAATAGCACTTTTGCCCGCAACTATAAACAATACTTAGAAAGCATTTGCAAAGATAGACAATATCATAGTTGATTGATCCTTTTTCCTTTCACTCATTGAAATCATTGTTGATTGATCTTTTTTCCTTTCACTCATTGATATCATAGTTGATTGATCTTTTTTTTCCTTTCACTCATTGATATCATAGTTGATTGATCTTTTTTTCCTTTCACTCATTGATATCATAGTTGATTGATCTTTTTTTCCTTTCACTCATTGATATCATAGTTGATTGATCTTTTTTTTCACTCATTGATATCATAGTTGATTGATCTTTTTTTTCACTCATTGATATCATAGTTGATTGATCTTTTTTTCCTTTCACTCATTGATATCATAGTTGATTGATCTGTTTTCCTTTCACTCATTGATATCATTGTTGATTGATCTTTTTTCCCTTTCATTCATTGATATCATTGTTGGTTGATCGGTTTGTTGAAGTTTAATGTCCTTTTACTGAATGGAGCTTGTAAAAGAAACGGAACCTTCTCTTTAAAATGTATCCGATCGAGAATCGAACCTAGAACCACGCACGCAGAAAGCCACTCGGTCTTTAAAGGGTCAGTATTGATAATGACATAATGACAATAAGTAAACAAAATTAAGAAAATTCTTATCTATTTATTGTTCTTCATTCTTGCTCAGTTTGCCATCTTTGAATGTCTATGACGTCACTATATATTTCAAGACATATTTTTTGACAATAAAGAACAAATGAAAGACATAATTTCACTAACTGGTATTTCCTAAGTACTAAATCAATGTAAACTTTAGCATTATTATTTTTTTAATTTTTCCTATATATTTTTTTTAAAGAATACAAACTGGGGGCTGGGCTGGTGATCACACCTCATTGTCAGCAAAAGCATTATTGTCCGACTCTGAAACAACAAATATATAGTAAAGTGATCTCCAGCGTTATCTTACAAACATCTAAAGCGAACCCAGTATTGAATCACAGCACATAATAAGCTGCAAAACCGTTATGGCGCTATGGTTCACGAATCTGTATTTCACGGTGCTTCGAACACAAAGGCCTTGAGTAAAGTTGTTCATCATTGGCGAAAAAAAATGGATTAGATTTACAGGTGCTTAAAAAAACAAACTATTGAATTCTCTTTTACTTGCGTCTGTGGTTTCATGAAACACTTTTTTTTTTTTTTTTTGCTATTTCTTCGCTAGCATGTATCTTAACGCTTTTTTCCATTATTTTGTATGGAACGTGCACTTAGAGAGGAGTTCCGATTATGTAACCACTAAATATCTTTTGGCACCATCCTCAAACAGGAAATTGGATTGGATTTTTTTTTAATCAAAAGATCCAATATATTTCAATCAAAAATATTCTTATACGTCTTATATCTGGAGAACTATACATCGTGTGGCCAAACCCAAACTAGTATTACTTAACTCAATATTGTGTGCTTATTCCATAGAAATACGAAAATTCGAATTAGTGGTCGTTCAAAAATTTTGTGCCCCCTGATTCAAGATCCGACATATTTGAATCAAACATTTTCTTGTACGGCTTATATCTGGAGAACTACAGATAGTGTAGCCAAATCCAAACTATCAGTTAACTCAGTATGATGTGCTTATTCCGTAGAAAACAGGAAAACTCGATTTAGGGGCCGTTCAAAAATTTTGTGGCCCCTGATCCAAAAACTAATTATTGGTCCAGATCGCAATCTTCCGATGCATTTTTTGATCATTCCTAAAATTCTTGTTAACCAATCATGGCTAGGAAATAAAGAATAACAGCGCATTTATCAGCTGAAATTACAAACTATATTTGGCACGTTCAGAGCACAAGAAAATCAAGTCTATTAACCAAAATTGTAAAAAGAAGGTAGTTTGCACGGAACGCTTATGGAAAAAGTGAACACTGTCTTTTACGTTATAAGACTTATTTACAATATCTGGATATGAATATTTTAAGCTCTAAAAGAAGCTTCAGATAGAGATCTTAAGAGTCTTCATCCCGGCGAAATTAAAATACCGCTAATTTTACAGTAATTATGTGATATCTTCAAATAGATAAAAGTTAATCGAAATGTGGAACAAGAGCGCCCTAGACAATATCATTTTACATGAGAAACCGTTATCACGACTCACTTATCTGCTTTCGATTTCGAGCCATTTTGAAAATCGGTATTTATTTTCGCGTTTCTAAACAGCTGAAAACATAAAGCCACTAGGTGACTTGTGATAACGGTACCTCACCCAAAATAATATTGTCTAGGGCGCTCTTGTTTCGCATTTCAATTATCTTTTATCTATTTGAAGATGTCACATAATTACTGTAAAATTAGCGGTATTTTAATTTCGCCGGGATGAAGACTCTTAAAGATGAAATATGTCCAAAATGAACAAAAAGTGGATTTGATTCGCTTGTGCAGTGATCGCGCCATTTGTTCCCTTTGCAGTCATGTTAGTAACTCAGGGACTCTTCGTGCTCATAATTTCAGGTTTGATCTCCAATGAGAGTATTATAAAATTACTTTGATAAGTCAGTAGGTAGAACAATGTACCACATGCGATTCAGTTTCTCCCACGACCTTTTATTATAAAATTCCTGTTATATACAATATAACACAAAGTCACTACAAGTGTGGTCCTAAGACCAGTACAAAGCTCTCTATATAGTTTGGGTAAATAGGTGTCCGAAGGCCCAGGAAGCCAAAGGAAGGATACCACAGAGTTCCAGGCATACTAAGAAGTATTTTAGGAATTCTCAGTGCTCGAAGCAAGTAAAGAGAGGTTGGCGGCTCGCAGAGCTCCAGGCAAGCTAAACAGGCATAGAAGCCACAGAGTTCCAGGTAAGCTAGATAATTAGGATGTCTCAGAGCTCCAGGCAAGCTAAGAGAGGGGTTGAGTTCCCACAGAGCTCCCGCAAGCTAAGAACATAAGATACCTCAGAGCTCGATGCAAGGTAAGAAAGGGGTTGAGTTTTCACAGAGCTACTGTAACTTAAGTGGGCAGGAGACCTCAGAGCTCCAGGCAAGCTAAGAGAGGGGTTGAGTTCCCACAGAGCTCCCGCGAGCTAAGAACATAAGGTACCTCAGAGCTAGATGCAAGGTAAAAAAGGAGTTGAGTTTCCACAGAGCTACCGTAACTTAAGTGGACAGACCTCAGAGCTCCAGGCAAGCTAAGAGAGGGGTTGAATTCCCACAGAGCTCCCGCAAGCTAAGAACATAAGAAATCTCAGAGCTCGATGCAAGGTAAGAAAGGGGTTGAGTTTTCACAGAGCTGCCGTAACTTAAGTGGGCAGGAGACCTCAGAGCTCCAGGCAAGCTAATAAGCTTGAGTTAGATTAGGTCTCTCAGAGCTCCAGAAAAGCTAAGAGAGTGGATTTGACAGGCCGAAACTAATGTCGATGGAAACCTTTACATGGTGTTTTATACCCTTTTCTGAACAGTGGTGGCGCTAGTGTTCCTCTTTTGTCACATGATCTGATGATGATGAGGATTCTTGTCACTTGCTTATTGTAGTAGTTGTAGTAAGAAAACACGTGGATTTGTTTAAAAATAAGAAGCCTGTGTTGGTGTTTACAGATATAGACCACGTGTAGGATATTTCAATATTTACTTTGGAAACAGCAAGTGAGCCATGTAATATCTACAAATTGCTATAAAATATATTAATAACTGATTTCAAACCTATTCTTATAGACATAAATTGGATGTGCAGTTGTAATTGTTGAGCACCCCAATTTATACACTATGCAAAAGATCTTGAAAATATTTATTCATGTGATAACATTTTGCAGATGCTATCTTGGTAACTACAGTACAAAATGGCTAGGAAATGATAATTATTACTAAAATACAATAATAATGAATTTCGTAATTGGCTGGAATAAAAAATAGCTACTCAACAATTTTTTATTGTCATAATTAACCAAAGTACAAAGTTAATCAATATTTTATGCTATAATTGGGTGGAATAGTAAATACTAAACATTAAGTTCATAACTAACTAGAATACAAAATGCTTAGGAACAAGAGGAAATTCTCAGAGATGATTGACTCACGTGCACACTTCTCAGAGACATAGTTATTCGTACGAAGTTATCGAGATAGTAAGTATTATAATAATATCTCAGTCAGTTATGATAATTATTCTAATTGACTGAGATATTATGACAACGATGTTTATTATCCGATATTTTTGTATGGATAACTATATCTCAGAGAACTTTGCATGTGAGCCAGTCGTCTCTGAGAATTTCGAACGTGAATCGATAATCTTGTGCATAATTAACTATCTCTGAGAATTCTCTAAGAACAATAATTATCAGAGAAAGTTCTCAGAGACGATTGACTCACATTCAAAGTTCTCAGAGATATAGTTATTCGTAAGAAGTTATCGGGATAGTAAACACCGTTATCATAATATCTCTGTCAATGATGATATTGTAATTGACTGAGATATTATGATAACAATGTTTACTTATACCGATAACTTCATACAAAGAACTATATATCTAAGAACTTTGGATCTGAGTCAATCGTCTCTGAGAATATTGATCGTGAGTCAGTCATCATGAAGATAATTAACTGTCTCTGAGAAGTCTCTTCATGAGTCAATAATGACATATTAACCTGACTGTCTTATAACTTTATACGTGAGTTATTGACAAAATTAATTATTAGCTACTCAATTATAATATATATTGTAGAAACAAAGCTAATACGAAAGGAAAGGAAGGCAGTTGCCTCGAACAATATTCAATATTACTTACATATTTACACTAACTACTGTGTATTCCATATAATTATGATGTATCTTGAATAACGCATTTTTCGACCTATATGCTATAATCTTTTTTTTTTTTTTTTATCCCTTTGGTGTATGAAATAATATCCTGAACATTTGTAACTTGCTTATCGTACTAAATGTGTTATTTGGAGTAAATTTTAAGTTTCAGTTTAGGAAAATTTTAACCATATCTTACTAAATAATTTTGTTTTAACTTTGTAAATATGATACAAGAATTAGGATTTTTTTTTAAAAAAAAAGGTCCTTTAGACAAAAACACAATCGTTAAATAAAAACAAATACCAGGATTAAAACACTTGCTTCAATTCAAGCGTTACCAGAGAGAGAGAGGGGAGAAAGTTATGTTTTACCTACAAAAAGGGGGTGTTATAAAACAAAACACAAATAATACAATAAAAAAAAGTATTAAAAACTTAAAAACGAGGAGTTTGGTGGTATTAGTATTAGTAGTAGGAGCTGTGGATGAAAAGTAGCCCAAGTCCACATAACATTCCGTTGCTGCGCCTCCCGAAATTGCATGGATCAGAAGCTGCTTTGGCGTAATTTGGGTTTCTAGTCTGGGTGTATTAACCACAACAGGAAAGGGTGGGAGGGTAGAAAGTACTAAGAGGGGAGGGAAAACGGGGGTTAAGGATGTTACTAGAAAACAAGAGAAGTGGAATGAGATGAAAGGGGTGAGGTTTAGAATGATAGTGTGTAGGGGGATGGTAGAGGAAAAAAAAACAACAACTGGAGGCAAACCCAGGGAATGAGGTGGGGTGCCATCCTTCTCACTAAAGCTTTCGGCTTGACAGCGTCTGAAGCGACTGTAATTCCCGGGTAATCGCACTGGATTTTCCTGGCTCCAGAAGAGCGCCAGTTTTATGTATGATGCACCCCCTTTTTTCCCCCTCCCTAGACATATCCCTGTGAAACAAAACCGTTATCTGCAAAAGCTGTGTAGTTATACGTTACTTGCTAAGGGTAAAAGCATTAATATAGCATTATTTTTTCTTAGCTTCTGTGTTCCCAGCATCCATTTTGTCTTTCTTAATCCTTCACGTGTCTTCTTAGTCACACACCTTTAACACATATCAACGTTTTTTTTTTTCCTTCTGTCTTCAGGATTTCTTTTAAGTTGGAACAAGCCTACCTGATTTCTTATAAGATTCTTACCTTTCATCTGTAAAGTATGGTGTGAAATATTCTCATCTTTTTAAGCGGATATTCGTGACTAACTGCAAAATATTCAAAGTGCAGGTTCCCTTGCCATAGTTGTACTATTCAACCTGCAGTGTTGTTAGAAAACTAAGTATAAATAAGTTGAAAATACAACAACATTCTCTTAGAAGTTGTCATTTAACACCTATTTCTCAGTTTCGAAGTTTTTAATCCTTGTAAAGTTTTGGTTCTAGAATCACTTTAATAGTTGGTGGCAATAAATGGCATTTCAGTGGTAGTGTAACTTACATGATGAAATAGGTTTAAATGGATTCTCCTTCTTGAGTATTTTCATTTAAATCACGTAGGGCTCATCACCCTTTTCACAGAATTATATCTAACTAAAAGATGTAAAAAAAATCCTAAAGATGCATTTATCCTCATTTTAGAAGTGTTCAACGAGCAGTGTAATAAAACAAGTGTTTATCTCCGTTTTCACAAAAGTATGTCCAATTCACGGAATAAAAAACAAGTGCTTATCTCAGTACTCACAATAGAATATTCAACTAGCAGAGTAAAGAAACATGTTTTTATCTCCATTTTCACAAGTTTTCAACTGGAAGGATAACGAAACAAGTGTTTATCTCCGTTTTCACAAAAGTATGTCCAATTCACGGAATTACAAAACAAGTGCGTATCTCAGTTCTCACAATAGAATATTCAACTAGCAGAGTAAAGAGACATGTTTTTATCTCCATTTTCACAAGTGTTCAACTGGAAGGGTAACGAAACAAGTGTTTATCCCTGTTTTCACAGAAGTATGTCCGCTTCACGGAATAATATTTATCTCCATTTTCACAAGTGTTCAACTAGCAGTGTAATAAAACAAGTCTTTCTCTCTATTTTCACAAAAGTAAGACCAAAGGGTTAAGTTCCAAATTTTACTAAATTTCATTGGTTAAAACCCTGCAAAAGCCTTTTTATTAGCACAAATATTAACATTTTAATTGATGTTAGACTGAATACGAAAATAAAAAAAAAAGAAGTTAGGTCCTTCATGAAAAATAAAACTATTTTTAATTCACTCCTGGGATTATTCTATTGGAATGACGAAATATCATTTTGTGTGGATATCATTGATATGAAAAAGTCAAAGCAGGTGAGAAAGAATTTATTCGTGTTGGGTGTGAAATTTTCACATCATTCGCCTCTTGTATTACTTACGAGACGAAAAATAATATTTTTTCCTCTAGGCTCGATTCTTGAAGAAACTTTTCTCGTCTCGTCTCCATAATTTCTCGTCAAATAAATTTATGCACTTGATTTTTGAAAATAACCTTGGTAGAATTTTACACTTTAGTAAACAGCAAATTTCAATGCTGCATAGGATTAATTGTTGAATAATTAGCATTAATTAAGAACTATAAGTATTACCCAAATTCATTAATCAGTGTTTCTACTAGGGATGGCCAATTCTGAAATTTTTACTTTTCGGAATCCGGAAAGTAAAATCGGAAAAATTCCGGATTTCGAAAAAATACGGAATAATTCTGGATTTCGGAAAAATTACGGAATTTAGAAAATTCCGGAATACAGAGAACTTCCGGATTTTGGAAAAAAGTATGGAATTTTTCCGAAATCCGGAAAGTGGCTATCCCTAGTTTTTATCCAAAAGAAGATAAAATCGTTCACACCACGGAGGTATTGATAACTGATTTTAACAAAGCAAATTTTTGGGATATATAGTCTATGAAATACAAAGATACTGACTAAATTTCTGGCGTCTTATAGACACAAGTAGTTTTGCACACAAGACATAAATTTTCTCATCTCGACTTATCATGTTTCTCGTCCCTTCTCGAATTAAAAAAAAATGTCCTTGACTCATGGGCAACACTATTGCCCACACAATTTACATTCGCCCAAGGCTCCTCAAATTATGAATGGCTACATTTTTTGAAAACGAAAAATTTTTCAATAAACGGGAAACGATTTTTTTTCGAAAAACGCGAATTGTAATTTTTTTCGAAAAACGATTTTTTTTTCAGAAAATGAAATATGAAAAATTTTTCTAAAACTTTTTGATAAACGGAAAAGAAAATTTCCTTCGAAAAACGAAAATTTTTGGAAAAACGGAAAAAAATTATTCAAAAATATTTTTTTTCGAGTTTTTTTTTTTTTTTTTTTTTTTTTTTTGCAGAAAACGAAAAATGAAGTTTCCAAAAGTCGAAATACATATTTTTGGGAAAAGGGTATGCATATCTCAAATCCAAGAGACGGCCCTCTCAATTCCGTGAGATTACTGTTAGTAATAGAGCAATCCTTTCTTTGCAATTACAAACCAGCTTCGTCGGGGACAAACGTAAGTTTGCAAAAGCGAAAATTCATATAGGTCTAATCATGTATTCATAGACTTTATAAGAGTAATCTTTCTAACACTTCCCGTCACGAAACATATGTGAACCCACGAATATCTTTTGGAGTATTCACCGAGGAACGACGATGGAAGGAGGCCTTTATAAAATGAGCAAAATGAACTCTATAATTAATGAACTACTTAATTAGCAGTTACAATAGATGGCGCAGAGGACACAAATCTACAGGGAAAATGGAATCTAAATTTTAAAATGGAAACTTTTCCTACCTTGCACTAACCCTTTCCTATCTTACCCCCTTGAAGTTTTTGTTTTTGTTTTTGTTGGTAGTTGTTCATTTTTTTTTAATTTATTTTTTCCTCTCTTTCTTTTTGTTGCATTTTCTGCCGTTCCCAGGTCATAGTGTATTTGTAGAATGCGGGGGAAAGTAATTAAAAATGGCGAAAGGGGAGAGGGCGGAGACGGTGAGAATTTTTTTAGGAAAAAATAAACAAAAAAGACTAAAGCAAACTCTTTTCCTTTTTTTCTCATCTCCGGAAATAATTAAAGTTGAAAGCATACATAACACAGTTCCTGTAAATTAGATTTTTCTTTGATGATGCATTTTTTCCGAAGGGAGTGGAGGAAGGGACTTCTATACATTTTTTGGGGGGGAGGAGGGGACCTAATTCAACGTAGATATATTCTCATATTTGCTCCTGGTTTCTTTCTTACTTTCATTACTTTCCAGAATATAAGTAATGTTGAAAGTAAGCTGAAACTACTTTATTTTTCAATGATCAAGTAAAAAAAAACTAAACAACATACTTAAAAGCCCTTAGTAGGCCAAAGTCTATCAGCAAGCTGGTAGGATTCGTGTTTATATGGTGAAATATGGTCAATACATCGACACTCCTCGCCATTAATTCTGGCTTTCTAGAGTTGAGTTCGCTAGTTGTTATATGTCAAATTGCTCCCCAATTGTCCTCACGCGATGTCTGGATATCGCAATGCCAGCTGATGAGTAAGTACGATCATTCATTTTTTTTTCTCTGGGCATATATCTCGATATCTCGAATTCATTTTACATTCCGTTGAATTCTCCACAACCCCCAGTGATGAAATAATCTCTACAAGTCGAATTATTAAAATGTACAACCTCGATAAATCGAATTTTAAGGGTGTCATAATCATCCTTTAAAAAAATCGTTAACTCGAATTTTCGTATCTGGAAACCTCTACAAGTCGAAGTTTACCTCTGTTCTATAAGTCGAATTTCTCTTGATGTGGCCTAGATAACTCCGAGCTATGACTCTACGTCTACGTTTTTATGTAATTGTCATTGTTGTTAATTCTTACATTGTTGCTAGTTCCCTCATTGTTGCTAATATGTAGACGTTGTATAGTTACTTTTAATGAGGAACGTGGAACTTACTCGAATTTTTATTGTGGCCATCTCGATAACTCGATTTTTCCACATTCCCTTGGTCTCTCCGTAACACTCAATGTTAGAATATAACCTTTATAGGTCGAATGTTTAAAAATAACAACCTCAATAAGTTGAATTTTAAGGGTTTCATAATTACATTTTGAAACCTCGGTAACTCGAACTTTCGTATCTGTGAACCTCTACAAGTCGAAGTTTACCTCTATAAGTCGATTTTCTCTTGAACTGACCTTGATAACTCGAAGCTATATAGCTCTATGTTTTAACGTAATTGTCATTGTTGCTGGTTGTATCATTGTTGCTAATGTGCACTGTAACTGAGTTTTACTAATGTCTAGTATATTATTTTTACTAGTTGTCTTATTTATTATAAAGAACTCTCTCAACTTCGAGTTATAAAGGTTGAATGAATAAAACTTCGAGTTATAGAGGTTAAATGAATAAAACTTCGAGTTATAGAGGTTGAATGAATAAAACTTCGAGTTATAAAGGTTGAATGAATAAAACTTCGAGTTATAGAGGTTGAACGAATAAAACTTCGAGTTATAGTGGTTGAATGAATAAAACTTCGAGTTATAGTGGTTGAATGAATAAAACTTCGAGTTATAGAGGTTGAATGAATAAAACTTCGAGTTATAAAGGTTGAATGAATAAAACTTCGAGTTATAGAGGTTGAACGAATAAAACTTCGAGTTATAAAGGTTAAATGAATAAAACTTCGAGTTATAGAGGTTGAATGAACAAAACTTCGAGTTATAAAGGTTGAATGCATAAAACTTCGAGTTATAGTGGTTGAATGAATAAAACTTCGAGTTATAAAGGTTGAATGAATAAAACTTCGAGTTATAGAGGTTGAACGAATAAAACTTCGAGTTATAGAGGTTGAATGAATAAAACTTCGAGTTATAGAGGTTGAATGAACAAAACTTCGAGTTATAAAGGTTGAATGAATAAAACTTCGAGTTATAGTGGTTGAATGAATAAAACTTCGAGTTATAGAGATTGAATGAATAAAACTTCGAGTTATAGAGGTTGAATGAATAAAACTTCGAGTTATAAAGGTTGCATGAATAAAACTTCGAGTTATAGAGGTTGAACGAATAAAACTTCGAGTTATAAAGGTTGAATGAATAAAACTTCGAGTTATAGAGGTTGAATGAACAAAACTTCGAGTTATAAAGGTTGAATGCATAAAACTTCCAGTTATAGTGGTTGAATGAATAAAACTTCGAGTTATAGAGGTTGAAGGAATAAAACTTCGAGTTATAGAGGTTGAATGAAAAAAAACTTCGAGTTATAAAGGTTGAATGAATAAAACTTCGAATTATAGAGGTTGAATGAACAAAACTTCGAGTTATAAAGGTTGAATGAATAAAACTTCGAGTTATAGTGGTTGAATGAATAAAACTTCGAGTTATAGAGGTTGAATGAATAAAACTTCGAGTTATAAAGGTTGAATGAATAAAACTTCGAGTTATAGAGGTTGAATGAATAAAACTTCGAGTTATAAAGGTTGAATGAATTAAACTTCGAGTTATAGAGGTTGAATGAATAAAACTTCGAGTTATAAAGGTTGAATGAATAAAACTTCGAGTTATAGAGATTGAATGAATAAAACTTCGAGTTATAGAGGTTGAATGAATAAAACTTCGAGGTATAAAGGTTGAATGAATTAAACTTCGAGTTATAGAGGTTGAATGAATAAAACGTCGAGTTATAGACGTTGAATGAAGAGAACTTCGAGTTATAGAAGTTGAATGAATAAAACTTCTAGTTATAGAAGTTATGTAGTCAGTTTTAAGAGAGAACGCGAAACCTCGGTATCTCGAATTTTTATGGTCACCTTGATAACTCGAACCTTGATTACTCGAAAAGTTCGATAGCTCAAATTTTTATCTATTTCCTTCGAAGATTCGAATCGATTTGTCGAGGTCCCATGTATATTAAATTGATGTTACTTGAAATATAATTTAATAAGTAAAACAGTTTTAAATCATCAATCAGTCCTCTCCTGTTATTGTTGTCAATGTGTAGAGGTTATATAGTTACTTTTAGTAAGGAACGCGGAACTTCGGTATCTCGACTTTTTATTGTGGCCATCTTGTTAACTCTAATCTTGATTAATCGTAAAACTCGATAACTCGAATTCTTATCTATTCCCTTCAGCTTTGAGTTAAATTGAGTTGGTTTTAGTTTAGCGTTCCTTTCAGTAGCGAGGCTATGTGAGACGTGGACCTAGATATATCGTGGTTACACTGTACATGATATCATTAGAATCATTATGCGCTCATTGCATATAACCTAATTGAGTGTCTGCTATTCTGACAAGCAGAGACTTCCTCTGGTCTACGGCATCAATGGTTTTTAGCTGAATATACCACATATTAATATACAAAGAATTATACGTTCTTTGTATACATTTGAGAACGTGGGAATACCCTTGCAAACAGATCAGGGATCTTTCCATCCCATTTTTTTGTACCCAAAACATAATCTTTCCCTGGCCCGTCTGCTAATCCACAAAACCACCTACGCAACATCTGAAGAGCATTCAAGGCTTTTCCCTCTTTCTCTCTGCCCTCCCGCTTTTCCCTGAATGGAAAAGGAACTCCAAAAGGAAGGAAGAGAGGTGAAAAAAAAGAACTCTCAGGTATAATTAGAGTTCGCCCCTTCCTCTTCCCCTTGCCCTTAATTATTCACTCTGATTTCTTGGCTCTCCCACTATGCAAGAAGATGCGAAGGGAGATTGTGTAAACACAGGGTTGCCACCACATCAGCTTCAGTATCATTACGTTTCATGAAATTTCTACGTGCTAGTCAGACAGTATCTGTGTGAATGCGCAAGATACGTTTTACGCTTTACGTTAATAGTAGATCTAATAATCTAATATAAATAAAATAAAAGAGTTTGTTTGTGTGTTTGTGTGCGGCCTGGGGACCAGACGAATGGACCGAGAGTTACCAAGTTTTGGTCACGGGTACCTTGGTCCAAACCCCAGACTAAGAGAAGAGTTCTTTTTAAAAAAAATTCGAACCAGAGGGTCTCAAGGATGTTTAACGGAACATGTAAAAGTAGTAGAAAATGACCGATATTAGTGTCAAATTCATAGTTTTCGCAGTCGCTGAGATAAATGGTGAAACTCCTATCGCATTAAATTCCAAATTCACTCCATTTGGTTGCGGGCCGGCGGTCACAGGGGGGGGGGGGTACTGAGACATGTCAAAATAATCCAAAATGACCGATATTAGTGTCAAATTCATAGTTTTCGCGGTTGTTGAGATGAATGGTGATACTCCTACAGACGTTGACTTCCAAACACAGCCCCCATTGGCTGTGGGCCAGAGGCGTTTTTTTTAAAATTCAGACCAAGGGATCTCAGGGGGCGTTTACCGGGATATGTAAAAGTAGTAGAAAAGACCGATATCTTTTTCCCTTCGTCGTTCAGTTTGTTTACATATATATTTTATCTGACCCTTGCGAAGAATGGGTATTAATATAATAGAAAGAGATTAGGCTATAGAAGAGTGTACACCTCTCGTACAGAAGTTTAGGGATGGGCACGAGTGAGTTCGAGCGAGTTTTCATTGAAACTCGACTCGACTCGAAACAGACATCTTTGAGCTCGAATCGAGAACTCAAGCGAGCACAGCTCATTCACTATAGAACCGAGCCGGCTCGAGCCGATGGCTCACCTGAGCCGAGTCAGTGCCTCATCTCAACCGAGCCGGCTCGAGTTGTTCAATCAGTGGAAGTGAGCTCAGCTGGTTAACATCACTACCCGAGTTAGGCTTCTGCTTCGGCTCAGAACTTCGTTTTAGTTTGATCATGTTTGCGTCATGACGCGTAACGCCACGAAACGGTTATTTTGTTCTTAAAATTGCGATATCCTGTACATTTAAGTTCATTACAAACCCACGTGGCAACATTCTGATTTGTGTAACTAGAAAATTCGTCTCTGAACAAGAGGGAATATACTTCCACGCTCGGTTCAAAACTTATGTTAATCCTAGTTGACTAATATTTAAAAATGTTTAAATCAGACGCTGAAATCATCATCTGACAAAATATAACGGGGGTAGCTATGAGTCCTTAGAATCGGGTAATGTTCAAAGGATAGATTCGCAAAAACATTAAGAATTCCGCACAAGCCGTATGGGGAGAAGAGGAATCGCAAGTTACATATATTTTTTTTCATACTAAGAAGGCCGAAGTAAGTCTGCAAAAAAAGGGAGTAGGGGTGGTCGAAAACTGGGGAAAAAATATACCCCCTCCCCTTGCCACCATCAGCTCAACCCTGTACAGGAGTTTCTCTTAGACTTGGTGAAATTTATGAAGACAGTATAATGGGATATATCGATTTTGCATTAGGACCTTCCTACGAATTATGACGAAGAACGCAGAGCTTTCTCCACTAGAAAACGGCTTAAGAAAAAAAAACTGTTAAGAAAAATGAGGTCTGGACTCAACGTCGAAAGTTTGAATGAAAAAGAAAAAAAAAACTTTCTGTAAGAAGGGGAAGAAAAAAAAAGACTGAACAATGATTATTTAACACAGAAAGAGTGAAACAAGGCGTCGGAAACGAGGAGAAACGATGCGAAAAGAGTGAAAAACTGATCTTTAGGATATAAAGTAATCATTTTTCATTGCTCGCGTGTGTTCTCATCGTTTTGATCCAAACTACAACTTGCGGATAACAAACTCCAATATTTATTTATTTTTTTTTTTAAAAAAAAGGAGCGACTTGATTGTTCGTCACTGTAGAACAAGGATGGACAAACCTAACGAGGTATCACCTCATCCTCACGATAAGGGAATGAGGTTCATATATTTACTTTAGGGTTAGTGTGAGCAGGGTTGCTGATTTTCCAAGGGTGCTGGAGCTAGTAGCATGTTGCTGTAATCCACACTGACGTACGTAAAAACGTTAGTTGAGTTGATTTTGAGTTTAACGTCCCGTTCAGCAGCGAGGCTAGATGAGACGTGGACCTGCTGATTAACGTGGAATCCGAACCATATGAGCTCCCGCTGGGAATCAAACCCGGGTCTACCACGCCATAGGTGAGTACGCTAACCGCTTAGCTACAAAGCAGCTTCGTACGTAAAAAGTATTTTACATGAGCAAATCCTATGGCTTTTGCACTTAACTTACAGCAAACGTATTACTGAAAAAAAGTATATTTTAGTATATACGTACTTGCCGTAAAGTGTTCCGAATAAGCGTACTTTCCGTATGAACGAAAAAAAAAACTGTATATAGACGGTTAGGATATCGCATACACATGGGCGTATGTAACATACGTATATGTATGTAATGCACAGAAGACTGTTAGATGTCAGACACCCTGCAACGACATAATGTAACATCTAAGGGCAGTACATATGCTCCGTACTGCCCTTAAAAGGATATGGATAACATATGCTCCGTACTGATTTCTGTAGTAAACATAAGGATCCCGTATATTTGTACAATATATCGCTGTCCGGAGAACGGATTCTTCTCAGTGCAGATGTCTTGTAGGATAAATAGTGTGGTGGGTAATGTCCTATATGTAAAGGGTTGGCTTTGCATGATAGCCTTTACATCAGCCAATGTATTTGGTTAAAACCCCGGTCCTTAGTTTGAGCCTGTGTTAATAGAATATACAAACAGAAACATTATTATTATTATTATTATTATTATTATTATTATTATTATTATTATTATTATTATTATTATTATTATTATTATTATTATTATTACTTTATTGCTGTGTTTCAGTTTGAACTAGTGGTGGGCACAAAAACCGGTTTTTCGGTTTAAGTGTTATGAAGCGGGAGTACCCGGCGAAAAAAAATGGCATGATATTGTCTAGTACAAACTTACTTAGCTGAAGATTGAACCAAGGACCCCACACCACTAAGCTACCGTGCCCACCTTATTCCTTAGTGTTGGCCACAAAATTTCTCGTCTTGTATCTAAAACGCAACAAGAATCGAGAAGAGAAGTAGCTTTTTAAATTCAAGACAAAAAAAAAAAAAAAAAAAGACAATTCTCGTCTCATTTTTGAGACACAATCTTCAGAATCTCGTGGTAGTTGGCAACACTAGTCAACCGATCTCAAATACTGTTTTAATGTTATATGACTGATTGTATAAAAACTATAAATTGATAAAGTGATTGTACGAACACAATGGAGAATATTTATCAATGTTTTATAGATAAACAAACAAGTCATTATATAATATACTCCAATAATAAATATGGTTTGAATGTTGTTATCCCACACCCTTTCTGGACCTCTCATTACGTGGAGAAATCTTCATAATTTTTAGATCAAATTAAGAACAAAAATCAAAGCATAAATTTTAAAAAATGAGACTAAAAAAATTTCAAGACGAGATTTTAAAAAAAAAAAAAGATTTTTCCAGAATCGAGGTGAAACGAGAAAGATTCATTTTCTTGTCTCGTCTCATGGCCAATAATAATGGTTCTGGAATTCGGTTCTTTTGAAGAAAATATAATGTGATGGGGAACGGCAAGCGCATTATGAGGATTGATCTTTTTTTATGGTGTTTGAACTAGCTGAATGCACCGGGTTCAAGCCTGATAATGGTTCGAATCCCAGCTTAATACTAGATATCATTCTTTATAACCTTGGTATTGTACAAATTCCAGCTTAATACTAGATACCGTTCTTTATAACCTCGGTATTGTATAATCACACAAAAACTCAAATTCAAACTAAACATACTATCTGCTTTCGGTGTTACGTTGTCGAATGGATACTATTAAGATATTCAGTACGTAATTATAGGATGTGTTAGCCTTCCTAGATGTGTTTTCTAAAGGGTTTTCTATTTCCTTCCACATTCTTATTCCATTAATTATTTTGTAGTCGTTCTCTTTCAATAATCATGCGTCTCCTTTAGCTTAAAGCAGGGGCGCTCAACCTCTGGCACGCGTACTACTTGTGTACAAGAGGTGTTGTTAGTGGTACGTACAACAACTTATGGTAGTATTAAATTAATAATATGCTTCGGTGGTACGCCGGTGAAAAAGGTTGAGAAACCCTGGCTTAAAAGACATACACGTAGGACGTTAAACTAAATTTGATTTCGTTTTATTTCATTCCAGCACCCCGTCACTAATGAAGAGTTGACAGAGATCCTTTTCTTCCTATTGGTGAGAGAAATTACAGATTCGATCTCTAGTTCGAGTCTATGATTTAGATACCACTTTAAACTAGATGTATGGTATTTTATTTGGCTTAATACCATATAAGCTTTAAAAGATATTAGTGAAATGAGAAAATTGAATGAAATCCTACAGTTTAACGCCCTCCTGTTATGCTCTTTAGGCTAAGGGAGACGATGATGAAAGCAATGATACAAGAATTGGTGCTATGATAATGTGGAAGGAAAGGGAGGACCTTGAGAAAACTCATGGACACGATGTTGTCCACCACAAGTTTACTTGGGCGGTGATTGAACCAAGAACCCCACGCACCGGAGGCATGCGCTCTACCACTGAACCAGCGTGCCCCTACACATGGTGAAAAATAGCCAAACCAAGAGATTGAAACAAAGAGTGCGAATAACATATGTGGGCGAAATATATTTTTAAAAGAATGGGGGCAGAAATTTCGTTTCATTATTGTAAGCCAAGACTGATAAATCACGAATGTATAGATTCTTAAAAGATGGATGAAAATAATAATAATAATAATAATAATAATAATAATAATAATAATAATAATAATAATAATAATAATAATAGAGGAGAAAACAAAGGTACGAACAAGGTTGGTGAATAGAAGGGGTGAATAGAAGAATAGAAAAGAATTGCTTTCTAAAATGGCAATAGGTGAGTAGAGTGGAATGCTAAAATAAGGAAGAAAATTAACTGAAGCAAAGTGTTAGAGAAAGAGAGAGAATTTGCAAGTAAATCCATCGCCTTGGGAGGTTCGAGAAGAGCTCTTACCCTTATTAAACACAGAAATGTTTTTGTCGTTAAAATAAAGAAAGAAAAAAAAAAGGTCTTTTAAAAATCTGCATCCAACGGGGTGCCGCAAAGCAGTGTAATGGGTCCTCCTCTCTTCTTTACCACCTTTTCCTTCTTTTTTCTTTTAAAAACGTTCTTTTCTCTTTAAACTTGGTTCCAACTTGCTGTATCTTTCCTCCTTTCCTTATCCTGCACTTACTTCTCTCCCGTTTTCTAGAAAGCCCCCTTAGAGATTCGATCCCCCTTATATTTCAAGAAGAGTTATTGCCCTCGATACGACAGGGAAATTGCAAGAATGGGGGTAATCTATCTTTGTTGAGAAAAGTAAAGGAAGATAAAAGAATTTGTCTCTGAGCTCGGAGATTTAATACCACCAGATCTGCTCGATTCCTAAGATGGAGGACACAGCCCACCACCAACCTTTCTCTCGCGATGCTCTCTGGGAAGAGCGCAAAAGAGGACTAGGACACACAGACTCAGAAAAGAAAGATTGGCGAAACGGAAAGATATGAGAGACAGAAACAGTCTGAAGGGAAAAAAATATTGGAAAAGAAGACACAGAGAAAGAGTAGAAAAGATAAATGAGAGATAGAAAGTAAAAAATAAAAAAAACGCGGACAGTACGTACAAAAGAAAGTAGAAAAGTCTTGAAGGAGGACAGAGTGAAAGAGAGAGAGAGAAAAAAGTTGGGTTGGATGTACGCAGGAACCATATTCAAGCATCTCATATTGAGGCAGTTCTATCGGAAGCAGTTATTGCGCTCTTCAAGGATTACCAGACGTCATTGGGACGCCATTTATTTCCGAAGAGTAAACTTTTGCTTTTCTTCTTCCTTCTGCTTGCAGTGTGTATTTTTCCTTCTGTCGCCACTGTATACGAATAGAAGTTCATAGGACACATATTCACCCACCCACAGAGACAGACAATTGATTCATGATACGATCAGAAACATTTCACAAACGTATTTGTAATCCTTCTCAAGAGATGTAACGTAACTGAAATCAATAGATTAATAACTATTGTCTCCTAATACATATGCAACCCATCACACACTTACGCATGTTGGGTTGACTTGTTCGTAGGATATGCATAGTGTAATCTCACGGGTGATGGTCTCACGGGAAGCCATATTGGTCTGCCCACACAAAAATATTCTCAGTGTTTTAACACAGAGCTAAATAAATTTTAGAAGACAAAATTGTTGAAAGCGTGCTACTGTAACGTCTACGTATCAAATATCATTGTTTCATTACGGTAGCCATTGTGTTCATAGCAGTGGGGCTTTATTGTTTACTAGCTGTGACTAAGGCCATCTACCGGAATCCAGTAAAATTATGTGGTAGGAAATCCTTGTCGACGAGTGTCCTAACAATGTTGCCAACTTGACGGTTTTCTTCCAAAATTTGGATTAATAATAATTTAATTGAATCTTAGGTGAACCAATTAGGAGTTAAAGGTTGGATGAAAATTCTATTTCCTTTTCTAATATCGAAATCCTTTTTCTCCTCTCATCCATATTTTATTATTTTTTCAACGCAACGAGTTCAACGCAACTCATACGATCTGGATCAAACTTGGCATTACGATCGACCTTGATCTGATATTCAAACTTGTGGAATGTTATAGTGTACAGACTTTTGATTCCTAAGTTATACGTAAAATAAAAAGCAAATGAAGAGACCATCGTTTTACGATTATGCGTAACTTTTACTAGTAAAACCTTACACATTAAAAAATAAGAAAATAAAATCTTTCAGTTTTACGTTCCATGGTTTTACTGTGTAGGCTAGAGGAGATGGTGATGATGATGAGAAATGACTGAGATCGTGGAATGCAGCGAGTGGGAGAAAATGGGAGAACCTATGCACATGATATTTATCCATGGTAAAACCCACTTGGCATGAGCTGGGATCGACCCAAGGACCCAATGCACTATAATTGGACGCTCTACCACTGGGGTACTAGAGGTCCCTACACATCTTTGAAGTTATGGGTTCATTTATCTAGCCCATTCCTTCTTACCGCTACCGAAATTTATCTCGCTGTTACTAGGTCTATTAGAAATCTTATTTTCATAACGTTAGTGGACATAGGGTTGAAAAACCATTTTAAGATATAGAAGGTTTGAATGAAATTTACTTGATTGCACTGTACGATCTAGAAAGAAACCATGAAGTGATGCTAGTAATAAACCTACTTCTGGTGATATGTAACAAGATGTTTCGTCCGATCTGTCTCTTATTTGGCGTCAAAATCTGAGTTAAATCTCTTGAAATGGGACTTGTATTACCTTGAAGTTTTAATTTCTTTCAAAGAAAAAGAAAGAAAGAAAGAAACTGAACCTTAATGAAAGAAAAATCTGTCCATACACTAGAATTGTTCATACATCTGTTTTTAATAATAATAATCTGTTAATTTGTCCATTCGCTCAAAACAATTTTTTACATAGCATGATATTCCACGACTTGACGCGAAATAAATTTTAACTTTACAAATAATGCAGTTCATTATATCCTCTGGAAAGAAACAGCAAAAGACAGAGTCCTTCCAGCTGGTATAGCAGCTAATACTTGTTATTTTCGCACACGTGGTGCGGGTTCGATTCCCGGTGAAAGGACTTTGAAATTTAAACGCTTTAGAATGGTTTGCTTTCCAAGTTTAACTGTAAAGTGCACTCACATATAACCTCGGTATTTAAAACGGGTGCTAAACTTAAGGAAACAAACAATCAAAACCAAAGACAGAGAAATGAATGAAAACTAAACAAACAAACAATCAAAATCAAAGACAGAGAAATCGAAAACTAAAATAAACAATCAAAATCAAAGACAATCAGAGAAATGAACAGAAAATAAATAAAAAAACAATCAAAATCAGACAGTCAGAGATATGAACGAAAAATAAACAAACAAACAATCAAAATCAAAGACAATCAGAGAAATGAACGAAAACTAAACAATCAAAATCAAAGACAATCAGATAAATGAATGAAAACTAAACAATCAAAATCAAAGACAGTCAGAGAAATGAACGAAAACTAAACAGACAATTAAAATCAAAGACAGTCAGAGAAATAGACGAAAAATAACAGACAAAAAATCGAAATAAAAGACAGTCAGAGAAATGAACGGACACTAAACAAATAAACAATCAAAATAAAAGACAGTCAGAGCAATGAACGGAAACTAAACAAACAATCAAAATTAAAGACAGTCAGAAAAATGGACGAAAACTAAACAAACAAATAATCAAAATCAAAGACAGTCAGAGAAATGAAGGGAAACTAAACAAATAAACAATCAAAATCAAAGACAATCACAGAAATGAACGGAAACTAAACTAACACTGTCGAAACTACGGAGAAATTCATCGCTATATGGCTGTACGCGTTAATATAAAGTATGAAGTATAGCTATATGTTTTCTGTACATATGCGTGTTTGTATAAACGAAAGACCGATATCCGAATTTGCTCTCCACTCAGAGTAGCTGGGCTTATGACTCATGGGGAAGGAAATGCGTTGATTACCTCTGGGTGTGCTGGGAACACTACGTATGCATTCAATATAAGAGAGAGGGAAAGTGGGTGGGGGAGTTCGAGTGACGGCGGTGAGAACGAGATGTGAATGCAATTTGTGCAGACATTGTTTCCTTCTGTACAGCATATGCCAGCTATATTTGTAAATAACCATTTTATTTTTATCATCTTTCAGAAAAGAAAGTATAATGCATGTATGGATTGCATCACTTGTTTTTAATACAAACTTTTCGTTGATTCTAGTGCAAATTTACTTTTGTACTTAACCGTATATCCTCCTTCCCCCTACTTACCTAAGTGTTAAACCTCAGGAACCATAATCCTTTGAGCGGTTTGCCCGTAGTGACGCATTCGAACGTTGGCGAGTAAAGGCTCATGAATTTCAAGAACACAATTAGTGATTTTTTTTTTTTTTTGCAATTATACTGCTTTCTTATTAACATTCATGACCTTTAAAAAAGATTCTATATATTGAAAATTAAATTGAAATTTATACTCTTTTCCACTGTAAGAATTAAATGTTTTACTGACGATTCACACTTCTTTAAGAAGCCTAATCACTTCGAAATTACAATACTGCTAATTTTACGGTAATTATATGATATCTTCAAATAATCGAAATGTGGAACAAGAGCGCGCTAGACAATAATACTTTGCATACGATACCGTTATTACGAGTCACCTAGCATTCTTCCATTTGCAGCCATTTATAAACACGAAAATAAATGCCGGTTTTCTAAACGGCTGGAAATCGAAAGCAGTATAAATGTCGTGATAACGATATCTCATGTAATATGATATTATCTATTGAGCTCTTGTTCTAATTTTCGATTACCTTTTATCTATTTGAAGATATCACATAATTACTGTAAAATTAGCGGTATTTTAATTTCGCCGTGATGGGGCCCTCTCTATTTTCTTTTTTAAAATTTTATTTTTACTTTCAAATGACGATAGAAGAGGAGAAAATATAGCAATTGTAGAAAAATTCAGCTATCAACGGATTTATACATTTTATAGCCTTTACATAGGATTCTGAAAAAGTGGTTTCTCTATGTCTGTCTGACCCGATATATGTACAAATGATGCGTTTGAATATTATTATTTTTTTTTTCGAAACTGAGGATACTTTATTAGGGGAACATCAAAAATTGCAAATTTCTCTATAATAATTTCATTCGTATTTCATAAATTAATATTTCCTATACCTAAATATGCCTACCTATACCTATATCTATACTTGCCCTATAATATGTCATTTTTTCTGAAAAAAAATAAAATAAAAGGGAAGTAATTTACTCTAAGGAAGGGTAGTTAATTTTGTTAATATATTATAAACGTTTCATTAACTCTTTAAAATGCACGATTTTTTTATTTTTTTGATTTTTCTTTATGCATTACGTAGGTAAATAATACATAATAATACACAATGATATGCCTTTTTGTGTGTCTTTACTTGTGCGGTATCATATCACAGGATTGATATCATGTGACATCATAATGCAATGTACACCAGTGGAAACAAAGTTTAGTGCCAATCTCAGTAGAAGTTATGTAGTTTGCAAAATTATGAAGCAGTTATTTTTTGATGTGAGGCAAGAAGAACTATGCATCAGAATTTAGCTTCAATCTCACCGGGGACGTGTCCTCTCCCCCAAATTTGTAAAACGTTTGTCTTCCGCCCCAACATTCCAAGTATCTTAG
The DNA here is from genome assembly GCF_964235325.1 of Thermobia domestica. Classification (NCBI taxonomy): domain Eukaryota; kingdom Metazoa; phylum Arthropoda; class Insecta; order Zygentoma; family Lepismatidae; genus Thermobia; species Thermobia domestica. The sequence continues at coordinate 379,095,833 of NC_137455.1, read as the reverse complement.
GTTAACTGTTATGTTCGAGAAGAGGATCAACCATGTAGCAGTTTGTTACGTTCACAAAACAATACTAGACAAAGAGGATTTGTTTCTGGGATTATTTCATAAACCCCAGTCCCCCTCCCGCCCCCAAGTTTGTGTGCTGCTGACACCAATGGCTTGAAGATTTCAATTTTGTAAGGCTCTACGTGATATATGGACTGGCATGTCTCATCTTTGGGTATAGCTCGTATTAAATCAAAAACTAACGTCTAACTGTGAGAGTTAATCCTGAAATCTTGGGCTATTGGGACACGGTGACTCGGTTGCAGAACGCTTACCTCTGACGTGTAGGGCCCCTGGTTCGATCCCCGGCCAAGTAAGTTTGTGGTGGACAACATCGTGTCCGTGGGTACTTCTCGAGGTACGCGTGTTTCCTCCCACACCCTCATTCCACCAATTCTTCCATCGTCATTCACTTGCCTTAATCATCCGTAGCCTAAAGAGCATAATCGAGGGACGTTAAACTGAAGTATTACAATTAATTTTGGGCTATGTCGATATGTTATTAGGCATATTGTACCCTGTCACAAAAAAATTGCTCGAAAACTACGCATGATGATTTTCGTTCAGTTCAATGAGATTGTTAATTTTAGCAACTTTTGTTTCGTTAAATCCTTGTAGTTTACACAAGTATATAGTTCCAGCTATAGTACGTCAAGTTTTCCTGAACATTAGAATAGTTTTGATGGAGCATTGCCACTGTCTTGTAACTTACCCGTACCGAACGCAAGAACACGCTGATTTTGATTTCAGTAGAGTCCAGTGTAAAGAACTGCCTAGAAAGAGGCTGGAGCACAGGGAGACACTCAAGAACTTCCCCTTCATAGCACTAGAAAGCAATATTATACGCATATATTAATATTCGTCAGGGAGAATAGAAGATAAGGCAGAGAAGCCATGATAAATGGAGGTGTAACGGGGAGAAAAGAATGCTGATATTATTCGAAAATGCGCGCGTAGGAAGACAGAAGAGAAATAGGTGGGGACAGAGGGGAGAATTCCTTCACAATTCCTCCAGTCGGAAGCTAAGAAAATTGGATGGCCAGTACACCCTCTTTGTTGTTACGTATGCAACGACGCGTTATGCTTCAATATGTTAGGAAACGTTGAAATTTCCATGACAACATGGAAACAATACGGTAAGACTATGCGAAATATGAAGAATATACAAGCAAAAGAATCCCTTGTACTTGTTTTCCCCTTAGGATGTCTCCCTTGAACTATTGCGTTGCATAAATTATATTTCTTCAGCATGACAATGACAGGTCTGATAATTGGATTTCCGTTTTAACCGTTATATCTTTAATAACGACTTCGAATTGAAGGTCTTTTCGTGGGTTTATAATTGTAATTGACACATTCCCTCTTAGAAGAAGAAGATCTCATGCTAATTGTCTTACAGCAGAATTTTTATTGCTTTTTCGCCCACTGGTGTATCTGCCAGTTTCTTCCCTCCTGCTGCCGCAATCGATCTTTTCTTCATTAAGTGAAAAACAAAAAACAAAAAAAAAAAGGCGCGAAAATGACAACTGCATCTAACATTAAAAAAAAAAAAGTATTCATTGATATAATGAGTCTGATGGGACTCGTATATTTGTTATTTTCTCATGACACACCAATTATCAAAGAACGCAATGGTGGGTATTCGTTCTCACCAGTAGATCACGATTTGCAGACACACACACACACACTCTCGTCATTAGTAGAACAAGAGAGAGAAAGAAGCGTTAATTTTTATTGGTAACTTGTCTCCGCCAATTAGACCGAAGATTCAACCGTGAACATGAGTGTCATACGCATACACCAGTGCCCACAAACGACAAAAAATGAAAAACACATTTTCCACAATAGAATTTTGCAACGCGGGTGTGCAAAATATGCAAATTAATTCTCTTGCGAATTCTTTTCAAGTATATACATGATGGGAGGGGTGGGGGGAGTTTTGTTCCAGCTTAATTTTGCATCTATCCTTCTCTGATATTTTTTTATTGTTATTATTCTTATTATCATCATTCCGTGGGAGTATTTCCTTTCACGTTGTCGAGAATGAAATTTCACGGACGGGTGGTCACGTGATTTCTCCATCTTAACCAATCAGAATCCCTTTCTTTTTTTAATCCTTTGTCATGGTAACTCTCATCCTACAGACGACGTTTTGACTGAATCCTAAGCTGGTTTTTCTAATAATGAGAAGAGTCTTCATTTGTTGTGAGAATCACGCCTAACAAAATAGCGGCAAGGGTGAAGTTCAAAAAGATGGCGGGGAAAGGAAAGAAACAGGATGAGGTTCTCTCTGGTCCCCTCTCCCCCGGACCGGAAAACATGGAAAGATTAATTGCAAAATTTAAAAGCTCGATTTCATAATCTATATAAGACTTGATTTATTTTGCTCATCTTATTCAAACCATAGAAAAGTCCTTGGTTCGAACCCTGCTCGCGCCAAGGGAACTTTGTAGTAGACAAACACCGTGTGGGTGGGCTTCTCGGGTTCTCACGTTTCCTCCCACTTTCTTCATTCAACCATTTTCCTACATTTCTTATCATCACCATCTCCTTTAACCTAGCCGGCATAGACGTGGGACGTAAAACTTAAAAAGATTTCATTTCACTTCATTTTCAAATCAGGTAAACACATACATTCATTCTTACACACAAAAGGTCCACCTACAATGTGTTGAAAATGTCACAAAACACATGGGCGTCTCTGGCGGGGGGGACGCGTCCCCCCCAATATTTTGAGTGACATAATCTAAAATTCCGCTCAGATACTAGCAGTTAGATCATTTCCTTTGATGTCCCCCCCAAATTTTACATGCCAGAGACGCCAATGACAAAACACATGGATATACTATAAAAGGTGTTGAAAATGTCCACCATTTACTGCTTTACATATGTGCATCCTGTTTATCATATAGGTCCGGTATGTGTACGTTGAAAAAAAAGGTGGGCCAATCACAAAGGACTTCCTGGCCAATCATAATAATCAAATGGCCATATTTAACGAGGAAACTCGTTCGTCATGTCACACTCTAACATCACAGGAACACAAAAACTGTTATAATTGTAACCAAAATATTTATTTACTAAAAAAAGGCAGAAAAAACTATCTATCTATCTATCTATCTATATATATAAAAGAGAACGTACAAATCCTTTGTTAGCTCATCACGCTAATACGGCTGAACCAATTTCTTTCATTTTTGGGGGGTTATTAAGATTTGGACCCTAGATGGTTTTTATCATATCACTTTAATTTTCAATTACCAGTGTCTTGAGATAATTGACCATTCAAGTGTCCATAACGTACAAATCCTTTGTTAGCTCATCATAGCTAAATCTAACCGTATTTATATGCAACCCACATGACCGTGTCACTCGGCGGGTTAACATAAATGACAGGCGATATAATGTTAACATTTACTCCAATCTTCTATGGTTTTTATCATATCACTTGAAAGCGAAAAAGTAAAAATTATCTAAGTAACAAAGTTTATTGCGTTCCAGGGTGACCGCAGCGAAGCGGGGTGAACGCTGCTAGTTTATTTATCATTTTAATGGAGAATTTGATTCCTCATATTCTGAACTAGTCTCCCGATGTTCCGTGGTACTCTGGATGTTATAACGCGGATGATATTTTTCAAGGTGGACACAAGTTGTCCGGGAAATATTTTGAATTTAGTGTAAGGTTATGTAAGAAGTATATTTTTAATAAGGGGTCAGGCGGGCTGGATGAAAGTTTCAGTGTTCCGAGACTGGCCTACGGGACGGCTGTTGCACTTAGCTGATATAGACCTACCTGAAGACGTTCTGGAGCGGGAATATTGTCTACAGTTCGTTGAACATTGGTCTGGAGTTATTTAAAAGCATGCACATGAGTTGTGTAAACTACTTACTTTATATATGCCAATAGGTCTAAGAAAAGGTTCGGTGGAGTGAGGTAAGGAGACCAGTGTGGCCAGACACAACAGCTTCTAGACGATACGATACGCCCTGGTAATATCTCTTTCAAAACTGTGTGTAAAACATAAATAAATAAATAAAATAAAATAAAGATAAAATATTTCCACCATGAGTTGCGTAGCTTTTCGATAGCACTGTAGTAGAATTGATAAGATTTTCGGCTTCTCTGCGCGAGGTTACAGTTCAGTTGCAACTAGTACAAAAATAGCGCCAAATTTAAAATTTTGGGGGAAGTAGGTTATAAGTTTTGTTTGTGAGTCTAAGAGTTCTAGGTCTACATACTACTATGCGTCAAACCAGGAACGTCATTTAGGGGGGGAACAGAGAGCTTCATGTGGATGATAGGTATTTAATTAATATAACAATAATACCCAAATGAAATTTAAACTCAATTATATCGATGGGGAAGCTTATACCATTCCCCCCCCCAGTGAAATCTACAATGATGCTCCTGCGTCAAACGTTTTAATTACCTTACTATGCTAGTTAAACATTTATTATTACAGTAGGAAGTCGAATATCCGAACTAATTGAGACCACGGGAAGTTCGGATTTTCCGAACCAAGAAAATGCCATTTAGGCTTAAATATACTGTACGGTATGCTCTTTTATCGATACAGTGGTTATACAGTACACACAGTAATTGAAATACCGTATGTAAGGCTACTTACATTCAATGCTTCTGAAGAACCTGCTCGTACACAAAATTATAATGTTCTTGTAACTCACACTTAAAACTTAACTTGTATAGGCCTAAGGGAAAATAAAAATATGTATGACAAACAATTACATATGAATGAGTTTTTTTTTGAAAACACTGACCTCACACAACGCCGACCGAAAGCCCTATTGTTTATTTATCGCTAGCGCTAAAACAAAATGTAAAAAACTTCTAGGGAACGCGTTCGGACTTTTGATGTTTCGGAATTTTGACGTTCGGGTTATCGACGTCCTACTGTATATCCAAAACGTATGTATCTAGTCAACGTAAATGTTTCGGTGGTGTCTGTATGATAAGGTGCCTGCTTCCAACCAAAAGGTAGTCCACAGTGAGGGTTGGATTTATTACATTAATAAATGCACGAGTTTATTTTGTTTTAAAATTTCCGTGCTCTAATGACTTGCTATTTCGGAAGTACGCAGTGGGTGGGTTCTGGGATTCCAGACCCCCGATTCGATTGCAAAATTTGTGTAGACTGTTCAGTTCTAATTGAATATTTAAGAAACATGAATATTTCTTTATTGTATTTTTTAGGGGTACACTGGAAGTGTTGAAATTTCTAATAATGAATCATCATATCCTACGAGCTTTACATTCCAACACCACATATTTGTATACAGGTGTTGTATATCTTTCAGGTTTTTGTTTCATGCCCAAATGATAATGAAAAACGGGGGATAATCATTTCTCCAGTCTAAGATGAATCTTTATTGTTTCGACCCTTTTGCCCAATGAAGACCATATATCACTGACATTATAATTAATTATGTATGTAACGTATTTCCTTATTACATGCTGCATGCAATTAGAAATAAAACACTGATCATACATTAATTAGAAATTCCAACCGGAAGTAGGCTCAAATCTTGCAAACGGTGCGAGAGATTGAAAAAATAATTGAAAAAGATCTCTCTCCTTTATGGTACCCCTAGCCGATATTTATCAAGACGTCCTTCACTTGTGTCTGTAAAGGGACATCTACAGATATTGCGAGAAATGACAAGGAAATTCGTGCTCATATATGAATGATATGCTGTTATAGAAGGCGCAGATTCAGCTAGTCTAGGATTTAAAAAAAAAAAAAAAAAAAAAACGTTCTGTATGTGTTTAATCCTCAGAAGATGAGTTTAATGATAAACAGAAGGGAATGCAATGATGTGCAGATCACGCGAAACATTAAAAATCTCCCTTTGACCCCTCTTTTGCCGCGCTGTTGTTAGACTGTGAGTGGTCATTATACGTCTCTCCATTATCTTATCTTCTCCTCTCGCACCCTGCAGTGATAATTGATCTAAATTACCCAGGATTCTTCTAACACTGTTGCTTCTGTATTGCTCGTAACACGGTCCTCTCATGAATTGCTATTACATTCTTCACAATTACCTCCCAACGTACAATTACTCCATTACACATCCTCAACAACCATCTCAACACGAAATAAAGAATTGTCTGTAATATATTTTTCTTTCTTTTTTTTACCTTTGTTTCTTTCCTTATCTTTTTTGTTTTTTCTTTCTTTTTTGAGTTGAGCTTAGTATACAGAATACGTACTAGTATTTGCAGAAAATTTACAGCACACACAACGACATCTAACTTTATCTCCTTTTTTTCTATTAATTTTTAGTGCAAAATGAAATGAAATCTTTCAGTTTAACGTCCTACGGTTACACTGAGAAAAATCCGTTATCCCAACAGCGATATATTGTACAAATATACGGAATCCTTATGTTTACTACAGAAATCAGTACGAAGCATACGTTATCCCTATGCTACATACACACTGTACTTAAATGTTACATCATGATGTTGCAGGATGTCTGACATATAACAGATTTCCGTATATTACAGGAACATATGTCAGCTATATGTTACATACGTCCATCTGTATGTGAGATCCTGACCGCCTATATACAGTTTCTTTGTTCATACGGAAAGTACGTTTATTCGGAACACTTATACGAAAAGTACGTGTAAAATATACTTTTACAGTTATACATTTGCCGTACGTTCAGTCCAAAAACTACACGATTGTCACATGTAACCTACGTTTTTACGTACGCCGCATGCGTTTTCTGTTCTCGGTCTAGGTATGCCTGTTAGGCTAAGGAGGACGGATAATTTAGGCAAGTGAATGATGAAGGAAGAATTGGGTGAATGAAATTATGTGAGGGAACATGAGTACCCAGAGAAAAATCCACGAACACAGTGTTTTCTACCACCAATTTACTTCGTCGGGGATCGAACCTGTGACCTCACGCACCAGAGGTATTTCAGTAGGAAAGTTCAACTGATGGAGCAGTAAACTATTCTATAGTACTAATAACAGCTCCAATTCTCTAAGGCAGGGTTTCTCAACATGGAGGTCGCGAAGATAAGCCGAAGAGATAAATATAATTAAAATCTAATACCGGAAAATATTTTTAAATATTATTTTGAATTTTGTTCTGATAGGTATATATTTTTTATTTTTACACATATTGTTAGGCACAAAAAAAAATAGGTCTACTAAACATTATCAATAGGTGCAGAGTTGTTTAAAAATCAATTTAAATGAAAGAGGTACGATATGAAACTAATGAGAACTGCATATCTACTTGTTCGATCACCGCAATAGGTATATTAAAAATCCCAGATAAGGTTGTTACAAACTAGAAATTATAAGGGGACCGCTGGCAAGAGGATTTGACAAAATGAGGGTCGTGATAGAAATTAGGTTGAGAACTACTGCCCTAAGAAGTCCAATCTTTCAACAAATGCAAACTTCGTAATCTCTTACTTTGAGTATACATTCAAAGTTGTAACAGCAAACGATTCTTGAATCTATCAAGAACTTCTAAATTCTAAATTCCGCACTTTCAATATGCATTCAACTGTAACTTCAATGAAATCACTTTCTTATTTAAAATAAAGCAAAGTTGTAACAGCAAATGATTCTTGAATCTATCAAGAACTTCTAAATTCTAAATTCCGCACTTTCAATATGCATTCAACTGTAACTTCAATGGAATCACTTTCTTATTTAAAATAAAGCAAAGTTGTAACAGCAAATGATTCTTGAATCTATCAAGAACTTCTAAATTCTAAATTCCGCACTTTCAATATGCATTCAACTGTAACTTCAATGGAATCACTTTCTTATTTAAAATAAAGCAAAGTTGTAACAGCAAACGATTCTTGAATCTATCAAGAACTTCTAAATTCTAAATTCCGCACTTTCAATATGCATTCAACTGTAACTTCAATGGAATCACTTTCTTATTTAAAATAAAGCAAAGTTGTAACAGCAAACGATTCTTGAATCTATCAAGAACTTCTAAATTCTAAATTCCGCACTTTCAATATGCATTCAACTGTAACTTCAATGGAATCACTTTCTTATTTAAAATAAAGCAATACTATAAAGTTAGTGATAATGAAGAAATTTAAATATTTAGATGTACTTGATTCATAAGTGTTTTTAGTTTTAATTTCTTACATTTAATCTCAAATATGCAGAGTAGTATCACAAATCAATCTTTGTATTATCATTATTATAATTTATTATTACTTGTTAACTTTTCTCTAACTTGTAACAACAACTTGTAAGCCGGATATCAGCAATACTTGTTAGAACACATCCGCCATCTCGGAACCCGTCTGAGACTGTAGTCTGGTAAAGTTTTTAGCTGATGTTTCCCACTCATTGGGTGGCTCTGTGTAACAGCAATACCAGATCACGGATTCCTGAGCTGTAGGATAGAACACTGCTACAAAAAGAAAGAAAAAAGATGTAGCGTGGGGTGTAAAGGGGTAAAGGTATGTGACATGCTCCAAACGATGTATGTGAAAGAGAGAGACAGGGAGAGGGGGAAAATAAGAAAAAAAACTATATACATAGTTTCTGACGAAAGGTTACAAAACAAATGACAAAGAATGTTCTGAACTATGCGTATACATGTATAAATTGTATGGATAAAAAGAATCCGAGAAAACAGAAGTGTCTTCAACTGGAAACACAACATTCGCTCCCTATTTTACTTTCTACCAGGAGGCACCAGATTCGATTTCTGGTGAGAAAACATCGAATGTACTACAGTGGTTCAGACTCTACTTTTAAGAGGCCTAATCACTGCAAAAATAAAATGCCGCTAATTTTACAGTAATTATGTGATATCTTCAAATAGATAAAAGATAATTGAAATGTGGTACAAGAGCACGCTAGACAATATTATTTTGCATGAAATACTGTTATCACAAGTCACCTAGTAGCTTTACGTTTGTAACCATTTAGAAACAAGAAAATAAATGCCGTTTTTTTAAATGGATGGGAATCAAAAGCAGCTAAGTGAGCCGTGATAACGGTATCTCATGTAAAATAATATTGTTTAACGAGCTCTTGTTCCACAATTCGTTTATATTTTATATATTTGAAGATATCGCATAATTACTATAAAATTAGCGGCATTTTATTTTCGCAGTGATTAGGCCTCTTAAGTGTTGATCCTGGATCCTCACTACTGACAAAAGATGCAAATACAAAGTAATGAAAGCCTCCCCGCTGATCAAGTAGCTAGACCGTGTGCCTTTGTTGCGTGTGGTTCCAGGTTTCTACCCCCGATGAGAGAGCACAAAAATTAATTTCACAATCGTTTACTTCCACTAATCATCTTCTTTATCCTCAGAGACACAAACGTGGAACATTAAACTAAAAAAAAAAAAAAAAAAAATCATTTCATTTTACGAAGGAAACAATTAAGTTCCTAACCATCATTGGCATGTAATCATCATAATCTCGTCCAACTTTGACAGGCCTCTTGTCGGAAATTAAGAAAATGTCCTCGCTGTTACGCTGTTAAGCTTTCGAAAGCTTGAAATTTCCCTGACTAGTAGCAGAAATTCTTAGAAACTTTTCTAGAAATCGCAAATTCCCTGACTTTCCCAGATTATCCCGCTCATTCACCATCATGTATTGCAAGTAATACAAATCTCGTAAGAAAGGGTAACTAAAAACTTGCTCTAGCATTTATTTTTAACGCTAATTCTTCTTTTTTTCTTTTCTTTTCGTTTCATCCTTCCTTAATTTTTTTCATTTCTGGTTTCGAAAGGGGCAAGGGTCAAGACTCCCTGGACCCCCCTTGGTTACGTGCCTGCCCGCATGTTTGCAGCATGTCCAGCTACCTTTCAGAAGTCTGCTGTCCGTCGCCGCACAAATTATCGTAATCTGAAGGGATCCTTAGTGTTTCCATATTGAAGAAACTGTATAAGTACCATCGTGATGATTTTGATGAACAAGAATTTTACTTTGACAGTATTTACTCCTGAGTCCAGTGGCGTATGCAGAATTTCTTCAAAAATGGGGAGGTTCAAGTTGGTATCGCTCCAGAATTTTATCTTAATATCGCAAATGTTTATTTTCTCATAATATCTTCTTCAAAGGGAAGGGAGTTAAAATCTGTAAACGCTTCTTTACTTACGCCACTGTTTGTATGAGCGGAGAGGACCGAAGGGAGGCGGAGGGGGTGCCGGGCCCCCCTGGCTCACGGAAATGTATACGTAACATAGCAAACCACGTAATATACCAGAAATACCAAACATAATATAACAAACATAGAGATGATCCCCCCTAGAAAATTTTCTTCGGGCGCCCCTGACTGCTTGAGTCTAAGTTGGGACGTTGCTTTCCAACCCAACTCAGACTAAAACAGCGAAAGTAAATATCATTAGACATACAAGAAGAGAGAGAATAGATGCAGCCATTTTTTTTGCTAGGCCATTACTACTGCTAGATTCATTCAAGATGGCTGCGTTTTCTTCTAGTCCCATTTTTCTCGTGAGTTCTTGCATTATTTAAAATATTCCAAACAGTATGACACTTGAAACGAATGGCCCCTCTTTGTTTCTTTCTCTTTTTTTCGCCATTTCTTCTTTTATCTATCCCTCTACTTCTTGTTTTTGTCCTTCTTTATTCGTTCTTTCATGTATTTCCTTCTTTTCTCCCTTTTTCCTTAACTTGCAAAGTGAGTCTGAATATATAAAGGGGGAAAAAAAACTAAAGCGAACATCAGAGCCCTCTGTTGAGCAGGACAAGAGATATATCTCTCCAAATTTTTTTTCTTTTTTGGAACGGTCCTAAATCAAAAATGATAAGGAGTCACGATTCACAGCCATAGTTTACTACACACACATACATACATTTATTCATAAATACGCAAAACATTCTTCGTTGTCCTGTCGCCGTACATATTTCGCACTTGAAAATAGCGCTTTCGTTTCGTCATTGTTATTTTTCAAACTAAATTGTTCGGGCCATATTTATCGTAACTTTTTTTTCTTTCTAAAGTTGTTTATATTTGTTTTGGGTTTTGTGGTATATTTGTAACAATTCAGGAATATTTCGTTGCACTGTTACTTAGTACACTTCATCACAATGCTTTTCAATTTGACGTAACACTATGGTAGAACAAAGATAACTTGAGGAGGTTGATAATTTCAAGTATTTGGGAAATATTTTGACCAAAGACGTTTACTGCACCAAAGAGATCAGGTCAAGAATTGCCATAATCAAAGAAGCATTGACCCCCCCCCCCAAAAAAAAAATCACTCATAGCTAATAGGCTTAATATTGAACTTAGGAAGAAGTTGGTCAAGTTCTATACATGGAGTATTGGACTTTATGGTTCAGAGACTTGGACATTACGGAAGTTAAGAACTTCGAAATGTGGTATTGGAGAAAGATGGACAAGATAAAATGAACAGAGAGTAAAAATGAGGATGTTTAGAAACGGATAGGAGAGAAAAGGACACTTTTAGCCAACATCCCTGGTAGGAAGGCCAATTGGATTGGACACATCTTGCGAAGAAATTGTCTTCTTCATACCGTTATAGAAGGGAAGATGGAAGGAATGCGAGGAATAGGAAGAAGAAGAGCACAACTGATTGATTATTTGAAGATAGAAGAAAATATTGGGAGCTGAAGATTGAGTAACCTGGAAGAAATATTTCCAGGCCTAAACAAATAAGGCTCATTAGTTCCAGGACCTGCCAGAGAGCAGAAAACTTAATAATAATAACACTATGGCAGAAACAGACAGTCGCTAAGTGACTCTAGAATTTTTTAAAATTATTATTATCCCGCATAGCAGAGAGACGTTCAAGGAGCAAGTACCAGAATATCAGGGAGTCTGCCTGACGCTCCTTTGACATCCTGTGGAAATCCGCTTATGACCCGAATCAGGACTTTTTGGTGAACCTTTCTGGACTCTTGCTGGGATAACTATGGGACGAGTTTCGGAGATCCAAATGTCCCATGACACGGATATTCCGTTGAAGTCAAGGGAATTCCTATGGGTGGCTTCCCGTTAAAGTTGTCACTGTGAGCCTCGGTGTCCGGGACATATATAGGATCTATGAGAGACGCTAGGGACCTCCCAGGTGCATATTGTACCATGCGGGATCATTGGTCGTCTGCAATACCAGGGATGTAATGAAGGGTACGGGAGTATATGGCATATACCCACCTAATATGTTTATAGATCAGCATATACCCACTTTAAATCAGGGATATAATGGATGGTATATGAGCGGGTATACACTATATATTTTTTTAAACGGTACCGATCAAAAATTCTAGTAATTCATTACTACCAATGCTTTACTAGACTAGGAATGCAGTCAGTCTACCTCGTAAGAAAGGGAATCTCTTTCGAGTTCCATATATACCATGAAGTTTATTGTTAACCAGATTATGTGAACTCACCATCCACTCATGAAAAAAGGGAAGCAAATAGGAGAAAGTAACTCTTAAAAAATAGAATAAAATAAACTTGTTAAAACACATACTGTCAAGAGCTTTGACCAACCAGAAGATTTCTAGTTCGTGTTGTGTGGTTATCACATAAATTCCCATTGTCCTTCTATTTAGCTTTTGAGATCAAAGCTCACTGCTTCTTAATTCAAATATCTCTCCAATTAGTTAATGATGCTAGACCAACACACCCACCCACCCACACACAAAACAAAAACTGTCTCGATTATAAATCGAACTATGATCCCTAGCGCGTGTTGTCGTATAGGGGGAGAAATCTCTTCTACATGTTGTTCTACAATGGAAGAGATCTCTAGCGCATGTTGTCCTAGACAGGAGAGATCCCTTGTGCATTGTCCTATAGCAGAAGATATTCCTAGCATGTGTTGTTCTATAACGGTTGGCGTATGTTGTCTTACGAAATAGACCCAATATCATAAGTAAGATCATGCTTTTTGTGTCTTTTTGAATTACTTCTTTAATATATCGTAACTTCCCTTCCATCATTTCCGATATACGGAATGTGATTGCTACTGTACAGCGAAAGGTTTTTTTTTTTTTTTTTTTTTTTTTTTAATGTTTGTACACCAAAAGGTGCCTGCTGACATCTTATAAACTCAAATTATATATCTGAGAAAGATTTAGAGACTTTTCTACATTTACATAATCCTTAGCTCTATTACGATGCCCAAAAGCTCATTGTTTGCCCATATATCCATATATGTTTTTATGTATATGCTTTTGTTTACATAGAATACTGCTTTATTATTATTATTATTATTATTATTATTATTATTATTATTATTATTATTATTATTATTATTATTATTATTTTAATCTTAGATCCTGCATTCGGTTTCAAGTTCATTTAGAGCTTTGATAATGTAAAAAGTGAGGAACTCGATGTAGGTCGTAGAACATTTTTAGCATGCAGACTGTTTATATGTTATAATTGTACACCGTATAGCGAACATTGATGCAGATAAAGCAATCAGTTTGTCAATCGACTTAGTGTGTTAGTTGTTAGAGAAGAGAAATTTCGTCGCACAACCGCACAGAGCATTGATATGCATCAACGTATCTCTGTGTAATGCAGTGTGACTAGATTGATAAAAGGAGATACCACGGATATAGCAGCGTGGGCGTTATGTGGGCCTACTAATGTATTCCGGTGCTTCACGACACAGCTACTTGCCTTGAAGGCCAGTAGACATTTGCATTTTTTTTTCTGTACTAGCTAACACAACCTTTCTTTTCCTCAACAACAAAATATTTTATACAGTAAAGTTTGAGTTTTACGTGCTACGGTCTTAGTGGCTAAAAGTGGCTAGAAGTCGCATAGCTCCGTAACGACGAAGAATACTGTACAGCTCACAGATGACGAGAAAAACCCTAGCAGAAGTAGTGTGACGTAGGTATGGGCTCGCCCACTTTTTGCACGGGGGTTTCAAATGATACAACGAAATAACACACAGATAACTACCCGGAGTAGCAGACGACATCTAAGTATAGACCACACCTCAAAAACTGAAAATGGAATTGACCGTCTCATTGACCTTTCCCCGCTACCCCTGTTTTAGGGTTCTTCTTGTCATCTGTGAACTGTACATGTGTTAGCCCATTGTTGTGGATAATATTGAAATACTCAATAGATTACACGAATAAATATAATCTAACTCAGTTTGCGCATCTTTGATCTCATTGTGGCCGTAATATCACGAAATCTGACACTATTTGTACTATATCATCCTGGTCAGTATTATTAATGATGATATGAAGTGTGAAGGTGAAATAAAAGCAAGGACAGGAATGGCGAAAAAGTCTTTAGGAGGAAGAAAATATTATTTTGTGGGACCTTGAGTAAACAGTTGACAAAAAGACTCATAAAATGCTTCGTGTGTAGTATTGTATGTATTGTATCGGTCAGAAAAATAGACATTACGCAAAAAGATTAAAAACGGCTGGAAGCTTTCGAAATGTGGATATGGAGAAGAATGGAGAGAAGTAGCTGGGTGTAGCGGAAAACGAATGAGATGGTGTTAGAGATGATAGGGAAGAAAAAGACAATTCTTAAGAAGAGGAAGAGAAATTGGCTGGGACATTCGGAAATAAGGAACTGTATCATGAGGGCCGTGATAGAGGGTATGGTGGAAGAATAGAGAGGGAGAGGGCGAAGGAAATTACAATTACCGGACGATATCAAAACAGAGAAACCGTGCGTGGAGACGAAGAAAAATGAGATGAAAACTTTGAGTTTTACGTCCCACGGTTATGCCGGTTAGGCTAAAGGAGACGGTGATGATGAAATAATGAATGAAATGGTAGAATGAAGAAAGCGGGAGGAAACGGGAGAACCCCGAGGAAACCCATGCACACGGTGTTGGAGACGAAGAAGTTAGCGTAAGACGTGGAGCATAGAAGCTTCTCAGTTGCAGAAAGTGATCTGTCAATAATGGTAGAATACCTATATGATGATGAAGAACTCAATCTGTGTGTGTGTTTTTTTTTTATTTCATTGTTTCTGTAATACCACATATAAGTGGAAGTATTTATTGCACTGTATATACTATATTGCATTACATTTAACGTTATGTTGTTAGGCATTAGTTCTTTAAATCCTCCATAATAAACGTGTTTTGTTGCTATACACAATTTTAATGCACTTTTTATTGTTAATTTTAGCTTATTTAAGTTAATTCGCACTTTCGTTCATCCGGCAAACTTATTCTCCCAATTAGTCGGGATTAACGAGGTTTTACTGTAATAATAATAATGAGAGCACGGTGGATCAATGATAGAACACTCACTTGTGATTTAAAAGGTCCCTGGTTCGATCCCAACCCGTGTGAGATTATGGTGGATAACATGTTCATAGATTTTTCTCGAGGTTCTCCCATTTCCTTCTACGATCTAATTCTAACAATTACTTCATAATAATTCACTGCCGTTAGTAGGGTTGCCAACTGACCGGTGTTTTTTTCTTAGACTCAACTATATATATTTCGCATCTGTTTTGAGGACTATGAGCAGCTGTTGGTAGTTTTATTTTTCAGAATTGGCAATCCTGTTCATTAACCATTAGTCTTCGTTAGTGTAAAGTGCATAATCTTAGTACCTAACAATAGAAAAATCATTTGAATTACGATAAGTGCCAAAAGTTCTCTTTTTATTAATGTAAATTTGCAACTCAATAGGGGAGATAGTGTTCCATTTGCGAGAGTCGTACCTCCGCCACTGTTCAGAAATAAATACTGTGCAATCGGAAAGAACTGACCGTAACAGCATTGAGGTCATTTATTTGTAGTACATACCCAATTATTTTTAAAATAAAAAAAAACAAGCATTAGGTCGTACTGTTTGCTCTTTCTTTCTCTTTCTCTCTCTCTCTCTCTGTAATTGTTGTTGACTTGAGTTACGGAACGCAGAATTAAAGTTGATTATCTGAAGCCCTCTGCAATCAATATGATATAAGGGCCTTTGCGAATGATTAATGGCGTTGTATTCTCTGATCAATACTAATGATATTGTAATGATTGGAAGAGCCTAGCTTTCGAGATGCTATTAAGATTACAAGCATCAACTTGCTATAAGCCCTCCGATGAATATTCATCACGTTCTCTAGGCTCACCCATCGATCTGTTTCTATCCCATGCGAAATCAAGTGTTAATAGAACATCCTAGATCAAAACGTGTTTATACTAGCTCTACGTGTTGAATAGATACGTATTAATTAAGGTGAACAAATGCTCCAATAAATAGTAACATTTGGATGCAATTAGAATGGTTGCTTAATTCCATGATGTAAAGTTTGTACAGTCGTTGGCAAAAGTAAACTGCGACAGACTGCATATACAAGATTGTTTGCAAGTTCGGTGAAGGGACCACGGTAGTACAGTGGGAATAGCGCTAATTTATGGTACAGGGGTCCTTGATTCGACAATACGCCATGCCAATTCCCCACTTATTCACATTCTGCTAGTTCATCTATATCATATTTTTTTTTCATTAGCAGTCTCTATTAGCCTACAGGAAGACCTGGCTTCTATTCCCGATGGGAGCTCATGTGATTTGGATTCCACGTTAAGCTATAGGTCCACGTCTCATATAGCCTTGCTGCTGAAATGGATGTTAAACTAAAAATCAAATAAAATATATTGGCTTATAGAGTATCATATCCGTAGAACCTAATACAGAATTTTGTTTCAGTAAAATCAATTGACTATAATTGTAGTATAGGTTCTGTAACACGGAGGAAATTTAACTTTTATAGTAGTGGCATGTGGTGTGGAAGGCCAAGACTTAAACATGACAAAATTCTTATCTAATGTTTCAGTATATTAAATATAGAAATTAGAGGTGCCCAGACCCGGTGAACCACTGTGGGTGCCGTTCTTCTCTTATCGGTAACAATTAAAACGTTGGCATTAAAATACCGAAAGCACATTTAATTAATGGTACAAAATATCGACATAACATCAACAGCCAAAATAGCGACCGTGTGTAACATCGTCTGGCCAAAATGTCAACGGTACATAGCATCTACAGTCAAAAGCATGAACGGTAGTTAGCATCGATAACCAAAACGTTAACGGAACATAATATAGGAAGAAAAATATCGCCGGAATAGTAACAAATATTCTTGCTTGTTATTGATATACCGTCGAAGTGTCTACAGCACATTTCATTGACAGTACAAAAGCTCAAGGGCACATAACATCGACACCAGAAAATTCGATGGCCTAATATCCCGTGAATAAATGCGGTAAAAATATACGATATTACGTTTAATAGGGAACAAAACGTTCAGAATTTAAAAATGTATCTTAAATTTATTACTATTGTCCTGTAAATAAAATTTATTTACTCAGACAATAAGTTACTTTCAAATAGAGCCTATGTGTAAGAATAATTAAATACGAGAGACGTAAAGCTTAAAATCACAGTGGACAAAGAGAAAGCAGTAACTTACTCCTAAGTATGTTTTACCAAAACGTAAGAGGGCTGAGAACCAAAAGGTCTTCAGACTTATTAATTCTATTGAAAAGATGTAAAAGATTTTTGGTACACCCTGCATGGCTAAATTTATGTAGTTTTCCTTATGTGCAGTTAGTTGTATGCGATCTTCATAACACTTTAATTTACTAGTACTAGTAGCATTTCGAGAATCCTTCTGTATACATTTTTTTATTATTTTTTTTTAAATAGAAACAAAGTGAGTGAGTGAATCCCAAACTCTGGTTAAAGTGTAGTAACTCGTTCTCCGGTTAAGAAGCGAAATTTACAACCCTGACTACACTACATAAATCTACATACCGGCAACAACTTGTAACACTAAGTTTTATGGCATTGTGCGGTCTTCCAATGTAATTTCGCAAGAGCAAGAAGAGGGAGTAGCAGTTTGCTTCCCGTATAAGCTGAATCATGCCTTGTCAAGCTTACCCAAGGAAGAGCGGGTTAAGAGTGTCCTCCAGTTTCAGTTCTGGGACATACACACATATATATACATATACGTATTAGTTCTAACAAACTAGGAGAGTATGTACTCAGGAGGGGGAACGGAGAGGCCGGAAAGTATGCAGCATGAACGGAACAAACTGTCATGAAACACAAAAGGAACTTGACTAACAAACGTTGCTGTTACATTCATAAATATGCCGATAATGAAACACAGTACGTATATATGTATATAAGTTCTATACATTATGTAGATAGAATATGTATAACTCTGTTAGGTACTATATTATCATATATTAATAAAGGAAAAAATAATTTTGTAGTCAACACTGTGAGGATATTTAACTCGGACATTCAACTCTTGATAAATTCGTGTGTCCGAATTGCCACAGCGCTTGCATTCAACCTGCGTAGTTCCTGGTTCTATTCCCAGTCGAAACACTAGTTCGAAGAGTGATACGGTCAGAAAGAGTCAGTTTTTAGTCACTTTTATTGATAATAATAATCGTTTTAAAACGAAATATTACATCGCATTTCGTGCCAGCGAGGCTTTGTTGTGGACAAAGCTCGTGTTCAAGATATTTTTACCTTACAGTTTTCATAGATTCTTCCAACAGAAACGAGACGGAGTTCTTCCAATAAAAACAAATATACTTTCCCAGACGAGACATCATTTTCACGACACCTTTTCGAGACGAAATACCCTCGAGTCGTAGGCAATCCTACTTAAGATTTGCGGGTCGAAAAGAAAATTATTTAATAGTCTTCATTACTAAATTTTGTCTTCTGCCCAGCGAAACGTATAAGCGCAGCTATAATGATCGCAAGGAGTCATGAAGCTTGACAGATTTACCGATTTCAGCATCCAATAGAACAAGAAGGTGTGTTTCCCGGTCGTTAACCCCCATCCATGTATTTTCGCCAGTGTCGTCTCTTGAGCTATACGAAGAACATCTCCTGAGGGTACAGTGTTATCGGATTTCCCTTAAGTTTCGTTTTGTTTATTTTTGTTGCCGTTGGTTTCAATTTTTGCTATTATTACTGTTACCATTTAGTTGAATATATTTGTATATTGGTTTTATAGTTCTTTAAGTGGCGTTTTCTTGCCGCTAGTTCGTCATGTCTTCTAGTTCGGTAACAGTGTTCGGTAACTTCTGCTGTTTCAAGTTTTGTCAAGTATGCATCCGGAAGGCAGCTCCACGAATCACACCGAATTATTACGATGCATCACACGTGAGCCAAAGTAGTTCTATGATCGGTGTACAGCCCAAGTTTCACGAATCCTCGCGTTAACTACAGCGAAAAAAAAAAAAGCTATTGCTGAACAACTATTGATATAATGATTTTAAAAATATAAAAATTAGGAAATCGCTTCGACGTCAGGAGTAATTCAAAAAGTAAAAAGTTTTAAAGAGTTATATCTTTAAAATTTTACTTTTACAACAACTTGTCTAAAACTATTTGAACTGTGAAACCATAAGTCATTCTTAAAACATTATCTTTCAAAACAAGTGATTTCTCAATATTTCACGTACATTTTAATGCGTTTTAGTGATTTTTGATTGATTCATTCATTCGATTGAATTTTAGCATCCCTTCCAGCATTAAGGCTGTATGAAACGTGAACCTACAACTTAACGTGGGATCAGAATCACATGAGCTCCCATTGGGAATCGAATCCGGATCTTCAGCGCGTTAATGATTTTTTATTAATTCCAACTGGCAACACTTTCTATCATTACCACATTAGGTGCTAGTGTTGCAGATACTATGGTCACTGAAAACCTTCGAATGACGTTACTACAACTTACGTTATGCACCTACTGCTGATCATCTTACGTGTATTTATGTTTTATTACTTAATAAGCTTCTCTTCAATTTGTATTCATTAATTGTAATTTTTTTCTTACAGGTGAGTTGCTTGCGATTGCTGTTGGTCCACAGGTATGAAAACAAAGATGTTCCACGCTACATAATAGAGAAATCGATTGAAAAGGTAAACATGTCGTTTTCTTATTACAGTAGAACCTCGGTAAAAGAACAACAGAAAAGCATGTTTACAATCTTTTTTTTTTTTTTTTTTACTACATAAATCTGTCTATAAGTTCGTATTTGGTAATATTTGTGGAGTTTATTCAAAAGATAAGTTTAAATCCAATGCATTTTATACATTATAGTCTTATTATTAAAATCGATAAATAAAATAGATGGATCCACCCCAGTGGCATATGTATCAGTGTAACAAACGAGCATCTGTTTATAAATAAAAAATAAAGTAACTTTAATATTGAGTTGAGTTGACTTTGAGTTTAACGTCCCTTTCAGCAGCGAGTCTATATAAAACTGGACTTACTGATTAACGTGAAATCCGAACCACATGAGTTCCCGCCGGGAATCGAACCGGGATCTTCCACCCCAAAGCCGCTTACGCTAACCTTTTAGCCACGAAGGAGCTCAAAGTAATTTTAAGTAACAGTGTTACACCCCTATTACTAGTATTTGCACAAGCGAATCCAGCGTAGTACTTTCGACAGCTTCAGATTATCGGAGGAAGTTTTCACGGCCATTTCCCCCAGAAGTCCGTCCTTGACCCGCTCCTGGTAATGACATGTAGGGTAGGTCTCTGTATTACTATAAAAAAAATAACATTATTATTATTGGGAATAATAATGTATATAACATTATTATTCCCAATAAAACTCAAAATATCGTCCTAGAAACTCACAGAAATAGGGAGCTTATTGTTTTTAATCAGTTGTGTTATATAGCTATCTGTAAAAATATACACAAAAAGAAAAAGAAAGAAGGAAAATCTTCATAGACGGTTCATTTTCCAAAACTCAGTTATTGCTTTCTATGTCAAAAATCAGTAGTTAACCAAAAGAGGCTCCATCACGGCGAAATTAAATACCGCTAATTTTACAGAAATTATGTAATATCCTCAAATAGATAAAAGATAATCGAAATGTGGAACAAGAGCTCGCTAGACAATATTATTTTACATGAGATACTATTATCGCGACTCACTTATCTGTTTTCGATTTCCAGCCATTTAGAAAATCGGCATTTATTTTCGCGTTTATAAATAGCTGCAAACGGAAAGCTACTAAGTGACTCTTAATTACGGTACCTCATGCAAAATAATATTGACTAGCGCGCTCTTGTTCCACATTTCGATTATATTTTATCTATTTGAAGATATCACATAATTACTGTAAAATTAGGGCAATTTTAATTTCACTATGGTGAGGCCTCTTAAATATACAAACTAGAGGTTTACAATTGTTATTGTTCCCACTCTAAAATGAAAATACATTTGTATCTTGTAATAGTGGTTACAAACGAATATTAGAGAAAAGTAATTTAATACAATACACGAAAATACAGTGTAAGAAAATGAAATGGTTCACGGTGAATTATAAGATGACAGTGTGTAATAAATTTCACACTAAATGGAATTTTAAAAATATATAATATGCATATCATAATTAATTTTAGTATTTATTTGTTTATTTTTCTGTCAGGTAATTCAACGAAAAGTGTCGCCCTCTATCAAGGTTGTAGGACATGTTCCGTTTTAAGATAGGCTATTGTACACGTTGGGCATTACAAAGGATTATTGTGCCCTGAGATAGGCCATTGTATAAGTCGGGCATAGAGTCGAATTATTCTGTCCTGAGATAGGCTATTGCACAAGTTGGACATTAAGTTGGATTATTCTGCCCTGAGATAGGCTATTGCACAAGTTGGGCATTAAGTCGAATAATTCTGTCCTGAGATATGCTATTGTACAACTTGGGTGTTAAGTCGGATTATTTCCTCTTGAGTTTTAGCAGATAAGTTCAAACTAAAACATTAAAACTGATCTAGTCAATCCTGTCAAAATAATTTGAAAATTATTCAAAATACTAGACCCAATCTTTGCTAATATAAGTATGAACTATGTGATATAAACATGAACTAAATGAAAATATAAGCTGAAAGAAGACATATATATAATTTGATGTCTTATTTCAAGCAGAATTTTAAAATTATCTTCCGTATATCTATTAATTTCAGAATTACTTGTCTATGTTGCAAGCACCAGTGTAAAACTGGTAATATGAATGGATACAGGGACATCTTCAGAGCTAACACTTAATGAGTAACCAAGATACTTTGTACAATTTGTGTGTTAGGTGTAATGCGTACAATGTTTTGATATGTAATTATTATTACTCTTTTTTAAGTAGATAAAAAATCCCTACCTTATTTAATCCACATGTGGTTTCTTCAAGAAATCAGTTCTAAATCAGGGAAGGAAGATTAAAGAAACACGTTTTGCTTCGTTTCCGATTTGCTGAAAACTGGTTCGACCGAGGGAAAATGTTCGAGTTTTAAGAAAAAGAAGGCTGGTTGCAAACTTCAAATAGTTTCCTGTATGACGACATAAAGTCCATTTTCGAACACAAAGAATAAATAAAGGAAAACCGTATCAATTCGCTGAGGGGATGAACCAACAAAGTAGGGACTAGATAGAAGCAAAGAAAGAAAAAAAGATTTTACACCCCTATTATGGTTCTTAGCTACTAAAATCCTGTCTGAATGTCACAAAAACCTTGTGGCTGGCATTGCCTTTTGGTTGTTCCTTCATTTTCACCCCCTACGTACAGAAAGCTATCCTCCCAGCAGCCACCCTGTCCTGGTGCGTCCTTCAAGTATGGCTGCCTTTCCGCCCCTTTTAACCTCTTCCAATATCCGCTACTGGTTGTTGAATGCGAAGACCAGCAGGCGAATCCAACCAACCCTGCTAACCCAAAAAGGCGTCCACCATACTATTTTTTCTTCTTCTTTTTCTGTATGTCTACTTTACGACCAAGCATTGAAAAGAGTCGTTGAAAACTTTAGAAGGTTTTTATATCTGTGTGCGTTCGCATCTCAACTCGTTAAGAGAGATTTTTGCGTGTTAATATTTTGTGTGTTGAGTTATGATTTATCAAGACGCGACTTTTTACGGGTTCAGCTTATTGCTTGCTGCTCTGCTGCTCGCTAGAATATATTTTCCGTAAGTGAAATAATGTTGTAATTTTCAAATTGGATACATAATACATTTTATTTCTGCTTTATTTGGAATTGTTACCAAGTAAAGAGTTAATCGAAATGACAAACTTTCCTTATCAAGCCGGATTAATTAAATACAGACATTTATTTGTGGATTAATTGGGCGTTGTTCGTAATAAAAAATGTTAAATTCTTCAGATTCCATTATTTTCGTAATAACGGGAGGCAGCAACACCTTAAAAAATCAAGTAAGTACCTATAATGAATTATTCCAAAGGCTGTTGTAAATTTCAACGAACAGATCTAAAATTATGTTTATATCTATAGGAATAAAATTTGGTGTGTACTTTACGGAAGGAGGACATACGGAGAGAGTTTTTCGAAGATTAGTTGAAAGTAATTTTGAGGGTATATTATTATTATTATTATTATTATTATTATTATTATTATTATTATTATTGAACAAAGTCATACACAGGAGCGGCGTTTAGAGAGGGCAGTTGCCCTCCCACTTTTTTGAAGTGACCCTTTAATGTATATAATTTCATTTGGAAATGTAAAATTTTTGTATATGCAACTGGTTCATAAAAAACTATGATGCCGTATAATATTTACCGTTGCGTGAGTATAAAAAACGTATTGGTGCGTGAGTACGTATTGGTTATTTGTCTTCCCATAGAGTTAAGAAAGATATAGGAATTGCGTTTTAATTGCAATCCAAAGCAAATAATATTGCGATTACGTATTTCTTTAAATGTCGAATGCTTTTACACTTTATATTTTACTTATATGTGGTGCTTTTAAAACTCGAATAATGGATTCAAAAAATTATTCGGTTAATAAATAATTATTCCAACTATTTTTTTTAAAATAACAAACATTTGTTAAAATATTGAGTTGAGTTGATTTTGAGTTTAACGTCCCGTTCAGCAGCGAGTCTATATGAGACGTGGACTTACTGATTAACATGGAATCCGAACCACATGAGCTCCCGCCGGGAATCGAACGCGGGTCTTCCACGCCAAAGCCGCGTACACTAACCGCTTACCCACGAATGAGTTCTTTGTTAAAATATTGAAAACGATTATTCGTATATTCGAATAATTTTATTATTATTATTATTATTAGTGGCATATTTAAGAGGGGCTTCTGGGCTTAAGCTTTCCCCCACCCCGAAATTTTATTTACTACTTTAAAGTAAATGAAATGTCTTGCATAATTTTCACATTTCCAGGAATAAAGTTATCAAAACATCCAACGAAACAAAATCGTAAATACGCCACTGATTATTATTAAGTGTAAAATTTTAATTTCTATTGCGCTGAATAAAATTAACATGCTTGTAAGTAAATTATCATGAGTAGTTTTCGAAAAAAATGGAAGAACAAAATTTTGTTGGGCGTCATTCCAAATAATAACTTCGAGTTTTTATTTTGGTGAAAAGGATAGGGTAAAACCTACCATTGAAACGCTGAATATATAGCGGTAAGTTCTCTCTTTTTTTTCTCTCTCTCTCTCTCTGATAGCCTTCCTGTATGGACAGAAAAGATAGCCATATTCTCTCGAAAATTAATAAATGAATTTTTCGAAAACAGATATTTTCGAGAAGTGAAAAAAGAAAAGAAAATTATTTTTTTTTTCTTTATCGGAAAATGAAAAATTGTCGAAGAGCAAAAAAATCATTGTGAAACGAAAATTGAAAAATTGTTATTACTTTTCTAGTGTAGGTTGTGTTCTGAAATAAGAATTACAAACAAAACAAAAATTTTATTATCATCTGGAATAGCAAGAAAAGTAGTAATGAAAACAAAACCAAAGAGGAACATCCCAAAAATATTTTCCAAATTTAAAAACAAATAAATTTTAAAAAAACAAAGAAATTGAGGATTATTGTTCTTAAAACAAGACGATTTTTTAAAAATCGAGAAAACTAAATTTTCGAAAATTTCAAAACAGATTTCACGAAAAAGGCTATCCCGGTCGCAAGACTTAAAGACAAACAAGCCTGTGCTAAATAACTTCTAGTACGTACATATCTACTGTATCTATATATTTAAAAATTGAAGTTACTACGTTTGTGACTTAATAACTCTTGAACCAATCAAATTTTGAACATAGATGAGATTCGGGCCTGGGATGGATTTTATCATTTCACTTTGAAG
The DNA here is from genome assembly GCF_964235325.1 of Thermobia domestica. NCBI lineage: Eukaryota > Metazoa > Arthropoda > Insecta > Zygentoma > Lepismatidae > Thermobia > Thermobia domestica. Next base: position 379,070,677 of record NC_137455.1, on the reverse strand, counting down.
GTGCAACTTAGGGAGAGTACGGGGAGATAAAGGAAATATTTAAAAAATGATCGAAAATGACCAATATTGGTGTTCAATCCATAGTTTTCGGGGTCGCTGAGATGAACAGTGACACTTCCGATGCAGTTTAAATCTGAATTCAGCCTCCATTGTTCGTTATGTACAAAATGAAACGTCTATTCCCCGTGCGACGAACGGGCAATCTGCTAATTTCGAATAATTTTGAACTAAAATTAAGGCAGTTGTGCAGGCTTTTTCCCTCTACAATACTTATGATGATTAATTTTAATTTTGTCAGAATTTTCCTTTGTGTTCTTGTCTGTCACTTCGATTATCAACAATCGTATCGATGAAAACGAGTTGGGTAAAACGCTGGAGCATGTATACATAACAAAGAGTAGTAAAATTCATATAGATAACTGCACTTCTCGCCTTAAGGCACTGAATGTAATAAGAATGCTGTGTGCCTCGACTTGTTACATTATCACTAGTACAATGCCATTACTCATTTTGGCGGCCTTAGAAACTCCGGATGCTAGAGGGAGGGGGAAAATAAGGGGAGTGAACTTTCAAGCTACCGTTTCTTAATTAGGCAGGCTATAACCCATTAGCAACAGTAGTAGTAGCTAGTTATGTATATCCTCTTTTTTTTTTGTCTGTGTATGGGTAAAATTATGACTTACCTCTCCCTCCTCGCTTTTAATTTTTATATTCAGACTATTGCATGCTGCATGGAACCACTTCTAGCATGTTTTACACTCATTCCAACGGAGCACCTTTTCATCTTTTATTCGATTGCGTCTAGAATACGCACGTTGTTCATCTTCTACTCATTCTGTGGTCGTAACTACTTCAGCCTCATTCATTTTCCTTCATTCCGTATATGATGAAAGGATAAGAACGAAAAAATATATAGAAAAAAGGAGGAAAAACTAAGGGGAAAGAAAATAGCGATGCTCATTTTTTTCTTTCTAAACCTCATTTTCTGTTTCCCCCATTTGTCTGTGAGTGTCTGGGCCTGTTGGGGGTTCTTATTCCCCTTCTTCTTTATACACCAGTTTACCACACTTTTCTCCATTTCTTATCATTCGTGCAGTTTTTCTAGGTCGATAAGAATTTAATTTCGAGAAACGCCATTCAGTTTTTGGGCTAACACAGGACAAGAAGAAATGATATAAGATAAATAGCATTAGGGGGGAGGAGGAAGAAGAGAGATGCGGCAAATAGGCTTTGTGAGCCACCCAAACCCCATCTAGCGTTCTTCTTCACAACTACAGCTGCGAATATTTTTTCTTATCGTTTCTTTCTTTTCTCATGATGAAAAATGCTGTTATACTATTGGTTTACTTACTGGGTAGGAGGGTTTTCTTTTCATTTGGACTATATTCAGGAAATTTGCGTCATATTTTATCTTAAATATATTGCTAATTTTATCGCGAAAGAAACTGAGTATGGTTGGAATTGCAAAGTTTTGTGAAAACGAATGCAAAAGCATGGACTGTGTGTATAAGGGGGAGGAGTAAAACTGGGGTGAGTACAAAGCGAATTTAAAAAGGACTTAAAAATAGTCTGTAAAGACGAATGAACGACGAATGATAAGTTCTTTAATAAGGAAAAACCACTATGAAAATACGAGAAACAGAGGTTGATCGTAAGCGGTGAAGTATTGATAGAAGATATATGTACTGTGTTTCAGAATTTCCTTTTGCGTTTGGTAACTGGGCACCTCAAATTCGACTCGTTAGAGTTTAGCGAGCCTCTTCAGTACCGAGACTATTTGAGACGTGGACCAACAGTTTCACCTTAGAATCTGTACCCACGCTATGAGTTCGAATTTCAAAGCTATCCTACTGGGATTGACTCCGAAATATCGTATACCAAAAGGCGATCACGTTACACTAGCGAGGAATTCAACCAGAAGTATATTATAGAAATGTTTGGAATTGGTATTACTTGTTACGCTTGTTGTTAGACATATACAAAATTCGTACTTGCTTTCGGTAAACTCGTTCTGCACTGTCTTCTTACCTTCTTATATGATTTATTCTATATATATATATATATATTAATTCAAGTTTGATTCATGAAACTTCAATTAAACTAAATGGGTGTACAGGTCATGTAGTCAGAATGGAAGAAAGGAGGAACTAACTAAAGATATGCCACATTGACCTGATCCCTAGTCTTCCATTGCAAGCGCTGCTATCGGCTGAAGGAATTCCACTCGCTTTCTCTCGCTTAGCAACAGCTGAACTCTTATTGGCTCAACGCGTGGGTGTGTGAGGGTGTGAGCTTTAGTTCGCATTTTTGCCACGGCTCAAGACATTTTGGCAGCACAATAGAAACCCAATCGGAAGAAGACCATAAGGCAGGCTTAGGCAAGGCGGACTCTACCATATATGCTACACGTGCATTTGCACAGGGCTGCAAGTTTCGAGAGGTGACAAAAACTGTCATAATTATATTACTTAAAATAAATATTTCTTTTTGGAAACAGACTCATGATGATGGTAGTTAAATTTACTAAGCTGATCTTCTATGTGAATATTACATTCATAAATCATGTTTAGATCGCAAGTATGAATTGTTTGATTGTTGTCAAATACAAGAACTCAATTCTCGAACAGTAGCGAACACCTGTTCCATTTAGTTAGTTATCACAGTTTTGATATGAAAACTAGTCATGTCTTTGTCACAAGCAAGTTTTTTATCATTGAAGGCAGAAACAATTGTCATATATATTTTTTTTACATATGTAGAAGGAAAATCAAGAAATAAAGGTAAAACAGCTAGTAGTACTGGAATTGCAAACGTATTGAGATTAAAGCTCGATATTGAATTCTATAAAAAAGGATTATCATCTTTTCTTTGTAGGTGTGTTCGCTTTATCTTCCACTGACGTAATAGATTATTATTTAAAGAAAGAAACAAAAAAGATTGTATTTATTGTGTACGATTGCACTTTTTCTTTCCTTCGTTGTTCATGATGGACAAGGATACTTAAAATTGTGAGTTTTAAGATTTGTTCTTTCTGTGAAGAAAAGCAAAGCGGCAAATGATGTCATTGGACGGAGCGGCAAATTACCTAGGGTCGCCCTTGGGAGCACAATGCTAAGATGAATTTCGTAGAGATAGGAATAAAGTAGAAACTGTATCCACTTGGCTAAGGCTAGAAGTCAGTGGGGAAGCTCTTGTGCTGGGAAGTCTCTTGTCGCATATTAGGAGCTTCCAATCACTAGTTTCAACTGAAATCTACTTCCTATCCCTCTTTTAACTTCCTCCACAACTTTACAACCATTACAATTAGTGCTGTTTGAACATTATTTAAATAATTATCGAATATTTGTTATATGTTTCTACTTATATTCCGAATATTCTGTTTTAAATATTTGAATAACTATTTGCAATCCGAATAATTAATTAGTAAAATTTTAACATTATTTAAACATTAAATAATTAATTAGTAACATTCGCTCATTGAATTTTCGTCCCACGCACATATTATTTCATTTCTTCTCCAAGTGGCCCCGCGTTGCTTAGCATCTAATACTCTCACCTTTGGTACGAGCGGTCCCGGGTTCGATTTCCGGTGGGGAAACTCGGTCGTAAGGCGTAAGCAACAGCGTTTTTATGCTAACCAGATTTTTCCTGGGTTTTCCTCATTCACATCAGAACAATTTCTTCCTTCCCCCCTTTAATGCCAGAAATATGTATAAAAAATAAATAAATCTTCTCCAAACCCACATTTTTAACGCTTAGGGTCGTTTCTTACTGTTCCTTCGCAATGTTCATATTTCTGCCCAGTACAGTAAAATATTCTACAAGAAACATTTGAGCTCTCCCGGCCAATCTAGTGGCTAGCGTATACACTTTTGATTAATGGAGTTCCTGGATGAATTACCGATAGGAGAACCACAAAATTTGAACATGTTACAGGGATTCGGATTCCGCTTTGAGCTGCAGGTTCATGTTTCACACAATCTCAGTGCTGAAAAGGACGCTGAAATACAACCAAGCAACCAGTCTTCTCCGTTACTCTTTATTCAACGTCTCATAAAATGTACATATATTCATCCTAAATGTTTATTTTTTCTTTTATATTCCTATCCTGGCTTTTATTTCTTATTCACATTCCCAATATTTTCTAGTGACACAATCTTAGTCTTCTAGACACTAGTTTTTCTCTACTTCAACTTACTTTTTAATTTTCCCATTACATAGCGAGACTTATGAAGTGTGAACGTGAAATAAAATAAAGGGTAGGAATGGTGAAAGAAGCCTTTAGGAAAAAGAAAATACTATTCTGTGGAACCTTGAATAAAGAATTGAGAAGGAAACTCATAAAATGCTTCGTGTGGAGTATTGTAACCTACTGTATGGGGCAAAAACATGGAAATTATGCAAAAACGATGAAAAACGACTGCAGGCTTTTGAAATGTGGGTGTGAAGAAGAATGGAGAGAATGTTGAGTGGAGCGAAAACCGAATGACAGAGTGTTAGAATTGGTGGTGGGAATTGAGAAGACAAACTCGATGAAATATTGACTAAGAAGGAACTGTATCATGAGGGACGTGCTAGAGGATATGGCGACAGGAAAAAGAGAGAGAGAGCGACCGCGGGCCGGGCTTGGGCGGGACGACACTGATTTCTCTTCAAGTCGGGCCGGACTAGGGCCGATTAATTGCAATTCTTTAATGATTATTGACTTTCGTTAAACAATAATTAGAATGAAGGCAAACGTTGAAGAAGTGTGCCCGTGAAAAATGTTACAAAATGAGACTTTTAAAACTTTCGGTCCTGGGCCGGGCTTGGGCCAAGAATTTTAAATAACTTACCGGGCCGAAAATGTCCAAAACTTTTCGGGCCCGAGCTGGGCCGGGCCTAGGTACATTCCGGCTGGATTGGGCTCGGGCCGAAACATTCGGCCTGTGCAGGTCTCTACCATGGAGAATGGAAGCTTCTCAGTTGCGACAAGTGACAGCTAGTGATAACAGAATACCTATGATGATTGCTGTATAACTCAGAAACTATCCCAAAAGCTGTAACATTAGTTCAAGAATACAAATATATAAGATAGGGACTTTTTTTTAACTAAAACAAATCCTATACCACTATCGACTTGCATTGTTTCGTAGGGAAGTTTAAAAGTCCTTGTGTAAATACATAATAGAGTATTGTGATAGTACAGAACTTCCCTTTTGGCCTTGGTTTAGGGCTCACGAGTGTAGTATAACATTGTATAATATTGTTGAACAATAACCTAACGGTATTTTGAAAAGGGCGTCCACACCACCCGTGTCTCACTAAAAAAAGAAAAGATTTTAAAAAAAAAAAATATCTTACGTTTTGTTCGTAGTGGTCAGTCGAGTAACTTTTTTTAAAAGATATTTTTAGAACTAAAAGCTTATATAACCTTCCTCAAGCTAATTGTTTAGTACTGAAGAGTATAATACCGAAATGTTTTTTTTTCTTTCTTTCTTCGAAAACAGAATGTCACCATCTATTCGTTTTTTTTCTTCCCTGAAGCACCGAAACATGGGAAGTGACAATATAGGTGTAAATACCAAAGAAAAGTCAAGGTCAATGTTGGCAACACTTTAAAAAAAAAAAAAAAAAAAAAAAAAAAGCAGACAAAACTATATACTATTGTATTTCTTTCTAAGGTTCGTTGAAGTTTGTAAACTGCATTTTGTGTTGAGTATAGATTAGAATTAGGATTAGGAATGAGATTTCTGTGCTTTCGGCATCTATGGTCATGTTAAGACTCTTCATCCCGGCGAAATTAAAATACCGCTAATTTTACAGTAATCATGTGATATCTTCAAATAGATAAAAGATAATTGAAATATGGAACAAGAGCGCCCTAGACAATATTATTTTGCTTGAGGTACCGGTATCACAAGTCACCTAGTGGCTTTCCGTTTTCAGCTGTTTAGAAACGCGAAAATAAATGCCGATTTTCTAAATGGCTCGAAATCGAAAGCAGATAAGTGAGTCGTGATAACGGTTTCTCATGTAAAATGATATTGTCTAGGGCGCTCTTGTTCCACATTTCGATTATATTTTATCTATTTGAAGATACCACATAACTACTGTAAAATTAACGGTATTTTAATTTCGCCGGGATGAAGACTTAACCCGTCACGTATGAGGGATGACGTCACTCGGCGATCACACTATCGGAGGAAATAGAAGGAAGGAAGCGGCCTGGGACCTATATGTTAGGTACTATCCCGGTATTTGCCTTGTATGAATGAGGAAAACCTTATTCAGGATGACTGGCATGAAAAACACTTTTTCCACCGAGTGTCTCCACCGGGAATCGAACCCGGAACCACTTGTAGCAAAAGCGAGAGCATTAGCAACTACACTGCCTGGGGCCACTTGACTACAGATTTGTAGTGGAAATCGGGTGCCAGAAATAGGAAAGGGAAGGGGATAATTTTCATTACGAAACAGGGGAAGGAATATAGTGATAGTGAAACTTCTTGGAGTCTCGTTTTTGATATAAGAATCGAGATGAGACTACAACTTTTTACGAGTCTCGCTGGCGACACTAGATCACACAAACCTTAGATCGCAAACACTGTTTTAGAGGATCTATCAACGTTTAAAGATACCCAAGTCGTTACCCTATATTTTCCAATAATAAATATGATTCATGGACCTCTCGTGACACGTAAGGATTTTGATAACTTGTAAATGAAATAAAGAAATACATCAGGAGTAAATTTATTTTTAAAAAAAAATCTCTGAGAGTCGAGGCAAAATGAGAAACAATTGAATTTAAAAAAAAATCTCTGAGAGTCGAGACAAAATGAGAAACAATTGAAGCCGTGACTTCCATAACCATACAAGTTCAGCTGAAGAGATATTGAGAAACACAATAAAAACTTAATATCTTTTGCAAATGTGAACTTGGAAATCAGATTTTTTTTTTCATACTTAGTGATATTAGTTATTCAACAAAGTGTAAGTATGAAAAAAGTCTGATTTCCAAGTTCACATTTCCAACAATTATTCAGCTTTTATTGAGTTTCTCTTCAGCTGAACTTGTGTAGTGATGGAAGTCACGGCTTCAATTTTTCAAGAATCGCGATGAATTTCAGTTCTACAAAAAATTTGCGATACGAGACGAGACGAAAAACATTATATCTCGTCCCGTCTCGTATTGTAGGCAATACTAACAACTTCCAAGTTTTAATTTTAAATAATGAATGACTTTCAAATATTCCTCGTTAAAAGTAATTAACCTGTTTTTTTTTTTTTTTTATATAGTTGAAAATATTTTATAGTCTTGCTAGAATCATGTGTTAAGTCCCTCCCAGTTCCCGCCAAGTAGCTTTTGTAGCGGACAACACTGTGTGCGTTGGTTTTCTCGGGATTCTTACGTTTTCTTCCACTACTTGCTTCATTCCATCCACGTCATTCATTTCTCATCATCACCGTCTTCTCTAGCCCACACGGTATAATCATGAGACGTAGAACTCCAAAAGTTTCCAAGTTTTTTGCTATGTACAGTCATGTCCAAAATTATTGTCGCATGTCTATAAATATGTTGTTGTATGAATATAATTTGATAACGAATTCGCCCGATATTTCTAATAATGTTAGTATGTGTATAGTCGGCAAAGACATGTATGTGGCAAATTTCATGTCAAAAGAGCAGTAAATAAGAACAATAAAACGAACAGTTCTAGATATGCGACAATCATTTTGGACATGAGTGTACATTTCTAAAGAATATCAATTACAGAACCCATTAAAAAAAGATTTTACGTGGAGGGTACTGATAAACCGTGATGTTTATTTTATTTTATCTTTTCTTCTTTCAAAATGATAATTTTGAGAATAATATACGAAAACTTTTGATTTGATTGAGTCATTTTTAAGCAGGTAAAAAAAAGGACCATTTCTGGCAGAATTGCGTGCAAATATTCAAAGTATGTTTTTTGTTGTTATTCTGTGTACGTGGATTTTTCTTTTTTTTTTTTTCTCCCTCAATTGTAACCGATTATAAAATGTATGGTTTAGTGGAGATGCAACTCCTACCTTTTCTCTAACCCCCCTCTCCTTGGTATGGTGTGCGCATGCGTGGTTTAACGAGCCTCTAAAACAGATTGCTAGCAGAAGTATTGATTGCTTTACGGCTGTTGTATATCGTTTCTTTCTGCTCAACACGAGCGGAAAACGCTCCACGACATAAAACATAAAAGGGCTACATTAACAGCAAATAATTTTTCCATGAATTTGCTCTCTACGCGATGTCTTTATCAAATACACCAACACTTCTTTTCTCCTGTAACAATTCCGTGGTTTTTAAATGATTTATTAAACATCTAATAGTGATATTATAACATATGGGATCCGATTTTCTAAACGTAATTAATTTAGTAATTTTATGCTTGATTCTACACGAGTGCCCGTTCCCCTTTACTCCTTGTTAAACCCCCTTCCTGACATTCCACGTGTAAAAAGCAATACCAACTTTGTATTTACTCAATTATTATGAGTAGGGTTCGGATTTCTGTGACTTAATTTTTTTAAAAAATATCCATGCATATACGTCCTAAATAATGGCAAATTATGACGTAAAGCACGAAAGAATAACCCACAAGGCAGTACGGTAGCGCAATGGTAGAGCACTTACTTCTGGTGTGTGGGGTCCCTAGTTCGATACTGGGCCAAGTAAGTTTGTGGTGAACAACATCGTGCTCATGGATTTTCTCGTGGTACTCCCTTTTCCTCCCGCTATTTCATTCCACCAATTCTTCCATCATCATTCACTTGCCCTAATTATCTGTCTTCTTTAGCCTAACGGGAACAATCATGGCCATGGGACGTTAAACTCGAAGACTTCATTTTCATTTCAATAACCCACAAAAGTAAATATATATATTTTTTGACAAAACTACGTTGTTGTTGTTGTTGTTGAGTTGAGTTTAGAGTCGCTTTCAGCAGCAAGGCTATATGAGACCTGAACTTACAGATTAACGTGGAATCCGAACCACATGAGCTCGTGCCGGTAATCGTGAACACGGGTCTCCCACGTTAAAGGCCCATACGCTAACCATTTAGCCACGAATGTGCTCTGACAAAAATTCGTATATAAATAAGAATTTATTTAAAAATTATTTTGCATTGAATATGCTTTTAAGATCTGAAACATACCATTTCGTACATCACAGCCATTTCTGACTTGATAGGAGCACGGCTCTCTTCTTGTATCGAATATTCACAAATATATTTCTCAGTAATAGGTGAAACTCGTCTAAAATAGAACCAAAAATATGGATTTATATCACTTCAAGTCCAAGTATGAGCTTAAGCTAATATATTTTATGTATTTATGTGACCAATAAAAACAGCATGTATATTTAATTAGACATGTAAAAAATGCCGGTGTAAAAAATATGTCATAGATACCCGAGTCTTTCTTATGACTTTCTTATGACGACGTTGGAAGAATTGGTTCCATCTATATATAACATTGTTTCTATTATTGCAACCAGAAGTTATATATCTAGTACCGGAATTCTCATGGTTTGAAAGTCCACTGTAATTCCAAAAGGAAACCGCAATCAAAATGTTTAATGAATGTTTTTCTCAGATGCATCGACATAACCTCTGTTCACAGAGCCGGATCCAGGATTCTCTGAGGGGGTGCACCAATAACTACCACTACATTTGAATTAAATTTGAGATTTTTAAATGTCTTTAGGCATTTATGATGTGAATGAAGAATTCGTTTGGAAATGCTAAGTGTCTGCTCTCGATGAATTCTTTTCCTTCAACCTTCAGAAAATTGACTTAAATTATTGATTTTGCAAAACTCACTGCTAGCTTCTCACTTTAGGTAGTGTATATTTACAACGAAAGGGGGTACAGTGCACCTTTGCACCCCCCTAAATCTGACCCTGTCTGTTCATCATATCCCATTGTGAGCAAATCTTAGGTCACCAATAGTATTACATGGTTCTACAATTCTGGAAACAGGGGCGGCCACAAAAGGAAACCATGATGAAAAATTCGTGAAATTTCGGGAGGGGAATCTGCTGGTTGATATCTTAAGAGTTTAGCGTCCCGTTCAGTACCTAAACTATCTGAAACGTGAACCTACAGCTTAAAGTGGGATTCAAACCGCAAGAGATTCTACCAGGTATCGTACCCGGGTCTCCCGCGTCAAGGGCAAATACCCTAACCTTGAAGCCAGGAAGGAATTCTCAGTTGGGGAAGCAACACATTTCTGTACTAACTACAACAGTAAACTTTTGTTCGGATACGTAAATTCCATGATAAAATATTTTCACATCATTTTATGTTCTAGTTTATTGTTGTAGACTAGGAGGGGATAGAGCGGACACTCCCCATCCTAAATTATTTTTTGCCCGCTTTAAAACAGAACGTTGTACAGAATTTTTATATCGACCCAAAACCAGATAATAAATTCTTGCAATTTTACTTATCAAATGAAATTCAATCTAGCTGCGAAAAATGATATGCATTTTTTCGTTATAGGAATTCAGACTTTAGTAACCTATTGTTGCACCATGACAAGCAATAAAAGGCTTGGGAACAAATGCAATTCCAAAGAATAGTTCAATCCAGGTACACAACGCTTGGGATGCTCACAAGACGAGATTTGAGGCTGCCTCGTCTCGAAAATGTGCTGTTAAAGTGATGTCTCAACTCGAAAAATGTTTATTTCTCTATTGGAAGAGCAGTGTCTCAACTCGACTTTTATCAGGAAAAATCTGTCTCGTCTCGTCTCGTGCGCATCCTTAACGCTAACTGGTAATATATAAAACTTAAAGCGGAGGCAGGAAGCCTGTAACTAGGGAGGTTTGGCGCCTTCTGTGGCCAGTTTTGAGCCTATTTGAAGCTATCAGTTGTTTTAGTTCAAAATAAATAAATAATACATGTTCAAAAAATAAGTGGTCGGAAGGATCTACAATTCTGTTACAGATTCCATTAATAATAAACAGTTTTGTGGGATTCCTTGATCTTTTGCCATTGTCTCCATAACAATAATGTTGGACCTCTCTAACATAAGAACTCGGGCTGGCTACGGGCCTGGTTATAATTACAGTATATAGGAATAATATTTGTTAAGAGCCTGCTTCTTATGCAACCCACCTTCAATCAAAGCGCGACTGGTTGCAGACGAGTAGGCGTTTCATTGAATCCATTTCCAGAAAGTAAAAACAACATATTCACCATTAAAAAAAGAAAAAAGAAAAAGAAAAGAAAGAAAGAAACCTTTAAAATAATGCTTTTATATGACCTCAGAATTTGTTACTTTGCGGCGGTTGGACATTGGTACTTCCCAATTGGATGGTTCGGTTTCAACTCTCGTTGCAGTGAAAATTATTTCCCTTAATCCTTTGTAGTATTGTTAAGAAGACTTGAACATTGTAGAGAAAAAGCGAGATGTAATCTATGGGAGATATTTATGAAACCCTTTTGGCGTTTTAATTCAACTTCATTAAATGTGTAGGCAAGTATGCTTATTTCAAAATGATTTAAACGATAAAAAATAGTTTCATGAGCGTTAAAGCTCTAAGTACCCACAATTAAAATTTTGTTAAAATACTTCCGTTCACTTCCTCGAGTTCAATTTGGTACTGTTGCAATAGTTCGAAACTCTTCCACTACGTGACAAAAGTGATACGTTGCAATATGTCTGCTTGTGATACAGATAAAAGCATTTTTAGTCCTATAATTTCGTGTTCGTAGCTTTGTTGTGAGTATTCAATGTGACCATCGTACAACATTTCGTAAAGAACCACAACCAAAGAAGTCCACTCGTAAGTAGTCTTAATGATTCAAGACGACAAGATGCATTTGCAAGGGAATATCATCTGGTATTCCTTCCATGTTTGAGGTAGATATCAGAGTTTGAGCTTCTTTTCGGTCATAGAACTTAACTCCCTGCAATATATTTTTTTTCCTGTGGGGACATCTCTAAGGCATTTTGTACAAACTCTCCACTCCAAGATATCCGTGAACTGCAACATAACATTAATGCTGTAGTTCAAATTGTTGATGAAAACATTCTGAAACGGGTCTGGGAGAAATTGGATTACCGAATTCATGTTTGCAGGTTAACGAGAATTTTAGGAATAATATAAGAAAAAATTCATCAAAAGACTGCGATCTTGGCCAATAATTAATCTCTGGATCAGGGGCCACAAAATTTTTGAACAGCCCCTAAATCGAGTTTTCGTATTTTCTACGGAATAAGCACATCACACTGAGTCAAGTCATAGTTTGGATTTGGCTACAGTATGTGTAGTTCTTCAGATATAAGGCCGACAATTTTTTTTATTGAAATATATCTATTGGATCTTTTGATCCAAAAAAGAGGGCTCATATTAAACATTAGAATTTTTACTTGGACAGTTATATTACTTAAAAAGGGTTATAGTAATTATGTGTAAAATTTTAAGTAAAGTGCACAATTAAAAGATATGAAATGAAATCGTTCAAATCATTTAGAAACACCCTGTACAAATTTTTCTGCTGATTGAAGAAGGCACAAATGTATCTAACGAAATATCACACTGCGTAGAGAAGAAGAGAGAGAGAGAGAGAGAAGGATGTGCCATCAAAGTGTCAGATAGGGTCCAGCAAGCAAAATGCGGTTTCAAGCCTACACTCAAAATAGTCAGTTGCTGCGAAGCCCGGCTAACCGCACTACACAACCAATCACCGTCCAAATAGATATATGACTGGTCGCTAGCGGATTTCCAATTACAATTGAAGGTATTAGGCACTAGGACCATTGCACCGCACAAGTTCAACTACTTCTCTGTATGTGTATGTGTGTGTGTTTATATACGCATATATATACTGTAGATATACAGCGTAGAGGGTATGCAGCAAAGTGAATGTAAAAGAATATTCGTGTGTGTGTGTGTGTGTGTATGAAGTAAAGCACTGAGGAGGAAGTGGGGAAGGGGGAGGAGTTAGAGAGAGAGAACTAAAAACAGGGCTTATTTCCTTAAAATTTATGGTTTGTCATACCACTAAACCAGTATGAATATGGAATGGAAATTAAGTGTAGATATGCACCTAGCACTGTTGACGATGCATTGTATGTCTCACCACACACATTATATTACTGTATAATATGCAAACAGACGAATATAGAGATATAGATACGTACAGGCTTCTAATGATTCTTACCAGTTGATATAATATATATATTTCACACGTATAAATACATATATAACATTGTTGCGTGTCGAGAATTCAAGTGCGACATGACATGGCTTATAATTTACCCACAATTCATTGCTCTGCTTCTGTTTAAAAAGTTTTCTCTCTCTTCGAGGTACTATTTGAGAAAAATTTTTAAAATGATAAGATTTTAACGTAAAAGAAAAAAATATATATATGAATAAAACAGTATAAAAATAAACAGTAGTAAACAGTAAAAGTTAAATCTTTAAGAAGGCCCCATCACGGCGAAATTAAAACACCGCTAATTTTACAGTAATTATGTGATATCTTCAAATAGATAAAAGATAATCGAAAAGTGGAACAAAAGATCACTAGACAATATTATTTTACATGAGATACCGTTATCACGACTCACTTATCTGCTTTCGATTTCCAGCCATTTAAAAAATCGGCATTTATTTAGGCGTTTCTAAATGGCTGCAAACCTAAAGCTACTAGGTGACTCGTGATAACGGTACCTCATGCAATATAATATTGTCTAGCATACTCTTGTTCCACATTTCGATTATCTTTTATCTATTTGAATATATCACATAATTACTGTAAAATTAGCGGTATTTTAATTTCGCAGTGATTAACTCTCTTAAGACATGGTAATCTGAGTTTTTTTTTTTTTTTTTTTTTTACTGTATGTACTGTTTACGTCTCTGGTTTGTAAAGATGAAAGTGATCTATGTTTTCTATTGTCAGTATTGTTGTTGTTGGAGCAATTCTTGACGTCTCATTCTTGAAACTTGACATTATTTATTATTGCTATTATTATGTTTAAAGATTGCCATCAACTACATAAGGAGCAGGAGGAAGTGAAATGAAGGAAGTTGTAATTCATATTGTTATACTGTACATGTACAAGAAACTGTACACATAATTTTAAAAGTATGATATGCACTTTGAATGAATGAGCTGTGTGTATATTAACGAAAAACCCATATACCTAGACTTTATTACATTGTAAATTAAGCGATCTTATCTTCTAGCAGAAAAAAAAAGTGAATAATTGTCTACTCACTTGTATTATTTCAAGAACAGTGGCGTACCCAAAGTGGGTTTCTTGGTTTAACCTAGTGGTTTCCAACCAATGTGTCGCGACACACTGGTATGTGACGCAGTCCCCTAAGGTGTGCGCAGGAAATTTTGAAATTAATAATAATTAGTTAAAATCGGGATAGACTATACTAGTGAACATCTCCAGAGGTAGCTATAATGCTCAGTGCTATATAGAGTCATTATAAAAAACTAATGGATTTCACTATTATTATTATTATTATTATTATTATTATTTATAATAAAAATATCAAACAAGTGTGTGGTGATGTCCTTCGTTCAGTAAAGTGTGTCGTTGGTCAAAAAAGGTTGAGAACCACTAGAGCCCACCTTTGAATAGTATATAAAGGTAGGCCTATAAATATAAATTTTTGGCTACGATAAAAATATTAAAACTATATGAACTGAGAAGCTTCATACTCCTCATCTCCCACTGATGAAATTGTACGCTTGCTATTGATCGAAAACCAACCTAAAACACAACGTATGATTTTTGCATTCAAAAATCAGGAATTTATAGCCGCGAGATGATTTGATAGGATCATTTGACAAGGCAGGAGGGGAAGAAGAGGAATGGTGGCTCAAGAGTAGAACACTCACCTCTTACGCTAAGAGTCCCGAGTTCAATCCCAAGCCAAGGAAATTGGTGGTGGGTACAATATCGTATCCGTGAGTTCTGTTGGGCTCTAGCATTTGCTTCTCATTTCACCTTTTCTATCATAACCAATCACTTTACTTCATTATTCTTGTCCTTTACCTATCTGGAATGTGCGTGGGACGTAAAATTTCATTAAAAAAAAAAGCAGAATCATTAGATAAGAAATATGACCTCCACTGAACCTTTAATTTGTATGAATAGAGAGGTAAATAGCATCAATTCTAAGAACCCTGCATTTTGTGTTCCTATTACTATTGGCATTCCTAATGTTTCTTATAGAAGATGTTATAGCGCCATTTTATATTTTAAATAGTTCAAAATGAAAGGAAACATACAACAGAAAAACAATAAATTACATTCAGTAGCATTTTATTTTGGAAACACGTCGCCCTTCATTATTTTATTTTTTCCCCAAGTGAGTCAATCCAGTATTGTAATAGAATGCAACAATAATTTTTCAGGTTTTCGTCTTATAGATGCTGTTTTGATTTGTGTTGTGTCTGCCATGTTTATACGTCATCAATAGCGTCATCATTTCCCTCCTATTTCCACCCGATGTTCTTTTGTAAGGTTTGTTGGGAGGGTTGGTGTATTGTGTAAGGGGTTGGATGCCGAAGTCGTCCTTTCATTGTCTCATCTGGGGTGGTTGTCCAGGGAGTTGAAGAAAAGAAACGTAAGTTCCCTGCAAAGAGGAATGCTGTTGGGTTTGAGAGTAGGGGAACTGGATTTTTTTCTTGTTCCTTGTGAGTTGGGCAGGAGAGGACATTCGATACCATTTGGCGCAAGGTTCGTCCTTCCCCCTCCACACACACTTTGAGCTCAGACAAGCGGAAGGGACAGCTGTCAACCATCCCTTGCCCCTAAAGACCTCGTACAGTGTTGCCACGTGTTGGGCGCATCAGAGTTGAGTGGCTTATTTATTGCCTATTACAGGAATTTAGTTTTTCTTTTTTACTGGCAAAAATAGAGAAAAATCTCAAGGTCATTTACTGATTTAGTTTCAGGATTTTGAATTATGTTCTTGAACTGTAAAGATCTTTCCTTCAACAGTCCTTGGTAATAGATTGGCTTCTCAACGAGAATCAAACTCAGGATCAGCAGCAAACGCAATAAATTATTTGTATTTTTTCAGGTACAACCAGGGGCGTCATTTAGGGGGGCAGGAGGGGGCAATTGCCTCCCCCAAGAGTTTGAGAAATACATACACTTTAATAAATTGTCTACTAATATACTAGTACAAAACGTGAAATTCTTATGTCGGTGGTGCTCTTGCCCCTGTCAAGCGAAGTCTGAAATGACGCCTCTGGGTACAACACGTGTGCTATTTTACACTGAAACACACCAATAATATCAGCAAACAAGAAAATAATATAATATCAACAGAAAAGCTACAAATATTTACATTACAATATTGTACGACTTAATTTTGTATAGTGAAATGCAAATCAGATTTATATCAATGCTAGCTAGAAGTCTACTGAAAAAAAAAAAAATACAGTGGGAATTTTTAAGTTTTACATCCCACTCTTATGCAATCTAGGCTAAAGGAGATGGTGATGACGAGAATGAATGAAATGGTGGAATGAAGAAAGTGCGAGGAAACGGGACAGTCCCGAGAAAACCCACGTATACGGTGTTTGTCCCCCACAAAGTTCATTTGGTACAAGCTGGGATCAAACCAGGGAACCCATGCACCAGAGGTGAACGCTCTACAACTGAGCAATCGCGGCCCCTTCCACCGAGGATCGAACTCGGGGCCACTCACGTTGCGGCCACGCGTTAGCCACTTGACGTACTGTTGAAAATTAGAATTTACAGTGATTGGCTGCTGAAATTTAAGCAATAATAGGTCTTCGGTGCCAGAAACCTGGGTTTGATTTTCGGTGAAGGATCATGTGGTTCCATTGTTAGCTATAGTCCCACGTCTCATCAAACCTTGGTGTTGACAAGCGTCAAACAAACCAAAATCTACATAGAAACAGTTTGGATCATAGTCTTAGCTACGAATATCATTTTCTTTAATATATATATTTTTTAAAACGTGGTCTTGAAATTCATGCCAAACATGTTTGACTTTATTATTATTTATAGTTTTACTTCCCGCGCATTCTCTCCTTAGGCTAAAGGAGACGTTTGAGAAATGTCTGAGAAAGGTAATGAAAAACTAAGGGAAAATCATAATATACTATGGCATGCATGCTTTGAGCGGGACTTAGGAGGCCGTAGAGATTTATTGAGATCAGCATAGGTTGTTTGTTATATGATATGTATTTTTGGACATTACAATATTGTACGACTTAATTTTGTACAGTGAAATGCAAATCAGACTTATATCAATGCTAGCTAGAAGTCTATTCAAAAAGTAAGGAAATATTTAAGTTTTACGTCCCACCTAATATATATGATATGTATTTTTGGCAGTGGCAGATCTAGAAGGTAAAAACTGGGGGGGGGGGCATCTATAACTCAAATTATGATAGGTATATCGTGAGTTTACTATCAACTTTCAAAAATACATAAGAGCTCAATAGTCACTCAAAAAACTGGAAGGGCCTAGCCCCCCGGCCAAGGGCTAGATCCGCCACTGATTTTTGGATGGTTATGAGTTCAAAGTTTAGTATCCCTTTTCAGAACCCAAGGTATACGAAACGTGGACCTAAATGTTAAGTTGAGAATCCGAACAACTGTAATCCGTTGAAATTCAAAGTCTGTCTCAAAAGGATAAAGTGCACCAGAGGCACGCTATTTTGCCACTAGACTACCTGGGAGGACTTGAAGAGCCTTCAAAAAAGTTTAGGAGGACGTAATAATCAGGGACGGACCCGCGGGAGGGGGTCAACCTGTTTCGGACCCCCCACCCAAAAATAATTCCTAACTCAACATTCTTTTATGCACTTTCTCAATAAAACTATACTTGTGATTGATGTAGCATACAGAGAAATGATTGGTGTAGCACGAAAATTTGATCTTACAATTTATCTGTAACCTTTCTCTTATAAAAGCAATCTAGTTTTATCATTTTTTCCCTGTAAATATAAGCGGAAGTATTTTACAATTACTTACCGTCTTTTCGGATATAGAATAACACCCGTTCAATACTACATATACCCCCCCCCCCGCCTTCAAAATGTGAACCCTTCTCAACGAAAAAATCTTTGTGAGCGCTTGGTAACCACTGAGACAGTTGCGCTATCTCGTAAATAAACAAAGGTTGATTTAGTTGGGGATTATTTTCGAGTTTAACGTAGAGTCACCCACATAAGTATCTGGACCCCAAGTAATGGAATTATAACGGTCAGGGGTCCAGGTACTTATGTGGGTGACTGTACAACGCATTTGCCCTTTAAGCTAATGGAGGTGATAAAAATGACTAATGAACACGATACCGAACTTCATGTGCATAACCATCGACAAGCAGATCTTTCAATTGTCAACCTATTGTTTTGTTAACCGTTGTACTAGGTTATCTGCCATTACTGGCAGGTCACTTGCGCACCTGAGATACTTCCATCTTCAAGTAACCTATTCATCTTCACGTACAGTTTTTCTGTTTTGATATCGTCCATTAATTTTAGTATAATTCGCCCCCTCCCTCTCTTTCCTGCCGCCATACTTCTAGCACGTTTCTCATGATACAGTTCCTTCTTAGCCAATGCCCCAACCAGTTCCTCTTCTTAATAATATCTGGAATTGTTCGTTTATCAACATTTTTGTCATTCGTTTTCTGCTCGACCCAATCCGCTAATTTTCTTCAGTATTCTCCACACCCACATTTCGAAAGCGTCTAGTCGTTTTTTTTTTTCATCATTTTTGCGTAATGTGCAGGTTTCTTCCCTATACAGTACAATACTCCACACGGAATAATTTTGTTAGTCTTTTTCTCAACTCCTTATTCAAGGACCCACAAAATAGTATTTTCTTCCTCCTAAAGGCTTCTTTCCCCATTCCTATCCTTGCTTTTATTTCAAGTTCACATTTCATTTCATTACTAATAACCCTACCTACATATCGAAAACTAGTCACTTGTTTTATTTTCTCCTCTCTTATTTGTACACTTGATATCGATCGCTTCATTCCAATAATCATGGCTTTTGTGTTTGTCACATTTATTTTCATCCCATATTCTTCACAATTCTTTCTAAAGTTTTTCTAACATCTTATTCATATTCTCTTCATATTCCGCAGCAAGCAGACTTATCATCTGCAAAACGTATAGGGGTCTATAGTCTACACCCAGGCCGGTAGCCAGCCCAAAAATTTAGGGGGGATGGCGGTAGTAGTTAGGGCGGCCGATCCAACCATATAATAGTATATCATCATTTGTAAGCCTACCGTGAAAGTTTAAGGGGGGCAAGCAAAATAGGGGGCTCGGTCCCCTCTAGACCCTCGTGGATACGGGCCTGTCTACACCTAATTATTCTACCTCTTTGAGATATCCAGAAGAGGGCGTGACATAAGTAATTTTATTTTGTATATTGGACAAAGCCGTCCTATTAATTTAATTGGATGCTTCTTTTGAGAATTACAGAACTTACGGAAGCGGAAACGCAATTTCTTTGTTAGAGATTTACATGTATTGGAATATTTTATTGAACGGTTGATTGGGTTTCCTTGCGAGACAAGACTTGGGGCTCTCTCCTCTGGAAAGGGTGTCATGTCCGAGATGTCTTGTCTCGGAAATTGTATTTATTTCTATCGAAAGAGTTCTGTTTCGTCTCATTTCGACACGAATATTCTATCATTTCTTGAGCTTCATTAAGTGCGATGTAGTGGTGGCAACCAAGCTTTCTTGTAGAAAATTTTGTCTTTCACCCACGATATAATCAAAGCCTCCTCGAGGTAGAGGTTGAGTGTTTCACTTCCACTTTGAGTTGAACTTTCTGAAACCATTACTTTTTTTTTTTTTTTTTGTACGTATGTACTTTGCCCCACTGTATTGCAAGATATGGCAACAATGTAATCTCCCATCTCCCTTTACTTCGACTGTATGTGTACTTGTGTGAGTGTGTGTCACCCACACCTTGCTGTAACAACTCCAGTCATTTTTTCCTTTTTTTAAAAAAAAAAGTAATGAAAAAAAAAAGAAAGAAATCCAGCATATGTTGACTTTGGTGACTGGCATAGAAGGATTTATGGGGCCTTAAAAACATTCTCCTGATGAGCACAAAGATAAAAACGCTTCAGGAAAAAGAATTCTATAGAACCGAAATGAATACAAAAAAAAAAAAAAAAAAGTTGGGAGTATTTTGTTTGAGGGTCAATCGTGTACAGTTAACTGGCCACTCTCTGCTTTTATTTTAATGTAACAATAGACAGAAAAAGACAGTGTCATTCTACCGACATAGAACAAAAAATAGCGGTTCTTGTCTATGCCTATTGTTAAAAAACAAAAAAGACCAACGTTTCTAGTGCTATGTCTAGTATGTTAACGTATTGCACAAACTATTCACGTTCTTCCTTTATTTTTTTTCTTTTTCGACTTTTTAAATTCTTGAACGGAAGGTGGAGTGTTTATACCCACACTATGACCTTGTCATATTGTCATGCGTGAATATAGGATATACCTGCTCCGTAATATATCTTGGGTTGCTATTTGTGAATGTAGCAGTCTTTACCTTAAACACAAGTGTTACGAAAAAAAAGTTTTTTATTTTTATTTTTATTTCCCATTCTTGTTTCGACATATCTGTCAGAAGCGGAAATACTCATCCGTAGACCTCACAACTAGTGAAGGACGCTTCTAGGGGGTGTCAAGTCTTGGGGGCATACTTGGAAGATTTTGTGGGCGGGTTCGTTATCTAAAGGGTGCAGGAGGTTCAAGTACTCCTATCTAATTACTCATTTTCATCTTAATCTTATATAAGCTTTCCAAATCTTTTATATACGAAATTATTCAGAGCTGGAGTCGGTGGTACGTACCTGTATGTCAGTGGTATGTTGAAGGCGAGATAATGTGCTGGGTAACGACTTGCATGTCATGATGGTCTGTGCAGTCGCCAACTGTCCCGATCGTGATTCGTAGCCCGCAATAATACTAGGTAGCGTCCATGATAACCTTGGTATTGTACTAGGACACAAAAACTTAAAGACCGCGCTCTCGTCTTTGGTGCAAGCGGTCCCGGGTTCGATTCCTGGTGGGGATACTCCCTCGAAAAAGTGTAAAAGATCTTTCAGAGGCCAGTCATTCTGTGTGAGGTTTTCCTCACTCACACCAGGCAAATGTCGGAATGGTACACTGACAAAAAACGTATGTGGCGTACATAAAAACATAGGTTACATGTGTAAATCGGGTCTAAATCCTGTAGTTTTTGAATTTAACGTACATCAAACGTATAACTGAAAAGGTATGTTTTATACGAACTTTCCGTTGTTCCGAATAAACGTACTTTCCGTATGAACGAAAGAATTGTATATCGGCAGCCAGGTTCTCACATACAAATGGATATATGTAACATACGTTCTACATATGTAATATACAGAAGATTGTTAATATCAGACATCCTACAACGGTACGATGTAACATATAAGAGGGAAAAAGACAGTGCGTATGTAACATATGGATAACATATGCCCCGTACTGATTCCTGTAGTAAACATAAAGATTCCGTATATTTGTACAACATACTGCTGTCCGGATAACGGAGTTTTCTCAGTGTACCTAACATATAGGTCCCAGGCCGCTTTCTTCTTTCCCTTGTCTTGGAGAGTATGATCGCCGAGTGACGTAATCCCTCATACGTGACGGGTTAACATGACCATAGATGCCGAAAGCACAGAAATCTAATTCCTAATCAGGCCCGTGTCCAGGGGGGTCTAGGGGGACCAGGCCCCCCTAAAAGTTCCACGGTAGGCTTGCAAATGAAGTATAATATGGTGATGAACTATAATATTGCTGGATCGGGCCCCCCTAACTTCAACCTGCCCCCCCCCCTACACTTTTGGGCTGGCTACCGGCCTGTTCCTAATCTCAATTCTAAAAAGCCAGTGAAACTAGACTACGAGTTCGATATATTCCTCAAAATTATTTTATGTAAAAATACCAATAAAAAAAATACACATCTATTGACAGGTTAAATTCACATGTAAAATTTACGTAATATTGTTCTGCATTACATGTTATATGTACTACTCCTCTATACAGTCACTTAGCTACTGCTAGTTGTAACAAATCAAATGTTGAATAAACAGTAATTCTGAGGGGCGTGTTACTTTAAAAAAGAAAAAGTAGTCATAGAATAATTAATAGATTCATAAAATGTCAGGCTATCATTATTAGCTAACAACAAAAAAATTTACCGACTCCATTTTGGAGAAGAGAGAGAATTATGAACCGGTTGGTTGTAACTGGACCGCCTCACTCCAGTTAGAACCGCCAAAGCCAGCGGCTTCCAGCGTTTTCGATCGTTGTTCCGCGTGATCAATGAGGTTTAGCGCCTCGTTCATAATTTCGTCGCCAGGTGGCAGAGGTGTACAATAGATCTTATCGGTTCTCGTGCTTGTTGTAGATGGGAGCTGGATTTCTCGTTTTGTATCCACGTAATAAAAATAACAAAAAAACAAACGAAAAGTGGTAACAAATTATTCTGGTCTTTGTGATAGCACGAATCATAATGTATGTGTGTAGTTATCCTCTGAATACGTAAAGAACACCAGCGAAATATGTACAGTTGATTGGCTTGTAATGACACATATTGCCATGTGTAATTGTGTTAAATGAAGATTGTAAATGTTATTGATAACACCTTAATAAGCAAGAAACAATTATGAACTACAATTATTGATAATCTACGGTAGACACAAAGTAATATATAGCCATATACATTAACATACGTTATATACTAATGCCTAAGGGAAATATTGACCATGTTTTACTAACACATTAATTATCCAGTTAAGTGTAACTTAAGTGGAATCAATTAATGTAAAATTTATTAAGTGTTGGCATAAAGATATTTATTTGGTAATTAATCCTTTTGTTCTTACATTAAATGTGCATAATTAGCCCTTTTGGATGTTGATGTTTGCGTATCCATACTGATATTTGTCAATTGAGTTGAGTTGAGTTGATTTTGAGTTTAACGTCCCTTTCAGCAGCGAGGCTATATGATACGTGGACCTGCTGATTAACGTAGAATCCGAACTACATGAGCTTCCGCTGTGAATCGAACCCAGGTCTGCCACGCCAAAGACAGCCACGAAGGAGCTTTATTTGTCAATTAAAATTTCAGATAGCTTTGTACTATTTTGAATTGTAAAACACGGGAAGGAAATTATTAAACGAAATAAACTAGTGGCTATATTTGAAGGCACCTTTACAGTATTTGTCTGGTGCATCTCGGGGAAAACTCTACATGAACCTGTCAAGAGTTGCTGTCTGAAGTAGGAATGCGCACGATACAAGATTTGTGGCTGTCTCGTCTCGAAAATGTGCTGTAAAAGTGATGTCTCGACTCGAAAAATGTATATTTTTCCATTGGAAGAGCCGTGTCTCGACTCGAATTTTGTCAGGAAAATCCTGTCTCGACTCGTCTCGTGCGTATCCCTAGTCTGAAGGATTTGATCAATCGATTGCAATGCGGGATTATATCTATATTTGTATATTTATTATATATATATATATATATATATATATATATATATTTGAATATCTCACGATTATGCCCTTAGACTAAAGCAGACGAATATTTAAAGGCAAGTAAATAATGATAGAAGCATTGATGGAATGAGAAAGTGTGAGGAAACGGCACTGCTCCGAGAAAACCCAACTACACGATGTTGTCCACCACAAACTATAGATTTGCTTCTCTGCTGATAAAGGAAGCGAATTCAAATTAATCAGTGATTATGAAATAAAAAATGATTAAAATAGTTAAGTTTTACGTCCTACGGATATGCTTTCTAGGTTAAAGGAGACGGTAATGAAGAGAAATGAATGAAAAGGTGGAATGAAGAAAGTGAGAGAAAACTGAAGAACTCCAAGGAAACCCACGCACACAGTGTTTGACCACCAAAAAGTTCACTTGACGTAAGCTGGGATTGAACAAGGAGCCCACGCGCCAGAGGTGAGCATTCCACCACTGAGCCACCGCGGACCTTAATCAGTGATCTTTTGTTTCCATCAACCTAAATAATCAATTAATTCATTTCTCAAAATCAATGGTGTCAGGGCTGCGCCATTTAGTTTGTACAAGAGAAAAGTAACAAGTGTACAAGTGTACAGAGCACTTGTTGACTCAAATCTTCCAGCAAAGTTAGAATTTCTGTTGGAGACAGAGAGAGACATAACCATTTTATAAATGTATTTATTTCGTTATTAATGCTAAATATTTTTAGGCAGCCCAATGAGTGTAAGAAGGATGATTTTGTTGAGAGTATTCCTACCTAGTATTGTCCATGAGACGACCCGACTAGAGAAATGAAGTTTGCTCGTCTCGTTCCTATAAATTTAGCAGAAGTCTTGTTTTCTTAATTTTCGAACAATTCTTTCTCATCGTGTTTCGATTTTCGAAAAATCATTTCCCGGTCTCGTCTAGTTTCATAAATTTATGCAGGAAATTTATGACCTGATTTCTTTCCCCTAAATTCACCTAAAATTTATCATATCTTTCCAAGTCTTAAGAAGTCCACGAAGGCAGTGCTGGATCAACCCATCTGGAGACTCGGGGCAAAAAAAAAAAAAAAAAAAAAAGGCCCTGCCCACTTCGCTTATTACATTTATTTATTTTAAAAGTACAGTAGGAAAGTTAATAGACCCTATGTTTCATATTTTTGGACTTTTGGACTTTTTTTTATCTTATGACGATGATTGAATTTTTTATAATTCTTTTTAGACAGTCAGTTGAGATTTTTATCAGAGTGGAGGCCTTCGTCCACCTAGAGCCCCGGGGTTACAGCTCTCCTAAGCCCCTCCCTTAATCCGGCCCTGCACGAAGGGTATGGTATAACAACACTTAAACCATATTTATTATTGGAGTATATTTTAAAACGATTTGTGTATCTGTAAACGTTAATGAAGATCACTATGTTCGTAGAATCACTTTGTCAATTTCTAATTTTTAATACTATGAATTATGTATAGCACTAAAATAGCCTAAAACTAGTTTGAGATCTAAAACTTGGATATGAACCAGTGTTTTGCAGCAGAATCGTGAAATTTTCGTTACTTACCTAGGAAGGGATTAACTTAATGTAGAATTGCAATCCCGAAATACCGAACATGTCTTAAAACCTCCTAATAGAGGGCAATACTCTGAAAGAGTACTGCTCTTTAGGTATTTTTTTTTATATTTAAATATTCTAAAATGACTGTGTAACTCACTTTGTTCTGCGTGAAATTCTGTAACTTCATTATATGGTACATAGTGAATAGTGACGTAGATCGGATTCCGAACCTGGGAAGGAGAGATAATGTAGCCAAACACTTTCGAACAGGTTTTCTCAACCTATATTTCGTACTACGATCTAACTTTTTGTCACGTCCTCTTGCACGGTGGCTCAGTGGTAGAGTGCCTACCTCTGGTGCGTGTGGTTCCTGGTTCGATCCCTGATCATGGAAGTTTGTGGTGGATACCTAGGTTTTCTAGGGATACTCTCTTTTCCTCCCACATCCCCATTCTACGAATTATTCCATCATCATTCAGTTGCTCTAATCATCCGTCTTTGTTGGCCTAAATGTCATAATTGCAGTGGCGGATCCAGGGGGTGATGGGGGCAATTGCCCCCCCCCCAGAGAGGAAACTGTTATTTTATATATATAAATAAACCCATCCCAGAGTTTGAAGCTGTTAAAAGTAACTCAAAGTAGCAGTATGACAACCCCCCCCCCCAGAAGTCGGTCCAGGATCCGCCCCTGCATAATTGTAGGCCGTTAAACTGAAAGAAAGATACTTATATCAACTAGGAACGAGTTTATACTTGATTCCATATAATACAGCTCAGTTTTGGCATCTTAATTAAGGGACGACAAACTGCTTATATTTGCTCTAATACTACAGTTTCTTATGCATGAATATTGTTTTGTTTTTATTTTATTTTGAATCAATTAGAACACACTATATTTCATCCTCGGGTTGTAATAGACATACTAAAGCGAATAAGTAAGAGTGTCCGGATTTAATAAAGATATACTGAAATAAATGTTTCCTGCAAGTTATAACGAAAATAGAAAGAAAATAATGTAATTTCGTAATAACAACTTCCTTATATTTGTCCTAGTTAGAAAAAAAAAAGGGAGCAATTTGTTACTGATTTATTGAGAATCACATTACCTTCTAACCTTTGTGTTTTGTGTAGTATTTTACGACCGGTAATAAAAGGCACCATTTTGCGTTCTTTCTAGTCGTGAGCAAGACACATCCTACTAATAGTTCAGCTGTTGATGTATAGATGGCATTGTATGCGATACTGGGAGTTGCGTTCGAGTTAGGGTTTGGTTGGAACGACTCGAACGGGTGTGTGTGTGTGTGGTGCAGAGAGAAATGCCAGGAAAAAGAATTAGAAAGATGCAATAAAAACACACACACAAGAGATGAGTAGCAAGTAAAGAATTGGGAGGTGAGTGGCCCACATGAAAAGCATCTTTGTTAAGGTGTACGGAAATAGTAACTGTTAAGCGGTCGTGTTTTACATTAAGTGAAGGATAATTTGTAGTTACATATAGGAGAGAAGAGAAGAAGACTCTAGCGATCTTTTAATTTACATACAGTAAATTGCTCATAAAAACTTCAAACTGAAACTTAGAACTCAGTATGTCCTTGAAATTTTCAATAGAACAAATTTAATCATATGGACAGTGATGATACTTCATTAAGATTAAATTTAATTGAATTTTACAATTAGGGATGCGCACGAGACAAGATTTGAGGCTGTCTCGTCTCGAAAATGTGCTGTAAAAGCGATGCCTCGACTCGAAAAATGTATATTTCTCTATCGGAAGAGCTGTGTCTCGACTCGAATTTTGTCAGGAAAATTCTGTCTCGACTCGTCTCGTGCGCATCCCTAGTCCACAAGTTTTTAATCTAAGCGGTCGTGTTTTACATTAAGTGAAGGATAATTTGTAGTTACATATAGGAGAGAAGAGAAGAAGACTCTAGCGATCTTTTAATTTACATACAGTAAATTGCTCATAAAAACTTCAAACTGAAACTTAGAACTCAGTATGTCCTTGAAATTTTCAATAGAACAAATTTAATCATATGGACAGTGATGATACTTCATTAAGATTAAATTTAATTGAATTTTACAATTAGGGATGCGCACGAGACAAGATTTGAGGCTGTCTCGTCTCGAAAATGTGCTGTAAAAGCGATGCCTCGACTCGAAAAATGTATATTTCTCTATCGGAAGAGCTGTGTCTCGACTCGAATTTTGTCAGGAGAATTCTGTCTCGACTCGTCTCGCGCGCATCCCTATTTGACATTTGTAGAGAACATACCAGAGATGGTATGGGATGTATGTAATCCGTGTCGATCTAGGTCAGTCAATGATCTTTAAAATATGAAATAAAAAACTTATTTTACTTTCCATGATGCACATTGAGGCTAGGGAAGAAATGGGAGAATTCTGAGAAAACCCACGGGCACAATGTTGGTCCCCACTAACTGGCATGCCTACCAGGAACCCTTCGCACCAGAGGTGAGCGGTCTTCCACCCTAATGAGACAAGATTTGAGATTGTTTCGTCTCGGAAAGGTGACGTGAAAGTAATGTGTCGTCTTGAAAATTGTGTGTTCCTATTGGAAGAACTAAGGCTCGACATGAATATACTGTCTCCTCTCGTTTCTTGAACAAACCTGAAGTTAAGAGTTTTGATACATTACAATCTTCTACAACCCTCTTTGTTTTGACGTAAGAATTATTCTGTTTAACATCGTTCTTAATTCTCTAGTCTTCTTCTACCCCCTTCTTCTTTACCTTCTACCTACTTCGTATGGAAACAAAACTAAGAAATTCCGTTAAAATTATTCGAATAGCTATTCGAGTATCCGTTACTCAAATACGTTCTGCTATTACTCAAACATCCGGATATCCGTTTTCACCCTTGCTCATGAGACGAGATTTGGATCTGTCTGGTCTCGGAAAAATGTCGTGGAAGGTGCTCTCTCGTTTCGAAAAGTATGTTTTTATTGGAAGCTCCAAGCAACACTATTCGTTTTCATTATTAATATTGAATAACGTTCCTATATCCTATAAACATTATTCGTTTTCATTATATATCGAATATGTTCCCATATCCAAGCAACAATATTCGTTTTCATTATATATCGAATAATGTTCCCATATACAAGCAACACTATTTGTTTTTATTATATTGAATAACGTTCCCATATCCGAGCATTCGTTTTCATTATAAATACCAATAACGTTCCTATATTCTATAAACACTATTCGTTTTCATTATATATCGAATAATCTTCGCATATTCAAGCAACACTAATCGTTTTCACTATTTTATTGAAAACTATTATCATATCCAAGCAACAATATTCGTTTTCATTATATATCGAATAATGTTCCCATATACACGCAACACTATTTGTTTTCATTATATATCAAATAATGTTCCCATATCCAAGCAACACTATTCGTTTTTATTCTATTATATTGAATAACGTTCCCATATCCGAGCATTCGTTTTCATTATAAATATCAATAACGTTCCTATATCCTATAAACACTATTCGTTTTTATTACATATCGAACAATCTTCGCATATTCAAGCAACACTATTCGTTTTCACTATTATATTGAAAACGATTCTCATATCCAAGCAACACTATTCGTTTCCATTATATATCGAATAGAATATTATTTCCATATCCGAAAAACGCTATTCGTTTTCAATATATATCGAATAACGTTCCCATATGTAAGCAACAGTATTCGTTTTCATTATATATCAAATAACGTTCCCGCAACAGTATTCGTTTTCATTATATATCGAATAACGTTCCTGTAACAGTATTCGTTTTCATTTTATATCGAACAACGTTTCCGCAAGAGTATTCGATTTCATTATATATCGAATAACGTTCCCGCAACAGTATTCGTTTTCATTTTATATCGAATAACGTTCCCGCAACAGTATTAGTTTTCATTTTATATCGAATAACGTTCCCGCAACAATATTTGTTTTCATCATATATCGAATAATGTTCCCATATCCAAGCAACACTATTTGTTTTCATTATATATCGAATAATATTTCCATATTCAAGCAAGAACACTATTGGTTTTCAGTCTATGTCGAATAATATTCCCATATCTTGTTCTATTGGGATTCGATTCCTGCCGGAAACTGATGTGGATCGGATCCTATTTTAAGGTGATGGCCCACGTCTCACAAAACCTCGACACTGAAAAGGACGCTAAACCTGAATTCAATTAAGCAACTATAATTATTCCTTATGCGATTTATTGTTCAAATAATGCGTTTTTTAGTAATTTAACAGTTCTACTAAGGGCGTACATGCCATGTATCAACCCCTTGCGTTCCAGGTGTCATTTTCCTATGTGCGTGCTGTAATACCGGTGTCGTTTACTGTTGAAAGACTGTCTAAACCGTTATATAGGGCTTAGTTATTGTGTGCGCGTGAGGAGAGCATTAACATTACTGATAAAAACAATTATTTTCACTGCGGAACATTTGGACTTTAAAAGGGAAATTCTGGTGTTCTGAAGGGATTTTGTCCTACTTCAGGTTAGCAACACTGACCAGAGATCAAAGACAAAGGTTTTTCCTTTTTCCGATCTTGAAGTTTCTAATTGTTTATCGTCAAAACAAACACATGAGTGTTGTAATTGAATGCTGCCTTAGGTCTGAGACAACACATTTTTTCTTTTCCGTCAGTAAGGTGCTGCCACCTAAAGAGAAATAGTAGAACTAAATCTTGCCTTGCATCCACTAGCAAATTTCAGCATCTCCAGGATTAATACGATCAGTGGCGTATTTACGATTTTGTTTCGGGGGAGAAGCTTTGCCTGAAAATGTAAAAATTCTGCAAAATATTTCATATACTTTACTATAGTATCATAAGTAAGATTTCGGGGAGGGGTCTTAAGCTCGGAAGCCCCCTTCCCTAAATACGCCACTGAATACGACCCTTAATAACGGATACAATTTCATGACAACCATATGGATGTCACTGCTACGCAAAGGGTTAATGCGAAAAAAGTAATTGTTTTACAACTTTGAAAAGAAAGAATGGAACATACCATGTATGTACCAACATGTTATTCTACAGTATACACTTGTGTTAGTTAAGAAACATGAAGATTTCGTTAGAAATTAGAAAAAAAAAAAGAAATCTCATAGCTTTTATCGGCAACTTCAAACACATTTTATTAAGTGACTGCATTGTTTCCAAAATAAATTAAAAACAAACGAAAAAATTATGGAGTTTCTTTTGCTCAATTATAGCTTCGTAGAAATGAATGGAATTCAAGAATACGTAACACAAATATTTAAGCCATAAATTAGGAACCACAAGCATAAATGGTGACGTTCATACGTATAGTTCTGCAGTTACATCATCGTTTATTATTATTTATATTGTTAGACTGAACTCTTTTTCCATTGTTAAGGAAACGAATGCGGTAAGCGGGGCATACGTATGTGCTCTGGGCATAATGTTGCGAAGAGGCATCGAGAGAATGCAACGAACTGCAAAAAAAGAAGTTACGTATGTGCTGCGTTAAATATCCTCATTAGCACTACTAAACCTTATTCAACCTGTGGGTCGCTACCCATAGGGGGGTCGCGAGAGGATTTCATAGAAATCGCGAAGATAAGAGAAAGATATAATTAGAATCTAATATTGGAAAATACTTATATTATTATTTTGAATTAGTTCTGACAGGTATATTTTTTTTATACATACTGTTAAGAACAAAAACAAACAAAAATCTACTAAACATTTTTAACAGGTGCAGAGTTGTTTAGAAATCAATTCAAATGAAAGAGGTACGATATAAAACTAATGAGAACTGGATATTGAAATACCAGAAAAATACAAATGCGACAAAACCTCCATATTGAAATACAATTTAAATTGAAATCTAATTAGATATGTGTGTGTGAGAGCGAATAGTTTTTTTTTTTTTTTCAGTAAACTGGCCACAATGAAGGTAGCCTAGATTTTTAATGTTGGAGTTTATTTGTTTCCTAAATTTTAAATGTAAAATTCCTTTTAACAATATTTCGACAACACATGCACAATAATGTACCAAATTTACAACAATATGAGTGAGGAAACTCAAATTGGCGGCCTCTCGAAAATTAAAATACTCAAACAACTGTCCACAACAGGAACGCCTGGGGTAATTTCAACTAAACTTGATACACAGAGACTTACGAAGCAGTGACAAAAATAATCGAAAAGACCGATATTAATATCGAATCCATAGTTTTTTGGATTGCTAAGTCGATTGTTGACAGTTCATATGATATATAAGGCCAAGTTTAGTTGAAATCGTCCTAGCACCCGTAGAAGCACGGGTGGTTAGGAATGACATGAGAAAACAATTAAAAACGACCGATAATAATCGAATCCATAGTTTTCTGCTTCCTGAGATGAATAGTGCCAATGCCGTTTAAGTCTAAAATAAGCCCCATTGGTATGGGGAGGCAGTGGGAAGTGTAAAAATTGAATATCGTAAACGACCTAGATTAGTGTCGAATCCATATTTTTCGAGATCAGGAAATCGTGTGCCCCTTTGAAATGACTGTTAGAATGGGCATTAGTCACTCAAGCTTCATGACACTTTGATTAAAAGGGTAAGGTGTGATACCAGAAGTGGTGTCTTGTGGACTTCTATCTTTACAAAATCCATACACTATTCTATCTTTATTGTAATATGTATTTTAAGAGGGGATTAAAATATTTTCCATAGATCTAACCTCCCGTCCAAAAAACGGACATTTCTTTTTCTAATAATAAGTTTTTCTTTTTCTTTCTTTCTTTTTTTTTAATGAGAAACGACAATAGAACAAAATTCTTTTGGAAATAAGATCTGTATGATGAAACGGACAAGAAGGAACTCGTGATTTCGTTGCAGTTACCTAATATATACATACGTATATAAATGAAAGTGATTATGTTTGTGCCTTAACACTTGAACCTCTCGACTGATCTGGATCAAATTTTCCATATAGATGAGGTTAGGGCCTGGGATGGCTTTTATCATTTAACTTTGACGGGGCAATTTAGGGGAGGGGAGAGAGGATATATATATATATATATATATATATATATATATATATATATATATATATATATATATATATATATATATATATATATAAGGGTGTTTAAAAAAGAACTCCCTAGTTTTAAGTATAAATTTAATTGGGAAATGAAGGAAAATTTATGTCAATGAGTACATATCATGAAAGAGAATTCCTTCAAGTTTTGTTTAATGTTGGTAGACTTCAACGTGGGATCCATTTGTGGCCCTGCAGACGTCGAAACGATATTCCACTTCTCGCCACGTATTCACCAACATTGACTTTAGCCAATGACGGATAGTCTTTGCTGTAGGTGGTTCACCACCATACTAACGTCTAAAATTACGTTGCACTGTTATAACTGACTTAATTAGTTTTCACAAGCCAAATAACATACTGCACTTTCTGTTGCGGAGTACACATTGTTGCTGAGTTGGTCTACACTGCACGCCTGCCTGGACGGAGCTGAGGAAACAGAGGAAAAAACAGCACTGGTGCCGTCTTAAGGTCAAGCAGACCTGCCAACTACAAAGGAGCCAAACTTGGAGAGTTGATGAATGAAACACCACAAACTAGAATAGTGTATGTCACTTTGTACAGATTCTAGGACATTAAAACTAGGGAGTTCTTTTTCAAACACACTGTACAGTATATATATACACACTGACGGATCCAGAATATGATCAAGGGAGGAGCTAAACCATAGTTTACAGCTTTATCCAGTGTAAGGCAGGATTGAAGCCCATTTTATCCAGTGTTTACCTGAGCGTCAAGGAGAGGCTGTAGCCCCCCTTGGATCCGCCCGTATATATATATTAAAATGATCGAAAATGACTGATATCAGAGAGCGCTTCAATAATAGTAAAAAATGATTGACTAACAGAACATATTACAATTTTTTCTTATTTTAACCCAGCAAAGCAGGTAATTGACGCTAGTAACAAATAAACATGTTTTGTATCAGGTTTCGGCTCAAAAACTACAACAAATCTAATCTATTAATCCGTAAAGCGAAACCACCAGAAGATATAGAAAGAAGGGGGTAGATCGTCGTGAAATGAGTAGAGAAAAAGGGGAAGGGAAACGACAACAAAAAAAGAAAGTTTTAAGTTGATACCTTTCTCAAAAAAAAAAAAAAAAATGAATTCGTTAACTAATCAGAAACCTCGGAACAGCCATCTTGGAAACGAGAACCGTTGAGTGTGCGAAACAAACGAAAAGGAAGATTAAGAGGCCTAATCATTGCAAAATTAAAATACTGCTAATTTTACAGTATAATTAGGTGATATCTTCAAATAGATAAAAGATAATCGAAAAGTGGAACAAGAGTACGCTAGACAATATTATTTTGAATGTGGTAAAGTTATCACGAGTCACCTAGTAGCTTTCCGTTTGCAGCCATTTATTAACGCGAAAATAAATACCGATTTTCTAAATGGCTGGAAATCGAAAGCAGATAAGTTGAGTCGTGATAACGGTATCTCATGTGAAATAATATTGTCTAGTGAGCTCTTGTTCCACTTTTCTATTATTCTTTATCTATTTGAAGATATCACGTAAGTACTGTAAATTTAGCGGTATTTTAATTTCGCCGTGATGGGGCCTCTTAAGAAAGGAACACGAAAAAAGTGAGCAGGAATAAGATATGATGAAGATGAGAGATGACTGAGAAAAAAAGTAATGTTTGTTGAGGGTGGACGAAGGAAAGAAGTTTATAAAGATAGGCAAGAAGAACGCTGTAGAAGGTACCGAGGAGATGAATAAAAAACTAAGGCAAGTTCCTGACAGGTTATGATAGATGCAAACGTTTTGTAGACTACCAGATTTTTTAAAAAATAAGGAAAAAACTTGGTAATGCGTTCTGTTTGAGTTATATATATATATATATATATATATATATATATCTTGTGGAAAGGTTTTTGCGTATTCTGTCCCTTTCTCCTTACAGCCATGCCACCTTTTCCCCCCGACTTTAGCTTCTATCCAGAGTGCGCATGCTGTTCGTTTCTAAGTACAGATTTATTGGGCCAAATTTACTACTGGTTTCCTGGCGCTTCCCCAAAGTAGGCAAAAGTATCAAAGAAACCATGTCTTATAGGCGGATTCTGGATCTGGAAAGACTTCAAAACGCTCATCATGCCTTGTTCTCTCTCTCTCTCTCTCTCTTTCTGCCACCTTCCGCACGCTCCAACCTACATACATACACACACACACACTATGCATGTATGCACACCAGCACACACACACACACACACACACTCAGGAGCATTTTTATTCTTGACGATATGTGTGCTTGAGAAAGCAAGAAATTTTTCTTCTTTTTGGCATTCATTTCTTACTTTCTTAGTGTTTTAAGTGGCCGACATCTTTTTTTTTTTAATATATTTTTTTCCTCTTCTGCATTGGATTTCTGGGAACAAATCTTGTGTGGCGTGTCACTATCATGCTGCTGAAACAGTACAGCAGCGTTCGAGGAATCGTGTTTTGGCGTTGCTTGTAGTACAACAATCACTCACTATGTGTCTCTGTCAGTTCTTGTAATCCCCCTTCCCCACCTTGCTGACAGAATGTGCTACTGAAGGTACTTCGTTATTCAGACGTTGTCCAGCTTCACTTGCATTGAAGCACGAATCCTACGTCGTTCCGGATAAATCGGGAAAATTTCTTGACTATTTTTCACGCCAATTTGATTAATTGATGTTGGAGCTGGCGTGTTTTTGTCTTTATTTGAGTTCCTGAAAGGATATCTGTCATGACAAAGGACGCTATGCGAAGCGGTTTTTCACTCGGGACATGCTATGCTGCTCTGGATTTCATTAAATATCGGAAAGAACGCTAAGAAGTTCCGGCGATTTATATATTCATCCAATTTCGTAATCGACAAATGAATGGGTTTCTAACTCATAAATCAGTATATTGTTGTGGTCTTAACTTTTTTTTTTTTTTTTTTTTTCATGTCTGTTGAATCCTGCAATCTGGATTTTGTGGGGTTCGAGTTTTGATTTTTTTGCCAACTGAGTGCTTATGCAACACATAAGTTGTGTTTATGCAAGATTAA
The DNA here is from genome assembly GCF_964235325.1 of Thermobia domestica. Lineage (NCBI taxonomy): Eukaryota > Metazoa > Arthropoda > Insecta > Zygentoma > Lepismatidae > Thermobia > Thermobia domestica. The sequence goes on along the minus strand of NC_137455.1, from coordinate 379,035,449 downwards.
CGCTCTTCCTCCTTCAAGAGAGTTAGATAACGGACAAAGCCTTTTGCCTTTCTTCGAAGCGAAATAGCATGTCGTGTAATAGACTACTGTGCACAGGATGGTTTGGTGTCCATCGAAATAATAAGCCGTCTCCTTCATTATATCATTAGAAAAATAAGGAAATAAAAAAATAGGAGATGAATTAATCAATTTTCGTTATTGTAGTTCATAGAAAGTGGTACAAATATTTTTGAAATGCAAGGGAGAAAATAGAACAGATGAGTAGTTTTCGATACCTGGGTAATTATGGAGTGCGAACGTGAAATAAAAGGGAGGATAGGTATGGCGAAAGAAGCCTTTACAAGGAAGAAGTGTTTTCTTTGTGGGACCTTGAATAAAGAGTTGAGAAAAAGGCCTAAAAATTGCATCATGTGAAGTACAGTGCTTTATGAAGCAGAAATTTAGACATTACGCAAAAATGACGAAACACGACTGGAAACTTTCTAAATGTGGATGTGGAGAAGAATGGGGAGAAAAGAACAATTTTAAACATTATTAAGAAGAGGAAGAGAAACTGGTTCGGACATTGGCTAAGAAGAAACTGTATCATGAGAGACGTGCTAAGGGTATGGTAGCAGGAAAGAGAGGGAGGGGGTGAAGGAGACCACAATTAATGGACGATATCAAAACAGAAAATTCGTAAGTGAAGACTAAGAGGTTAGTGGTAGACCTTGCAGCATGGAAGTTTCTCGGTTGTGGTAAGTAACCTGCCAATAATGGCAGAATACCTATGATGATCATAATGATATATTTAATATGTGTAATATAATTTTGCGTAGCCAATGATTGGCGCCTGTCTCCAACATGGGTTCGATTCCTTTGGAGGTACAGAATTAAGGCGTTGACCCAGCATTCCGAGATAATTAGGTGATTATTTGCACTGTGAGAAGTCAACTTCGATGTAGAAAGACAACTTTACTTGTAATTGCTTTGAGAGACGATGCATAGATGGCGCATCACCGACATAAATGTTTAGCATAAGATTTAACCGAGACGGTCATAGTTGTAAAAAAAAAAAAAAAAAAAAAAAATGAAATGAAATGAAATCTTTCGTCCACGGGCATAACGTCCACGTTTATGCCCGTTAAGAGGGCCCATCACGGCGAAATTAAAACACCGCTAATTTTACAGTATTTCTGTGATATCTTCAAATAGATAAAAGATAATCAAAAAGTGGAACAAGACCTCCCTAGAGAATATTATTTTACATGAGATACCGTTATCACCCCTCACTTATCTACTTTCGATTTCCAGCCATTTAGAAACCCGGTATTTATTTTCGCGTTTCTAAATTGCTGCAAACGGAAAGTTACTAGGTGACTCGTGATAACGGTACCTCATGCAAAATAATATTGTCTAGGACGCTCTTGTTCCACATTTCGATTATCTTTTATCTATATGAAGATATCACAGAATTACTGTAAAATTAGAGGTATTTTAATTTCGCAGTGATAAGGCTTATTAAGCTATGAGAGACGAATGACTAAGGGAAATGAATGTTGACGGAAGAATTGGTGGAATGAGAAGGTGGAATTCGTCAGATATAATCCTAGTTCAGATTTTTTTGTTCGGTTATAGTCCTAGGTCTGAATTATCTTAAGAATTTTTTTGAGCTCTCAAACTCTACTTTTAAAATTTTGTCTAAATTGTTTTCGGTCGAGCGCAATTCTAATTCAGATTTTTTGATTGGTCATAATTCTATTCTAGTATTCTGCTTATATAATAATAATAATAATAATAATAATAATAATAATAATAATAATAATAATAATAATAATAATAATAATATTATTATTATTATTATTATTATTATTATTATTATTATTATTATTATTATTATTATTATTATTATTATTATTATTATTATTATTATTATTATTATTAGTCATATTCAGTGGCGTATTTAGGATTTTGTTAAGGGGCTATGCACAACACGTGAATAAGCACGTGTCGACAAATTTTAATGACGCTCATTTTCCTTCCTTTAATATTTGTATAATGACACCTCCATGTATGAGAAATGAAAGTATTGAATGAGTGGGAGGGGGCAGAAATAACTGAAAGGTAAGATAATATTTAATTTATCAAGAAGGAAATGCGCGGGGGAGATATGAAATTCGGCGGTGGCACATCAGGCCGGTAGCCAGCCCCAAAATGTAGGGGGGGGGGCGATCCAACCATAACATAGTTCATCACCATATTATAGTTCAATTGCAAGTCTACCGTGAAAATTTTGGAGGGTTCAGCAAAAATTTAGGGGGGCCCGGCCCCCTAAACCCCCTGGATACGGGCCTGTGGCAAATTTTAGAAAAATAAGTAACCTATCTTTTAAAATAATTTAAAGGAAAATGCGAAATTTGAATGAAATAATCAAAGAATAAAACAGTTATAAACAATAGAAGGATATTAATATTAAAACAACATTTTGTTCTTAACATAATTTTTCACAACTAATTTAGTAACTTATTAAACTGCTTCTTGTGAACAGTATGGTGATTAGGGCCTATATTAAGATATTTCCTTAGTTTTGGTGTTACTGACGATGGCCGACTTGAATCACAACTAACAACAGTCGAAAGTATAATAGGTGAAACGAAAGAAAGTAATAACTAAGGAAAAGAAACAGAAGAGTAGAATGGACAAAGGAAAGAAAAAAGAATGCAGTTCTCACATGGAATGAAATTTGACAAACACAGTATTATTTCTGAACAAAGAGCAGAGTCGGATTTAGGTTTAGTGGGGCCTTAAGCTGTTAAAGGTAATGGGGCCCTTTACGTGTCCATGAGAACATAGGCACCCTATATACAGAAATGGATAAACTAATGATAGTTTAGGAAGCAGACTAGCAGAAGGGGCACCATTACTTACATTATAGTAGCTTACACAACAGGAAGCACTGTTGCTACGTCCTACGTACTGTATATGTAAATTTTATTTTATTGATTGATTTTCTTATACATTAGAGATGGATATCTAGTTTTCTTCAGGTTTTCGGGGCCCCGAAGACAGTGGGACCCTAAGCTATAGCTTGTTTAGCTTACACGTAAATCCGGCACTGACAAAGAGCATAAGAAAGTGGAGTCATTGAAATTCTTAGAAATAGTAAGAAGGATTCTTGTTGTACGTGAAATGCAAAAAACTAACAAATTTATTTCGGACGGGGGTATTGAGTCCGATAGCCACGTCTAAATATGCCATTAGTCGTATTCCTAGCTCAGAATTTTCTTTAACAAAACTTCTGTTCGCGTATTACAATATTGTGCCAATATTGTGCTAGAAAAATTTACCAAACTATCTTTTTTTGTGTGTGTATGTGTAAAATATCGAATTATGAAAATATTTCACATTTTGTGGAAAGAAATAAAGAAAACCAAAGGAAAATGGACCGTTATACAACTTACAAACCTACCTTAAGTCAAGTTCTTTCGTTACGTGTAAAGGAACGAAAGCGAATATGTAAGAAAAAACAAGTAAACTATCTGTGAACGAAGTAAAGCTTTTGCTCTTTCTTCTCAGATTCTCCCTTTGCGTCCTCCCCCCCGATTTTCACTTTTCAACTCATTCCGTTCTCTTCTTATACATCTACCTTCCATTACCTACTTCGCTTTTTTTTTTTTTTTCACGTTCTCCATTGCTTCTGGGAAAAGGTTGGCACTTCACTTAATTAAACCACAGGGATTCCGTCGAATAAAGAAAGGAAACAAAAAAAAAAAAAAGCCACCCATTTCATTCTAAGACTATGCTATGCAGTGGGAGAACTTACAAACACATAGGTCTCTACTCTACTCCTTTACAGTTTAACACAAAATGTAGCTTCCTACTTACCTACCCTACCCGCTCAGATGGAGAAAATGGACTCTTCCGTTCAGACAGAGATTTAATACATGATAAACCACGCGTGAATTTGTTCTTGAATTTTTTTGTCTCGTTCTAAACTATATAAAATGCATAAACAATTCTGCAAATATGGCGTGTTGCCTATTATTATTATTATTATTATTATTATTATTATTATTATTATTATTATTATTATTATTATTATTATTATTATTATTATTATTATTATTGTTATTATTATTATTATTAGCTGAAATGATCCTTCCAACAGGAATAATATTTTTATAGAAAATATTTAAGCCCTTCCTCCCTTAGGGTACTACGCATTTCAATGACAGTGTAATAAAACAGTAATGTCACCTCTTCCCCACACCCAACTATCACCTCTTCTCACCCCCATGTTGATGGGTGCTAAACTTTTTCTTTTTGGAGAATAAAAAAAGTAGCACTACGACTAAAGACACTGGGCATTATAAGTAACCTAAGTACACTAAAAGCATTGGGCATTCTAAGTAACGTAAGTACCCTAAAAGCATTAGGCATTCTAAGTAGCCTAAGTAGGCTAAAAACCATTGGGCATTCTAAGTAGCTAAGTAGACTAAAAGCATCGGGCATTCTAAGTAGCCTAATAGACTAAAAGCATTGGACATTCTAAGTAGCATAAGTTGACTAAAAGCATTGGGTATTCTAAGTGGCCCAAGTAGACTAAAAGCATTGGGCATTCTAAGTAGCTTAAGTTGACTAAAAGCATCGGACACTCCAAGTAGCCTAAGTATACTCAAAGCATCGGACATTCTAAGTAGCCCAAGCAGACTAAAAGCATCGGGCATTCTAAGTAGCCCAAGTAGACTAAAAGCATCGGACATTCTAAGCAGCCTAAGTAGACTAAAAGCATTGGGTATTCTAAGTAGTCTAAGTAGACTAAAAGCATTCGACATTCTTAGTAGATTTCTATGATCCATCATAATAACCGCGGCCAATGCTTTTATAGTTTTATTTTAATTTATTCTTTTAGGCGCATTTCATAAATGTGTTGTATTTATTTATTTATTATTTTACATGCAAGGGCTTGCTAAAACTCCTTTATATATTTGCCCTGTCAGTTTATGCGTGTCTGTATGTTCGAGAGACAAAAAATCTCAAGACCCACATGATAGATCACCATCAATTTTGACCAGGGTGTACAGGGTTAAAAGTTGTGGTTTCAACTTGTTGATGTAAGTAATTCATTTCCTGAATGTGGTAGAAATCAACCATTTCCGGTTTTAGCGTTGATCACTATAGAGCTAAAACGATTATAGATAGCAAGAAGCGGTTTCTTGTAATCAATCAGGAGTTCAAAGAATACATTTAACGTCCATCCTTAACTCTCTACTGAAACCGGAAGTAATTGAAATCCACTACAATTTCCGGTTTCAATATTGATCCACGTAGAACAGAAGCTGTAAGAGACAACGATAAGACGTTCTCTCTTGGAATCGACTTAGGGTTCTAAGAATAGGTACCATTTTCTCTCTTAACCCTCTGTCCAAACCGGAAATGTAGAAATTAACTACTTCCGGTTTCAGTGTTACCCACATAGAGTGAAATCGGTAATAGATAATGAGAAGCGGTTTCCCGCAATCAATTAAGCATTTTAAGAATATATTCCATCTCTATTCTAAGTTTCTACTAGTGGTGGGTACAAAAACCGGTTTTTCGGTTTTCGGTTTTTAGAGAAACCGAAACCGGTTTATGAAAATTTTCAAAATCCGGTTTCGGTTTTCTTCAAAACCGGTTCGGTTTTTCACCGAAACCGGTTATCGGTTTTCTCCAAAACCGGTTCGGTTTTTTACCTGGTCCGGTTTCGGTTTTCTTCAAAACCGATTCCGGTTGTTTTTTTCAAAATTTGTTCTATTTCTGACCAGAATGGTGTTTCGTTGTTCTCCGGAAAACGAATCCATTTCCACAGAAATAGTTGTGTGTGTTTTCGAAAAGTTTTCACCGAAACCAGTTTCGGTGAAAACCGAACCGGTTTTGGAGAAAACCGAAACCGGTTTCGATGAAAAACCGAACCGATTTTGTAGAAAACCGAAATGTCGGTTTTTCGGGTTTCGGTTTTTATAGAAACCGGTTTTCGGTTTTTATAAAACCCGGTTTTGCCCATCCCTAGTTTCTACTAAAACAAGAAGTGGTAGAAACCTATTACCACTTCCCATTCCAAAATTGAGAGAATAACACGTCATACAAACCAAAGTTCTTCGCGTGGTGTACACATGACACTGCTGCTTGTTTTTAAGATGTTTTCACATTCCGTTATTTCTTGAAAGCTATCTTACAAGGAACGGACATGAACGTGTCATCCAGACATCCGAATCAAGCCTAGTCCATTCGATAAACATAACAAAGATATGTTCATGCACAAAAAAAAAAAAAAAAAAAAAAAAAAAAAAAGGTGCCATGGACAACGGAGTAAGTCCCTGGGGCCCATTAACCCTGTTAGTATAAACAAAATAATAGGTCGCAGTGAAACAGCTATTGCATCAACACTGTTCATTCATAAAGTCATGGCTTATAATTTGTTCTGTTCAGCATGAAACAAGCTTTCAACAGAATCTGGTACAGATCTTGATATTTGGATAAATGGTACTACGCCTGTATTTTTTATATTATGTTCTCTCTATAGGTCAGGTCATAGGTTATATGTACAGAGCGTATTGGTATACAACCCTTCCCCTCATACCTATTCCGTCCATCAAAACAAAACATGGTACACTTATTTTTCATCCCGTATAGTACTTTTCGAGATACATTTTTATTGTGTGCCTTTGACCGGGGCCACTCCAAAGAGGGCCAAAGTTGATGGGAGGGATTTCTGGAGGGAATTTTCCCGACATTTTCCCAAATTTCCCTGTCCAAGTACGTTATGGGCCCCAATACCTAACACCTCTGAAAAGCTCGTTTCATGCTGAAGAAAATGAACTGTAAACCATGACTTTCCAATGAACAACGTTGATGCAATAGCTATTTCACTGCTAGTCTACGATTTTCTTTGTACTAACGGGTTTAATGGGCCCCAGGGGCTTACTCCGTTGTCCGTGTTACTTTTTTCCCTCATGTACCTTTGTTATGGTTATCAAATGGACTAGGTTTGATTCGGATGTCCGGATAACAGGTTCATGTCTGTTCCTTGTTAGTTTCACAATGAGGAACAAAACTAAAGTAACGAAGATAACCTGGATGTTATAGTGTATATGCTAACTCCACAGCGTTTTTGGTTGCATAACAGAATAGAATATATAATTAGCAGACATCAGTTAATAATTTATTTAATTTTACGTGAAACGATAAACTATAGCGAAAATCATGTGAAAATATTGTCTTAGCATCTTACTTACGTGTTTGTGCTACAAAATTTGAGAACACTTGTCAGAGTGAAACTAAGGTTGCAAGATTTGATTCTAACAAAAAAAAAATAAAAACGAAAGATAACCTTGCAAAATTTGAGTTTGTGAACCAATTGAAGGATTTGTTTATAATTTTTTAAACTTTTTTTTTTTTTTTTTGCATTATCTTAAATCCACGTGGAAAACCTGAGTTTTCACAGTTTCAAAGCATACTGTGGACTCCCAAGAACGTTTCTTCACCTTTGTAACGTGGAAGAATAATCGAGTCGCGTTTTAAATGACCCTTTCGTAACACGTTCCTCCAGCGCCTTTACTGTATTCACTGTTTTTAATGCGTTCCAACCCCAAGAAAACGACTTGTAACAGCTTTATGCCTCTTGCTTTCAGGGAATTCTAAAGGATGTACACGTACACATGAGAGAGAATTTACCAAAGAAGAAAACACAAAACATTAGTCTTTTGTTTTCTAAAATGCTGTTGAACGGGATTGGATGAAATACCTTTTTGGAGTTATTTCGTTTTAAAACAATGTGCGTGCTTTTCTGGGCCAGGATTCATTTCATTCGCTTCTGTAAATTCATTTGTTTACTTTGCTCTTTGTTTTGTATCTTTGTCCCCCACCTTTCCGCCATCTTCCACCCTCGGGATTTCTTTTTCTTTACGCTTGCATTTTCGTTCGCTACCACTTAATTCTTCCTTTAAATTTTGTTGCGTCTTTGTGTAGCTGTTGCTTGTGTTCAAGGCTTAGAAAGGATTTTGTTTTCTTTCAGCAGAACGATTTCACTCCACACAAATATACATAATCGTAGAAAAGAATATCCTTACTTAGAAGAAGTAAATTTCTAGCTTATTTTGCATATTCACATAGGAATATGGTGATATTCCTAGAATATTTCTAGACAGTAGTTTCCAACCCTAACAACAGTCAGGACTATTTAATATGTTCTTTGTACAAGCGAGACGACAACTGATATTCTATTCGAGACTACTGAAGTGAATTTGTAAAGGGACGAGATAGAGCTCTTCCAACAGCAACAGATGTTCTATTCGAGACGAGTAAGAAGGTACGAGACGAGGCAGAGCTCTTCCAATAGCAATAGATGTTTTATTCGAGACGAGTAAGAAGGTACGAGACGAGACAGTCTTCCAACAGCAACAGATGTTCTATTCGAGATGAGTAAGAAGGTACGAGATGAGACAGACAGTGTTGAAAAACCACTTTCACAACACAATATATATACATCCTCGAGTACTGACGTTTGTACCCATAAAGGCGCGGCCCTCCGGAATTCGATCAAGGGGATTTATACGAGGAGCAATCAAGAAGTTCCCGGAATTTTGTTGTAACTATTTATTACCACAATATAGGTACACATTCACTTAAGGTTAGTTTAAAGGGACACGTTTTGCCGATAGATGGCACTACAATCTTCGTATCTCATGCATTTTTTAACTTTCACGAAAATTCACGATTTCTCTTACAAATTTGAACCTAGAGATTTCGAAATTTTTGGAGAAGGAACTTGATAACCTATCGAAGACAACAATCCGTGCCGATTTTTTAATTCAGAGTTCTCTTCATTGTTGAAATGGCTTAATTGTTGAAAGGGATATCCAAACCTTTAACAATATAACCCTTTCAACAATGAAGAAAATTCTAAATAAGAAATCGGCACGGATTGTTGCTTTCGATAGGTTATGAAGTTCTTTCTCTAAATTTTGAAGTCTCTAGGTTGAAATTTGAAAGAGAAATTGTAAATTTTCGTGAAAGGTAAAAAATACATGAGAGAGATACGAAGACTGTAGTGACATCTATTGGCAAAAATTGTCCCTTTACATCGACCTTAATTTCCTTCAAAATGAGCTTCTTGAAAACACACAAACTTGTTCCACGGCTCGTACCATTGCTGGGAACAACGTTGAAAGTTCTTTTTTTGATATGTTCCGTAGTTCATCCGTCGCGTTGGTTTGGATGTCTTCTACGGTGGGAAAACGGTTACCTTTGAGGCCCTTTTTGATCGTGGGGAAGAGTCAGAAATCCGCTGGTGCTAAATCCGGTGAGTACGGAAGCTGATACAGGAGGGAAATGTTCGTTTCTGCGAGCCGTTTTAGCACCGTAGTAGACACCCAAAGCAATGCGACAACTGAATTTCAAACGTGCCAAAACAGGACTTTCAGCGTTGTTTCCAGCAATGCAGGAACAAGTGGAACAAGTTTGTGGAACAAGTGGTGAAACAAGTGTGTTTGTTCTCAAGGAGCTTATTTTGAAGTGAAGGTGTACCTATATTGTGGTAATAAATAATTAGAACGAAATTCCGAGAAGTTTTTGGCTGTCCCTCGTATATACTTGTATGTCATTGTTACATATTTATCATGGGTGTCAATCCCACTGGGGACGTGTCCCCTCCAAAATTTGTAAAATGTTTTTCTTCCGCCTCCCAATATTTCAAGTGTTTTACGTCATATATGATCCAAATGGGCCTTAACCATGTAGCAGTTTGGTACATTCATAAAACAATGGTAGACAAAATGAATATGAAAAAGAAAAAAGTGGTACCAAAATTTGTTTCCAATTGTGAAGAAAAAAAGGCCATCAGTTTTTGGCCCTATGAAAGGGAAGGTGGAGTTAACTGTAAATTTACAAACAATTTTTGTTTAGATAGCGAAGAGCAAAGCGAGTTGTTTAGCTAATAATAATAATAATAATAATAATAATAATAATAATAATAATAATAATAATAATAATAATAATAATAATAATAATAATAATAATAATAATAATAATAATAATTATTATTATTATTATTATTATTATTATTATCATAATACTAATAATGACAATAATAACTGTCAACTAATTCTTAAACTATACATTATTGAGCCTGATTTACATTAGTTGTAGACTAGTAGGTCTAAAACCTATTTTGAAAACTTTATTGTTTCTAAGATTAACTAAAATTGTGAAACAACGTTTCATTTTATTGTTTAAATATACAAACTGTTAAATGTGTTTCTTTAGTACCACATTTTGCAAAAAAAAAAAAAAAAAGTTAAAATAAAACAAAATTTTTTAAAGTTTTTTGTTTGCTTCTTAAGCCAAAAATGCTTTAAAATGCAACATACGAGACTATTTTCAAAAGAAAATTTTCCGGGGAAGGACCCCCTTTTTCCTGGAGGTGTTCCATACACCCCAGTTCCCATGACAGTCTGTCTCCCCTAAAGTTTATGTGTTTTTGGCGCCAATGATATCTATACTACTACTACTACTACTACTACTACTACTACTACTACTACTACTACTACTACTACTACTACTACTACTACTACTACTACTACTACTACTACTACTACTACTAATAATAATAATAATAATAATAATAATAATAATAATAATAATAATAATAAAAATTTCGAATTTCCTACCTTCGAATGTCAAAATTTACTTCTCGTCTCACGGAATCATTATAGATGATTAATTATGAATGATTGTGGAAGAATGGGGGGTATCAGAATCTAAAATTAAATGGGAGATCTCCGAAAAAATCCACGAACACGATGTTGGTCAGCCAGTGTACGTAGTTTGAGGGAAATTTATAACAGCACTCGTTATAGATCTACATAGGTCCTCAGTCATAATTATATCTAGACTATATTACTAAATCACTTAAAACTGTCTAGATTGCATTTAGACTTTCCTTGTCTTTATTGTGGCACAGAATTATTGAAAATCAATACACACCTTTATGATAATGCGTTCATACTTTTATATGATGGTTCCTGAATTATATCGTTTATTATTTACAAAACGTTGTTATGACAACGTAAAGGCAAAAACTCATCATATTAGAATCAATTTTGATTCTTTTCTTTTCGTATTTTCGTATTTTCTTCTTCTTCTTCAAACTGGTTAGTGCATATTTTAAGATCATACGTTGCCCGATATTTAAAATTACACTGAAAATACAAGATGTCGTTGCAAATTTCCCTACTCTAGGGAAATTTCATAGGTAAATTTTGCAAAAAGGGAAAAAGGGAATTTTTCGATATAACGTGGAAAATCCAGGGAAATTCTCTAGATGACTGACTGACCAATATCAATGCTTAATTTTTGTTTGTTCTTTAGAAATAAACCAATACAGTAGTTAGAATATAGTTTGTGTGTGCTGAAAGTAGCATAGTTTGCATCACTGTTGGCTGGATAAGGCACGGTGGCTCAGCGGTAGAGCTCTTACCTCTGGTGCGTGGGGTCCTTGGTTCGGTCACACACCAAGTAAGCTTATGGAAAACAACATCGTGTCCGTGGATTTTCTTGAGCTACTCCCGTTTCCTCCCAGTTTCTCATTCTTCCATCACCGTCTCCCTTAGCCTAAAGCCATAATCGTGGGACGTTAAATTGGTTGGGTGCATAAAATTATTTCATTTGATTTCATTTTGTTGACTTGGTGCACTGGCGTCTCTGGCATGTAAAATTTGAAGGGGGGGACATCAAAGAAAGTGATTTAAATGGTACTATCTAGCCCAACCTGCTTATTATCCTCGATTCCATTTGTTACCTTTCTGCTTACCTCCACGGACCTCCTAAGGTATATCAAGAACTCTGTTATAATCGTTTCATAGCCTGAATATTATATTCCAAATTATATTATTATTATTATTATTATTATTATTATTATTATTATTATTATTATTATTATTATTATTATTATTATTATTATTATTATTATTATTATTATTATTATTATTAGGCCTATTATTTATATGGTATTCTGTCGTTAGTAAATAAATTAAATCAGAATAAAATATTGAATATTTTGTATTCAAAATATTGGGGGTGACGCGTCCTTCTCGTCTCCCCCCCCCCGCCAGAGACGCCCGTGGCTTTGTCTATATATATATATGTGTGTATACTTTTGTAAAAAAAAAAAAACAAAGAAAAATGAAAAATGAAAAAGGTGAATAAATAAACTAAAAAATAAAAGCAAAATGCAAACGAATAAAACAAATGTGATTAGTATTTTCCCTAATATAGCTAAACTAATCTTATCGCATAACTTCTGTCAAAGGTGTTGGACACTCAACCAACTAGGGATAATTTGATAGGGAAAGGCAAAATTTTGTGTCATCGAGGGAAATTTTCTTCAAGAAACCTACAAACACTGTGTCCAGCGCAAAGCTACATCTGTGCTTGAGCCAGAAATCCCTCTCAGAAGAGGTCAGCAAAATTAAAATACCGCTAATTTTACAGTAATTATGTGATATCTTCAAATAGATAAAAGATAATCGAAATGTGGAACAAGAACGCCCTAGACAATATTATTTTAAATGAGAAACCGTTATCACGACTCACTTATCTGCTTTCGATTTAGAGCCATTTTGAAAATCGACATTTATTTTCGCGTTTCTAAACAGCTGAAAACGGAAAGCCACTAGGTGACTTGTGATAACGGTATCTCATGCAAAATAATATTGTCTAGGGCGCTCTTGTTCCACATTTCAATTATCTGTTATCTATTTGAAGATATCACATAATTACTGTAAAATTAGCGGCATTTTAATTTCGCCGGGATGAAGACTCTTAACATTGAAGGCTAAAATTTCTGGTTGTTATAATGGAAGGGGTTCGCTAAAGTCTTTATAATCAATTGAGTCCATACTTTTTAGTCTTACTTTCATTTCTTAATTTTATTTCTCCCCCTCCCCTTTCCTCCCCAACCAAAGCTCCTTTTCATAAAACCATAGTTTTTGGAAGTTCTTTTGTTATTATCCCCCCCCCCAAACTTTAATGAGGCTGCATTATGTATTTCGTTTCTTTCCAAATGGTTCGTTGTTTCTTGTCAACGTACGAAACACAACAAAATAAGAGAGAAATAAGAAAACCTTGTCACATCATTAAGTGGGCTTTCTTCGACACAGGAACGCTGAAGGAATAATAAACAATTGGATTTCCTCAATTGTGTGACGTCATCAATCCCTGCCACGTGTTCGTCCCATGATTGCTACTGTGTTTGAAGGATAAGGAAAACGCTGTTGAGGAAAATTCATTAACATTCCCAAACAGTGTCCAAGCAACAGTTAGATAGGGTTCTCCTGGTAATAAACAACGCTCAGAAACCGCTAACACAAAGATCTACTGTGGATATCATCTGTGCATCCCATTTTCTGTATCTGCTGGAAATTTCTAACAATACAGTAATATTATTAAGAATGAAATCTAATTTCCAGGTAGCGTAGCGTAACGTAGTCGTTAACGCACCCGCCTTCTGTACGAGCAATCCTGAGTTCGATTCCCGGTGGAGGCACTCAGTCGAAACAGTGTAAATAGCTTTCTCAGGCCAGCCATATTGAATGAGGTTTTCCGTAGTTTTCCTTATTCAACCCAGGCAAATGCCGGGGTGTTACCTAACTTCTAGGTCCCAGGCAGCTTCCTTCCTTTCCCAATCCTTTCTTTCTTTCCCCGGATAGTGTCTTCGCCGAACATATCACCAATATTCGAAGTGGGGAAAAAAGCAGAAGCGGTATATTTTATTTCGATTTTGACTTGATATACCGGCTATCTAAATGTCGAAATACAGTGAGGGTATGTTGCCTAAAGAATGCATTTCTATTTACTAATGTCTAAAAAACCATTGCAGAGTTTCTCTGTATTTAGGGGAGGGAAAGACATGGAAAGGCTTTGATCTCCGGTCAACAACTCTCTGAAAAAATAAAGAAAATATCCCCTTATGTTGCATTAAACCGAGTTTTTATACTAACTATTTCCTCCCGGATCATCCACTCGACTGAAGGTATCCTAAACCCCCAGAAGATCCGTTCATGCTCAAAACACGACATTTATATGCATTCAGGCAAGAAGACACACACATACATAAGAAAGAAACAATTCAATATGGCACATCAAACTATTAACTAGATGAACTTCTTTGACGAGACCTCATTTTAAAAGCAAAAGATACGAAAAAGATAACAAAAACGTCGGCGTTATCAACTTAGAAATTATTTCTACATAAGAAATAAAATCCTTTTACCTGCAATGCTATTCGTCGATTACTGTGTATAAAAATGGATTTATTAAAGATATTTAGCATCTACTCTCCAGTGACGGTATGTCTTAATCACTAAAAAACCAGAGGCAATATACCTTTATCACGGAAAAACTAGAAGCGGTATGGTATACCACCGCATATCGTCTCACTTCGACCACTGGACATCATTCCTCATACTTAACGAGCTAAATGTCCATACATGCCGAAAGCCCAGAAATCTAAATCGTAAATACTAATTTCTAGGCACTACGATGACCCATGATGAATTCCGATATTTTTGAAGGGCAGTAATTTGTTTTTTAAGTGTTGTGTTGTGTTCGGAGAGGAGGGGGATATCAACAGACCAAAATACACTCATGAATAAAATAAAATGTCGGCTGAAAGCAAGGAATTCGATTTATTATTCAGTTCAAAATGTTTTGTCGTCACGAATTCTGTCCAGAAATTTGAAGCTTAAAATGTATAAAATGATAATCATACCTCTTGTACTGTATGGTTGCGAAACGTGGCCGCTTACTTTGAGGGAAGAACGTAGACTGAAAGTATTTGATAGCAAGATTCTAAGACGAATATTCGGACGCAAGAGGAACGGGAATGGAGAATGGCGGAAACTTCATAACGGGGGAGGAACTGCATAATTTACATCGTTTACCAAGCATTGTTAGGGTCATCACATTTGGAAGGCTCAGGTGGGCAGATCATGTAGTCAGAATGGAAGAAAGTAGGAACACTTAACAAAGTTTTAACTGGAAATCCAATCGGAAAACGACCATTAGGAAGACCTGGACACAGATGGGACCATATTAAGATGGATCTTGCAGAAAAAAGAATACTAAATAGACAACTGGATCCAATTGGCTAAGCACAGAAGTCAATGCAGAGCTTTTGTTAATACGGCATTCAACCTCCAGGTTCCTTGCGTCACAGAGTTAGTTTAATTAGTTTTTATTTAAGAAAAACAATCCTTGATATTTTTCATTTGGTTTTTGGAGTAGAACCCTGAGGCTGTGTGAGACGTGAACCTACAGTCTCAGCTGGAATCCAAACCACTGCAATGGGCTGAAACTTCAAGGCTTTGCCATAGAAGTAAAGAAATTGTTTTGTGGGTTGATTTATATACACGCCTTTTGTCGATACAAGACGAGACCTACTATTTACAAGTGAGATCTAAACTATTGTTATGGTTTGATGCTTTCCAATCGGGAAGAGAACCCGTATCCTCGTGCTCACCATAGCCACACACACTAGACTATAGGAGGCATTGTTCCAATTATAAGCTGTACTTAAGAACCTGACATACTAAAAAAATAATACAAAATTTACCATTTTTCTTTTGCTTGTTTTTTATAAGTGAAAGGAAATAATAAAATGCAAATTACCACAATCATAGAACAGAAAATATGAATCTGAAGAATTTTCAGTGTTGCCATCCATAGAAATTACACTGTTGCCAGAATAACATTTCCCCCAAAAGCTAAGTTAAGGCAATAACTAGAGGAACTAACGCAACTGCATTTGATTACGTATCATGTTGTCTTGGAATTTGTGAACTACTTTTCAAATAATAGCTTTATTTAGTTTGTAATAAACAAAATAGTTTTAACATGCAGTAACTAAAATTAAATAATAATGTTATTTAAAAAGTGTTTCATGGGATTCTAAGACAACATGATACGTAATCAAATGCAGTTGAGTTCGTTCCTGTAGTTGCTGCCTTAAGGTAGATTTTGGAGAAAATTTTAGTCTGGCAACACTGAAAATTCTCCAGTTTCATATCTTCTGTTCTATGATTATGGTAAGTTGCATTTAATTATTTCCTTTCACTTATGAAAAACAAGCAAAACAAAAATGGTAAATTTTGTATTATTTTTAGAGTGTCAGGCTTTTAAGTAATTTTGCCTACAGCCACGGTCATTAATTTGTAAGGATCTTGTTTCCAATTGTGCCAGTTCTTGTCCGTCTCGTCTCTGTTTTCGGAAAAGGTTTTCTGGTTCCACTTTGAGTTTTTACACTCAAATATCATTTTGCTCAATGAATTCTGGCGATTTTTCTTTTCTTTCTTTTTCTTTTTCTTTCTTTTCTTTTCTTTTTTGTAAATGTAAATGCTAATACCAATAATATTTGGGGTTGACCTTCGTGGATAAGCGGTTAGCGTACGCGTCTTTGGTGTGGAAGACCCGGGTTCCATTTCCGGTGGTAGCTCATGTGGTTTGGATTGCATGTTAAACAGTAGATCACGTCTCATATAGCCTCGCTTGTGTAAGGAACGTTAAAATCAACTCGACTCAATATTTGGAAATTTATAATGATGAGATTGCAAGTTCACATTGAAGAAATAAATATTTTTTTTTTTTAGATATTCGTACAGAGACATAGAAGACAAGTAGGTTAGTAGTTTACCAACACATATTAACTGTGTGTGCACACAACGTTTGTTTACGTCATAACGGGCAGGTGGGGCTTTCACAGACAACGAATATTTATTCGAAGCTCTTTTCTGGCGGAAATGAGACCTGGTGGGATGTTGTCACGCGCGAGCGGAACAGCCTGGGTGGTCCTCTCGGCCGATTCGCAATTGTTTTTCACTTGTAGTAAAATGGCTCTAGGACTTATTACTCCAATGAAAATGTTCTCTCTCTTTTTTTTTTTTTTTTTAAATAATTATTTATTTCATTTTCTCGTAACCATTAATCAAATTTCTCTGTTCGTTTATGCCATTACAGACCCACTGCCTTATTATTCTCTCCTCCAACGAAAGTGAAACCAGTATTCTTTTGTAGCTATTAATGAAGTTAATTTGTTATCTTAATAGTTTTGGTGATAATTGCATCTTCAACATAAAGAATTTAAAAATTTATTTGCTCTTATATTTCACAATTTACACCAAAAAGTCATGTTTTACAAAATAAATTCAATATTGCGTAATTTGCACCTCGAAATAATCTATTAGGTAATGCACAGTAGCAGTATGAAAACCATCTTTTACATAATCTACGTCACAGTGATGTATTTATTACTACATTTTACCATTATTATTTCATGGATAGAAGTATCTTTCTTTTCTAATTAGGAGTTCATTATCGCTAAATGCTTAATGAGTGTGCTTTCTGGGCTCGTATTCCCAGTAGGAAGGTTTGTCTCGGATACAAACCCGAGTAGTAGCTCGATTATTATTATTATTATTATTATTATTATTATTATTATTATTATTATTATTATTATTATTATTATTATTATTATTGACTTGAGGTGATTTTGAGTTTAACGTCCTGTCCAACAGCGAGGCTATAGGGGACGTGTATATCTACTGATTAACGTGGAATCGGAACCATATGAGCTCCCGCCGGGAATCGAACCCGGGTCTCCCACGGCAAAGGCGCGTAATCTAACCGTTTAACCACGTAACAACTATTATTATTATTATTATTATTATTATTATTATTATTATTATTATTATTATTATTATTATTATTATTGACTTGAGGTGATTTTGAGTTTAACGTCCTGTTCAGCAGCAAGGCTATAGGGGACGTGGATATCTACTGATTAACGTGGAATCGGAACCATATGAGCTCCCGCCGGGAATCGAACCCGGGTCTCCCACGCCAAAGGCGCGTAATCTAACCGCTTCTTCTTCTTCTTCTTCTTCTTCTTCTTATTATTATTATTATTATTATTATTATTATTATTATTATTATTATTATTATTATTATTATTATTATTATTATTATTATATCAAATATATTCTTCCGGGAAGCCGGGAAGTGTAAAAGTACGAAAGTCTTCCCAGAGACCGACGGTCATTACTCAAAAATGTAAGCTAATGCGGTGGTAAGTTAGAAAGGGGGCCCCCTTATCCCACCCTGACTCTGTATCGAGTAATTTGATGATGCTGTCATCTTCATTAAACACCGGAACACTCCCTCGAACCATCTACAAATGATGTCTGATGTCACCAATAATGATTTTTTTTTTAAGAGTTGGAAAGAAATATAATACATTTTTGATTTTAATTTGAGAAACAAACAAAACATACTCGCGGACTGGATTTGGCTCGCGGGCTGCCCTTTTAACAATCACTGGTTAAAATCATTATTATAACTATAAAGTTTGTACAATCTGGCTCACAGAAACTGTAATTATCTGCAATAAAAAAAGACATCGCAGCGCTCACGTTATCACGTATTTATTCCCCTTTTTCCCGTCTTCGTAGTAGTACATACAAGTGGCAACAGATGGCTCCAGCATTCAACAGGAACGAAAATAGCATGTAGCGTACAAAATAAAAATCTCCCTCGGATCAATCCCCGAATCACTTATCCTATCAACGATGTTTTAGTTTCCTTTAGCGAAGTTCGCTCATTTTAGTTTAAGAGTCTTTATCCCGGCGAAATTAAAATAACGCTAATTTTACAGTATTTATGTGATATCTTCAAATAGGTAAAAAAAAATTAATAATAATCGAAATGTGGAACAAGAGAGCCCTAGACAATAATATTTTACATGAGAAACCGTTATCACGACTCACTTATCTGCTTTCGATTTCGAGCCATTTTGAAAATCGGCATTTATTTTCGCGTTTCTAAACAGCTGAAAACGGAAAGCGACTAGGTGACTTGTGATAATGGTATCTCACGCAAAATAATATTGTCTAGGGCGCTCTTGTTCCATATTTCAATTATCTTTAATCTATTTGAAGATATCACATAATTACTGTAAAATTAGCGGTATTTTAATTTCGCCGGGATGAAGACTCTTAATGTCCCAGGATATTGCTCCGAGGGTAAGGAACATGATAATGATGATGATAATATACGAGATGATGGAATAAAAAGTGGAGCAAAACTCCGAAGAACTCCGAAAAAAAAAACATGTACATGGTGTTGGTCCACAGCAAATCTACTTGGCACAAGCTTTGATAGAACGAGGAACCACACATATTAGAGGAGATCACTCTATCTCTATGAAACTACGGCCCCCATGGTAGCAAATTCTTACTATCGAAAATCATCCAAATTGTTCTCTTGTCGCTGTGTAAACGCAGCACTATACGTCCAACAATCAGCAGTCTAAGTAATGACTAGACCCCAAACAGCTTGAGTCCAGTGATCTCTCGGGCTCATTATTATACAGGGTGAACCTGAAAGATTACACGAACTACGGGATGTGATTTGTGACATCAAAAGAAGACAGTATAAGAACAAAACAAATCAAAATAAAATAATTAAAAATTGTTTTCAATACCATTATACAGTATATATATATATATATATATAATAAACTACATGATTCTGGTTAATCAAAATAACATTTTAAAACACATTTTTCTGACCAGAACAAAATGAATTATTTAATAACTATACGATTTTATATAGTTATTTAATGATATCTATCTATATATATAAAAGAGAACGCACAAATCCTTTGTGAACTCATCACGCTAATACGGCTGAACCAATTTCTTTCATTTTTGGGGGGTTATTAGGATTTGGACCCTAGATGGTTTTTATCATATCACTTTAATTTTTAATTACCAGTGTCTTGAGATAATTGACCATTCAAGTGTCCATACGTACAAATCCTTTGTTATTAGTTCATCATAGGTAAAAATAAACGTATTTATATGCAACCCGCATGACCATGTGACTCGGCGGGTTAACATAAATGACAGGCGCTATAATTTTAACATTTACTGCAATTTGAAAGCGAAAAAGTAAAAATTATCTAAGTAACAAAGTTTATTGCGTTCCGGGGTGACCGCAGCGAAGCGGGGTGAACGCTGCTAGTAAAATATAAGATATAAGATTTGTTGTCGTTTGTCTTTTCTCAATGTCTGATGAAGAGGATGTTAGGTACTTGAAACTGTAACAAAAATCGTATAGCTATTAAATAATTCATTTTGTTCTGATCAGAAAAATGTGTTTTAATATATATATATATATATATATATATATATATATATATTATAATAAACAACTTTTTATTTGACATAGTTTTTGTTTTATTCACGTTTCAAACGTAGTAGGTTGTTTTGGGCCATCCTGTATTTCTTTATGTTCAAAGGATAGAGCGTAATTTAACTACAAAATTAGATATGCAAAAATTCACTGAGAAAAAAATTGTAGGTGGCGTACTTAAAATGGTAGGTTACATGCGTAATTCCTATAGTTTTTGGACAACGTACAGCAGACGTATAACTGAAAACGCATGTTTTATAATAATACTTTCCGTATAAGTATTCCATGTATACGTACTTTCCGTATGAAACAATATAGGCGGTCAGGATTTCACATACAAATGGACGTATATAACATACAGCTGAGGAATGTAACAAGTATATGCACTGATATACGAAAAACTGTTAGTTGTCAGACATCCTGCAATGGCATGATGTTAACATCTAGGGGCAGTGCGTATGTAGCATATGAATAACGTATGTTCCATACTCAGTTCTGTAGTAAGCAAGAGGATACCGTATATTTGTACAATATACCCCTGTCCGGAGAACGTATTTTTCTCAATGTATCCTTACCTTTTTTGTTTAGTTGTGACGTAGGACTTTAAATAATGCAATCAGTGTTTCTTCCAAACATTTTTGGGGGGCACACTGCTCCCTCGGAGCTCTGAGAGTGCCCCTCAGGAAGATACCAAAATAATACGTCTTAATAATAATAAATAGAGTAGTAATAATGGCAGATCTAGCCCGGAACTTTCTAGTAATCTCATGATATACCTACCATAGTCTGGATTTTGGCTGCCCCTCCCCCAAGTTTCATCGTCTAGATCCGCCTCTGCTAGTACCGTGTGAGAGTAATATGTCCCCGCCCCCCCTGGAAGAGCTTTTTTGAAATAAACACTGAATACAATCAGTATGTCAAAAACGAAAGAAAAAAGTATTGAAAAACACAGTTGTAAATCGAGGGGGTTGCCAGGTTTCTTTGAGTAAGAATGTACCTAAATGAAAATAATTACCTAGTATTTAAAAATTTAAGCTGAATATTTTAAGAACAATGCGTTGATGAACATATTAATAATTCTTCATCTGCCAGTTTAGACTACATTAAAACATGCTGCTGTGGAAAAAAAAAAATAATCGGAAGAAATACGTGTCTGGATTCCATCCAAAATAAATAAATATTTTTTTTCTTAAAAGTGTGATTTCAACTTTTATCTATGAGGTGCCGAAAGACGTGTGTTATTCGTTGGTTACACAGTAGCTTGGTTAAGAAAGATGACTTGATATGTGTTGGGTGCTGCTTACTAAAATAAACTACTCCAACGTAAAGTTGAGTTAAGCTGTCAATGTTCCAACGATATGCATGGTTCTTATCAGTCGTTTGATAGGCCACAGCAACAATGAGTCAATCAAAAGGGTGCGAGGAATTACTCATGTTTTTACTTCCTTGAATAAACCTTAAAAACAAAAGGAAAGAAAAAAAAGAAAGAAAGAAAAGCAGAAAAAGGAAACGAAGATACGTTTTGAGTCTTGTTTAGAACTCTCAAGAAACTTTCAGATAATGAAGAATCCCAATCGTGATACTTCCATGTAAACTCATTGGTACGGACTATTCCAATCCGTATACCATGCAATTGACATTCAAAAACTATACTAATGACAGCTTTTCCAGCATCAAATTTATATATTTGCATCATTGGCCTTTTGATATGGCTTCAGCGTTCCAAGCATAAACTTTATCTGGACCTTTTTTCCTTGGCTATTTGATATGGCTTCAGCGGTCCAAGCATAAACTTTATCTAGGCCTTTATCCTTGACTTTTTGATATGGCTTCTGCTTCCAAAGCATAAACTTTATCTGGACCTTTATCCTTGGGTTTTTGATATGGCTTCAGCATTTCAGGCATAAACTTTATCTGGACCTTTATCCTTGACTTTTTGATATGGCTTCAGAGTTCCAAGCATAAACTTTATCTGGACCTTTATCTTTGTCTTTTTTATATTACTACAGCGTTCCAAGCATAAACTTTATCTGGACCTTTGTCCTTGGCTTTTTGATATGGCTTCAGAGCTCAAAGTATAAACTTTATCCGGACCTTTATCTTTTGTCTTTTTTTTATATATATATATTACTACAGCGTTCCAAGCATAAACTTTATTTGTCCTTGGCTTTTTGATATTACTTCAGCGTTGTAAGCATAAACTTTATCTGAGCCTTTATACTTGGCTTTTTGATACGGCTTCATTGTTGTAAACATAAAATTTATTTGGACCTTCATCCTGGCTTTTTTGATATGACTTAAACGTTCCAAGCATAAACTTTGTCTGGGGGGCGGGGCCCGCAGTGGTTCAGTGGTAGAGCGTTCACCTCTGGTGCATGGGGTCCCGGGTTCGAGCCCGGCTCACGCCAAGTAAACTTTGTGGTGGACAAACACCGTGTGCGTGGGTTTTCTCGGGGTTCTCCCGTTTCCTCCCACTATCTTTATTCCACCATTTCATTCATTTCTCATTTGCACCGTCTCCTTTAGCCTGACCGGCATAACCGTGGGACGTAAAACTCAAAGATTTCATTTCATTTCATTTTTTAAACAATAGTAACAAACATCATTAAGATATTTCCGTTAATAAGTGGTTATAAAGTATTTAATAATATCTTAAATTTAGCAATCACCAAAACTGACAATTTACATGACTGTGATATGGAAGATTAAATATATGGCAATGATAGATTGCAGAGTCTGATGTCTGAATAAATATAAATTGTATTCTTCAGATGAAATGCTCAGAACAGTGTGTCTTCTAACAGCGATTCGAAAATAATAAATATTTTTCTTCTCTAAAAAAATTTTACTGGCTCAAAGATCTAATCAAGACATTGCCAATTATAATTTTAACGTATTTTCATATGTAATGTTTTCCATATTCTTAAATTTGATTTAGACTTCTCACTGAGGAAAACAATACGTTTATGGTAAAAATTATTAACGTGTAACATTGTCGCCAATGTTCCACTTTGACTTCATCAGACACAATCAATGATAAATCCAAAGTGAATAGTTGGCGAAACTGTTACAGTTAATAAATGAAGCCAAAGTAGACAGTTGGCGAAACTGTTACACGTTAATAAATGAAGCCAAAGTGAATAGTTGGCGAAACTGTTACACGTTCAGAGTTGGCGTGGGTCAATGAAAACATGACCCACGACCCACTGACCCACCACCCACCTTGACCCACGACCCACTGACTCACCACCCACCATGACCCACGACTCACCATGACCTACTGTGACCCACCATGACCCACCACCCACGGCGACCCACTCTGACCCACCACCCACCGTGACCGACCACCCACCGTGACCAACCACCCACCATGAACCACTCTCATCCACTTTGACCTACTCTGACTCACCAAAATCCATCGTCATCAACTCTGAACACGATCCACGGCCTCTTCTGAACTGACTAAAGAGTTTACACTTGTAATAAAACAAGACTGTGAAATTGTCACTAATCGGAGTTTGAATTTCTAGTCAATCGCTCAAGCACCACTCTGTTACAATAACGGTGGATCTGACCTTTACGATATAAAATGGTAAAGTGTTTGTCAGTGAGGAAATTGAAACAGTTCGAGGTGGGGGGAAATTAGTGTGTGCCTAAAATATACTTGTACTAAGAGAGTATTCTTGCAAGTGTTAATTTCTGAACGCATTCCACAAGAAACTTCTATTCGCAGGAAAATACCCCTGTACAATATGGAAAAGGATATGGTTTCTCAGTTCACAGTATTTTTCTCACAAAAGACTAGAAAAATCAGTTGTTCATACGGCATAAAGGTGCTCGGGTACCCTATGTGAGAGCATCTCCAAAAAGTATGCTCATAACTGTAATTTGTGTAATCACTAAAACACCACGTTAAATTTAAGTTACAAATATGCATAATTCTTGCAATTATTATGAATATTTATTCAAAGTAGTTTACCTAAAGCATAGAAGAGACTTACTAAAAATTAGGTACAAAGTTGAGTAACACAGATAAGCCATTAGTAATACATTTTCCATAACTCGTAATTTTCCACCTTAAAACAAATCTGAAATCGGATTTATTTCTTGTTGGTAACTTTTTGGCGGTAAATCATCCGCCGTGGAATGATGTTCATCCTTCAGCCAAGAAATAACTAGCTCGTCTACTTTGAGCTTGTTTAGCGGTGGGCCATTAACATTGATGAACAACAAGTTAGACAATGGTTGAGCACTTAGTCTATTTCTAATATCAGTCATCTGTAAATTCATAAGGGGAAATCCCCGTTCTTACTCTGTCGTGCAAATTGATAATACTTCTACCCGATTCCTGCAACCTCTCATCGACAATCTACTTCTCATCGACTTAAGTCTGATAACGATTTTTCTTGGTCAGGTTTGAAATACTCAGCAAGAAGTATCATCTCTGTATCACCATACAACATCTTTTTCATATCGACCATGTCAGTAGGCAATGCTGACCCATGTAGAACAGAAACTTCATCTACCACGCCTTTGATAGGGAATCTTGTGAATAAATTATCAATTAAAGCCTGATAAACTGATGATTTCTTATTTGTTTATAAATGTAATTTTTATAATTACACATGAAGGTTTGATACCATTACCAAGTTCCCTCCCCCGTCTAGAACGCAAAAGGGAACGATGCTTCTGGAAAGTATTCAGAGGTGAATGGGAGTTTCCCTCCTTCTTCAACTTCAATTACCACACTGCTGTTTGCCATGTGCCAAATTACGATGAATTTCAATTAAATTATCATAGTATAATTATTTCCTTGTTGAATTATCAATACTTTTCAGTGGAAGAAAGCATGAAATTTCAAAGTTCCAAATCAAAGTAAGTAGACCAACGTAAAGGGGAAAAAGGTGTAAAATTTTCCATACAATTATGCGTACAATCCAAACTTAAAATTTCCGTGTAATTAAGCTTACAGTACAAATTTTATGCCTATTTTTCTCATAACTTTATGGGTTGATTGCCCTGTGCTGTGAGCGCTCCATATAATAAACATAAGCTTCAGCAATTATTGTAGCAGAAAGCAATGGATATATGAAACCAAGCACTGTATTTTTTGTTTCTGATTTTTTTTTCTTAAATAACATCTATCGTTTTCGATTATTTTTACAAACCAACTCACTACCAATTTTCCATATATAGAAAGTCCCCCCCCACACATAAAGGAGAATTTTTAAAAATGCTAGGACACATTCTGTTTATTTTCAATAAAGAGTTAATACACTGAATTTCAGCTCCGTAAGTTTAACGGCTTGCGAGATACTCATTTTTTTTTTCGCAAAAATTGGGATACTCACTACCTCCTTAGGATATTATGCATTATAATAAAATCAATATAACATCCCAATTTGGATTAAGGCCTAACTATATACCAAAAGTAATTTCATTTGACTTTGCAATTTGACCGTGATGATCAGGCACACATAGTTACATTCAATTTTTTATAAATAATTCATATATTACAGTGATTCAAAAATGTATTTTTTCCAGTACTTAACTCTAAAAATCCACAGGTCTCGAAAGCCAAGTTGTAGTGTAAGTCCTATTGCTATTATTACTACTAAAAATATCAATATCCAAAAGTGCCTGAAGTTCTTTTTTCACTTGGTTAGATATACTCACCTCAGTTAAGTAGACAGAAACAAGTGGAAAAGAAAGGAAAATGAAGATCTTGAAAGTAAAACGGTGACAAATTTACGAGTCTTCAGAAGATACTCTCTACAATGCAGTGAGCAGAGAGGGTCGGTAGATCATACTGAGTCGGTAGGTCGCAGTGGGTCACGGTGGGTCACGGTGGGTGGTGGGTCACAGTGGGTCACGGTGGGTGGTGGGTCACAGTGGGTCATGGTGGGTGGTGGGTCACAGTGGGTCACGGTGAGTGGTGGGTCACAGTGGGTCACATGCTGTTGACCCACTGACCCACTCAGAACACTTGACCCACTCCATCTCTGTACACGTTAATAAATGAAGCCAAAGTGGATAATTAGCGAAGCTGTTACACGTTAATAAATGAAGCCAAAGTGGATAATTGGCGAAACTGTTACACGTTAATAATGAAACCAAAGTGGATAGTTGGCGAAAATGTTACACGTTAAAAAATTTTACAATAAATGTATTGGTTTGCTCAGCAAGTAGTTTAAATCAAATTTACCATTTCCATATGTTGAATTTTTTTAATGTATAATTTCTTAAAAGTCTTATGGACTAAATGCGTCATTCGACTGCATTTTTCTTGCCTTACAAAGATCCAAAACATAAGATTTGCGATAAATATTTAGCAGACAAAATTACGATTTCAAGGAGTTAAATTTACCAGAACTTTTAAAGAGTAAATATGCGTCAATTGTGTCACAAATTGTTTAAAAAAATATTCTCAATTATTGGCAAACAAGCCAATTTGAAGGTCTATATAGAAGTCGTATTATGTAACTAACTAATTAACTCTATAGCCTATGGAACTTACAGCCGAGTGACTTCTATCCTTAGCCAACAAAATCCAGATTCTACTTAATATTCCTATTTCTGCGAGATCCATCTTAATATTTGTCCTAAGCCTTCCTAATGGTCGTTTTCCGATTGGGTTTCCAGTTAAAACTTCGATAGCTTTTCTACTTTCTTCCATTCTGGTTACATGACCTGCCCACCTTAGCCTTCTAGATTTCAAGACCCTAGTCATGTTTGGTAAACGGAATAAACTATACAATTCCGCGTTATAAATTTCTGCTATTCCCCATTCCCGTTCCTCTTGGGTCCGAATATTCTTCTTCGGATCGTGTTCTAAAATACTTTCAGTCTATGTTCTTCCCTCAGAGTAAGCGACAATGTTTCGCAATCACACAGGACAACAGACATGATTATCGTTTTATATATTTTAAGCTTCAAATTCCTTGACATAATTCGCGACAACGAAAGATTTCATAGTAAATAATAACACGAATTCCCTATTTTTAGTCGACATTTAACTTCTTCGTGAATATGGTTTTGGTCTGTTAATATTGATCCTAGATATTTGAAAGTATCCATTTTACCGACGATAGTAATTATTTGATATTTTAACATCCATAATTTGCAGTACTATTATCCGAGAAACTTTAATTAGTTTTCTCTGCATTCATTTCTAAACCTATGTCCCTGCAAACGTTTAATAAGACAGTCGCGTACACCTGTTAAAATTTTTGAGACAATTCCATATTTGAACATTTAAATTTGAGTAACAAACAATATCGCATTAAGGAAAGGTTGTTTTAATATTTACTCGAACAACGAAAGGTTATTTGTTACTTGAATGAATAACTATAACTATGCATAACTATAGTATTGTACTTACGTTACTTCAATAGTATCTGTCTTGGAGGAAATTCGTCGTTGGCGTCAATCGCGGCAGAGATTCATGAGCTAAGATCTACTTGAATAATCGAGTTTGTTAAAATAACGATAGTCTTTTCATTGTTCGAACGTTTAGTTATTTGAATAGCCAAAAATTATTAGAATATTTGCTCGAATCGTAAAATTGTTTGCATAACCAAGACAGATTTGAATTATTACTCGAATTATATGAAAAATTGTTTGGATTATTACTCGAATGACTGAAGATTGTCTGTTGTCTGAATTGTTACTCACACAATAAAAGTTATTTTAATAATTACTCGAATAAGGAGAGGTTCTTCGAATATTTACTCGAATAACCAAAAATTGTTTGTATAATTACTCGAGTAACGAAAGATTGTTTGAATAATTACTCGAGTAACGAAAAATTGTTTGAATAATTACTCGAATAACGAAAAGTTGTTGAATAATTACTCGAGTAACGAAAGATTGTTTGAATAATTACTCGAGTAACGAAAGATTGTTTGAATAATTACTCGAGTAACGAAAAATTGTTTGAATAATTACTCGAGTAACGAAAAATTGTTTGAATAATTACTCGAACAACGAAAAGTTGTTTGAAAAATTACTCGAGTAACGAAAGATAGATTGAATAATTACTCAAATAACGAAAGATTGTTTGAATAATTACTCGAATAAGGGAAGATTGTTTGATTACTGGTAATAAGTCGAATAAAGAAAAATGATCTTAAAAATTACTCGCAGAAATATTGCTTGATTACCGAAAATTCGTTTTAAGTAATGACTCGAATAAGGAAGAGTTTTTCAAATATTTACTCAAATAACGAAAAATTGTTTTGAGTAATTACTCAAATAATGAACATGAATAACTAGAAAAATAATCCACAGATTTATGTCCTGGTTGTCGAAATTTTCTACTTGTAATGAAAGGATTTTGATATATATGTGTAATAATACTAGAAGGAAACTCAAGTGATGTATGCTTTACGAGAAAATGTTACTTTAACATTTGACAGAAATATTGTATTCCTTATGGGAGTCATTATATACGATGTGTCACATCATTTCGTCATGGTGTTTTCATTTAATATGTTATGTTTCTTTTTTCTTGTTTTTTAATACGTGTGTATCTGTGAGTGTGTGATACTATATTATTCTTTTTTTATGTAGCTTTTCTAAGAGTTGCCTCAAGCATGCCATTTTATCTACTATGCATGGCTGACTTTACAGGCTTTCGAGAAAGAGCCAATCAGAATAAAGGAATTAAGTGGTACTGAAAAAAAAAGAAGAAACAGTGTTTCTGTGGACAAATAGTCAAAGCAGATCGGTGGGTAGCAAATTGATGGTTTTCTCTAGGGGCGCTAGATTTAAGGGGGCGCAAAAAGACAAGGCAGTGTATAGAATGATGAATTCACAATTTCTCCCGGAGAAATTGGGAGCACGGTGACACAGTGGTAGAGCGCTTACACATTTAGTGCATGAGATCCTTAGTTCAGTCTCCGCCAAGTAAGTTTGTGGTGGACAACATCGTGTCCGTGGGTTTTCTCGGGTTACTCTCGTTTCCTCCTACATTTTCATCCTACTAATCCTTACATCATCATACTCAAATCTTTCATTTCATTTTCGAGGTTATTCCGTGTCCTCCCACATTCTTATTCTACGAATTATTTCATAATCATTCAGTTTCATAGATTATCCGTCTTCTTTAGCCTAAAGAGCATAACTGTAGAATGTAACTTGAAATTTCATTTTTTAAATTATTATACAGAGTTCAATTAGATTGCTGTTACTACTACCTTAGGGCAATGTTGCCTGTAGATAGAAAAGCTTGGAGATTCCTTTCACAAAATTACCACAATGCTCTTAAATTAAAACAAAAAATGAACCTAAAAAATCTTTATGAGTCGATCAGCAGATGAAAATTACTCTTTTTAAAAGTTTTAAGCTGTAGAAATGAAATGAAATCTTTGACTTTTACGTCCCACAGTTATGCCGGTTAGGCTAAAGGAGACGGTGATGATGAGTAATGAATGAAATGGTGGAATGAAGAAAGTGGGAGGAAACGGGAGAACCCCTAGGAAACCCACGCACACGGTGTTTGTCCACCAGAAAGTTCACTTGGCGGGGGCTGGAATCGAACCCGGGACCTCAAGCACCAGTGGTGAACGCTGTACCACTGAGCCACCGCGGCCCAAGTTTTAAGCTGTGTAGATGGTTACGTCACCTCTTTGGTTGAGGGACCTATTAGCTTTTCGGCGAGTATTAAAAGAGTACACTTTCTCTGTAGAGGGCAATATATGTATGAAATATGAAATCATCATTAGATGATGCATGTATAGTCAATCTGGGCAGAGGTCGAAGGCAATCGGAGAACATCTTCCTAGATCTAATTTTAATATCTGTGTTAAGGTGCTTTATTGGTAGAGTTCTCATCTCTGGGCCATAGGGTCTCTAGTTCGATTCTATCTCGTACAATGTGTAGTTTATGGTAGACAAGTCCAACGTCCGAGGGTTTGAGCATATCCCGTTTCCTCTCACTTCCTTCATTCCATCATTTCATTCAATCCCATCGTCATCGTCTCTCTTAGACTCGGTGTATAATAGTGGAAGGTTATGCAGATTACCAATAGCTTGTCATACAAATAAAAATTTCACGGTTAAAATGAGCGAGTGCATATGAAAGAGGAGTGACTACCTTAATAATTTCCAATGGCGAAGCATTTTTGCACACTGTAGGAAATCAGCATTTTATGTTTACAAGTGCATTTGCAAGTGCAACTACAAGTTCAAGTGCAACTTTACAAATGCAAAGTTACAAGTGTCAAACCATGACAAATGCCATACTACAGTTAAAATGAGTAAGTGCATTTGAAAGATGCCTGTGTAACATATTAATTTCCACTAACAGAATGTACTACTACGCAAAGTAGGGGATGTGCATTTTGTGTTCACAAATATAAGGTTACAAATGAGTCGCCTAGTACCAAAGCCGCATTTTTTTTTTTTTTTTTACACCGAAATTGAGTTGTATTTTGCTTGTTATATGTTTGATCTAAAGGAATTCCATGGAAACAGAATTTTGTTTAATGGCTTAATATTTCATACTAAAAAAAAAGTTCAAATATGGGACTTTGTACGCGTGTGTATGGAGCTTCTCTGCTCGTTTTGCGAGATTACTCGAAACTAAACGAAATGGATATGGCAGATTTTGGTACTAGGCGCCTCAAATGTCACATTATGATAAGTGCTCTAAGTCTAACCTATATACTACAAGTGCTCTGTTTCTATACGATATAGTATTTTCTCCACTATCCCCGTCTATGTACAGTCATGACCAAAATGATTGTCGCATGTCTATAAATATCTTGTAGGAATCTAATTTGATAAGAATTTCCCCAGGTATTTCTTATAGGCTAATGCTAGTATGCGTATAATCAGTAAAGCCATGCAAGTGGTAAATTTCACGTCAAGAGAGCAGTAAATAAGAAAAACATAACGAAGGAAACCTTTCTTGTCCATTCATCAACACTATTGTTTTACTAATCCTAATTTCCGTACTTATAATTCTTTTTCTATGAAATTTACCACAAATATGCATTTACCGATTATACACATAGTGACAGTATTAAAAGTATCTGCAAAGTTATCATCAAATTATA
This sequence comes from Thermobia domestica, assembly GCF_964235325.1. Taxonomy (NCBI): domain Eukaryota; kingdom Metazoa; phylum Arthropoda; class Insecta; order Zygentoma; family Lepismatidae; genus Thermobia; species Thermobia domestica. The sequence continues at coordinate 379,004,127 of NC_137455.1, read as the reverse complement.
TTCCCACAACAAGACAGTTATAGATATGCGACAAGCATTTTGGATATGACTGTAAATATATCCTCCGTCGCTGACGCGCCTGCTTCCTACGGACCCACCCACGTTCTACCTGCCAGACCTCACCTGCATGACTCGGTTAGGTAGCATTTATGGTTTTTAGTAGCCATCTAGCATAGGCAGTGTGTTTTGCATTGATTAATGTTATTGCACAAGTTTCTTTTTTTTTTTTATGACATCAGTATAGGTGCGCAACCAGAAATTTTTGTTGGGAGGGTTCCAAAGTTTGAGGGGCTTAATCATTCAAGAGACTATGTTTATGTAATACTAAACGAGAGTTATTCTACAGCCGAAGAAAATAAGTGTTTTTTTTTTTGTTTTTTTTTACGTATTGCCACTCTATATTCTCACGAGAAATGATAAAACTAGGTTGTTTTTTAAATCACAAATGAAATAGTATAGATGATGATGAGTAAAGCAACCCACATTATGCTTTATTTTTTGTTTAATTATGCTTTATTTTTTCCAAATTATGCTTTATTGTTAATTTCAATCATTGTTTTACATTAATCGAGTACAGTATAGCGTATAATATTTACTATTCATTAAATATTCCAAATATCTTGATCTATTTATTAATATTTTATACACCCGGCGGGAGCTCATGTGGTTCGGATTCCACGTTAATCAGTAGATTCGCGTCTCATATAGCCTCGCTGCTGAACGGGACGTTAAACTCAAAATCCACTTCACTAATATTTTATGCAACCAGTTTCTTTCATATTTAATTATGTTTCTTCTTAGTGCACTGTAAAGAGATGATTTACTCGAGTCAATTTGTGTGCGCCTTATAGGTGCATATATACAGATTGGAAAAGTAAAAGATGCCACCAAAAAGTACAGAAAGTGCTCAAGTTCAAGAGGTACACATAATATAGTTTGGCGTTCTTGTGTACTATTCATTGTTGGCGGAAAGTTTTCTTCTTCTTTTCCTTTTTTTTTCTTTTCTCCACATCAAAGGATTACACTGAAAAGTTTACAGAAATGAAAATAAGCTTTTCATTGTTGCATTGTTATGTTCTCAATGATTTTGCATTGCAAATATTGGTTTTAAAAATATTAATACAATATGTTAAACTTGTAGTCAAACAAAATTTTCCAAGAATTATGCTATATATTTTAAATTATACTTTATGCTTTATTTTCTAAAATTATGCTTTATTATGCTTTTAAAATTAGTTTCTTCTGAACCCTTACACAACCACAAGCATGTTCAAGGTACCAACCATATATGTAGATTGCTATTATGCTTTTTATGCTTTTGGGTTGCTCTAATGATGAGTAAGTTCAAATAGTTGGTCTACATCAGTGATTTCTCTGCTAAACAGATATAGTTTTGATAAGAAAGTGGACAAGTGTATGCCGAGTTCGAATCCGGTGGACTCCCACGTGGGTGCGAATGTGCACGGGCTTGGGTCGAGCCCGCGGGCCGGACTCTGGTCTACAACGCATATATAACTTCGAGCCCAGGCCAGGCTTGGGCCGTAAATTTTTAAAATAAAACCACATTTCTCGGACCTTTTCGGGTTTAACTATGTAAATGTACTGTACAATCTGTACAACGATATTTATTACACCGTTCTTTCCGGAGAACTTTTAAAGTACAACTGCAAACTTAAACCTCTAATTGTTGTAAATGTAAAAAAAAATGCATTAATTATTAAGCTTCTGTAATTCGGACTTATTTGATTATAACATGAGCCCGGGCCGGGCAGGTCCCGGGCTAAAAATTCCGGCCCGTGCAGACCTCTACATCACGATATTAATTTGTACACAATTACTTGGGCATGCGCCAAGGAAATAAAGAGTGCAGAAAAGCCTTAGGGAATCGTTTGAAGAAAAATGAAATAATATATAGTCCTATCTGACGCGCTATTCTCAATGTGCATGTCAACATTTGTGTAGTAAGATCCAGAGGAACACAGAAGGAAACATTTCTTTAAATTTGTAATTCTTTAAGAAAGCATACCAATACACAATTTTGAAAAGTTAAAAACTAAAGCTGCTAATTTTGAACACGTTAGAATGGAATGTTTATTGGAGAAAATTGAAACATCTTAAGCATATAAGTTAGCTTGTACAGCACCATCTAGCGTTCAAAATGTACCTCTAAAGCCCATATATCTTACTTTTTAAATCTTTCCTTGTGAACACAAGACATAAATTATACTCAAATGAAGTGAAAATTGAAACTAAGAGATAATCATAAAACTCTCATTCATAAATAGCCTTTTATAACACAATTATCTGAGCATTTGACCATCTTTTTGATTCGTATTCACTGCCATATAAAGGTTATGTTCGCCATAAAACCGCACGAGCTCTAAAGATATGGATACACGGAACATGAGGGCGACAATAAAAAAAAACAACAAACTCGTGTTTTATTGGTTACTTGGGCGCATTCATACAACACACACTCTCGTTTGCCTCCTACCACTCGGGGAACAATTCTCGCAAATTTTGAGCCGTCGAGCAAGTGTTTTACGGTTCTGCCGCTTCATTCGCCAGCGCGCGGTTCATGCTGCCATCTATTGTCGAGCATGATGAACTACGTGAAAGTGATTTCGCGTTTCTGCTACAAGGAAGAGGTAGAACTTAATCGATCATTGTGCCACAAGATAGCATTGTGTGAGGAATATATATTTATTGTTGCCTTAAATGCCGCTAAAAAGGTTCGTACACCGTTTCTAATATTTTACGTTTTATCCTTTTGATCAACACTAAAAATATGGACAATTTATGGTATGAAACATACGAGTTAAAAATTGTGCATGTGGGTTAAACTTGCGTCACGATTTGTCGAGAATCACGTGTTCTTGATATGTTTTTGTTTTTGCCAGTTCGGTAACGTGGCTGCATACTTTACATGCTGTAATAAGCAGCGAGTTTGAATGTGTATCTCGTTGATTGGACAAGACGTTTGATTATTGTCTTTATAGCAATTGTTGCGTAGTGCTGCCAGTGTGTTTATAGTGACTTGTTATTTTCGTCAATCAGTGTTTACAACCACTTTTTTAAAAAATCACGTTTCTGTTTTTCATCGTAGCAGGAAAAAAGTAATATTAAACTGCGATCCGACGTAAGCAAGGGAAAATACGTCATATTAGAAAGAGGTCAGTCTTATTTTTACACAAGTAGGAAAACTTTTACACTTATTCAAAGAAAAAAATCCATCATACTTTTTTATTTTAATAAAACATGGTTATTTTTCTTTGGTGGAAATGCGTAGATAAAACTAACATTAAAAAAAAAAACAATCTTCTAAAACAACATATTTTAAGAAGTTATTTTACAGATGGAAATACTGAGTAAAATTAGGAGGCTTTTCGCTATCAGACAAATAGGAAATATTCAAATATTCCTGTTAAAAATTACGTAGATAATAAGCAGGGGTGGCGATTAGGGGGCAAGAGGGACAGTTGCTCCTATTTTTTTGAAGTGACCCTTTAATGTTTAATTATAATTTCATTTGGAAATATAAACTTTCTGTATGTATTACTGATTAATAGAAAAAAGTGGTGCCATATAATATTTACTGTCTTTCATTTTCTAAGAGTAATAACATACACTTAATGGCATGTGTGGAATTAAAAATATAATTTGTTCATTAATCCCCAGTTTCAATATAATTTCTACAAAACAAGCCTCATTATTCATTACTATGATTAATATTATTTTTTTCTGTTTTTTGTTTTGCAAATTTGTTTTTAAATAATATGATCACACAATTTTCCAGACAGAATTTTAACGGTTCATGAGCAAGGAATCAAACCTCTTCTTACACTTTCGTTGTTTAAGAGTACAAAGGGCTAGTACCTACTTGCCTTGCTCTTGTCAATTTACTTAATAAAATATCAAATACGATATACAGTATTTTAACTGAAAAAGATGGTATCCTATTAGCAGTACAAATTTTTGTCAAACCAAGTATTAGAAACAATCAGAAAAGTTCACATTAATATACAAATATTCAGGTCATGTTTTTGCTTCCTCCCCACTTTTAACGTCCAATCGCCGCCACTGATAGTAAGTACAGGCAAAAACTGCTCGCCGAGGGACGTCATCCCTCAAAACGTGTAAGGCTAAAGATGGCCTTAAATGCCGAAAGTCCAGAAATCTAAATCTTAAATTCTAAAAATTGGTAGGTAAAAATATAGAGGAAATCCCATTTTCAAAATTATTTTTTTTAAAAAGAATAAAACTATATAGCGTATATATATTATTATTATTATTATTATTATTATTATTACTCAAATGATTGTCTATCCTTGTTTTAGAAGTAGGCCTAATTTATAAATTTCTTATAGGAGAAATGGTGTGAAACATCGTATCAAAGAATTCATTTTAGAATATTGTTTTGAATTTTTTTTTTTTTTAAGATTATAAGTAGAAATATATATGTGAGCATATAGTCCTATACATGTGTACGTAATTAGGCCGTTCCCAAAGTACTTGTATATGTGTAAACAGTGGTGTTATTCTAATTTTTTAATAACCGGTTCTGTATATATATATATATATATATATATATATATATATATATATATATATATATATATATATAGATAGATAGATAGATAGATAGATAGATAGATAGATAGAGAGAGAGAGAGAGAGAGAGAGAGAAAGAGATGGATAGGTAGATAGATAAATATAACTCTGTTAGGAAACAAACCATACAAGATAAACAAACCCTTTTTTTTCTATGGATACCACAAGTAACAAGTAGAAACCTACACAGCATCCTAATACAAGGTAATGTGACGAAATTGGGTAGCACTGTGAATATCTTGGAAACAATCTATCCAAGATAGACGGTTGTCGAAAAGTAATGGAAAGACCTTAATCCAGCAATGGATCGACAATTATTGATAATTATATGTATGCGTTTCAAATACAAATAAACCTGACCACTACATTCAAGTGATCTCAGTTCTCATTCTTAATGTCTGAGGGTTTGAGGTTAAGAAATTAATGTTTATACTTTGTTCTGAGAGATCATACGTTTAACCCTGTAGCTGTATAAAAAGCTAAGATAGTTAAACTAAAATTTATTGTTCCTGGCTATAACAAACGGTTCTGCGAATTCGAAATATTATAACAACCGGTTTGGCGAACTGGCTAAATAGAACTGTGTGTAAACCAAACTTTAAATATCATTAGTCTATAACAGAATTGATAATATATTTGGTTCAATAAACAATGATATTCTAAAACTGTTTACTTCTTATATTATCAACCAACCAAATTGACATTTGCTTCTCATGATAAAAATATTCTGATATATGCTTCAATTTAAATTCTACTCTTGTTATTTATTTTTTTTTTTTTTAACTCACACGGGTGGTCATCCGAATTTATGTCAATTCTGTGACAATGCGACATTATCAAAACAAAAACCATTTGTAATGTAACACGCATTTCCGCTCGTGTATTCGACGGGTGTCATTCATTTCATCTGGGAACACGCAGGTGGCAGGCTTCGTGGGACTTGTCATTGGGTATTGACTCACGTGATCTCTGACAATTTCTCGGTTCATAAATATCTCTTTTTTTCCTTATATGGCATTAAAAAAAACTAAAATAAAAATAGCTTAGAACTAGATTCTAATGCAAATGTGGTCATCGATTTATTTTTTAGTTACAAATATCTCATGTTGTTTATATGGAATATAAGAAAAAATAACCGTGGATAGTTTTGTGAGATTTGTCTAAATACAATAAAGCTCTGAAATTAGGATAGTTTTATCATCTATCTTTTGTATTTTTATATTACTTAGAGTGCTGTCTCATTACCTTTTATATTCTAATACTATTGCGCACTGCTCGGTCTCAGTACTTTTTGGGCTCATAACTATTAACCACTACCCTGTCTCATTACATTTTATATTTTAATACTACTGAACACTGCTCTGTTTCATTACCTTTTGCATTTTAATACTACTAAGCACTATCCCGTCCCGTTACCTTTTATATTCTAATACTATTAGTCACTGCTGGCTCATTACCCTTTGCATTCTAATACTACTAAGCACTACTGGTCTCATTGCCTTTTATATTCTAATACTATTAGTCACTGCTATTTCATTGCCTTTTGCATTCTAATACTACTAAGCATTGCTCTGTTTCATTAGACCTTCCTTTCGAGTTCTAATACTACGAAACACTGTTCTGTCTCATTACTTTTTGAGTTCTAATACAACTAAGCACTTCTCTGTCTCATTACCTTTTCAGTTCTAATATTAGTACTAAGCACTGTTATGTCTCATTACCTTTTGAGTTCTAATACTAGAACTAAGCACTGCTGTCTCATTACTTTTCGAGTTCTAATACTACTAAACACTGCTCTGTCTCCTTACCTCTCGAGTTCTAGTACTAAGCACTGCTATTTTCATTACCTTTTGAGTTCTAATACTAATACTAAGCACTGCTCTGTTTCATTACCTTTTGAGTTTTAATACTATTAAGCACTGCTCTGTTTCATTACTTTTCGAGTTCTAGTACTAGTACTAAGCACTGCTCTCTCTCATTACTTTTTCAGTTCTAATACTAATACTAAGCATTGTTCTGTCTCATTACTTTTTGAGTTCTAATACTAATACTTAGCACTGCTCTGTCTCATTACTTTTTGAGTTCTAATACAACTAAGCACTGCTCTGTCTCATTACTTTTTGAGTTCTAATACTACTACTAAGCATTGCTCTGTCTCATTTACCTTTTGCATTCTAATACTGCTAAGCACTACACTGTCTCATTACCTATATTCTATTCAAATAATTTATTTCATTTCAAATAATTTATTTGCTTGTGTTCTACCTTCCGAAGTAGCAAATATAGAATTCTTCAGCCGAAATCAAAATTTCGTTACCGAATAGACGGCATAACCCTCTGCGAAAAACTGAAAACAATTTTTTTCGCCTTGAACTTCAACAAATGGTTTCATCCTGTTCCTGTCCATCTAAGTCTTAATGATGCTGCAAAATCTAATATTTATACATCACTGACTATAGAGAAGGAATATACTTCCAAGACATTTTTTTGGAAGAAGATTGAAACTTTTTACTATTTTTTTAAAAATTAAAATCACCGCTACAACCAGTTGTGTGGAACGCTTTAATTAACTTATTAACATCATTACCCATAAATGCTTTAGAGTTAAGAAAACCATATTACAAAGGCACTTGCTAAAGAAGCACTTTAGACGACTGATTCTTCCTCCGTTAAAAAGAAAAAAAAAATGTCAAATGAAAATCTAAAATAGAGACTATAGTACTGTTAGAACAGTGCTGCATTTTTTTAAAGTATATTTTCGGTATCATTAAATTTAGCCTCTTCAAAGAAATAAAATACAAAATATGCAGCTGTTTTAACAATATAATTTAGGTATACATCACTTTCAAGACACTACAATAAATTTAGCACTTTCAATACGTACAGATATTGCTCATTGTTGAGCAACATGCCATCTAAATGTATGACTTTTACAATGTGTTTTGCAACAATGAAAATTAGCTTAGGACCCATGAATTTTAAACTAAACAAACACTTGCACGTAGGCTACCACACTGATTATCTAGGACTATGAACCTGTATTATATACATGCAAGGGCGGATCCAAGGGGGGGGCTACGGGGCTATAGCCCCCCCCTTGACGCTCGGGTTTACACTGGATAAAATGGGCTTCATTTCTGTTTTACACTGGATAAAACTGCAAATTATGGTTTAGCCCCTCCCTTAATCATATCCTGGATCCGCCACTGTATACATGTACAGGGTTTTATTTGTAAAAATAAAGGTGCCGGTACACTGGACCTCAGGATCATAATGGGTAAAAAATTTCATAGCTTTCAGGGTAATAATAATAATGTACAGTAGCATATCACTGCAGTCTTGTAACTACAATCTCTTACATATATATATATATATATATATATATATATATATATATATATATATATATATATATATATATATAAAGATGTTTTAAAAATGTCTGGTTCTTACATCTTAATGTTATAATACAATAAACGTAATGATAATATTTCTTAATGATTTATTTCTTGCTTTTTTTCTCTTTTTGTGAACGGTCAAAAGTGAGCTGCTATTGTTTGATTTCAAAAGGCATCAAGAGTTCCACAAATACTGAATTTCGATAACAACACACATAGAGTACATTATTGTTCACATAATGTTCTTCAGAGTACTAGTCATTCTAGCAAAATGTTCTACCAACCTCTACTAAAGTATTGATAAACTTTATGTAAAAAAAAAAAAAAAAAAAAAACTAGGGGATGTTTTCATTTAATCCTCTTCCTGTAATAATGAATAAAAAGAATTAATTGGATACATTAAAATGAGGATTTTTCTGCGGAGAAAGTACAGAGGTGGAGTCCCAAAAGAATCTTTTTTTTTTTTTTTATTGGCTTTCAGTTTAGGGGAGGAATTATTCTGTATCCGGTTCTGATTTAAAAGATACCAGTACGTCGTACCATCGCGTACCGCCAGAAACTCTCTCGTGTGTGTGTTAAATAAATAACCTCTAATATACAGTATTTATGCAGAAATGAATGTAAAAAATGTAAAAATCCCATTATTCCCCGAAGGGTCGTACTATAGACTCTATTTGTCTTGAACATAATCATGGGCAAACACGTGGCATAAATAAACAAGTGTTCAAGAAATATTGTTATTTCTCATTTGTACATTAAATATTTATTTCTACAAAAAAAGGCTGTCTTTAATAAATAACAATACGACATTATGTTCATGTTAATAAATACCGGTAACTGTCAGTAGCAAATATAATATTCCTTAAATGTATATTTCGATGAATGTCTAAATGTGGATCATGTATTTACTATCCCAGAAGCAAAGCTTTTCGAAAACTATATATGTACACTCGTGTTAAAAGGGTCCTGGTGTTTCATAGAACGTGGCCTCACAAACTGTACGTAGGAAATTTTAGCATGAAATTACGATTTCCATTGGCCAAAGACAATTGTAATTTATTTATGGATAAGAATACATGGGTTTACAAGAGTTTCAAGGGATTCTAATCCGTGGATAAAAAATATAGGGCTTTTCGAGAGTAGGCAGATTTCTTTGAATAAGACTTGATCTCACAAAGTTTATAGCATTTGTTACATTAACTTAATTTCTGTATTTTTATTATAAAATATTTTTATAGTACAAACATGATTTTCACTTTAGTTCATATTATTTTATAAAGTACAAATTAATACTATAATTAGTTAGCTACTACTTCAAAACATACATTTCTTTACCTGTCTGAGTCAGGGGGTAAAAGTGAGGAGGAACGCAGGATGACGCCGTACCCTCACTTTCAGCAATTATATGGCGTTCCCCCACTTTCTAAATAATTACAATGGGCAAAGATGGGCACGGGGAATAGCGTGACGCGATGCATCCCCTTACCTTTTTAAATCCACTTTTACCCTTGATCTGAGTTATCATATAATAAAAACAAATACCGATAACTAAACTTACTATTAACTAACTAACTAAGTAACTATTAGGACAGAATATTTAATTGTATATGACAATGAAAACGATATAATATTAGCAATATGTATCTCCGAAAATGTTCAAAATTATACTACTACCTAAAATTATTTGTACTACTATGTATATAATATTGTATGTGATATTACAGTGAAAATCTGGCAGATCGTAACGCCAGTTTTCCACCGTAAAGATTTCATAGCATCACCAAAAGTTTCGAAGTTATTGCTCTAGAACAGAGTTTCTCAACCTTGTGGTCGTGACGGGAGAGAGTTTCATTGGGGATCGCGAAGATAAGCGGAAGAGATTTTTTGTCTTTGTTTTAATGCTGACCATGGAAGAAAAAAAAATGCTTTTAATAGTTTTTTTTTTTATGATATTGAATTAATACACAACAGTGTACGAAATTCAAAACAATATGAGGTAACTCAAACCGATGGCCTGTCAAACATTAAAATACTCAATAAGTTTTTTTAACAACCGTTCATGTTTTTTAACCAAAATTAGAAATCACGTAATTTATCATCATATGACCCAAAATTAAGGGAGTTATGAAAGTATAAAAATTTTCAAACAGTCTGCATTTTGAAACAATATGACGGATCGGATTCGATATTTGTAATATAAATGAACTGACCAAATTTGGTTGTAATCCATTCGCTTTTAGAGAAATTACTGTATCCACTATATACAACAAATGGATTCTACTATTATAGATTGATATCGTGAGATCTCCGCAATAGAAATAATATTAAGAATCTCACACAAGCTTATTACAAACCAGAAATTATAAGGAAGTCTCTGGTAAGAAGATGTGATAAAATGAGGTCGTAATAAGAGTTAGATTGAAAACCACTACTCTATAAAAACTGTATACTCTTTTCTGGCTTACTTTAAAAATTGCTAATTACATGTACCTCAACTAATTTACAAGCTTGTCAAATCATTATAGGATTCGTATAGCTTAAATGTTTTAGTTGGAAACACGTATCAATTACTGTAAACCAAATTATCGCATAAATACAAATTGCTGCTAAGCATTTGAAATTTGTTTTTGGTGTTGGTTCATTCACGTTTAGCTTATATGTAAGCACGTTTTTCCCACGTTTCGGAAATGTTAATTGTTTTCGTCGTTAGAGCTGCAAAACTTTTTTTTTTTCAATCAACACATTGCTAAAATCAACAAAGTTTTAAACAATTAGAGACACAACAATTACATAAAATACGTTATGACTTAGATTCCATTATTGTAGAGTTCCATCATGTAATTAAAAAAAAAAAAAACTAAGAGCCATAATGTGCTTTATGTAATTGTTGTATCTCCTCTTTGTTCGTGTCAAATGTGTGTTCTTTGACAATCTTCATTATTTTTAACAGCTCTAGTTACAAAAAGGATTAAAGCTTATTAAACGTCAGTATAAATGTAAATAAAACGTAAATGAAATAGCAAAAAGAACATTTCAGTTTATTTATATTTATGTCTGCAAAACGTTTCAAAATGTACATAACAATTGTGGAAGCTATTTCGTAGAAAAACAATAAACGTTTACGGTGAAATGCTGTCAACATCATTGTCAGAGACTTCACCATGAAATTCACCTAATTTTTTTAGTTGTAATTTTCTCAAGAGCATTCTTTATTTCATCTATTTTCTTTTGATCAAAATATCCAAAACATTTCAATCAAAAATTTTCTTGTACGCCTTATATCTTGAGAATTACATATAGTGTAGCCAAAACCAAACTATCACTTAACTCAGTATAATGTGCTTATTCCGCAGAAAATACGAAAACTTGATTTAGGGGCCGTTCAACATTTTTGTGACCCCCTGATCCAAAAGCTAATTATTGGCCTAGATTGCAATCTTTTGATCCATTTTTTTTTTTTATCATTCTTAAAATTCTTGGACAAGATCGCAATCTTTTAATCCATGTTTTGATCTTTCCTAAAATTCTTGTTGTCAGATCGAATATTCAGTTTTTCAAAGTTTAAGTATTAGTTTGCATTTGTCATAAGACATTAGTTAACGAAAAGACTACGCGACTTAAGATGTCAGAGTCTCATGCCGTAGACTGAGAACTAATGAGAAGCCACAGTGACTCAGTGGCAGTAAAGTGATTACTTCTGGCGTGAGAGGTTCCTAATTCGAATCCCAGTCCATACAAGTTTGTGGTGGACTAACTAACTCTATGGCATATGGAACCCAGAGGTTCAATGCTGCGATCACAAATTGTAATTTGCTTTCAAATAACATCTTTAACACCAGAGTATTTTCATATTTAACACCAAATCTTTTCCCCTCCCCTTTCTTGGCAAAATGAAATTACGCTAATAACTCCATGACGAAGAAAAGTTTTTTTTTTTTTTCATAATATTTGTCTTTCTCGTTTAAGTTTAGTAGAATATTGTACTTGACGGAATCAGACTTGCAGCCACAGATATGAAAAGGTTATAGGAGAAATTGTGATGTCATCATCGGTAGGATTTTCATGTCACTGAACAATGAAGAAAATTAAAGCCCGATATTGTGAAAGAAAAACTAATGATTTTCATGAAATTTAGTAATAAAACGTCATTAAATACAACAAATCTATTTAGCTTGGTCTCAACTTTAGGAAAAAAAAAAACTATTTTAGCGGCATTTTAGGAGCTTCATTTTGGGTGCACCTGAATTATACTTCAAGAACATCAAAGGATCTTCACGAAATTTTTTAAAAATGTGTTTCCTCGTACAAGAAAGCGGTTTTGGGTGTGACTTAGTTACTGGAAATTTGATCAGCTGCGTCTTCGGATGCTTTTCTGAAGAGAGGAGGAGGTCTAAAATTATATTTATAAGTATAGAATCAAAATGTCAGCCAAGTTCCACTCTTCCCTTACTTCACTATTTCAAAGGCACAGACTTGAATTTCTTAAACACCTCAGCCAAATATCTATGCTTACGTAGCTTTATGTCAATGTATAATCTAACATCCTTTAATTATAGTAAAAAAAATAATCTTGGAAAATGTTTAGACTTAGTACTTACAAATAGACAACATAACAGTCAATAGGCAAGGACGTACGCAGGGGGGGGGGTCCGGACCTCCCCCCGAAATTTTGACAATTGTGTAAATTTAGCCTAATTTTAGGGGCAATTTTAGGAATTTTAATTTTAAAATACCCTTATATTGAGTTTGGAGTTCCCGAAATAAATTTCTGCGTACGCTGTTGTCAATAGGGATACTTTTCCATTAGTAAAGAAGGAGGTATACAGTCCATCTCATAACAGTAAAACAAAGCAGATTATTAGATTCAAACAAAAGGTGTAGTATCAGCACGCATAATTCTAGAAAAGCAAACTTAATTTTGAATTTCAAAAGATTGGCAGGATATTCCACAGCTGTTGTTCTGAAGTCGATACACCACTTTAGAAATTATATAACAATAATTGTATTTTTGACATGTATATATATATACCTTTCAGGAATGAGATAAATCGAAAGTATTCATTTTTTTCTTTAACAAGGATATGATTAGATAAATAAAAACAAGTTCATCACAGAGCAATTAAACATCATGAAGGGAATATAGCTCATCGCTCTCAAGAATTTAAAAAAAAAATACGAAAGGAAATAAAAAAAAAATTAGAATAGCAAATACTAACTTCATACCAAATACAGAGAATATATTACAAACTGACCCCTCTCAACTGTGGACCTTGTTGTAAAGATAATATAAAACATCTTAATTGTAAGGCGCTGGTACATAATAACCAAGAATTAATCAGTAATGAAGGGATTGCAAAGTTATTTGCTACTTACTTTCAATAAGTCTGCAAAACGGTGATAGTGTGAATAATAATAATAATAATAATAATAATAATAATAATAATAATAATAATAATAATAATAATAATAATAATAATAATAATAATAATAATAATAATAATAATATTTTGAGATATCTGTGAATGTAATAGACAAATGTGTCAAAGCTCAATTGCTTATCAAAAGTTAGTGATTTTTCCTTTTTCTTTTCATTTTTTCTTTGTATCTTTTCTTTTTTCCTTTTCTCTTTTTGTAAAGGTTTAAATTTACTGTTATTTGATGGGAGCGAATATTGACTGTATAGAGGCATTAAGTTTTACTACAACAAGTTAAAATACTTCTGTTTCAGGGGCGGTTCTTCGACGGAAGCAATTTCTGCAGTTACTGACCTAACACTTTTATTTGCCCTATTATTAGTCCTATTTTGTTTATATTTTAAATTCAATTTGCATTCCTGAATTTGTTCGCTTTTTCTTTTGCTTTGTCTCCTGTTGCCACCCTAACATTATTTACCTAAACCAGCCATCATTGCCAATAATAATAATAATAATAATAATAATAATAATAATAATAATAATAATAATAATAATAATAATAATAATAATAATAACTACTGAATATATAAAAAGTGCAAAAAAATAATTTAATCTTGTTAAATCGTTTTCAATTAATAATATTTGCATGACACTAATATCCTATACAAAACCAACTAACCATTGGTGTGACAGCCCTTTGTGGACCTCAGCCACTCAAACGCCATCTGTTAGCGACCTGCTGAACCTACATCCAGCCTAGTGACGTATACGATTAGCTCGCTGCTCGCCCTATCGCTAACCGGCATGTTGGGAGCTTTCTAGACGTAGTGGCCGACATCTTTCATTTACGTCACTCCCCAGTATGCCTCACGACGCTGGGTGGACGTCTAAAATTGGGAATCACCGGTCGGGAATCGAACCCGGGACCACGCGGACGTAAGTCAAACGCTTCAACCACTAAACTACCGATTTACACAACAGATCAAAATATATGATGCTGCTTCCATAAATTCAAACACAGTAGAACTGGTGAGTTATTATTAGCCTAGCGTAAAATACAAAACACGGGCTAATGTGCCTATAGAATCTTTAATACAATTAGCCGACGGCAATATAACAGGGACAGATCCGACAGAGGCGCAAAGTAGTAATGAGAACAGTGTTTGTGCATAATGTGCACAACAAAACAAGGTAGAAATGAGTGTATCATTAAATTAATGAAAGGAATATCCGAAAATAATAGTATAGTAAACTAGTGAAATCTTTGTAACAGCCTAAAGCTACCCATTTTGAAAACAAGTTTCTTGGATAAGAAGAAGAAACCAAATCTCTTTGGGAGGATAAATATGTACAAGGGCGCGTGATAAAACCATTTTACGTGACTTTATAATAGTCTTTTTATTTATTTTTTTAAGGGAAAAAAATACGGTAAAGCATAAATTTGGCAAATTACCTAGCAATTACTAAATATAATGAGAACAGCAGGAATTGTAAAGCTCACGACCTACCCTAACAATTTCTACATTGAGGCAGCCAGAAATTGCCTCTGTGCGTACTATATCTTGTTAGAAAGAGAGACTGGCGTTCTAGAAATGTTTAAGCTGAAAACAAAAAAAAAAAAAAAAAAAACGCGCCAGGAGCAGTATGCTGTTAAGAAGGGGGTTAAAAGGGAAAGAGGAAAGGAGTTATAAACTTTCCAGATTATATTATGATGGCTTGGCTTGATGATGTTACGAGGAAGATGGATACAGAGAAGCCCCGTGTGTTGCGTTTAATCCTTTTTCTCGTACTAAAATGGGGCAACTCAACAAGAGAGGCGAACGAGGAAAGCGGTAGTGGTGTTACAACTCGAAAAAGGGTTGAACGAGCCACATACAGCGCGCCCAGAAGAGCGAGGGGGCTCAAAGGAGCGTTAGATGGTTGTAAGATGCTTGCTGATGTTAACGCCTTTTTAAGAGACCATTTTGTTGGTCGTAAACGAGTACTAAACTTGAGCCATTATTCTCTCTCTCTCTCTCTCTCTCTCTCTCTCTCTCTCTCTCTCTCTATATATATATATATATATATATATATATATATATATATATATATATATATGTAGTTTTAAAAGTGTTTGTTTGATGGTTACATTTGACCATACCGATTCATTGGGTGGTCTATGGCTTTAGCAACAAGATCGTTTATCATGGTGCTGCTACTGTATCAGTTAACTGCTGCTTTTATGAGGCATAAAAGTGCCAATTTATGGTCTATGCTATCTATATGTGTTTGTGTGTATGTTATATATATGTATTTAGAGTTATATCTATATTGTTTATTCCCTTTTTCATCAAACTTGACTGTAGCAAAAATAAAAAAGTAATAAAATAGAAGGAACAAGTTTGTAATTATGTAATACAAGACGTCCTGTTCTGTTGTTTGATTTGTTTCTGTTTTACAAAGATTTAGTATTATCTGAGTTACTTTGTAAGTGTTAATCGCCCGCTCTGATTTTTTTTTTTATTTTTTCAAAATATGAATTAAACTTCATTTTATTACGAGTAGATATGGTTAAATGGCCAAATATCCTTGCTTCGTAATCAGTGTTCCGAGTTCGAATTCCACGGTCGATCATTCTGACTGTTTTTCTTTACATTCCCCTTTTATTACTTTATTTGTTTCTTTATGCTACGCTTTTATTAGTTTCTTTGTTTTTTATACGACGGTTTTATTAATTTATTTGTTTCTTTATACTACGCTTTTATTAGTTTACTTGTTTCTTTATGATAAGCTTTTATTAGTTTACTTGTTTCTTTATACTACGTTTTTATTAGTTTATTTGTTTCTTTATACTACGCTTTTATTAGTTTACTTGTTTCTTTATGCTAAGCTTTTATTAGTTTACTTGTTTCTTTTATTACGCCTTCATTAACTTATTTGTTTCTTTATGCTACGTTTTTATTAGTTTACTTGTTTCTTTATGCTAAGATTTTATTAGTTTACTTGTTTCTTTATATTACGCTTTCATTAACTTATTTGTTTCTTTATACGATGCTTTTATTAATTTATTTGTTTGTTTACACTACTTTTATTAGTTTATTTGCTTCTTTATACGACGCTTTTATTAATTTATTTGTTTGTTTACACTACTTTTATTAGTTTATTTGTTTCTTTATACGACGCTTTTACTATACCCTAGTTGTTCCTTTATACTATGCTTTCATTAGTGTACTTGTTAGAGTCAAATCTTGCAACTTTACATTTCATTCATTTCAACACTGAGCTCTGAAATATGACAATGACGATGACAATACAATATTTTCATACACTTTTTGCTGTAACTTGTCGTTTAACTGTAAAATTAATTATTTAGAATATCTTAGCGAGCGTCTGCTCTAATAAAACCCACACTATGGATTGAATGTCTTTAGAAAATAAAATACTATGTACGCTCATACATTGAAATCACGTTGTAATTGATTGCAGAATATAAATCAGAACTATAAAATAATAATAATAACTCTTATAAGATATTAAAAAGAATGTTTTTTTAATGGACTAAAAGGAGCAGATAATAAATTAGATTAACTAGAAAGGAGAAAATATAATTTTATTGGGCGCGAACCTCAACTTTAACATAGAAGAACGTCTAATGTTTTTATTCGTAGTTTCTTCATTTTACACCCGCAAAGATATTTATTTTTATTTTTAGTGCATTCTATTTTCTCCTTTATAATGCATTTATTATTTTATCCATCTTAGTGTATTTTGTTATATTCTCCTTTAACTACATTTTATCATTTCCTTCCTTTATGGTTCACTTTTTATATTTTCTTGTTTTCAGTGCATTTAATTATTTTCCCTTCTTAGTTCGTTTTATTATTTTTCTCCTTTGTAGTGCATTTTATTATTTTCTCCCTTCAAGTGCACTTTATTTTCTTAGTTTTAGTTCATTTTATTATTTTCTCCTTTTAGTACATTTATTTTCTCTCTTTTAGCGTGTTTTATTATTTTCTCATTTTAAGTGCATTTTGTTGTTTTCTCCTTTTATTGCATTTTATTATGTCATTTTTAAGTGCATCTTATTATTTTCTTACATACATTTTATTATTTTAAGCTCACTCTATTTTTTTATCCTTTGTGGTGTATTTTTACAAAAGCATTATTTAATGCGGTTACTTTATCAAGTTTAATCCCTCAACTTACTAGGTAAATGACAGGAGATTGGCTAATTTCGAGGTTGACGTTCCTCTATATTTTAGACCAAAAGATCTAAACCACATGAGATCGCACCTAATCAGACCTAAATTTACCGTGACTATTGCTTGAAACTCGACAAGTTGTTGGTTTCTTCACATATGTTTTCATTTGTTCAATTATTCCTTTATTCAAATAATTATTTGTTTAATCAAGCAATTACTCACAATTATTCGTTTATTCAAATAATTATTTGCATTATTATTTATTTGGTGGAAACTCTAGTCTAGTGATTACAGCGTTGGACTCACATCCATGTGATCTTGGGTTGGATTCCCGGCCGGTGCTTCCAAATTTTCGGCGTCCACCCAAGGGAGTCATTTAGGGAGGGCAGGAGGGGCAATTGCACCCCTCCAGAGTTTGAGGAATACATATACTTTAATCGATCGTCTACTAATATGCTAGTATGAAACGTGAAAGTCTTATGACAGTGGTGCTCCCCCCCCCCTCTCAAAGCGAAGTCTGAAATGACGCTCCTGCGTCCACCCCGCACCGTTGTGAGGCAAAACTAGAAAGCTCCCGATACATCGGTTAATGACAGGGTGACGCAGCGCGCTGACCACATGCTAGGCTTTACGTCAGGTAGCTGACACATGGCGTTGGAGTGGTTTTGGCTCTTAAATGGATTGTTACGTCAAATGGTTTAGTTTTATTATTGTTTATTTATTCAAATAATTATTCATTTGTACAATTATTAATTCATTCGAATAATTATTTTTACTACTATTCATTTAATCAAGCAATTATTAGTACAATTATTATTTTATTCCAATAGTTTTTTTTCCCTACTATCCTCATTTATTAAAATCATTCTTCGTAAAACATTTCGCTTCTTGAAATAATTACAATAACTATTTTTCATTGTTCAAGCTTTGTTTTTTGTAGACTTAAATTTAATTTAAATTACTTGCTGAGCAAAACAATATTTTTAGTGTAAAAAAAACATATTAACATGTAACAGCTTACTATCCACTTGGCTTCATCAGACACTAATCTGTCTGTCACTGTGTCTGTCTGTCAGAAAATAAGCTGTCTGTCACATGTGACTTTAATCTGTCTGTCACTGACTGTCTGACACTGTATCTGTTTGTCAGACAATAATCTGTCTGTCACATCAGACATTGATCTGTTTGTCACTGACTGTCTGACACTGTGTCTGTCTGTCAGACAATAATCTGTCTGTCACGTAAGACATTAATTTGTCTGACTTCTGTCACTACCTGTGTATTCATAGTGTTTGATGAAGCCAAGTGGAAAGATGGCGAAACTGCTACACGTTAATAATTTTTAGAATAAGAGTATTATTTTGCTCAGCGAGTAGTTTAAATTTAAAAAAACTTTGTTTAATCAATCATTATTCGTGCAATTTTTTATTTATTAATTATTCGTACAGTTGTATACTTATCGTGCAAATATTATGGTTGCTCTACAAATATTCAGAGAATTGTATTTTAAAAGATTTAAAATTTTTAGAGCGTTGTAGCTCAGTGATGCATAATTTTAATAAAGGAATATCCAGAGAGAGCAATTTTAACTTTACTTGCTATCAATGATGCACACAATCTATTTCCTGAACCAACTTCCTACTCATAGCTTGTACGTCTATTATACAAAGAAAGTATGCATCCTGTTTGTGTTATAAAATGTTACCAAAGGGCAATAATAGTGGAATGTGTTCAAGGTAACCGATAGCTTCAACCATTCGACTCGATAGTTGCGTGCCAGTCAATTCCACAATAACTTTCGTACCTATTTTTATGAAACTTAGTGTGTACTTTCATTGTAGCTTAGGAAATAAGCCTACTGTTTTGGTTTTTGTGTTTCTTTGAAGGTTAGGAAATAAGTCTGTTATTTTGGATTGTGTGTTTTCTTTGAAGGTTAGGAAGCAAGCCTATGTTTTTGGGTTGTATATTCCTCCTTTAGATCTTAGAAAATAAACCTGTTGCTTTGGGTTGTGTGCTTTCTTTGTAGGTTAAGAAGTAAGCATGTTGTTTTGGATTGTTTTCTTTCTTTAAAGCTTAGAAAATAAGCCTGTTGTTTTGGGTTATGTGTTTTCTTTGCAGATTAGGAAGCAAGCCTGTTGTTTAGGTTTGTGTACTTTCGTTGAAGCTTAGGAAATGAACCAGTTGTTATGGATTATGCGTTTCCTTTGTAGGTTAGGAAGTAAGTCTGTTGTTTCGGGCTGGGTTTTCCTGCTTTAGAGCTTAAAAAATAAGCCTGTTGTTTTGGGTTGCGTAGTTTCGTTGAAGCTTAGGAAATAACCATGTTGTTTTGGGTTGTATCATTTCGTTAAAGCTTAGGAAATAAGCTTGTTGTTTTGGGTTGTGTGTTTTCTTGGAAGGTTTGGAAATAAGCCTGTTGTTTCGGGTTATGTGTTTCCGTTGAAGCTAGGGGAAATGTGCTTGTTGTTTTTGATTAAATTTCTTGATGAATTATGGAACAAAAGCTAGCTAGCATATATATAATGTGATAAAAAAATTTCACAGATAACTTTCGTAAAAATTATAAAATGCATAAAAAATTATATTTGTTGTGTACTAAAATAAGAACATGTAATAAATGTTTAACATTTTTCGTTTAAATCAATGAGGTTCCCAACCTCGTCTCTTAATTGAGCTTGGAGTTAGTTTCAGTTTTATTTCAACTTCAAAAAAATGTTTAATTATAATATTAAAAAAAAGAAGCAATGAGCACTTTATACCCTGGAAGCCTTTATAATGGGAACCAGGAGGAAATTTTAAAATATAGGACAGTCTTTATATTATCAATGTACACTCGCAGCATTCACGTACTGCACATATATTCTCAACTGTTTCACTTCAGCTTCTAAATTCCGTAAATAGTATGCATCCAATTGGTCTAGTAACAATTATGTCTTTAACGCGCATGATCCTGATGGGTTTGATTCCAGATATGATACACCGAATGCTTCTGCTGTTGCTCATGCGGATCAATCTGTCAGAAACGTGTGGCCTGCTTAGATTTTTATACATTTTAGGTTCCGAATGACCTACGAGACTGTGGGAGAAACACTGAAAACCAGTCAAAATTCCAATTTTTATCTAGGAACCTTGCAGAATTCGAATGTAGCACCTTCCAATTGAGAAACAAATACGATGCTCTTCACCTAAGAAGAAACCTGGATCTTTAGTAAAATTGTAGTTCTTTTTTCTTTTTTTAATGAAAAACTTATTTACAAGATACAGGAAGTACAAATGTAAAATATTCACTTTAGAAGAAAAAAAGTAGCCAGATAGCGAAAGGTCACTCGTGAAACTTGTTCCTATTTCCCTCCTCCCCTTCCCCATGCAGCGTCCCCATTCCTTTCTCAGTCTGCTATGTATGTACTAATAAGAAGCTTGTAGGGTGTCTGTTGAGTTAGCTGGGGACATGTGTCCGGTCTTGGACCACCAAGGTCCACCAGAGTTTAATGTCATTTTATCCATTATTTATTATATTTTACACTTAATATATTGCTAGAAGTCTTGCATCTGTGTGTTTTGTTTGAGAGATTCCATACGAGAACATGCATGTTAATTAATGCATATAAAAAATACATATATGTATAATTGAATTTTACAAGCTTTCTCTGGAGCAAAGAACATTCCATCTTATATTTGTTTCTCTGAGTTTAGAAACAATATTATTGAAGATTACAGTTCACAGACTTGTTCTAACTAATTTTTAGTTCTAAATGAGTTGCTGTGTTCTAAAACGAAGGCTGCATTCGTGCAAGTGAATGTTACTTACTTGAGGTAAGTGAGGTAATAACTACGTGAGGTAATAACTAAGAAAATAGGACAAGATTCAGTGACCAATTACATAACCACACACACAAAAAATAAAAGTTCTGTGCACCGAACCCCAGGGCATGGATTCGATGTATTTTGCTACACAGAATTCAAATCTAGAAACCCCAGGGTATGGATTCGATGTATTTTGTTACACAGAATTCAAATCTAGAAACCCCAGGGTATGGGTTCGATGTATTTTGTTACACAGAATCCACATTTAGAAACCCCAGGGTATGGATTCGATGTATTTTGTTACACAGAATCCAAATTTAGAAACCCCAGGGTATGGATTCGATGTATTTTGTTACACAGAATCCAAATTTAGAAACCCCAGGGTATGGATTCGATGTATTTTGTTATACAGAATCCAAATTTAGAAACCCCAGTATATGGATTCGATGTATTTTGTTACACAGAACCAAATTTCAAAACCCCAGGGTATGGATTCGATGTATTTTGTTACACAGAATTCAAATTTAGAAACCCCAGAGTATGGATTCATGTATTTTGTTACACAGAATTCAAATTTAGAAACCCCAGGGTATGGGTTCGATGTATTTTGTTACACAGAATCCACATTTAGAAACCCCAGGGTATGGATTCGATGTATTTTGTTACACAGAATCCAAATTTAGAAACCCCAGGGTATGGATTCGATGTATTTTGTTACACAGAATCCAAATTTAGAAACCCCAGGGTATGGATTCGATGTATTTTGTTACACAGAATTCAAATCTAGAAACCCCAGGGTATGGGTTCGATGTATTTTGTTACACAGAATCCACATTTAGAAACCCCAGGGTATGGATTCGATGTATTTTGTTACACAGAATCCAAATTTAGAAACCCCAGGGTATGGATTCGATGTATTTTGTTACACAGAATCCAAATTTAGAAACCCCAGGGTATGGATTCGATGTATTTTGTTATACAGAATCCAAATTTAGAAACCCCAGTATATGGATTCGATGTATTTTGTTACACAGAACCAAATTTCAAAACCCCAGGGTATGGATTCGATGTATTTTGTTACACAGAATTCAAATTTAGAAACCCCAGAGTATGGATTCATGTATTTTGTTACACAGAATTCAAATTTAGAAACCGCAGAGTATGGATTCGATGTATTTTGTTACACAGAATCCAAATTTAGAAACCCCAGGGTATGGATTCGATGTATTTTGTTACACAGAATTCAAATCTTGAAACCCCAGAATATGAATTTGACGTATTTTGTTACACAGAATCCGAATTTTGAGACCCCAAAATGATTAACTGTGTCAAGTTTGCTTCATGGTCCTCTCTATCCAAAATCGCTCAATTTTTTTGCCCATAAAGCAAAATTGGCACGATTAATCATTCTGGGGTTTCTAAATTTGGATTCTGTGTAACAAAATACATCAAATCCATACTCTGGGGTCCACTGCACAGAACTTTTACGTTGTGTGTGTGTATGTGTGTTCCTATGAGAATAAGATCTAACCAGAAAATAAGCCCTATACTATGTACTTTTTTATATTGTCCTATTCCAACAATAAGCCTTACCCCAAAGCTGAAAATGTATTTTCATGTTTTTCCCAACAATCACAAAGAGTTGACAGGCACTGCTGAAGATGAACCTTAATCTATCTTTTGATTGTGCAAAAAAAAAAAAAAAAAAAAAAAGCAAATTTTTATTATAAGTAAAGTCGGCGCGGCCAAATAATTCTCTGGCGACTTCAAAAGAAGCGCAACATCATTGAAGTAACTCATATGTTTCTTTGCTATCATGAAAGGGATTTTTCTACAAATGCTTCTAGTTGAGAATGGTCTTTAGTAATAATAATAATAATAATAATAATAATAATAATAATAATAATAATAATAATAATAATAATAATAATAATAATAATAATACACGGATCTTATTTTCGGAGTTGTACAGTACCACAAATAGTGATGTCATTGATAAAAAAAAGACAATGATAGCGACTAGTACATGAATATATGGAATTAATAATTGAATCAAAATTCAGAACATGTAAGCGCATTCTTTTATATGTGTTTGGTTTCTTGTATCTCTGCAAGTAATTTAATTAAGTAAGTAAGGTAATAAGACACCTTTCTTATTTAATTATTGTTTTGTTTCTTTTAGGTGAGTACAGAGGAGTTCAGTATTTCTATCGAAGGACCTCTTAGATTTAAACAGAAAACAAGAAATGGTAAGTTTATGACCTCTTCTTTAGGAAATAAATAAATAAGAATTACAGAATGATAAAATTAAAACTGTATATGCAGTCCTGTACAAAAGAACCATGACCACTCACTTCTCGTTAATACACAAAGAGTGTGCCCTCCCAATGCTATTCCCCCGCCATGCTTCGTTCGTGCCACGGCCGTTCACACATACCCTGCATTCTACATCATTTCTCTTGGTTCTGATCAACTTCGTATCGCTTCGTGTTCTCCGAAGAAAGCCGAAGACTGGCGAGCTACGACCGGACTGGTTTCTATTCAAGGCGGCCTGTCGGTGCACGGCATGGCATAACATCCTATGTATGAATTAACATTTATTAATCTTTTCTACTTGTTTAGACTAGTGCCTAGGGCATATCCGTCATTTTAGATTATGCTTGGTGGGAGGGGGATATTCTCCACCGATCAAAGCAGGGATATAATGAGATTTCCCTATAAGAGTATATGGCATAAACTCATCTAATATAGTCCAGCGTACACTCACCTTAAACTTACGAATGAACGAGCTTCCATCGGAGTTGGAATATTTTTGATAACATTTGAGGGTGTATATACCAAAAATTCTAGCATTGTACATTACTGTATATAAGCAGTGATAATTTCAAGGAAGACGCCTGGGGAGATGTTAGTCCCGGAGCTGCAAAATTCCCCTCGGGGCAAATCTCTGATGGTGATCAACAAGGGTACACTCATGTCCAAAATTATTGTCGCATGTCTATAAATATGTTGTTGTAGAAATATAATTTGATAACGAATACGTCTCGTATTTCTTATAATGTTAGTTTGTGTATAATCGGCAAAGACATGTATCATGTCAAAAGAGCAGTAAATAAGAACAATAAAACGAAAATAAAACTTTCTTGTACATTTAGTAACATTTTGTTTTACTCATTCTAATTTTCGTATTTATAGTTCTTTTCCTCTGAAATTTACCACAAATATGCATTTCTCGATTATACAGATAGTATCAGTATTAAAAATAACCTACAAAATAATTATCAAATTATATTCTTACAAAAAGACAGTTATAGATATGCAACAATCATTTTGGACATGAGTATATCTGCATTTCCAGAGTACTGCTGGTACTAAAGGGCTGATAGTGGCTAAGTGATTTGTGTACGGCTTGGCGTGGAAGTCCCGGGTTTGATTCGAAGTTCGGGTGTCAGTGGTTGTTATACACCGCCAAACGTCAGGTTTTTCCCATAAGTAGAAGCTTTGCTTTGTACATACTTAAACACAAACAAACTATTTGCTGAGCAAAACAATATACGCATTCACAAACAAACAAACAAACAAAAAAAAAATACATATGTGTGACAGTTTCGCCAACTTACACTTTCGCTTCATCAGACACTATCGGATAGTGTTTGATGAAGCCAAACTGTTAGTTGGAGAAACTGTAACACATATGTAGTTTTTTATGTGAATTTATTGTTTTGCTCAGCAAACGTCATGGTGGTAGTTTTATAAGTATGTAGTGGAAGGTTTCTGTAGAAAGGGGAAATAACATTGCAATGTTGGGTGTGTTTGAAACAAAGATTTTTATGAAAAAATAAAAGGAAAAAAGGATATGCTAATCTGTTACAAAGTTTTGGTGCTTAAGTGTAATTAATTATATACATAAAAAAAGCCTTGAAAGTGTAATCAAGAGGAACTATTGATATATTTTTTTCTTTTTTTATAATATCTTGTCCTAAGGGACAAAGGTTAGATAATCTAATGGGACTTTTAATTGTAAAAATAAATAAATAAATAAATCGTAAGTTAAGCACCTAATTTCAAATTAATGACTGACAAATTTTGTAATATAATGGGGATTCAGGCTGGCAGAGAGGGAGTGGAAACGGACGCATCAGAGACATCGAGAGACATTTTAACCATGTGCGAAAAACTACCCTTGGACTTGGGTTGAGAGGGTATCATTTGCTCATGTAAGTCTCATTTGTTACCATAGTAAAATTTGGTTAAAAAGACAGTTTGAGCTTTTTTTAGTTTTGGTCTCCATGCGTAAATAGGTTGTGGCATGTAACTCAAAAAATTAGCACAAAGCATTATTAATATCCTCTTGTATAAGTTAAGAATTCTCTGTATGTAAATAAAATTGTAATTATGCAGTTCGAGATGAAACGGTTCTTTTACTTGACTTCTACAAAGAAAAGAACAGAACCTACCTCTTATGCTCAGTTCTGACAGCTTGGGATACTGTTTGCCAGTAAAATAATATAATCTGAAAACAACTAACATTCTGAACTAAATATTTTATTAATTAGTTTTATTAATCATAACACAGGTTCAAAAGTGTTTATCAAACGAGATGGAAGCAACACAGCAGGCGCATTATATACGTACATAGGGGCGGATCCAAGGGAAGGGCTATAGGGGCTATAGCCCCCCTTGATGCTCACGCATACACTGGATAAAATGGGTTTCAATCCTACTTTCCTACAATCCTGCATATACTATATATATATATATATATACTGTATATACAAATCGTTCTTTATCTGTTTGTAACTGTAACACACGAACTATTTGTAATAATAATAATAATAATAATAATAATAATAATAATAATAATAATAATAATAATAATAATAATAATAATAATAATAATAATAATAATAATAATAGTTCTAAAACAGAATTAACCGCGCACTTAGGGTCAAAGCGAAAGCCATTAAATTTAGTATTGGTACTATTAGCGATATGTTATTATTAAACCATTATTGCTATATACAATAGCATTAGATCTCCGTTTTCCGGTTTTCGAGTCAAAATTTATTAACTCTGTATAATTTATAATCGCCACCCGAGGAGCTGATATGCTGCACACGTCTTCAGATCGCATAATTTCTTCACTCACGACACACCATACACATCCACAAATAAACGTTATTGGAGAATTTAATAACAAATTTAATAATTACTTCTTTTTACCTTTTTGGTGTTGACATTGTATTAATTGAAAATATTCTGCTACTGTTTGAGCCACAAATCATTCCAGGAACAAAGAAAAAAAAATTAACAATTCTTTGTCGAAAATTTATATATTTTTACTACAGAATTGTGATCTGTTTCTTCTTTATTTTTTTAATTATTATTTTTTTTTAATTACATGAAAGTTTGAAAGAATGAAGTCTAGCCTGAAGCTAATAACAGGAAATTAGCCTACATGGCGTCGGCGCGCGGTATATTACGTTTGAAAGATTCAGAAAAGGAAATAACAAAACGAAAGAAAAAAAAAAGAAAAAATCAAAATGGCTAATCTTTAAAAGAGGGGATTCATCAATTAATTTTCTGTCAAGGTGTGCATTCTGTTCTCCATGTTAAAAATTCTCTTCTTCTTATTCTCTATTTTGTTCATCTTCGTTCTTTCATTCTCTTATCTTCTCTCCTGGACAGAAAAAAACTAAACAATGTTGCCATCTTCATGGATTAGTTACCAACCCCGTCTTGCAATTTTTGTCATTGGAGTTTACAAATGATGAGCTTTCGCCCAATAATGCTGTACACTCGTCCTGCGTGTGCATCGTGTGCCAAGGGGGGGGGGGGTTCATAGTGCCTCAGTGACAGAGCGCTTACCTCTGGTACATGGGATCCCTGGTTCGATCCCCTGCCAGCTAAATTTGTGGCGGACAACATCGTGTCCGTGGGTTTTCTCAGGGTATTCCCGTTTCCTCCCACTTTCTCATTCCACCAATTTTTTCATCATCATTCACTTGCTTTAATCATCGTCTCCCTTAGCCTAAAGGTTATAATCGTGAGACGTTAAACTAAAAGATTTCATTACATTTCAAATAGAAATCGTCCAGAACAGAGCAGACAGGGGCCATCGCCTGTAGAGTTACCCATAAGTTTTTTTTTTTTTTTACTGGTTTCGTGGGCAACGTTAGTTCAGCGAAGTGTTAGGTATCAAACAGTATTTTAATGTTACATTATTTATAGTAGTCAACTACAAATTGATGAAGTGATTATACGAACACAATGAAGAGTATTTATCAACCTTTAAAGATACACAAGTCGCTATACAATATACTTCAGTAAAAAAAATATGGTTTAAATGTTGTTATATCACACCGTTAGAGGACCTCTCGTGACACGGAAAAATTCTGATAACTACTAGGTGAAATTAAGAAGAATATAAATTTGATATATTTTGTACGTAATTATACAAAATGGGATTAGACGAGAAAAACTCTCCTCCCACATTCTTATTTTACTAATTTTTCTATCATCATTCACTTGCCTTAATCATTTCTCCCTTAGGCTAAAGAGTAATCAAGGGACGTTAAACTTAAAGATTTCATTTCATTTTCAGCTTCATGGTCCATATTAAGTCTTCATCTCGGCGAAACTTAAAATACCCTAATTTTACAGTAATTATGTGATATCTTCAAATAGATAAAAGATAATCAAAATGTGGAACAAGAGCGCCCTAGTCAATAATATTTTAATGAGACACCGTTATCACGACTCACTTATCTGCTTTCGATTTCGAGCCATTTTGAAAATCGGCATTTATTTTCGCGTTTCTAAACAGCTGAAAACGGAAAGCCATTAGGTGACTTGTGATAACGGCACCTCACGCAAAATAATATTATCTAGGGCGCTCTTGTTCCACATTTCAATTATCTTTTATCTATTTGAAGATATCACATAATTACAGTAAAATTAGCGGTATTTTAATTTCGCCGGGATGAAGACTCTTAATGGGAACAACATATTAAACTCCAAACAGTCTCCTAATAAATAAAGGGCTCCCATTATGGTGTGGGGGTATTATTCGAGCCTATCTACCTCTCATCTACTGAGCAATTAAGGAAACTGGCATCTTACAGTTGGTCAGAACATATCGTGCTTTTAGAGGTGCTGTTGCAAAAGACTTTGCAACAATGAAGACAACAACTCTAGCGACAAACTAAGAAAGTTTAACAAGTCATAATTTTATGAACGTTATACTGTGAAAAGTTCATTATTGTATCACAATATTTCGCCCCAATCACTGGGGTCTTTCTCATCCATATCTTTACTATAATTTACGTTACTTGTTACATGTTGCATCTTTCTTTACAAGTAGAACGAAATCTGTTCGCCATCTTGAGTTCCAAAGGAGGCAACTTAAGAGTCTTCATCCCGGCGAAATTAAAATACCGCTAATTTTACTGTAATTATGTGATATCTTCAAATAGATAAAAGATAATTGAAATATGGAACAAGAGCGCCCTAGACAATATTATTTTGCGTGAGGTACCGTTATCACAAGTCACCTAGTGGCTTTCCGTTTTCAGCTGTTTAGAAACGCGAAAATAAATGCCGATTTTCAAAATGGCTCGAAATCGAAACCAGATAAGTGAGTCGTGATAACGGTTTCTCATGTAAAATAATATTGTCTAGGGCGCTCTCGTTCCACATTTCGATTATCTTTTATCTATTTGAAGATATCACATAATTACTGTAAAATTAGCGGTATTTTAATTTCGCCGGGATGAAGACTCTTAAACAAGTATTCATTCAGCAGTGGTCGAGGTGAAGCGGTATGTGGTGGTATACTATACCGCTTCTGGTATTTCAGTGATGAAGGCATACCACCCGTGGTTTTTCACTGATGAAGGCATACCATCACGGGAGTGTAGATGCTAAATAACTTTAATAAATCCATTTTTATACACAGTAATTGACGAATAGATTTGAACGCAAAAAGATTTTATTTCTTATGTAGAAATAATTTCTAAGTTGATAGATAATACCGACATTTTTGTTATCTTTTTCCTATCTTTTACTTTTAAAATGAGATGTCTTCAAAGGTGTTCATCTAGTTTATATTTTGATGTGCCATATTGAATTGTTTCTTTCTTATGTATCTCTGTGTCTTCTTCTCTTAATCAGGAGCGGATCCAGGGGAGGGGGGCGATCGGGGCGATCGATCCTCCCAGAAGAGGAAACTTTCTTATTTTATATATATAAATAAAACCCATCCGAAAGTTTGGAGCCCTTAAAAGTAGCAGTATGACAACCCACCGCCCCCCCCCCAGAAGTCGCTCCTGGATCCGCCCCTGCTCTTAATTCATATAAAACTCATGTTTTGAGCATGAAAGGATGTAGGGGTTGTGTGTTATGTGGGTGATTTTTCCGAGGGTTTGGAATACTTCCAGTCGAGTAAAGTCCAGGAGTTTTCCCGCAGGAAATTGTTAATATAAAAACTCGGTTTTTGAGCATTTTCGTGTATAATTCTCTTTTAATACAACATAAGAAGATATTTTTAAACTTTTTTTTTCAGAAAATTGTTGGCGGGAGATCAGTCTCTCCATGTCCCCCCATGCAACTACATAGAAGCTCTCCATTGGTTTTGAGTCGTTATGTAAATGTAATCTTTTAGACAACATTCCCTCACTATATTTCTACATTTAGGTAGCCGATATGTCGAGTCAAAATCGTAATAAAACATACCGCCATTGTATTTTTTCCACTACGAACCCTAACTAGAATTATTACTATAAATAAGACGCAGTTAATAATAATAATATTATGTAATAAACACACACACACACACACACACACACACACACATATATATATATATATATATATATATATATATATATATATATATATATATATATATATATATATATATATATTATCTACTCATTGTGACTTCATCTTATCATAGTTAGCAACAGTGCTTCGAAATAACATATGAACATGGACTCCATCCTACATTAGCCGGCGGGTACAGCAGTGTCAAATGTAGGAAATGGTATCATGTATATAGCAACGACGTTTTAAATTTCTTTTTATTGTTATTGCTATTATTATTATTGTTGTTAATAATATTATTCACCGAAGAAAGTAAGTGAACGGAAAAATAACTTTGGCATTTTTTTTTTTTGTCTTTACCATTTTTGTTGTTGGGATCCACGGGTACAAACCCCACCCAAAAGTAATTTAAGTGCTGGCTGTTACCTGTCTATCAAGGTGCAACAGTGATTTCTGGCTACGCACATAAATCAGTAGAGTATGACTGATTTATGAGGTTGCGGCCTGAGAAATGTTGAAATTCTTTTATAGCCTTCATGCTCTCCTGATTTTTTCTTTTGCCCTCCTTCGCGTCTTCTCCTCCGCCCCTCTTTTGCGTTTCCTCTTCGGCCAATCTTCTCCCATTTCTTCTTTCGTTTTTTTTCTTTTATTCAACGTTGTTGGTTGACTTGACTGTTCTTTAGCCCAAAGAGAAGGAAGGTTAAAGAAAAAGGTAGAGAGAAAAAAAAAATGTACAGGAATCTACCTGTCCATATGTATGATGTCGGATATATGCTTTTCTTCGAAACAATCCCACATGCCGTAAATGCTGTTAGCTGACTTCCATTTTGTATGATGTGGTTTGGACTGCTCTCTACAGTGTTGCCATCTATCTGACGAATAGTGCTTTGATCTGAAGTAGACAAAATGATATATAGCACTCCGCATGATTTTAATTTTATTTCCTGTGATGATACCTTTTAGGTTAAAGCAGATAGATGATAATGAAAAAGGAGTGATTATGGAAGTATTGGTGGAATGTAAATGTGAGAAACGGACACACTCCTGCTGTTATCTAGCACAAACTCGTGTGTGGGATCAAAACAGGACCCTCGCACCGAAAGTGACCGTTCTCTCAGCGCAAAGGACTAATGCATTTGATGCATAATTTGTCAGAAAAAATAAAAATGTGCGTATTGTATAATATGTCACAAGGGCACCAAGATATAGATATTTTTAGTTATAAACAAAATATTCATTCTATCTAAATTAGCTGTATTATCGTACTATGTGTATTTTAACGTATGTAACATGTATTTTGCTATCAGTGCATATACCATACAATGATGGAAAATTGTTACCAGGTATTTGCCTGTTGCTTTTCCGAAATAATTAAATAAGTAAATAGCCAGATATATGTGTGTGTAAGTGAGTGTGTACCTATTTCGTGGCCCATACGCCAAACCAATGTCCTTCCAACGCAATTTCCAAAAAATGGGTTTTGGTCGTCCTGTGAACCATTGTGCAACGTCCATACAATGTAAGCTGTTGACATTGAGATAAAAGCAAACCTTAGGTGAAGAGAAAATAGTTAAATTAATTTACCCTGTTTGAACACATATACAGGGTGACCCTAAAGTAAGTATACACCCGTGCATTGATCAATTATAACATTCTAGCTTGTAGGTTTATTTGCTTCGGCTGTTCCGACCTTAAGACATAAGTAAAAAAGACATTAAGAACAAATAACAAATAAAACTAAGTCTACTTGATAGATAACAATAAGAAATGATATAAAAAGCAACGAGTTGATCAGTACAAGACTGTATACCTACTTTTGGGCCACCCTGTATTGTGATTACGCTCGACTCTAGCCATGGGAGCTAAATACACGGTTCTGATTGGTTGGTGTTATCCGTTTTTCGCCACGTAGCATACACATAGCACAAATCAAACGCCAGATACTGTCGGTTCTCGTAATCGGGCGTGGTAGCAAGAGGGCTAGTACTGAAATTCGCACTTGGCGTGGGTTCAAACCCGGCCCAAGAAAAGTTTCTTTTTATTTTTTTAAAATTGTCGTTATCATTAAGATGAAAATAATACTGATTTGCCCTTGTGCATAATGTATAATGCATAAATTGTACTTTTTCCAGCATTTACCTAGAGATTTCTTATAGCCCTCATAAACAATGACGTCATAAACCAACATTAGAGTAAGAAGTGGGCCCCTTGCGAAGCGTGGCGTTGTAGGATGTAGTGGGAGTTAGAGAGGGGAAGATGCCGGAAGCACCAGGAAGGGGAAAGGTAGGCATACGCCTCCTTGTCTTACCTGGGATGTAGTTAAATTTACACTGAAGTTGCGCCATCCGATCGTGACGTAATGTCACGTGGTAATGAGCACACACAACTTTATTGACAAAAAAAAAGTGGTTCACTTATGTTACGAAATATAGCTGAGCAAGCGTCAGCCAGCGAAGGGGGTTAGAAGCCCAGCACGTGTCGTTGTATTCCACCTTTGCAACCATGATAATATCACGTGATATTACGTCACACTCGGGGGGGCGGGCCAACAGATAACTCCAACCAATCAGAAATGTGTATTTAGTTCCTGTGGCTAGGATCGAATGCGAAAAAAATATGCTGTTTGAACATCACTACTAATTGCACATTAATAAAGGGGAAAATATGTTCTTGTTCAAAGATTGTAGCGTCATCTACAATTAAGATAGACTATTAAACATTCCACTAGTTTCCTTAGAGAACAAAATAAAAACTTGATACCCTAAGCTTGTTAATTATTTTAGCGTTATTTTTTACGTGATTATGTCCGTATAGTTAAAAATTGAACTGCTTAATAATAATAATAATAATAATAATAATAATAATAATAATAATAATAATAATAATAATAATAATAATAATAATAATAATAATAATAATAATAATAAACCAGTAGCCGAGACATACATCATAGTGCATGAATCACCGACAAGAAAGACTTAATAAAACATGGGGGGGGGAAGGATAGGAAGGGAGACATATAAAGATTTTGCATTAGATATATTACGTTTGACTATTTTATATCTTGCATTGTATTCATTTTTTCCTACTGGTAATTTTATTATTTCAGTTTTGTAATGTTCGTGCCGCCGGCTTGCAGAAACGTTTGTTACATTGTAATGAAAGAAAAGAAGAAAATTGTGCTTATAGCAAAATAATATAAAAGATGATAATAATTATAAGAATATTAAAAGAAAGAAACAAATAAAACCAGAACAAATAAATCTTAATTAGCAGAATATACAGCAAGCATGCTAATACTACAAAAAGAAGAGAAAAAGTTGCTTTTCTTATACAACACAAATAATCTACTAAGATATAGAAATATCTTTTTTTTTTAAAGTTGCTAACGTGTTGTGTTCTTTATTTCTTTCGGAGCATTTTGTTTTTGTTTTTCTTTTTTTAGTTTTTCCATCTTCAGACTCCTCCTCACCTTTCTAATCTGGTGAGCAGGTAATAATTCAAATGAAAAGTTTAAGGTAAAGTCACGATCATAACACAACCAATCAGAATCAGCCCTTGAGGAAATGTTAAAAAAAAAAAAAAAAAAAAAAAAGTAGCGGAGTTCAAATGTCAAAGTGCTCTAGAAAATATGAAACTCTAGGGGTAAAAAATATAATAAAACTGTTAAACCATCTTTTTGTTATTTTTAATTTTTCAACACCATACCCTGGTTTTTACGTTTTCAAAACTAGGATAATTTGTACTCTCTTAATTTGTCTTTGTTTTGAATAATTAAAAGTGCTATTGTTTTTGAAGTTTTCGAAGTGATGATAAATGTAGATTATGTAAAAGCTACTTAAAACATACGTTATTATTTTCGGTTGCATAAGCATTCTTCCTTCTTCTTTTTGCCTTTTCTTCAGTAGAACAAAAGATTATAAAACAATCCTTGTATCGTAAGATATATCTCCTAAAAATCCATATATTGCATATAATTTAATACGGCAACCATTTGCAAACAGTGCTTTATAGGGAAAAAAATATTATTTACATCTTTCAAAATGGTGACAAATAAACTATATTTCGTTATTTCATAGTCAGGCCGTTGTAGTTCCATAAGTAAATGTTTCTTTGTAATCAAAAATACAAAGCAATTTGACGTTAGCTATAAACAAGTCTAGTTATCAAAAAAAAAAAAAAAAGTCAAAAGATTGTGATCTTGGCCAATATAATTAGTTTTGGATCACGGGCCGCAGAATTTTTGAACGGCCCCTAAATCGAGTTCTCCTATTTTCTACGGAATAAACACATCATTTTGTGTTAAATGATAGTTTCGGTTTATCTACACTATTTGCAGTTCTCCAGATAAAAGATCTACAAGAAAATATTTGATTGAAATATATTGGTCTTTTGATCCAAAAAAAAAAAAAAAAAAAAGTACCATAGGGTTTTAAATTTTACAAGACTGAAGTAGACTGCTATGTCTATAAGTTCTGCTCTAAGATAATTTCTAGCCCATTTACCAATTTTAAGTAAGTGAAGCCAGTTTCTAGCCCATTTACCAATTTTAGGTAAGTGAAGCCAGTTTCTAGCCCATTTACCAATTTTAGGTAAGTAAAGCCAGTGGACGAAGGAGAGAGTGCAGGGCTTCCAATAGATTTCACGATCCGCAGACAAATTTTCTGTAAGTTCTCCCCTAAATTTTTGTGGACCTACTCCCAACAGTCGTCGGCACTATTGCCAAATCCGTTTGCTATGATAATAGCCAAATAACAATAGTAACATGTAACCTTAATTATAGCATTAAAATCTCCTTGCTTTTTTTCCTATTATTTTCCCTTTATTTTAAATTTAAAAACTTAAGTAACTTCCACGGAAAAGTATTACTTAAAAAGTTGGTAACATGTATAACCGCGCACCACAGCAATTCTGCGAGTTTTTTTCACTGATCTCCGGAATTTGTCGAACTTCCACCCACTTTACAAGCAGTTCTGTAGGGTGGCCAGTTTCCTGTGGTTCCAAAAGAGCTGCAGGAAATTGGAAATTTAGAGTTGGATGAAGTTTTGGGATTACTATTAGGGATATCACGTGTATAAGAACTGAATAATTATGGCTTCTTACACAGATATTCACTTACACGTGCCAATTAATATTCTTCCAATAGAAGGCACTCTGACTTCTTATAATGTCAAGAAGTCAGATCCTTAGAGCCTGTCTATTTCACCTGTGCTCTCGGAAACTATGCGAACTATACTTCGGCCCCACCCCCTCCGCCCTCTGGCGGAGAAAACCCTCCCTTTGCTTAGGGAAAAGAAGCGAATGACCTCACCTGTGTTGCCAATTTGTCATTCAGTCCTTTGGATCGTAGGCTACTTAGAATGGCTAACAAGATCGTACAGAGCGAAGTCCATGAAATAATTCATTGTGGCTGGCAACCCTTCCGCATCGAACAATTGAAAGATCTCGTCCGCAGCAAGTTGTCCCTCCTCTTTCGAGGAAGGTACGGGAAATTACATATTGACAGCAGCGCCAGCAAGGGCACAGTTCTGTGTTCGTGGGTTTTCTCGGGGTTCTCCCGTTTCCTCCCACTTTCTTAATTCCACCATTTCATTCATTGCTCATCATCACCGTCTCCTTTAGCCTAACCGGCATAACCGTGGGACGTAAAACTCAAAGATTTCATTTCATTTTTTTCAAGAGCACAGTTGAACTAGAAAGATTCTAACAGGGGTAAAAATAGTATATCTAAAATTGGAAATTACTGGAAAAGGTGGAGTGAAGGAACTTGAGATTAAGGATTAAGGATACTATTATAAAAGAACTTTGTAATAAGAGCCTCATTACACAGATATTCAACTACATATGTCAAATTATTATTTTCGCCGGATAGAAGGCATTCTGGGTTCTAATAGTGTCATGAAATCTGAATAGTCAATGTAAATCGCTAATACGTAACACCTAATATGAAATTTATTTTTCTTTAAAAAGTGTTTCATAATAATATTCTTTCTTGTGCGAGCTTCGTAATAATGTTTTTTCTTACTTTCTTGTGCGGGACTTAGTTTTTTCTTCAAAGACAGAGATCAGTCAGCGCGTGACGCTATCCTGGCATGTTATATAACCTTGCTTAAGATAGTTGTAATGTTGGTTGCGGAAAGTAAAAGGGGCACAATAAGAATACCTTAATAATAAACGGCAAATGTCACACTGATTCCTAATAGTAAAAAATTACGCTAATAGATGGCGCTACGTGACTTGCGCTATCACTTGATTGCCTGACGCTAAGGAATTTAAATGAAGACAAGTAGAGCTTTTAATAAAGCATAATTTTAATCTGGAGCTTTTAAATAAGCATAATTTTAATCTAGAGCTTTTAATTAAGCATGATTTTAATCTAGAGCTTTTAATTAAGCACGATTTTAATCTAGAGTTTTCTGTTAAGCATTATTTTAATCTAGAGCTTTTCATTGAGCATTATTTTAATCTGGAGCTTTCAATTAAGCATTATTTTAATCTAGAGCTTTTCATTAAATATAATTTTAATGTGGATCTTTTAATTAATCATAATTTTAATCTGGAGCTTTTAATTAACCATGGTTTTAATCTACAGCTTTTAATTAAGCATGATTTTAACCTAGAGCTTTCAATTAATCATTACTTTAATCTAAAGCTTTTTATTAAATATAATTTTAATGCAGATCTTTTAATTAAGCATAATTTTAATCTGGAGCTTTTAATCAAATATCATTTTAATACAGAGCTTTTAATTAGCATGATTTTGATGTAGAGTTTTAAATTAAGAATGATTTTAATTTACAACTTTTCATTGAGAATTATTTTAATTCAGAGCTTTTAATTAAGCATAATTTAACCTAGAGCTTTTAATTAGGCGTGATTTTGATCTAGAGCATTCAATTAAGCATTATTTTAATTTAAAGCTTTTCATTAAGCATTATTTTAATATAGAGCTTTTAATTAAGGATGATTTTGATACAGAGTTTTTAATTTAAGATCATTTAATCTAGAGCTTTAAATTAAATATTATTTTAATCTAGAACTTTTAATTAAGAATGATTTTAATCTAGAGCTTTCAATTAAGCATGATTTTAATCTAGAGCTTTTAATCAAACATTATTTTATTCTTGAACCTTTTGATTAAGCGCGATTTTTTATGTATAGTGTACAACTGGCCGAAGGCTCAGGCATAACAGTTAGTTTGGTCTAATGGTACTGCATGCATCATTGCGGCATGAAGTTATGGGTTCGATTCCCAGTAGGAAAGCTTCGAAAGAATTGCAATGGTTGAGATAAGAGGTTTTGTAGCCCACTGCTTGCAACGTTTTCACATGATAATATAGATTATTGTTAAGATGTGGACTTTTAAAGTAAATATTTAGAAATATGGAGTGTAATTTCTGGTGCGGTGGCTCAGTGGTAGAGTGCTTACCTCTGGTGCATGGGGTCTGGTTCGATTCCCGGCTAAGAAAACTTGTGGTGGACAAGATCGTGTCCGTGGGTTTTTTCGGGGTACTCCCGTTTCCTCCCACATTCTCATTTTAACAATTCTTCCATTATCATTCACTTGTCTTAATCATCGTCTCCCTTAGCCTAAAGGTCATAATCGTGGGACGTTAAACTGAAAGATTTCATTTCATTTTTCATAAAAAAAGAAGGAAAACATACTTGAAAGACATTCATTTTCCTGCATAAAATAGGACTCGTCTGAAATGACGTTACTCTTACGGTGCAGAGTGCCAGAACATTAAAAAAAATCTAATTATATTATTATTATTATTATTACTCATGCTGAACGTTAGCATCAATACGTTAAATATATTTTTGTGTAATTTGTGTTAGTTGGGGTCTCTTTTGAAAATTTATTTGACAGGAGAATGTCTAATATATGTATATACTTGCTGAGCAATGCTTTTATTTATTATATTCCGAGGTACCAACTATACATTACAGAAAGTGGCATCAGACCAATAAATTATGATACGAGCTAAATTAATTTTAATTTAATTTGTTTCAGAAAAAAAAAAGAAAAAGAAAGAAATGATACAAAAGGTACATCTTAAGGCACGTGCTTCTGAGCAGTAGTTCTTGTAGCTAGTTTGTGGTTTTCAGTTAAGGAATATATTTCTTGTAAAAGTCGCGACATGTTACGAAAAGTCCTACAAGTCATTGTTCATTATTGAAACACACACACACACAATGTACTCAGTTATGCAGAGAGGGAGATATACAAGTATTAACAATTATAAGGGAAAAAAAAAAAAGTAAAGAAAATCCAGAGGCTATATTTGAGGAATAACATTATGCTAAGGTAGTTGAGATACATGATTCTGGATTGTGAAATCTGGTAGAGAGAGTAAGAAGAGTCAGTGTTGCCATCACAATAACTTTTATTGTGAAATCTTGTGAATTTTGTTCGTAGCAGTCAGGACGATTTCTGTTATTATAACGTTTAGCTATATTTTAGATTTGGTTCCGCTTTAGTTTTTTAAGGAAAATTATATACGAGATTTGATCAAAAAATACGGTGAATAATTTTATTAAAAACAAAGTTATAAGCTTATATGGAACTTGATTTAATCTTCTTCAAACTACTGTCTGTGGCTAGCAATGTATTTATTCCAACGTTGAATCAATGACTGGAAGCATTTCTGGAAAACTTCTTTTGGAAGAGCGTTCAGCTGCTCTGTCCTGCCACTCTTAATGTCAGGAATGGTGTCAAAACGTTTTCCTTTAAGAGTCTTCATCCCGGCGAAATTAAAATACCGCTAACTTTACAGTAATTATGTGATATCTTCAAATAGATAAAAGATAATTGAAATATGGAACAGGAGCGCCCTAGACAATATTATTTTACATGAGAAACCGTTATCACGATTCACTTATCTGCTTTCGATTTCGAGCCATTTTGAAAATTGGCATTTATTTTGGCGTTTCTAAACAGCTGAAAACGGAAAGCCACTAGGTGACTTGTGATAACGGTACCTCACGCAAAATAATATTGTCTAGGGCGCTCTTGTTCCATATTTCAATTATCTTTTATCTATTTGAAGATATCACATAATTACTGTAAAGTTAGCGGTATTTTAATATCGTCGGGATGAAGACTCTTAAGTACAGTTAGAATTTTTGGTAAGAGTCAAAAGTTGCATTGTGTTATATCTGGAGAGTACGGTGGATGTAGACAGACAGGAATATTTTTTTCGACCAAAATCACCTATTCGTCATTCATAAATCGGGGAACGAATTTCGCACTCACTCCTCTCATTTCCAAATCGATGGTTAAAAATGCTTTATACGGACCTGTGCGAGATGCTTAGTTCTCTGGAAAGCCTCGAATACTTATTCGCCTGTTTGAACGAAAATTTGTTGTAATTTTTTGCAGGTTTTCTTCTGTTCTTTGAGGTTAATGGACGTGCCGAACGTTACCCGTCTTTTACCACCTCATTTCCGCTTTTAAATCGCTAATACTACTTGTAAACAGTCTTCAGAGTTACAGAATTATCGCCATTCACCAATTTCAACATTTCTTGAGTTTCTTTGGCTTTTTTTTTTCAACTTGAAACATAACTTAATGTTCACGGTTGTTTGAAATCCATGGTGTAAACACAACGTGACAATCCATGATGACAAACACGGTAAACACAATCTCACTTTAAGGGCTCTGGACGCTGACACAACTCAGAATGTGTTCCATCTTTGCTCTACCTGTCTCAAGAGATCAGGCTATCGGACAAATTACATCAAACGGTTGTAAGGTCAGCAGTTGCTGCTAAAGAAAACTCATTCAGCATGTTCTTTTATCACATCTTATAATGTTCATAACTGCCCTACCGCTATCCTTTGTGGATCATGAAGACACAGGGAGTTCGTTTATAGAAAACTTATATTATACCAGACTTAAGAGTCTTCATCCGGACGAAATTAAAATACCACTAATTTTACAGTAATTATATGATATCTTCAAACAGATAAAAGATAATTGAAATATGGAACAAGAGCGCCCTAGACAATATTATTTTGCGTGAGGTACCGTTATCACAATTCACCTAGTGGCTTTCCGTTTTCAGCTGTTTAGAAAAACGCGAAAATAAATGCCGATTTTCAAAATGGCTCGAAATCGAAAGCAGATAAGTCAGTCGTGATAACGCTTTCTAATGTAAAATAATATTGTCTAGGGCGCTCTTGTTCCGCATTTCGATTTTTTTTATCTATTTGAAGCTATCACATAATTACTGTAAAATGAGCGGTATTTTAATTTCGCCGGGATGAAGACTCTTAAGAAACCATAATTTATTTTCCAGTATGGTTTGAACGGATATCTTAGATATGCATGTAGTGATGCTCACGAGACGAGAAAGTAAATTTTGTATATCTCGTCTCATCTCGATTCTCAAATAATTCCTTCCGGTCTTGTCTCGTTTTGTAAATTTATGTACAAAATTTATGCCCTGACGTTCTTCTTAATTTCGCCTTGAAGTTATCGAAATCCGTCCCCGTCACGAGATGTTCACGAAGGGACAACAACGTAATGTTTATAACATCATTTGAAACATTACTTACATTGTTAAAAATCATTTCTTAAATTTGAGAAACCGTTTCTTATCTGTGCACCGAGACAATATTTTCTTAGAAATGAGATTTGGCAATTCTCATTCATAAGGAAAGTAACAGTATATTTTCTCTCGTTTCCCTTTATATAACCTCATCTATTTTACTTCATTTCTCATTAATAAGAGTTTCAAACTCTTGTTTCTAAGAAAATATATTCTCGGTGCACAGATAAGAAACGGTTTCTCAAAGTATTTTTAACAGTGTACGATTGAAGTATATTGTGTAATTTCTTTTGTATCTTTAAACGTTGATAAATGCACTTCAGTGTGTTCGTAAAATCACCATATCAATTTATAGTTTTTGTGCTATGAATCGTGTAACACTAAAACAATGTTTGAAATCTAAGACTTGGGCCAACTAGTGTAACTTTCGAGGCTCGAGAAATTTCTCGTCTGGAATTTGAAAACGTACTTCTTGTCTCGGAGGCAAAACTATATGTATGGTCTGACGATCAAATTTTTAATATGAGAACTTAGGTTTGCTCACAGTGGCTCCAGTATCTATTTATGAGATACGTGCTTTTCTTACGGGTTTGATCCCGGGGAAGGGGTTCCTTGTCTCCGGGAAGCAGGAGTAGGTCTTGTCTCATATAGTCTCGGTGCAGAAATGGGATATGAAACTCCAATGAATTATGAGTTGATTTTGAGTTTAACGTTCCTTTTCAGCAGCGAGGCTATATGAGACGTGGACGTACTGATTAACGTGGAATCCGAACCACATGAGCTCCCACGCCAAAGGCGCGTACGCTAACCGCTTAGCCACGGAGGAGCTCCTCCAATGAATCAATTGAAGATGGTCTTACATGGTAGAACCTCATTTCTTGGTATTTACTTACACATGGAAATTGATTGCCAAATGTAAGTTTTTGTTTTACATGTTCTATACAGGAAATTAATTAAACTTCAGTCTTTCCGAGGTGGGAGCTAATTTCTTGCAAGCAAGCAAAAAAAAAAAAAAAAAAAAAAAAAGTTTCGTTGGCAATTAATAAAAAATCGAGACGAAACACTTACCGCTGGTAAAAGAAGAAAATCCGTGTGTAATTAATTAAAATCTTAAAGGAAACCTTACTTTTAAGAATAAATTCCTACACTCTAATAAATAAATCAAAACGAAAACCCTACCTTTGCCAATTAATTCCCATACATAAGTAATTAAAATCGAATCGACAACTTACCGTTGGAAATAAGTTCCCATACGTAAGTTAAAATTTCCAAATATAGATTTTGATCATTATTGCATTAGGACAGTGGTTCTCAGCTTAATTCCTATCACGACCTATATTTTATCACATCCTCTTGCCAGCGATCCCCTTATAATTTCTGGTTTGTAATAAGCTGGTGTGGGATTTTTAATATACCTATTACGGCTATCCATCTATTTCTATGATAGTAGAATCCATTTCTTGTATATAGTGCATACAGTAACTTCTATAAAAGCGAATGCACTAAAACCAAATTTGGTCCGTTCATTCATATTACAAATATCGAATCCGATACGTCACACTCTTTCAAAATGGAGGCGGTTTGAAAATTTTAAAACTTTATAACTCACTTAATTTTGGGTCTTATGACACAAAATAAAGTGATTTATAATTTTGGATTAAAAAAAACTTGGACAGGTGTTTAAAAAGTCATTGAATATTTTAAATGACTTGATAATGTGCGTCATTAAAATTTAACCGGACATTGCCGCACTAGTGAAATCATACCATACTCAGGTACCTTATTAGTTTTCAATTTTGATTGTATTTCAATATACAGGTTTTGTTGCATTTGTATTTTTCCGATATATCAATATTAGTTCTCATTAGTTTCATATTGTACCTTTTACATTTAAATTATTTTTAACAACTCTGCACCTATGCCTAACCTCTATAAATATGTCTACCAAGACAAAGTTCAAAATAATATTTAAAATTATTTTTCAGTATTAGATTCTAATTATACTTATCTGTTCCGCTTTCCTTTGAGCCCCCAGGTTGAGAAACCTTGCATTAGATAGTCGAGTATCGAGAGGAAATTGAGGAGCTACCCAAATGTAGATGTAGCAAACTCTGATACAGAAATAACGACAATAGGAAAATATATGCTAACCATGCATTATAGAACTGAAAGTAATGTGGTAGTCCGTAGCCCTTCAATAGCAACAAAAAACGTCATAAAATTTAGTTTCTTTGACACTGACACCGATTTTAGCAACTTTTTAACTTATAAAGAGTTGTCAACCCTGGTATGGAGAGAGCAATGTTATAAGAAGACCAGGACGCGAGAGCGCGCGCAGAGTGCAAGTGCGGAGAAGAGAAACATGGTGAAGCAATAGACGTGGAGTGGAAATGTTGATCTATGGACTAGCAATGCCATAAATCTTCTACCTCCAATCTTCTTGTTAAATTCGTGTCTTCCAGCCGTGCTTCGCTATTAGACCTCTACAAGTCAAAAAATTAAAAAAAAAAAAAAAAAATCATGCCCGAGGATAAAAGAAAAAAACACTATTGGACTGTTCTCTCTCTCTCTCTCTCTCCTTGTAGTTGAA
This sequence comes from Thermobia domestica, assembly GCF_964235325.1. Taxonomy (NCBI): domain Eukaryota; kingdom Metazoa; phylum Arthropoda; class Insecta; order Zygentoma; family Lepismatidae; genus Thermobia; species Thermobia domestica. Next base: position 378,960,756 of record NC_137455.1, on the reverse strand, counting down.
TACCTTTTACCGGTATTTCCATTTTCTCTTGTCCGAAGTGGAATTGGGTCCTTCTCGTAGCTCAAACCATACCACTTCCATCTTAGTTTTTTTTTTCCTTTCTTTCTTTTGAATTTTCATTTATTTCTTTGCTGTATTCTGTTACCCGAGATCCTTGATTTCATATACATACTGATGGTGGCCTAAAGGAATCAAGTTAAAATTTTCTTCCTCCACCCCACCCCAATTCCTTCGTGCGCGGCTTTCAGACGTATTTCGTGGCCTCCCACTTGTAATATTACAATCTGTTTGTGTGTGTGTGTGTGTGTGTGTGCTTTTTTCCTTTCTTTTAGCTTGTCAAATTGTGTTATTCTTAACTACATTTGTGCTGTATTAATTAGAAAGTTCTTTTCTTTAATTGGAGTTCTCTTATGTATGTATATAGTATATTGGTATTGTGGCATATGTTGTGTGTGTGTGTGTGTGTGCCTTGGTACCACTTATAATTTTTGTGGCAGGTGAAGTTTTATTATCTTTTTGTCGCTCTATAATTTCTAAATAAAATTTTTATCTTTCTTTACTTTTCTTTTCTTTTCGAAACAAAAAAAAAAAAAAAAGGAAATCAAGTTATGTCTTTTTACGTTAGTTGAAGGACCTACCTTTGAATTTTCTTTTTCTTCCTTTCTTTCTTTTTTATTTTTTTATTTTTTGGGCCAAAAGATCCAATATATTTCAGACAAAATTTTTCTTGTACTTCTATTAACTGGAGAACTACATATAGTGTAGCCAAATCCCAATTATCACTTAACTCACAAGGGATGGACATGAACCTGTCAACGGAACTTCCTAATCCAACCTAGTCCATTCGACAAACACAACAAAGATATGTTCATGCACAAAAAATTAGGTGCCATGAACAACAGAGTAAGTCCCTGGGGTCCATTGACCTTCTTAGTATAAAGAAAATTGTAGATTCGCAGTAAAATAGCTATTGCATCAACACTGTTCATTGGAAAGTCATGGTTTATAGTTAATTTTCTTCAGCATGAAACATGCTTTCCAAAGGTGCTATGTATTGGTGCCTCTAAAGTACTTGAACAGGGAAAACTGGGAGAATATCGGGAAAATTCCCTGCAGAAATCCCTCCAATCAACTTTGGACCCCTCTGGAGTGGCCCCGGCTAAGAACACACGATCCAAATGTATTTTAAAAAAATAGTATAGGGGATAGAAAAATATGTATACCAAGTTTTGTATTGATAGACGAAATAGATATGAAGTGAAAAGCTTGCATACCAATACACGATTTCTTCTCATACCTATTCTGTCTAGCAATACAAAACTTGGTACAAACATAGTATCCCCCATAGTATTTTCCGAAATACATTTGGATTGTGTGCTTTTACCCGAGGCCACTCCAGAGGGGTCCAAAGTTGATGAAAGGGATTTCTGGAGAGAATTTTCCCGATATTCTCCCAATTTTCCCCGTTCAAGTATATTATGGTCCCCAATACATAGCACCTCTGGAAAGCATTGTTTCATGCTGAAGAGAATGAACTATAAACTATGACTTTCCAATGAATAGTGTTGATGCAATAGCTATTTCACTGCGAATCTATGATTTTCTTTATACTAACAAGACCAATGGGCTCTAGAGACTTACTCCTTTGTCCACGGGGAAAAAAACAAACGAAAACTCGATTTAGGACCCTTCCAAAAATTTTGTTGCCCCTGCTTCTAAAACTAATTAATGGCTAAGATCACAATCTTTTGATGCATTTTTTTGGGTATCATTCCGAAAATTCATGTTTTATTTTATTTTATTATCTGACTTTACTGTATGTATGTTCCCTGTGTGTGGTTTTACCCACAAGAAAATTTCAGGGAAAGGGGTATTTCAGGAGTTTGATGTAATAAGGGCGTAAGTGAGTTTACGCCCTTTTAGCATTAAACGCATTTGTGGCTTTTGCCATGCTTGTTTAGCCTCCTGGTAACATTTCAATTCAATATCAGAATAAAATGCTGTATATTACATTGTTTTATGTAAGAAAAAAGCACTACATAAATTTTCAACATCGTTTTTCTCCAAATGCATGTTTTCGACTTACTCCCTTATTGCAACAGACTCTTCAATTGTCTTTAAACAAGTAAATAAATAAAAAAGAGATGGAATTAACTTAATATTGCATTGTATTCAGTGTAAACTTGAACATTTCGCGGTTTTGATCCTGTACTTCCCATTCATCAACATTCAGCCTCGGTCTTGAACTAGGTATTAACCGATTTAATAATATTAACTATTAAGTGATACAACTCAATGATTGTTGATATACTTACAGATTTCGATATCGATTTACAGATGGAAGCAGTGCCGTGCCGTGGAACGCCGAAGTAAGGGGGCGCAACATTAAAAAAAAAAAAAAAAGATATGTATAAAATGAAAGGAAAAAACTAATAAATAATATTAAATAGAACAGTGCCACAAGTGCCCCCTAGAATACTAAGTGTGCCCCCTGGAACATTTTTTTTTTTCCTGAAAGAACGACTGCTCATATGTAGGAGGGTGCCGGGGCCGTCGTATACTCTCGTCCCGAGCGCTGATTTTCCACGGCACGGCAATGGATGGAGGTTATTTGCACAATGACTAATGTTTCTTTATACTGAAAAGGCATTCATTTAAATATGTAGCTATTAAAAAATAAATAATATATAATAAAAATAAAAATGCAGCAGGCCCGTATCCACGGGGGACTAGGGAAGCCGGGCACCCTAAATTTTCACTGGCCCCCGAAAATTTTTACGGTAGGCTTTCAAATGAACTATAATATGGTGATGGACTATAATATGGTTGGGTTGGCAGCGGTGGCTCAGTGGTAGAGCGTTCACCTCTGGTGCTAGGGGTCTCGGGTTCAAACCCTGCTCCCGCCAAGTGAACTTTGTGGTGGACAAACACCGTGTGCGTGGGTTTTCTCGGGGTTCTCCCGTTTCCTCCCCCTTTCTTCATTCCACCATTTCATTCATCTCTCATCTTCACCGTCTCGTTTAGCATAACCGTGGGACGTAAAACTCAAAAATTTCATTTCATTTTCATGGTTGGGTTGGTTCCCTTACATTTTTTGGGCTGGCTACGGGCCTGTATTGTAGCTAATAAATATTTACTTTAACCAAGTTATTGATAAAAATAAAACGTGAAACACTCATTCATCAACCAACAACATTATTTATTTTGGTTAAATTGTTCATTACTGAAAAAGAGTAAACATATTACTTGAAAATACTCCATAATAAAATGGAGAAGAGAAGCGTAGAACCCTTAATGGAATATTTTAATACTAACCATAAAATAGTAAAAGTATCCCTTTCATATTTGAAGTTGCGGACAAAAATTTGGTACAACTGTCTAACATGTTTCTATTGAAACATCCGTTTATATATCGTAGTAAATGAGTAAAATCTTCGAAAATTCCAGTATGTAATTCATTAGAAGACAAAAAACAAATCTATTTGTAAACCACCATAAAACGTAGAAGTCTTTCAGTGTAATCTAGTGGGAAAAGAATAATAAATTATGTCTTCAGTTGGTTGACAACATTTAACAAGACAAATTAATTTGCATTTACTTGCCACTTATAACGAATGAATTGTACTGTACTTTTGGCTTAGAAGGTTGTTGTAGCTTTTATTTTGTAATGAATAGTACTCATACTTTTCTATTTCTTCGATTTCAGCTTCTATTACAAACGAAATAACACAGCGGTTACTGAACATTATCTATATCTCTACTTGTTAGTTCGCCACGATAACAAAAGAGGCGCTAGTGGTAACTGAGACGCTATTCGTTGACTGGTATCAGGAGTAAGGCCAATCCGGTTAAGAGTTACTGCTAGTTGGTGCGCACGCATTTCAAACAGAGCCAATGACACACTTTCGCTCCCTAACGGATGAAAATAGAATGTTCATACAGGATTGGCAAATATATCGCGAAAGGCATGGTTATTGCTCATGATTTTAACAATTGCATAAACATCTATAGATTGAGTAATAGTAAATTTTGTTACGTCAATGTTAATGCTTGTGAGTGTAGTTTGTAACATAGGTAAACAGCTAATATATTGGTTGAAAATCTTATTGGATATAAACTAATAGGCCGGCTGAAGATAATTATGTGCCTAAGGGAAATAAAGTATTAAAATGTTAAGGGCTTTTGTTGCAATCATTGTGATAATATAAACTACTAGAGATGCCCTGATACGAGATCTTTGATACTATCGAACTCGCATATATCGAATTGATCCGCCATATTGGAAGAGGATAAAGAGATGTTTTTCACGTAAGGTTCCATAGTAATTTAGTTTTGTTTTATTGTTAATTGCACTAATTAACAAAGGTTTTGTTACATAAAAGGAAATACCTGTTCTTATAGGAACTTTTTGCGCTGAATTCGAATATGCACTCGGTTTTTCTCCATCACGTACGATTTTCCCGTAACAGAGGGATTTTCGGGAAAATCCCTCAAAAATTTCCCTTTTCGTTTATTTTACACCCCAAGATCTTGTCCCCTTGCATATACTAACATAGAAATTATACCTAAGTATACTTTGATTCATATTTAACAAACCCTCCAAGTTTCGTAATAATCGCTTTATTCTTTCTAGAGAAATAAATATTTTTGTATGTATACTGTGTGTACTGTTTAGTGCACCTTATAGTAATGCTTTCAGATCTCTTAAGTTGAGGTAAAACGTTTTGCTTTATTACCACAAACACATATATAAAATATAATACAATATAATTTACAAGTGTGACAATTTACAATAAACAATAATACAAATGTACCAAAAGGTCATGAAAAGACAATCAAAACTATCACAATATATGAAACTTCCATTGGGTTACAAAAACGTACACTACTTCCTTCTTTTGTAAGAAATGTTGCATTCTCTAACAAGACCCCAACAATAGTCCCCCATCATTGAAGGATCCCATCGTCCCTGGTACCTTTTCTCCATTGCCATTATATCTTGGTGGAATCTTTCCCCCTGTTCGTCGCTGAGAGCACCTAGGTTAGCAGGAAAGAAGCTGAGGTGGGAGTGCAAAAAGTGGATTTTTAAAGACATCCTAAAACCCAACTCTTTGTATTTCTGTATCATGTCCTGTACGATTTCTGTGTAACTCTCAGCTTTGTTATTGCCCAGAAAGTTGCGCACAACACACTTAAATGCTGTCCAGGCAGCTAGCTCAGCACTGTTTAACTTGCTGTCAAAGCTGTCATCAAGCATTAATTTCCTAATTTGGGGACCAATAAACACTCCCGCTGAAATCTTAGCATCACTCAGGTTAGGGAACTTATCTCGCAAATACTTGAAACCTTCACCAGATGTCTCCATGGCTTTGACAAAGTTTTTCATAAGTCCTAACTTGATATGAAGTGGCGGTAGTAATATCTTATTAGGATCTACCAAAGGAGCGTATTTGACGTTGCATTCTCCAGGTACGTAATTCACTCTAGGTTCCCATTCCTTCACTTCATAATGTTTGTCATCAGCTTCTTTCTTTCTTTTGCATTCTGTTACATTTGATAACAAATATTGATAACCATTTCATGAACAAAACGAAAAAACTTGGAGAATTGTATATATATGTATTAAGATATACATATACTGTACGTTTAAAAAAATATACGTTGGAAGTACATTCTATTTTTATACACGTTTCTAATTTACAGAGAGCAATACAAGTGTGTTGTTGACTATTGTAAATATTCATTTTTATGTCTGTGTTTGTAGTAATAAAGCAAATCGTTTTTACCCCAACTCAGGAGATCTGAAAGCATTACTATCAGGTGCAATAAACAGTGCACACAGTATACATACAAATATATTTATTTCTCTAGAAAGAACAAAGCGATTTTTACGAAACTTTTAGGGTTTATTAAATATAAATCAAGGTATACTTAGGTATAATTTCTATGTTACTATATGTAAGGGGACAGGAGCTAGGGGAATAAAATATCTGAAAAAGGGAAATTTTTGAGGGAATTTTCCGAAAATCCCTCTGTTACGGGAAAACTGTACGTGATGGAGAGAAACCGAGTGCATATTCGAATTCAGCGCAAAAAGTTCCTTTAAGATCAGGTGATTTTTCTCATGTAACAAACAAAAAGTTTAAATTTGTTAACTAGTGTTGTCTGTGCATCTAGGAAAAACTGCACGACGAAAATAGTCAATAATATAATGTGGTTGTGTACTTGTAATTACGTTGGGTGAATAGGTATATGCATTGTATTTACACTGTTAAAAGGCTCGTGAAAACTACTACCTAGACAATTGTCAAACTATTATTAAGTTCGCTTATTTATTGAACTATATGTTTATGAGTTGTTGGAAATTTTGCCAAAATTATGTAACCTATAAGTGTTCTGTGACACCTTGGCAAGGCAATTGTTTGGTTGTAGAGGGAGTAGGCCTACTTTCTCTACGTTAAAAAATTACTAATGATGGCAATTACTGCATAAAATAATCCTCACTCTCGGGTAAATGGAACAATAGATCTATCTCTCATACAAGTCGCACATTATTTATCGATATTCTAGACAAAAAAAAAAAAAAAAAAAGTATATTTGTAAATATATTCACGTTCATTTTAGCAGACGGTTCTACCAAACTGAAAATTTATATTTTGTATATTGTACATAATTATTTTTGTTTTGGTGGAATTTGTTAGTTAAAAATCACAGGCGCTACGATTTACCTTTAAAAATAATAATTTCCGATTTAGTGTCGTAAAGCGTAGAGCGGATAATGTAAAGTGTTGTAGCATTTTGTATTGTTCAAAATATACGGTAATTTATTGAGAAATTTAATGCTGGTTATTTTGAAGTTTACATACTTCTCACATACAGCGTTGACTATGGTTTCGTATCACAAATTAGAGAGTTCCCAACTGGCAGAGTCCCCACCATTATTTATTCTATACGCTGACTGAAACAAACGGAATACGCCATCTTGGCAGAGGATATCTCGAATCGAACGCTACAATCGAGCGCGCACGCTCGAATCAAAACACTGCGACGTAGGAAAGGGTATCTCTAGCAGTTTATATTATCTCAGTGGTTGCAATAATATTTTCTTTTAGTAGGCCTGCAGTGACCAGAATTAGTATTCTAGGTCTCTCCGAATTGTCTTTTGTCAATAAGTCCAGAATTATCTCTACAAAGTTCAAAGTTTTCAAACAGTTCTGAAGTTGATATCATATAGCTGTCTAAAGATAATAACTTCAGGCGTTAGAGGGCGTGTGGTCTCTGGGAATTTCATTTTCGGAAACTGAAATGGCCAGCTTAAACGAAAAATTCTCTTTCGTTAGAAGAAAGCGGTAAAATTAATGATAATAAAAATAAACATACAGAATATTTATTCGTAGAACTGAATATATTAAATTTTTTTTATCGATTTTATTTCTATAAGATGAAACTGTTTAATGTACAGAATATTCGATAAGGACCCAGGGCGTTAGACAGCTCTACAATTGCATAGACGTAATTAATTCAGATAAAATATGCAATAAGTGCAAACGCAAAGTACATCGAATCCACAATTGGATTATGGCAAACCTGGCACGGCCTTAAAAAAAAATGTTAGCAAATGCACAAACACGTCTCTCCTCGGTGTTTAAAGGGAACTAAAATATTACAGTGTTGCTGGCAACTTTATATCTTAAAAAATATAATTTTTATTACGTGTTCCAATTGGGCAAATCATTATTGGCTTTAGGACATTCATCATAAACAAATTGCGAACAATCTGTTCCAGTGCACTTCAAGTGGATCCAGTTGTCACAGAGCAAACATTCTATCCACTCCACACGATTACTAACGCTATTTGTTTCACTTGTAAAACAGTTAGTCCAGAGCTCAACTTCTGGATGCGAATCATGTACGACACTAACTTACTCTCCACTTCCTTGTCAACAACAAACTGCCCAACGATTTTGGGAATGTCTATTGCCATGATTTGTTCACTATATCTTCACTTTCGTTTTGTAAATGTATGTACAAAATGTATACCCTTATTTATTTATTTTTGCTTAGTTTTATCTATAAGTTATCACAATTCTTACGCGTCACAAGAAGTTCACACAGAATGTGTTATAACAATATTAGATTCACACTGTCCTTTTGGGTGCTCTGTGGTACACTAGTGTCTTCGTAACTTTGTATAGAGGAGTTCTATTGTCCTGCAATAGGATTCTATTTGCATTTTGTATCTGCATATTATAACAACGTTGTTTTTCCTTCCTCACCTCACTGTACATGCTGCGATCAGTAAGAAAATGCAGCAAAATCACAAGAGCCTGTATTACACAAGTAGACAACAACATGCATCCATACAAGTTCGTATCTTTCTCAACTTTATATACTGTAATACGAACATTTTCGTGTACGCCTCAGCCTTTCCTGTGACAGGAGATTTTATTTTGCATTTTTTAATATTCAGATGCTCACTTACCTTGCTATTTTCCTTTTTTTTCCCGACCTTCCCTTGTCGTGTCGCGCAAGTCCTGGTGGTGCAAATACACCCACTGCCGGTCTTCGTCTTGTGGAAAATACGGAATGTCAACTCCACGCATGGTAATGTGGCAACTGCTCATATAACATCTTACAGTGTTACTTACCGTGACGACGACGCTAGAAGGGTGGCAAAGGGGAGAGCACCCTCGGTGGCATCATCCCCCTCCCGACTGCCCCTTAGACATATTGTATTCATGGGCACCCGAAGGGGGGTGCAGGGGGCGACCCCCCCCTTTGCTCACGAAAATTTATACGCAATTTAGCAAATCACGTAGATATATTAACTACCAGACGTAATATAGCAAACATGGAATGGGTTCCCCCTAGAAAATTTTCTTCGGGCGCCCATGATTGTGTTGCATGTAGGTAATAAAAGTATTATTTTCGGTATACAAAAAATAGCTGCCCCCCAATTATATCTCTGCCCCTCTGTTTGTCTTCCCCCCCCCAAAGAAAGCATAACTACCGTCGTCATTGATTACCATATCACGATATTACCAATCTTGTATTAACTGCTGTAGATGGCAGCCCCAAATTAAGAAATTTACGGAGAAACGAAGAAAATAACACTAAATGTCAGCATAAGACTAACAGTAAGAAAAAAGCAATTAACATCATTACTGTAAAATGAGAAAAACGAAGCTAAATTGGGGACTACATGAATTTGCGTATTGATGTGATATTAGGTAACCAGACAATAGAGCGTAATGTGTCAATATTTTAAACGCACTGTCTTAGTAACTAATCTAGGGTGTGTTGCTGCAATAATGGAGGGAAAAGCAAAAATGTACAGCAGCAGAAGAAGAAACGAAGTTGCATCTCAATCAAACTTGGTTAATATTTACTTTATGAATGCAGCAAACAAAACACGAGTGCCTGATGAGAACACTATTTTGCCATCCTTTGATTTATTTCTGAAGGTTCGAAGAAATCCCCATATATATGCAACGGGTGTGTTTTTATGTCGTGTGAAGTATTTTTGCACTAAACGCACCGTCCCTCACGCGCCTGCTCTCTAAGAACGTGCTACTGCATGACCTCCCCCCCCACCTGCTGCGCTCCTTCTCTGACTCGCTTCGATAGCATTCGTGACTCGGTTAGATACATGACCTAAAATTGGACTTGTTTTCCTTGTGCACTCATTGCACCAAATATCTCACAGGAATCCTCCCAGAAGTCCCGTTTTCAAGACATAGGAAGTCTGGAGTTTTGGACATCCCGGGACTGACGTCCATGGGTTATTTCGTGGCAGGGGCATACCCATGGGGGTACACAGACTCTGGAACCCTCCAAAACTTCCTAACTCAACATACATTTGTACACATTCTCAAAAAAAAAAAAAAAAAAAAAAAAAAAACTTTACTTGTTTAACAGGGAAATGATTGACGTAGCGTGAACATTTGATCTTACACTTCATCTGCACTCTTTCTTTCATAAAAACAATATAGTCCTATCATTGTTTTCTGAATATATAAATGAAAGTATTTTACAATTAGGATCTACTTATCGGGTACAGATACCCGTTCAATACTATAAGGATATAGTGGCTTGCAATATTGGACCCCGGAACAAAAAATTCTGGGTGTGCGCCTGTCTCATAGTATGTAGGCGGATATATACAACTAAAAATAGCCCCACTGTGTCGATCCCGGTGAGTAGATAGATGCGTTAACAGATACTCCATCGAGCGTGCCTATAATAATAATAATAATAATAATAATAATAATAATAATAATAATAATAATAATAATAATAATAATAATAATAATAATAATAATAATAATAATAATAATAAGGTGGTATTGACGATGGGTTTTGATGGGTGGTGGGCAGGAGTAGATCAGAGTGGGCCATGGTGGATCGTGGGTTACGATGAGTCAGTAGGTCACGGGTCAAGTCTTTATTGACCCACGTCATTTCTGACACAATACACGTCATTACTCTTTAGTTATTTCATTTTCTGGGGTTTCATACTTTAGTAAGATGTGAATAGATGGCACCTTGGAACATCTTAAGTAAACAGGTCTTTCCCTGCAAACGTAACGCAAGTTTTCATTTTCTATTGTCTGCTTTCTACTAAAATGAATTTACAAATTGATTACTTATGACCTATGGAAGCCGGAGGTACAATGCCCCGTTCACAAAAGCTCTCTATTGACTTCTATCCTTAGCCAACTGGGTCCAATTTCTACTTTGTATTTCTATTCCTGAAAGATCCATCTTAATATTGTCCTCCCATCTGCGCCTAGGTCTTCCTAATGGTCGTTTTACGATAAGTCTTCCAGTCAGGACTTTGAAAGCGTTTCTACTTTCTTCCATCCTAGCTCCATGACCTGCCTACCTAAGCCTCCTAGACTTGACGACCCTAACAATGTTCGGTAAACCGTATAAAGTATGTAGTTCCTCGTTGTGAAGTTTCCGCCATTCCCCATTCCTGTTCCTCTTGGGTCCAAATATTCGTCTCAGGATCTTGTTCTCAACTACTTTCAGTCTATGTTCTTCCCTCAACGTAAGCGACCATGTTTCGCAACCATACAGAACAACAGGCATTATTATCGTTTTATATATTTTAAGCTTCAAATTCCTCGACAGAATTCACGACGACAGGAAAGTTTGAACTGAATAATAACATGATTTCCCTGCTTTCACACGACATTTAATTTCTTCGTGAATATGATTCTCCTCTGTTAATATTGATCCTAGATATTTGAAAGTATCCATTTTATCAAAAGCATTATTTAATATTTGAACGTATTCATAATTTGCCATAGGCTATTACTGTTCCGACGCACTTCCATGTATTTAGTTTTCTCTGCATTTACTTCTAAACCCATGTACCTGCAAGCGTTTAATAAGATCTCTGCATTTCTTTCTCTTGTTCTCCTATCATCCCCTATTACTAGTCTATTATACATATATTATTATTAATCACAACATCTTACCAGTACGTATTGTGGTAACTGTTCGTGCTATTTTCATACTAATAAGAAAATTGACTCTAGTACACAAACCAAACTACATTAAAAGCTTTGATATTAAAATTACTTGTACCAAAAAGACAGTGATATCGATTACTAAAAAAAAAAACTAAAACAAACAAAAAAAGCGTTACGCGTGTTTAGGTTGTCATTGGTCCATGACTAAAGAGCTCAGTGCTATTTTTTAAAAAATCTCTTTTTAATATCAAGATTACTTATGTGTTTGTAAGTGTAGTTAATGACCCATTTCGAAAAACCAAGCTTGTGATTCCCCTCTCCCTTTTTGTTCAGTTTTCCTGAATACTATTGAAAAAAAGGAGCCATTGTTTTTTTTTTTCTTTCTTTCTTCAAGGCGAGTAATTTATATATATTCCAGTACAATATTGTTCTCTTGTATCTTGCTGGTTCCGTGTTTAAAATCCGTATAAGAACATAGTTTCAGAAAAAGATCTTGGTACTGAACTCCAGTGGCGGATCTAGCCCAGGGCCGGGGCTGCATAGACCCCCCCCCCAGTTTTTCTAGTGACAAAAATAATTGAAGCTATTACTTATATATTTTTGAAAGTTTATAGTAAACTCATGATGGGCCTATCATAGTATCCGTTCTGGGTAACCCCTCAGCTTTTATATTCACTGGTAGAGCACTTTAGGAAATTTTTGCACACCCTAAACAATTATCAAAAGATATTTCTAATCATATTCAAACATAGATTTATTTTTTGCATTGTACTGCAAGCCTGAATGTCCAGGACAGGTATGGGACCTGTGTAAATCGCAAAGTACGTCTTAAGAGGCCCTATCACCGCGAAATTAAAATACCGCTAATTTTACAGTAATTATGTGATATCTTCAAATAGATAAAAGATAATCGAAATGTGGAACAAGATCGCCCTAGACAATATTATTTTACATGAGACCGTTATCACGACTCATTTGTCTACTTTCGATTTCGAGCCATTTTGAATATCGGCATTTATTTTCGCGTTTCTAAATGGCTGCAAACAAAAAGCTACTAGGTGACTCCTGATAACGATACCTCATAAAAATAATGTTATCTAGGGCGATCTTGTTCCACATTTCGATTATCTTTTATTTATTTCAAGATATCACTTAATTACTGTAACATTAGCGGTATTTTAATTTCGCAGTGATTAGGTCTCTTAAGAACATGTGCTATCTCCGTAGGCATACCGGTACTGTAGGACGACATGCTTACTCGGTTAAGGCCAACCTCCAACACCTTCGGAGTTAAAATGAAATGAAATCTTTCAGTTTAACGTCCCACGATTATGCCCTTTGCGCCAAGTGAATGGTGATGGAAGAATTAATTGGGGGAATTAGAAAGTGAGAGGAAATGGAAGTACACCCAGAAAATCCACCGACACTATGTTGTCCACCACAAACTTACTTGGCCGGGGATTGAACCAGGGACCCCACGCACCAGAGGTAAGCGACCATTGAGTCACTTTAGTTAATATTAAATTAAATTGTGATTACATTTTGTATATCTTGCATGGAGTACGTTCTCTTGACAAAATTGTTCAATTGCAGTAACCTCACATTGATTTGACTCCCAATCAACTCTGGACCAAATTTTGTGGAAAGTAGGTTGACACATCCAATAGAGACGTTTTATCCATTGGAATGAACCTTCAGTTATTTTAAGCTGTACCTAGAGAAAAATTACTGGGGTACTATCTATGCCGTACGCATGTATTTTAATCACGCTCGAGCCTAGCTATAGGAACTTTATACACGGTCCTGATTGGTTGAAGTTATCCGTTTCTCGGCACGTAGCGTACATATAGCACAAATCAAACATCAACTGCTGCTGGTTCTCATTGCGCACTGGCTAGTAATGAAAATTTCCTTTGGCGTGGGTTCAAATCCGGCCCAAGGAAAGTTTTTTTTTTTTATTTTAGAAATTTTAATAACACTTTTATCATTGAAATAATATAAAAATAATAGTCATTTGCCCTGTACCTAATATATAGTGCATAATACGAAACATAGCTGAGCAAGCTTCAAGAAGCGAAGGGGGTTAGAAGCCCAGCAAAGCTCGTTTTATTCCACCTTTGCCTCTATGATAATACCACGTGACATTACGTCACACTAGGATGGTGCAACTACAATGGAAATATACCTTCACCCCAAGGGCGCCGATTTCTCTGTAAATTCGGGGGGGGGAGGCACTCAGACGCAGAAGGTATATATATATGAATATGATAAGACAAATTGGATTCAAATTATACCAAATATTGCATACTCATAAATACACTAGGAGGGCCCACATGAGCTTTGGGGGGGGCCAGACCCCCCAGGATCGGTGCCCTCGCTTCGCCCACTTCCTTGTGGCCAACTTAAAAACAGTTGGCTAAGGTAGCGCGTGAAAAAAATATATGCATGTCGTACAACCCACCTTCCTACAACTTCTTACCTTGCAATTCACCGTCGAAGTAAATTTGGATGATACCAACAGTGTATAGAACGTAGTCAAACATAGATTTGTAAAGAATACAAAATAAAGGAAGAATTAACTTTTTGTTTTAGTAACTTACGGGTGGTAATTCCTGATTTGTTTCTCTTTTTTTTCTTTTTAAATATTTCCAATAGCGTAGTTGTTTTGAATAATTGTTGTTTAAAGTAGTTATTCAAATTTTTGATGTTATTTGAATCACCAATGCATTTAAATTTGTAGCTGATAAATGGAGGTCGTAACTTGATTACGTGTAACTATCCTGTTTATGCAAGTGGTATAGGCTACATGTTATTATGTGTGGCAGGTTGTTTTAAAATGCATTTTCTCCTTTCTGATCGCTAGGCCATCTGTCAAACTGGCCATCTGCCATGTTTACCTGTTTCCAGTACTTGTTTCCTTCCATTACGTTTGTTGTTTTTGTTCTTAGTTTGTTAGCAATTTGAGAAAAGCAATAACAAGCACTAATTTTTAGTCAAAACATTTTTCATTATAAACGAATATAATTCCTTCGTTCATATAGACTATTTATATTTGTTGTACTTACCTGTGAATATTAATGAGACTTTTTCCCCAGCATTTTTGATTTTCAAGATTATGTAGGATTCAGTAACGTACGCAGAGGAAGATTCCGGCTTTCAACTGCGCCCTTTAACAATATCCATATATATATATATATATATCGGGCGCAAAATTTCAGGTCGCCAGGTCGCCATCGGCGACTACAAATTTAGAGCTGGCGACCAGTATTCAGTAGGAATGGTTTCTGCGTAGACACAGGGCTGCGCACTTTGTTTCGCACGAAAATAATTGAGATTGAGTGAGAAAATAATTGTCACTAATATGAATTGTAAAATCCAATCCTGAATCTAATTGTCTGGTTTTGAAATTTTATGCCCTGATGTAATCTCTTACTTTGTCAAACCAAAAGCCGGGGAGGAAGGGGACCTCTCATAATTTGTAGGTAAGAGTAACTGGCGACTATCATTTTTGGACTGAAATTTTGCGCCCTATATATATCAGCGTTTTATTTAAGCTGTATTGCATCGCAGTTTGTTACATAAAATCCTAGAAGTGCGATGCAAAGAAAAATCGTATTGCAAAATGCGATGAATCCATGATCATAATTTATCACCGGAGTGGGCTATTTTTGCAAAAGAAAACGGTTCATTATTATCTTTCCTGTATGAGAGAATAGTTCTTTTTCGATTTCACATATAGTTAAAGCTCAGTGATTGGTCGTCTTGGTAACCCAACATTTACCTTTAGATGTCTGTTAGCTCTCAAGAACACATATCTACTACTGACTATGAACCAAATTATTGGAAACAGGGCGTAGAACTGATGACAGAGACCATATTCTCTTCGACACCTTATTCTATCTGTAAAGAAAGTGGCGCAGTCGACTCTCCAAATCCAAGATTCGAGCCTACGTTTCAACAACTAGATTACTAACTAAAATACGGGACCTTAGCAATAGATACCCTTTTCTCCTTCCCTACTTTTAATATTTGTTTCATAGTATTGGCCTAGAAATATATATGTTTTGCTATGCTCCCTTATTCTACATATTGAAGTTACGACAAAAAATAGTGTTCAGTTCAAAATATTTGAAATATGGAAAACGAATTGGTTCCGAGTAGCAGTTGGCTACAATTTGAAGCTGAACTTTGTGTGAAATAAGTTATTTTGGTTTATCGTTAAAAAAAAAAAAAAAAAAGGCTTCATGGTGCGTAATCCCAAGTACCTGTTTCTTCAAGTCATTACGGATTCAAAACTTAATTTTAGAAAATAACTTGATATGGACACATTCGAAAACAGCTACCAGATTAAACAATCTGTAGGATATCAAAGTTAAAACTTTTTAAAAATATAATTGCTGTTACTTTTTCCTTACTTTGCTTTTCATTATCATACTTACTTGTGATGCATAGAAAATGTTTACCATTTCACTGTATGAAATAATAATAATAATAATAATAATAATAATAATAATAATAATAATAATAATAATAATAATAATAATAATAATAATGCTTTTCTTGGTTGCCGAAAGTGCAATACAAAACTTACAAATTACGCTGCAAATTATATATCGTATATATCGTAAATATATATCGTATACAAAAATCCTGAGGAAGAATAGAAACCCACCTCCATTGATAAAATTCTGTGTACGCCACTGTAAAGAAAGTACCGGGTTCAAGATGGACAATTGCTCTCTGATACTGTTTTGGTGGGCGAAGTGTCTACATTTCTTCATTTCAGAAAAAAAAAATCAGCAATTAGTTGTCAGTGGCGGATCCATCCCGGGGCCGGGGGCCTAGGCCCCTCCTCAGTTTTTGAGTAACAAAATCAAATTAAGCTATTATTTATATATTTTTGAAAGTTTATACTAAACTTCTATCATAGTCTGAGTTCTGGTTGGCCCCTCCAGTTTTTACATTCTACTTCCGCCACTGTTAGTTATTTGTAGTGTGATTTCAGATTTCCCTTTAGGGAAGATGATTAAATGTAGTACTCGAACTAGTGTCAAATGACATTGTACGCGAAAGTAAATATGGTGCAAGGGGAAATTTGATAACTCTGGGAAATGTGTTCCCACCTATCCAATTAGAATAACACTGATTGTCTGTCAATTGTACTTCACCGAGGTTTAGCGTGTCCTTTCAGCAATGAGGCTACGCATATATGAAACATGAAGTTAAGTTTAAGAGGCCTCATCCCGGCGAAATTAAAATACCACTAATTTTACAGTAGTTATGCGATATCTTCAAATAGATAAAATATAATTGAAATGTGGAACAAGAGCATCCTAGACAATATTATTTTGCGTGTGGTACCGTTATCACAAATCACCTAGTGGCTTTCCGTTTTCAGCCGTTTAGAAACGCGAAAATAAATGCCGATTTTCTAAATGGCTGGGAATCGAAAGCAGATAAGTGAGCCGTGATAACGGTATCTCATGTAAAATGATATTGTCTAGGGCGCTCTTGTTCCACATTTCGATTATCTTTTTATCTATTTGAAGATACCACATAATTACTGTAAAATTAGCGGTATTTTAATTTCGCCGAGATGAGGTCTCTTAAGGTGGAGGTGAACTACTGGCATTCCCTCAATACTCTTCTACTGGGAATTGAAGCTGAGACTATGTGCGCCAAAGGTGCGCGCGCTAACCTGTCAATCAAGATTTGTCAGAATGCGTAATTAAGTTTCCCCTGTGTTCTTCGTGAAAGAATGATTATCATGTGATAATAGTCTGTACACATAGTCATGAGTTGAGTTCCCGTTGGGGCTGCTTACGTAAGATACACCCAAAAGAGTATCACATCTTAGAATTTCAATTATAAAAATAATAAAAGTTTGCCTGCTTTCAGTTCGATGCGATCTTCATGAGCACCTATCGCACATTTAAGCTGTGATCTTATTGATACTATCAAATTTATCGATAGATAAAATTAGGGATACGCACGAGACAAGATTTGAGGCTGTCTCGTCTCGAAAATGTGCTGTAAAATCGATGTCTCAACTCGAAAAATGTATATTTCTCTATTGAAAGAGCTTTGTCTCGACTCGAATTTTGTCAGAAAAATTCTGTCTCGACTCTTCTCGTGCGCATCCCTAGATAAAACACATTCTGCGTACCCACTGTTCATCACCTTTGTTGCGAAACAAATAAAATGAAGTTACTTACCTTTCTCTGAAGAGGAACCAAGCTGTTTTCCGATCTATTCCAAGCTGAACCACCTCATAGCACAACTAAATATAAACTGGTGGATTTTTCTTGCATTTTTTTTTTTTAAAGAATTTTGGAAGTCAGTTTTTGGGGAGGGCGGATAAGGTTTCAAACCATAATAGTATAGCCTTGTTTGAATTATAAACAAACATACATATGGAAGAATATAACGTGACGTTGTGATTGTCACGGTCCAAACATTAGGACGAGACACATATAGTAACCATAAGGACAATAAAATGACCTTGCTTTTTTGGACGGATAGCGGGGTTAAAACAGCGCTTTTATTTTACAGAATAACGTAGAAAGAGCCTAGTGTTCTGTTTTTAGTTTTAAAAAAAGAATATAAACAAAAATTTTGTGTTAGTTTTATGGTGGTGACCAAATGGTACCAAACGGTCAAACAAGGATGTCATTCTTATTTTTATTAGATTCTTTGAAAAAAAAAGTACCGTGCCTTCAGGTAAACATAAAACATTTTGTGAAGGTTTTTTTTATTTTTTTCTGAATAAAAGGGAAAAAGAAAAAAAAAGTGTCCTCGAAAGTATGTCCATATTGAAAAAATATATATGGTCACAGCTTAATGTCTTGTTACATAAAAACCATGTCCCGTAGGCAGCGGTTTGGGGACAGATATATAAACTTGTAGGTAGGTATAGTGAGTGCAACTGGAGACCACGCTGAAAGAAAAGCCGATGATATAAACGGTAGTGCGCCGACCTGAAATAAAAACTTGGCCTGTTCTTTTGGCGTTTTACTCCCTCTTTCCCTTCCCAGTCGACCGGTCGCAACATTCCGTCTACACATTTTTTTCTTTCTTATATACCAAGATAGCCTTCAGTTTGCGATGTTCCCTGCATTGCTTGTAAAAGATAGCGCAAAGCATAGTATAGAAGTTCTATCGTTGTAAAAGAAAGGAAAAAAAAATAATACTTATTCTAGACACGTTGTTTTAATAATTTTTCATAGTGTCAACACTGACTGTGATCAAGTATGCGCCAAGACAGTTCTTAATAGATACAGAACAACTTCATGCATTTGTCTCTTCTATTATATTCGTTTTGACGACCATTGTGTGTGACTTTCTTTTTTTTTTTTTTCTTCTCAGAGAGTTAAGCCGAAAAAGAAATGACTGGAGATCAAATTGTATTAATAATTTAGTCTGTCATTTCGTTATTCAAAAGAAACCATCATCACAATTTTTATCATTTACAATAAGAAGCAAACAAAAACCCATGTAATTCTTGTTCTCAGGCTACTGTTCTCATTAATAGTGCTTTACACAACTTCATATACATTTTTTTTCCGTTCTCTTCTGGTTGGTTCAAGTAATATATATTAAAAAACGTAATTTTTGTTTCTTTTTTTTAACGATAGTTTGTCTGCATAACGCAATTTGACCTGTCAGTACCAAGTAAAAATAATGTTTTCTATTGCGAAAGTGGACAAACAAGTATATGTTAGTGCACCTGTGTTCGTACAGGTGTCACAACGAACAACGTTTGTGACCGAAAGAAGGGATCTATGCGATCTAAAGGCCAACTAAAAAATACTCAATGTTTCTCTGATGCGAGATTGGATAATTTAAGTTTATGTAGTGTGTTGATATAGCCCTACATGTAGGTTCGCCTGGTTTATTTAATTATTATTATTTATTTAGCTTTACAATTTATATTTATGCCAGTTTTTACCTTTTAGATCCGCCACTGTTCCTATAGCGGTTCGAGTTGGGCAAGTGTGACATCCTGATTTAAGTGTCGAGAATCAATTTCAATAAAAATATCGAAACTTGGTCGATATATCGAATATTGAATAATCGAAAGATATTGAAATATCGGAAAATATCAAAATATTTTAAAATCTCGATATATCAAAAACATTGAACAGCGTATTGAAATATATTAAAATAGCGGATACCAAAGTAGTGAAAAGTATAAACAATATCGAATATCAAAGGTATCAAAAGATCGAAAAATATTGGAATATCGGATAGATATTGAAACACCGAAGTATCGTAATATCAGAAAAACAACGAATAGTGCTTTTGATGTTGATATTTGAAGTATCGATTGTCGATCGATAATATTGAGTTTATAGCCTTAATTCGAGTCCCACTGAAGGTCATAGGTGTTTATGAAATTGTCGTTCGATATTTCTGTGTTTGTATTCCTTTTGATAGGATTACTCACATGACGAGACGAGACGAGGCAGGATTATCATGGCACATATGGAACAGAGCTCTTACAATGGAAACAGATACACCTTTCAAGATGAAACATCATTTTCACATCACATCTTCCAGACAAAACAGCCTTAACTATTGTCTTATAGGCAACCGTACCTGCCTAGTTTGAGCTAGATCAGTGGCGGCTCCGTAAGAAGCTATAAAACTTTAATTTTTATCGATGTGACTTTCCCCATGAGCTGCCAGTGGAAAAGTAAAAAAAAAAAAAAAAAAAAAAAGATTAATCTGGTAAAATCAGGAAAAGGTAGAATAACAGGAAAATCAAATTACTGAAGTACGAGAGATTTTCTACTGAATCCATGAATACGGTAGGGGTCTAATATATGTTAGGTGTATTGTATTTTCCTCAGATGGTATGAAGTGTTTTATTGCCAATTAGGCAACTCTAGGCGAGCACTTAGAAGCTTTGGTGGGTCCAAACTTTGAGGTCTATGTAGTATTAAACAGATATTATTCAGCATCCGAAAAGACGATAAGTAATTGTAAAATACTTCCACCTATATTCTCAGGGAAAAATGATAGAACTAGATTGTTTCCATGAAAGAAAGAGTACAGATGAAGTGTAAGATCAAAGTTTTATGTTAAATCAATTATTTCTCTGTTAAACAAGTAGAATTTTATTAAGAAAGTGCAGGTACAAATGTGTGTTGAGCTAGGAAGTTTTGGGTGTATATTGAGTTAGGAAGTTTTTTTTTGGGGGGGGGGTCCTAACAAGGCCAGCCCCAAAATTTAGGTTGGGGGCGGTAGAAGTAAGGGGGTCCGATTCAACCATATTATAGTCCATTACCATATTATAGTTCATTTGCAAGCCTACTGTGAAAATTTTACAGGGGGCCAGCAAAAATTTAGGTTGGTCCGGCCCCCTAGATCCCCCGTTGATACGGGCCTAGTCCTGACCCAGTGGACCCTTGTGGGTGAGTTGCTGCTTTTGGCCTTAGTGTAATAGTTTTAAGAAACAGTATTTTATCACTAATGACAGAATGGTAGTGTATATGTAGTTGGAAGTCCATTATCATTCAGAGCTTCGACGGTTGTAAATTATCAGTTATTTTAACCTTGTTATATGACAACGGAATCCAGTTTATGATTGTGAAGAATATACCTCAGTTTCCAGCTGCCTCACAAATAACCAATCATAATTGATGTGGTTACATCGAGTTCCCATTACGGTATTCCACAGTATCTGAAATGAGAAAGAAGAAGAGAAAAACAGTGAAATAAGCTTAACATATGTTGACAGTCATTAAGGAACTGTTATTACAGGATTGTCATAACAGCTCCCTTCTGATCGCCGGGTTCCCTTGTGCATCATTTCTTGCAACCAACCACACAAGCGTATCACCGTGGCTACGAAAGCACAGGAGCACATCCCTCTCCAAGCTGCTTCGTGTTGTCCTGACATCCCTTCACCAAAAACGTAAACCGTCTGTCTGTATGCCATCCCCCTCTGGGCTAATTTAGATGTGATTTATGCTTGGCATCTGTATACAACACTAAATTGCTTTTTAGACCAAAACCTCCCAACTCTTTTTATTTTAATTTATTTTTCATTTTTTATTTTTCAATGCCAGGACAATTTCATCGGTTCTACTTTTTTTGTTGTTGTTGTTTCAAGACAAATTCTTCTGGGTTGCATCTGAAAATAGAAAATTTAGTATTAAAAAGGTTTTCATCAGACAGAAACATAGAAAGTTGGACACTCTTGCTTTTATATATAATAAAAATTATCAAATTTACCTAAGTAATAATTGAATTTAGCTGTTTTACATAATATCACATTCGATTAAATTGAGCATGGCAAAGTTAGAAAGATTGCCAACTTAAGAGGCCTAATCACTGCGAAATTAAAATACCGCTGATTTTACAGTAATTATGTGATATCTTCAAATAGATAAAAGATAATAGAAATGTGGAACAAGAATGCGCTAGACAATATTATTTTGCATGAGCTACCGTTATCACGAGTCACCTAGTAGCTTTCCGTTTGCAGTCATTTAGAAACACGAAAATAAATGCCGATTTTCTAAATGGCTCGAAATCAAAAGCAGATGTAATTACTGTAAAATTAGTGGTATTTTAACTTCGCCGTAATGGGCCTTTTAACATGGGCTGCTTACAATGTAATAAGTTGGTTTCACTTAGTTTCATAAAAGATAAATGTCCAACTACATACACAGAGAAAAATCCGTTCTCCGGACAGCGGTATATTGTACAAATATACGGTATCCTCTTGCTTACTATACAAAGCAGTACGGAGCATACGTTACCCTTGTGCTACATAGTCACTGTCCTTAGATGTTACATCATGCCGTTGCAGGATGTCTGACATGTAACAGTTTTCCTTATATCACATACATATACTTATATTACCTTAGTCAGCTATATGTTATATACGTTCATTTGTATTTGAGATCCTGACCGCCTACATTGTTTCATACAGAAAGTACGTATAGATGGAACACTTATACAGAAAGTATTATAAAACATGCGTTTTCAGTTATACGTTTGCTGTACGTTGAGTCCAAAAACTACAGGAATTACGCATGTAGAAGGTTTAACCTACCTTTTTAAGTACGCTACCTACAATTTTTTTCTCAGTGTAGTTCCACAGAAATGTAATTAAATCTATCAGATGATGAAATTAAAGAGATGGCCTACTTTATATGTCTTACTTACAATGGAATAAGTTGGTCACACTTCATTTCACAGAGAATGTCCAATTTATGCATATGGCCAACTTTATGGAATTCAATAGAATGTGAACACCCTTGTGGCTATATGGTTATCGTACGGACTTTGGGCGCGGGAAATCCGAGTTCGACACCCGCTGGGAGCTCATGTGGTTGGGATCAAACTGTAGGTCCATGTCTTATATACCCTTGATGGTGAACAGAACCTAAATTCCAAATTAACCAACTAATAACAGAATGTGACTAATTGTATATTGTTTTCTACACAAATGCAATTAAATTAAGCATGTAGGTATTGAGGTGGACAACTTAATAGAAGTTACTTAAAATATAGTAAGATGGCCACTCTTGATTTCATAGGAAATGCTCAACTTAAAGAGAATAATGATGCAAAAAAGCTATTATTAGATAGTTATACAAATATGCAATTAAATTGATCAGGTGCTCTAATTAAAGAGATGGCAATTTAATAGTTCTACTTACAACCTTATAAGTTGGCCATACTTTGTTGTATAGAAATTGTCCAACTTACAGAAGTGGTCAATAATAATAATAATAATAATAATAATAATAATAACATTGATTTTTGTGCCATGAACAGCTTAACTACAAAAATATAGCACCTTATCAGACAAAAATAAACACATATTGCATACAATGTTACTTATCTACTAAAACAACAACAACAAAGAATAATAATAAAATAGTATAATAAAATTTGTGTCCATAAATTTCATATGAGTCCACTGTTCTAACGGTAAATTACCAAGTGACATGGATGTGCAGATATCACGAACAGAGCATATTGTATCGTAAGTGTCACGATTTGTACAAGTCTAGTGGTATAATAACCAAACCATTAACACCAAAACCATAACTACACTTTAATTGGTCAAGTGGTTGGCGATAGCGCCTTTCATGCATGTGGTCCCAGGTTGAATTGGTACTGTTAAATTCTTGAACGTATTACAGTGGTTCGGATTCCAATACACCACTGTACGTCTCATGTAATCTCGGTGTTCAAAGGAAGATATAAGCTGTAACAAATAACAAAATATATTGTGATAACTGACAATTGTGTTTGCCAGATTTTCACCGTAAAACGTTTTACAATAAACAAGGAAATTACTTAACAGTTAGAAATATTTATATTTAAATACGGTACAACAATGTAACATTATTACTATTGTTGATTAAGGCACTATAGATTATATTTACACATTTTAGTGTGTATTTCTGTTCCTTGATTTAGATACAATTGTCAACTCAATATACATGTGAAAATAAAATACTCAACTTCATTTGTTGCACAAATTTATAATTATGGGCACATGGGTATTCCTTTTTCATATATATTAACCATTTTAAGATATGTTTTTTTTTTTCGGTGTTTTTGTTGACTTTCAGTATCCCTAATTATCGTAGGATTATGGTTCTTACTTCGCATTTGTTCAGAATAGAGTAGGCTTTCAGACAGTATCACTCACATGTCCCTATCATGTCCCTGATGGGATTTTTTTTAAAGGGAAATTGGAATTTTTTGACAAAAAAACCTTCAAAGTTTGGGGCCACCAGAGCCCCTTCCCCCCTGGGTCTGCGCACAAACCTGAAAAAAATCGTGATTGTGACAAATTAGAATTTCCTGTCTTCAATAGTAAGGGTGGGAAAAATTTTTATCCATGTTGGGAGATCATCAAAAAACGCCCAAAATTTACCTAAAATGCACCCTACAAAATTTAAAAATTTCCTGACACGTTCCTAATTATCTAAGGGCGGGAAAAGTATTTTCCCATGAGGAAAAAGCGCTTCAAATTACAGTAGTAACAAAAAGGATATTAAGTAAAAAATCCCTGACACGTCCCTAATTATCGTATAATGATGATTCATACGTCGCTTTATTCAGAATCAAGTAGGCTTTCAGAAAGTACCAGTCAGATGTCCCTATCATGTACCCAAACGGAGCAATAATCGCGAAAGTGGGATTTTTGGTCAAGAAATATCCCTTTTTTTTATCCCTTTAGCCCCTCTGAACCCCCCTTATGTGTTGACGAAGAGATCCGAAAAGAATCAGATAAAAACTAAAGGGTGCACTGATTGTTTGTGCAAAACTTCAGAAATCTAGGGTTAAAGAGAAGCTCAACAAAAAATGTTGAAGTTAGACCTCACTAAAAAAAAGTGGAATTTGTAAAGTGATGACGTCATACCCCCCTATGTTCCGACGCTCGGAAGCGTATAGACCCTTCCAAGGCTTTCTTCAGTGCCGCCTCTCTTGTAAAATAATTAAAAAAAAAAAAAAAAAACCGGAACTATATAGCTTTCTTAGTTCTCTTTTAATCGAATTTTGAAGACACTATCATTTCCTAGTAAAAACTACGTTATATCTCAAAAAGGGTTAAAGGCATATGGGTTTTCCTCAGAGTACTCCCATTTCTTCGCACATTCTCATTCCACTAATTCTTCCATCATCATTCGCTTGCATTAATCATCTGTCTTCCTTAGTCCAAAGGACGTAATCGTAGGACGTTAAACTGAAATATTTCATTTTCGTTTCATATAAAGGCTCGTGGCCAACTTACTGGATTATTATTGAACGAGTATGTGATAACTCAGTCAAGTTATACAAGTTTGCCATTTCCCTGATTCAGATAACTGTTTTGTTTTGCTGGGTATTTATCAAATTATGCATATATAGGTTGACATTGAAAAATCCGGCAATCTCCAGACCTTAGGAACAGGCCCGTAGCCAGCCCAAAAATGTACGGGGGGCGGCTGAAGTTAGGGGGGCGATCCAACCATATGATAGTTCATCACCATATTATAGTTCTTTTGCAAGCCTACTGTAAAACTTTTAGGGGGCCAGCAAAAATTTGGGGGGACCCGGCCCCCCTAGACCCCCCTCTGGACACGGGCCTGCTGAGAAGTGCCGAATTTATGATGGTTATATTTGCTGTATAATATTAAAGAGAAAATGATACATTCCTTAGATGAAAAGCAAATGAAATTTTAATACTCATCAACTAAATCTGTTTGCTGAACTCATAATGGGGCTTTACGGCATGACAAGAAAATGAAATGAAATGAAATTTTTGAGTTTTACGTCCCACGGTTATGCCGGTTAGGCTAAAAGAGACGGTGATGATGAGAGATGAATGAAATGGTGGAATGAAGAAAGTGGGAGGAAACGGGAGAACCCCAAGAAAACCCTTCGCACACATTAACATCACAAGAAATGAGCAGGAATTTCCCTTAGGAAGTCCCAACAACTGATTTCTCAACCACAGCGCCACGCAGTGGTCGAAATAGCAAAAAAGCTGGACAAGACCTCAAGAATGAAGTCTATCACTGGAACGAATGTCTATAGCTTTTGGCAGGGGAATGTCCACTCTATATAGAACAGATCTGTTTTTCATCCTGGCTTCACTCATTCATGAGAAAACACCTATCGAAAGTGGATAATTGGCCGGCCTTGTAAAAATGCTTTTCGTGTATGGTAGTATGACGGAATTGTTACTCTTAAGTATGTTGATAGTTATGAAATGCTATTGCTATTGTTGATCAGAACAATAACAGTCCTTTTAAGGCCAATAGCAGGCCTCTGAGGCACTTCGTATGCACATTGAGGGCATTTTTACAACACTATGTTCAAAATCAATACTTTGCTATATATTTGTAGACTTTTAAATTTTCCTAGCAAGTCCAAGATTTCACTTTCATTTTAATATTTTCTGTGGTCATTCCATTACTGATATTTGTTAGAATTAGCTGGTTCTACCTGCTACCTGGCAAACGAAGCGAGCTTCGATGAGTCTGGGCGCGCGCACTATGCTCACAGAGACTGACTGCTAGTCCCGTTGTGTCGTGTCATCTTGCCACCTAGACAAGTATTCGCTCATTTACTATACCCATAGCTCCTCTCCTAGAGATGCTAAGTGAGAAAGCTTAGAAGTCTCGAAACAGATTTCCGCATTTATCGCGAGAAATGGTGCCGGAAAAACTCTAGGAAAAATATAAATCTAGACTTCCTACACATTTGTTTGTCATCGTCTGATCCGATAATTTCGTCGTTCAGACCCAGTATGCGCCAAATCATAACAATATGCCGAACGAAATGTTACAACTTTCAAATAGCCATCGCCGATCTCATGTTTGGAAAGTGATAAATTTCACAATCGAATTTTGTGATTTTTATTGTACTTCATTGGACAATTCTCACTGTTTTGTTTTCAAATATGCATGTGGCGAGAAAGATTTGTTTCTGTAAGCATTTCTTACACGGACTGACTTTTGGTTAAATTCATTATTCATATTTATATGTAATTTTTCGTTACTGACCAAAAATTTATTTAGTTTTGTTTATAATGAGATCTCTGTAAATATTTTTAAAACGGACTGACTTTTGGTTAAATTCATTATTCATGTTTATATGTAATTTTTCGTTACTGACCAAAAATTTATTTATTTTTGTTTATAATGAGATCTCTGTAAATATTTTTTAAACGGACTGACTTTTGGTTAAATTCATTATTCATGTTTATATGTAATTTTTCGTTACTGACCAAAAATTTATTTATTTTTGTTTATAATGGGATTTTTACTCTGCAATCTTAATAAGAATAACATTACCACAAGTTCTAAAATTTTATTTTATAAGGACCCAAGTTAGTATTTGTAAATCTAATTTTGAAACTGTCGACTTTCTTTTTCGCCACCTACATAGGCAACCCGCATCACTGATTGTAAATTATTATTCATACTACAGCAGAACAATGGAAATTAGCCTAATATGCCTTCAAAAAATACCATATAGACAAAAAACGCGCTTTCAATAAGTCCACAAATAGTTTTGCCTCATTTTCTCCTCATTCCGACCACTGTGCGCGATCAAGACATGAACGGCGTTTCGAGAAAACAGTGGTGCGTCAACGCGGTAATTTTGAAACTGCGCTTAGAAATCCATGTCAGAAATCTGAAGGAACCCTACTACTGATTGACTGTGTGTTTACCTGTATATACAGTTAATATTAGTTAGTGCTATTTACTACAGTAATATTGCTTCCATTGTTTATTATAAAGTTGCTGATACACAAGACGAGATAGAATTCTCGTGACAAGATAGAGACAGTCTTAACTTTTGTCTGGAGGCAGGGGGGGGGTTAAAGTGAGGAGGAACGTGGAGTGACGCCGTTCCTCCACTTTCAAAAAAATATATATGGCGTCCCTACACTTACTTAAAAAGTTACAATAGGCAAAGATAGGCACTAGGGACGGCGTGACGTCATCCATCCCCATACCTCTTCAGATCCACTTTTACCCCAGCTTGGAGGTAGTCTATTTGTGTATGAGTTTATAGTAGGCAAATATTTTCGCCTATAGTGTAGTTTATAGAAGGCAGCGTAGGTAAGCAAGGAGGCGAATAGAGTATGTACACTAGAATGAAAAATAAAACTGTGTAGACTGCGAGGTGCAAGAAGCACGAAGCACACTATTAAAGGCAGAAAGAATCAACGCAAACATTCTTGCGTGCATTAAGAAGAAACAATGGTAAGGAGTAAAAATTTCCCTCAAAGAGGACGAAATTAACTTATTAAGTGAAGTTTAATGATCCTTTTTAGCACCGAGGATGTATGAGACGGGTCTATACCTTAGATATCCGAATCACTACCCCGGTTTGTACTCGAGCAAACAAAACCATTCGGAATGGAACTCAGAATCACATGCCAAAGAAGCTCATCCATTAACCATGTTGCTGTCTTATGTTTCACTGCACGTTATAAGTTAACAATACAGTTTACCTTCGGTAATTATATATACATACTAGAACAATTATTTTTTTTTAAGCGTAAGTGGTTTCATGATATTATCTTATAATATTTGCGATTATATGTCGTATTTCACCAAGCTATCAGTTTACTGTATATTTCCACAGTTTTTGCATCGTAAACACTTAAATTCACGACTTTTAAAGTTATATCACACCTTGAGGCGTCTTCAAGCTTCGTTTTCGTTTTTGCAGAAAGGTTTTCGTTGTTAATTATGATTACTGGAGGATTTTTTTGTTCTTAATTTTACCGGTACAAATTATGTCTGTGCGGTTCCGGTACGATTAAAATCAGTCGCTGTATACAGTGGATTGTTGTCAGCACGTAATATACAGAATTTTAACATAAGAGAGAGAGAGAGAGAGAGTAGATTCCCTTTCTTACCTTCTATTAGCCGGCAGTCTGTCCTTTTTTTCTCCCCACCACCAAAACTGTTATTTCCACATACACACACAGACACTCAAATCTAAATCTAGTATTTTTCATGCTGCACGAACCAAATAACTTACATGCGTTCCGAATTCAGTGTTACCAGCTCCGTGTACATTTTTGCTTCCGATTCTTTATCGCGGACATTTTTGCCTTCTTTAAATGTAGGGGGAAAATTATTTCATTCTTTGGTGTCCATGAGTCTGGTCGTTTTGTGAGATCTGCACCGAAAATAAATTGCAGGGACAATGATGTAGTCAATATTGCGTATTTGTGTATCTGAGTGTTCTGTCCGAAAGCAGGGCCTAGCCTACTTAACCCAAGCGTAGTTAAGCGGAGCCTACACGGATAGGGAGGCCATTTATTTTCCTATTTGCCTGAAAAGGAAAAAAATTACGACTGGACCCAGAATTTTTCCCAGACACGAAAAGTCCAACACAACTTCAGTTGCGAATACATGCATACCGTGATATATTTTGCCACATGGGCCCCGATCCTGGGAGACCGAGCCTTTCTCCAGTTTGCTTGGGTCCTCCAGAATCTAGATATCTTTGATTAAATTTTTGCTTCGTAATACGACAATGGAATACACATACCTGAGCGCTTCTCTCAGTAAACTTATATAGAAATCGGCGCCTCAGCGTACACATACTTCACGATGGAAATTTAACATTTAATAATCATATAAACCACATGATTGACCAGGCGTACAGAAACCTTGGATTCATTATTAAGATTAGTAAAGAGTTTACGAGTATTACCGCTATCCAAAAGCTATAGACTATGAGCACTACGTTCATACCAACTTGAATACGCAGCCACTATACGGAACCCTCTCACACAAAAAAAAGCATAAATGATATAGAAAGAGTTCTGAATAAATATTTAAGGTACTTGGCATATAGGGAGACACAAATATATCCGAAAACATACAATAGTCAGTCTTTAAATTGAAAGTTCAATACGTAAGTCAAGAACAGCGAAGAATAATGCAAGATGTGTTGCTTCTATGTAAGTTATTTAATAATAAAATCGACTGCGCAAATTTACTGCAAGAATTTAAAACACACTCCTACAAATGTAACTCGTCTTGAAATTTTCAATTTCTTTTACTGTGACAGATAACACATGAATGCAAACAAGATGTCACCGGTATGGAGACTGAGTACAACCTACAAAAAGTTAACGAAATACAGAATGGATTTGGATATTAATAATATTAACATCATTATATTCAAAACAGATCTTTGAAATGTAATAAGAAATAATTGTAGATGAAGGAACATTAATGATATTGAAACCGCATTATAACTATATGTGTATTATAATATGAATGTATGAACATGTTATAATTGGTTAATTCATGTAACGGACACTGTAGTTGGGTTACGTAGCCTGTTGTGTCTAGAAATACACAAATAAAATGTAAAAGAGCCATTATTGACTTACATTGAATAACTTTGTTAGTTACAGTAAATATACTATAGATAGTGCATGAACGAGCAAATTTTGACATATTTCAAAGAACTGAACCTCTCTTCAAAAATCCAGTGATGGGTAATTGTCCCTCTTGTCCTACCCAGTGGACAGCTATGAATAGAAAAACATGTTGAGAATTATTATTAGACTAACACGTATGCGAGAACTGTATAATTTGATTCCATTACTCAGGTTGTCACTAATATACACATGCCAATTATTATTACGCATTCTGACTTCCTATGATGTCAAGAAGTCAGAACCTTCGCAGATGAATAGATTATTTTACGCCAATTTGACTGCTTCATGTCAGTGACAGCTTGATATTCCAATAAATATATAAAATAATAAGAAATTAATAATAATAATAGTGATAATAATAAACGATAGGGTGCAATCTTTACACTACAACAGAGTATTTGATATGTGTTAACACCATTTATGATGTTTCATATGGCGGAAACGGGACCCTCGAGAAAACTACGGGCATGATGTTGTCCACCACAAACTTACTTGGCCGAAGATCGAACCAAGGACTCCAAGCACCAAATTGGAGGCTAAAAGAAATAAAAAACAATTGCTAAGTTCAAGTTCGTGAGATTTAAAACAAAGAACTTCCCTTTTTTTGTCTATTGATTTGTTTTCCTTCTGATAAAGTGTGAATTTAATTATATTATGATAGGGTAATAATCCACTATTCAAGTTTTTATGCATATTGGCACAAACGACTTTTATAGTGATTGCAATGAGTCGTGACACGTAATCTAGCTCTATCAATTTCAGTATCCAATAAAACACGAGGGCATATCCAGATCGTCACCCCTGATCCATGAAATTCTGCCAGTGTCATCTCTCGCGCTATACAGAGTACATCTCCTGAGGGTACAGTGTTACGTTTAATTCGAATAATTATCAGTGTTCGAGTTATAATTCTTTAAGTTTTTTTTTTTTCTGTCGTCCGTTCGCAATGTCTTCTAATTTTGGCAACATTGTTAGTGCACTGTTGCTGTTTTACTTTTCCTCAAGTGGGCATTCCACAAATCGTACAGAATTTTCATGCTGCATCACATGTGAGGCCGAACAGTTATATGATTGGTGTAGAGACCAGGCTTCACGAGTCCTCGCAGTCACTATAAACGATTAGATGTTTTATGTTTTTGAGATCAGTGTAGATTTGTGAAGTAATTATTTTCGAGTGTAACCTCCACAATTTTGTCATTCAAGCTAAAAAGAGACGATGAGAACTTACTGGCTACTTTGAAGTTTAAAGACTTTTTTTTTAAGCACTGAGGTTATGTGAGACATGGACGTAAAGTTTAACATGGGATAGTCACATGTACTCCCATCATGAATCAAACACAGGTCTTCCGAACTGAAAACACGTATACTGACAATATAGCTACAAAGGAGCTCGATAAGAAAATACATGATTGAACGAATGGTGAATTAATTGATAGTGCTTGCCATGATGAATGGGACTCCTATGTGAAGGAAGCAGTTCATGAGATAATAATTGAACGCCTTAAGAGACCCCATCACGGCGAAATTAAAATACAGCTTATTTTAAAGTATTTATGTAATATCTTCAAATAGATAAAAGATAATCGAAATGTGGAACAAGAGCGGCCTAGACAATATTATTTTACATGAGATACCATTATCACGACTCATTTATCTGCTTTCGATTTCCAGTCATTTAGAAAATCGGCATTTATTTTCGTGTTTCTAAATGGCTGCAAACGTAAAGCTACTAGGTGACTCATGATAACGGTACCTCATGCAAAATAATATTGTCAAGGGTGCTTTTGTTCCACATTTCGATTATCTTTTGTCTATTTGAAGATATCACATAATTTACTGTAAATTTAGCGGTATTTTAATTTCTCAGTGATTAAGTCTCTTAAATTGCTCGAACGTGCCGACCACAAAATAGTTAGTGAATTGTGTACTCTTTTAAAATCTTGATAATATGTCAAGTATATATAAATATAAACCATAGAAGTAGCAGTAGTTGAATTTAGAATAAATTACTATCAATATACTCTTAAGCATATACTTGTCTTAGGTATAAGCTGTTATAATATAACAGAGCTTATTTTTAACTTTCTAAAGTTGGTATGATTTTGGTATCTTAATTTAGTACCGGTACGTCATACTGGTTCACGTCGGCTTGCTAGGAACTAGTGTTGCTGACGAGACGAGAAAGAAACCATTATTTTTCGTCTCGTCTCGATTCTCGTAGAACTTTTCTCATCTCTTTTCGATAATTTGTAAGAGGAAGACAGTGGCTTAGTGGTTGAGCGCTTACCTCTGGTGCATGTAGTCTCTGGTTCGGTCCTCGCCCAAGTAAATTTGTGGCGAACACATCGTGGGTTTTTCAGAATACTCCCGTTTTCTCCCACTTTTGCATTCCAGCAATTCGTCCATCATCATTCACTTGCCTTAATCACACACCATGGGACATAATCATTAGCATAAAGGACATAATCATGGGGCGTTAGACTAAGAGATTTCATGTTGGAAATTTCTAATTTCGGTTTGTAAATTTATCTACAAAATTTATGCTGATTTTTTCTTAAGAGTCTTCATCTCGGCGAAATTAAAATACCGCTAATTTTACAGTAATTATATGATATCTTCAAATAGATAAAAGATAATCGAAATGTGCCCTAGACAATATTATTTTACATGAGATACCGTTATCACGACTCACTTATCTGCTTTCGATTTCGAACCATTTTGAAAATGGGCATTTATTTTCGTGTTTCTAAACAGCTGAAAACGGAAAGCCACTAGGTGACTTGTGATAACGGTAGCTCACGCAAAATAATGTGTAGGGCGCTCTTGTTCCATATTTCAATTATCTTTTTATCTATTTGAAGATATCACATAATTACTGTAAAATTAGCGATATTTTAATTTCGTCGGGATGAAGACTCTTAATTTCATATAGAAGTTATCAGTCTTTTCTTGCCCCTAGAGGTCCATGAAAGATATGGCGTAACAACATTTGAACAATATTTATTATTGGACTCAGGGACGTACGCAAGAATTTATTTCGGGAGGGGTACAAATACAATTTGAGGCTAAATTATATGAACATTTCTAAAATTGCCCTTAAAAATAGACTACATTTACAAAAAAAAAAAAAAAAAAAAAAAAAAAGTCGGGATTTCGGGGAGAGGGGGCGGACCCGCAGGACCCACTCCCTGCGTACGCCCCTGATTGAAGTATATTGTGTAATGACTTGCATATATTTAAACATTTGATAAATGCCCTATATTATGTGAATATAATCACTTCGTCAATTTATAGTTTTTATGCTATGAATAACGTAACAGTAAAGCAGTTTTATTTGAAATTTGATTCTTTGATGCACCAGTATTGCTCAGGAGATTTGTGAAATATATCGTATCGTATCGCTTCTCGTTGCATTATTTATATTAATACAGGGTGTATCAAAAAGAACTTTACCACTCTGAAAATTCATATTTATTTATTTATTTAGCTTATAGACATAGTTTTCGTGTCATTTTGTAGCAAAATATATCTTTTACTTTTTTTTTTTTTTTTTAACCTTATACCTAAAGAGGTTCAATATGACTTCCATTGGCGATGCGGAACACATCTAATCTAAAGTCGATTTCTTGCTAAACCCACCGAATCATGTCAGTTGTGACTTGTTCAATTGTGAGATAGATCCTAGCTCTGAGCTCTCGTAGAAAAGCCGATAAGGATAGAACAAAACACGGTATGCTTGCTGAACTCCCAAAAGAAGAAATCAAGAGCTATCAGATCCAGTGAATGTGTGGAGAAGAAAGCTTAGTCTCACTTGCTCTACAACGTTTTCAGACGTTACGGGGTCGATTTGAAGATTTGTTGTGTTTTACCGAACATCCAGTTTCGATAAAACACTTGTGGCACTAATAAATAGTAATAGAACCACGGTGGCTCAGTGGTAGAGCGTTCA
This sequence comes from Thermobia domestica, assembly GCF_964235325.1. Lineage (NCBI taxonomy): Eukaryota > Metazoa > Arthropoda > Insecta > Zygentoma > Lepismatidae > Thermobia > Thermobia domestica. The sequence goes on along the minus strand of NC_137455.1, from coordinate 378,926,387 downwards.
CTTCTGGTGGTTGGGGTCCTGAGTTCGATCCCAGCTCCCGCCAAGTGAACTTTGTGATGGACAAACACCGTGTGCGTGGGTTTCCTCGAGGTTCTCCCGTTTCCTCCCACTATCTTCCTTCCACCATTTCATTCATTACTCATCATCACCGTCTCCTTTAGCCTAGCTGGCATAATCGTGGGACGTAAAACTCAAAGATTTCATTTCTTTCTTTTTTCTTTTCCTTTCTTTTTTCAATAAATAGTAGGCATACTGGGAGGATCTTTACCATGTTTTGCACGAAAATCAAGTTGCACAGTTGTCGCAGACTTGAATTCTTCAAACCAAAATACACAGGTAGCACACTCGGGACCAGTAAAGCCAGCCATCTTTGCTGCAACTGCCGCGTTGTGAAGTCTTTTTGATACACTCTGTATATTATTTTGTTTACTCATGGGAAGCGTCCCTTTCAGATCTTCCATGAACGACACGTACCTGCAAACTCGCTCTAATTTGTTGTTTGTTGTCTCTCCTACCACCTTTGCTGCCGAGGTTCTTAATATGGTGCTAATATAATACTTACATGGTACTGATATAATGTTGTGCTAGACAAACATCATATTTATAAGTTTTTTTTAAAGTTTCTTCCCATTTATCTTCCTTTTTACTTTGACACAATTTTTTATAAAACTATTTTCCTTATCGTTCTTTGAAATTAATCTTCGTCTATTTGTGTCTTTACCACGTAGCATAAGACCAAGATTTTATGGAAGCACTAAATACCAAAGACAAATTATTATTAATTATGAATATTTTTCGTAGAAAATAAAGAAATTAGAATGTTACGCTGTGTTGGTATACCTCTCTCCCTCAGTATAACTATATATATATACACACATAGAGTGCCTTTTCTTTGTCGGGCGGTTCTTTGATGAAGTGAAGTTTATCGGAAACTTTTGTTACGTCTGGCAATCTTGCGTGCCGACTGCGCTTATGCTTTTTGGAAATTCAGTTTTCTCTCTCTCTCTTTCTCTCTCTGTATGTAATTACGGTGGAACACGCCAAGCGGAAATAGGGCGGCGAGGTGCGGTGGGAGGAAGGGAACGAACGCTGGTATACACTATACATAGGAGCAGAGAGAATGGTGCCTCCGTGCCATTTACATCGAAGTTCGAACTTATGAAGGGTAGTTTGGTGTTTGTATCTGTAGGATGGGCGGGGGCGAGGGGTTCCTGTGTGTAGTTCGATTTCTGGAGGAGGGAGTGGGGTAAAAGAAAAAACAGGGGCTCGCGAACTGCCCAGGGTAGGGTGACTGCTATAGAAGAGCGAGGGGCGAAATACCGGATGGGCGTCATGGTGACGTATCCTGAATGAAATATGGCTGCCCTTTCTTTTTCCTTTTCTTCTTCTTCTATTTCGTTCTTTCGTGTTTGTAATTTCTTTCTTCTGTGCTGTTTTCATGTATATCACATTCTTATTTCGTTAATTAGGGTTAAGATACAGATTAAGTGTGGATTTCGTACAGGAAAATATAATTCAAAACATCTTACAATTATGACATTATATGTATTTCATCTTTCTATAGTTTTCCCTTTTATTATTACTACTATTATTATATAGAATTAAAGAGAAAAGAATCATATAATTAATGAATAACGCGAACAAGTAATTTGTTGCCAACATCTTTAATGTAATTGCTTTAACTCTTTTTTAAAGTGCTTAATTATCTCTGTCCAATTAATCAAAAGAGTTAACTTTGTTTCGTCAGACGTTCCTGTGACAAGCGTGTGTGAACTGCAGATAGATGTTTTCAGTTGAAAGGAGGCGGAGGAGGAATATGATGTCTTCGATCAGACAGCTTTATATGATCGTAAACACGTCTGTAGATACGGTAATTGTTAACCATAATATCGGTAGAAGGAATTCCACTAATTAAGGTATTGTTATTACTTTCGTCTTTATAAAAGAGTAGAGTAGGTCAGTTTTCTTTGTGATTGTAGTAGAAAAGAAAATCTCACGATTTTGTGCAATTTGTCTCCATGTGCAGTGTTGCCCCCATGAGACGAGAAAGAAGGTGTTCTCTCGCCTGCAAATTTTGTAGATGTATCATCTGATCTAGACTGTCGAAGAATTTTTTTCTCTGCTCGTTTCGTAAAATGTTGTACAGCCAGCGACAAAAGTTCTTGCCTAATCACGGTGAAATTAAAATACCGCAAATTTTACAGTAATTATGTGATATCTTCAAACAGATAAAAGTTAATCGAAAAGTGGAACAAGAGCTCCCTAGACAAAATTATTTTACATGAGATACCGTTATCACGACTCACTTGCCTATCTGCTGTCGATTTCCAGCCATTTAGAAATTCGGCACTTATTTTCGCGTTTCTAAATGGCTGCAAACGGAAAGCTACTAGGTGACTCTTGATAACGGTACCTAATGCAAAATAATATTGTCTAGAGTGCCCTTGTTCCAAATTTCAAATTTCTATTATCTATTTGAAGATATCGCATAATTATTGTAAAATTAACGGTATTTTAATTTCGCAGTGATTAGCTCGCTTAATTAAGTTCAGAATGAAATTTGAATACCATTTTCAGTAAAATCAAAAGGAATGGAATTTTCTGTACGTTGCAGCCAACATCGTTATTCCCAAAATAAATTTTTACCAAACGGAAAGAATTTTGTCGCTGACTGTACAAAATTTATGCCCTGATGTGTTTCTTAGTTTTATTCAGAAGTTATCAGAATCCTTCCTTTTCCGAGAGGTCCACAAAGAGTGTGATATAACAAGATTTTAACCATATTCTTTTTTGAGTATCCTGTATAGAACTATAGTTGTGTAGCTTTAAAGATTGATACATGCTCTTCATTGTGTTTGCACAAACAATTTATTAATTAGGCTAATAAATTTCCTACTATAAATCATATGACACTAAAACAGTGTTCGACACCTGATACTTCGCTGAACTAATGTTGCAAGAGACTAGTAAAATTTCTTGTCTCGTCTCAAAACCGATTCTCGTCACGTTTTCGAGAGGAGACGAGAAATGTCTCGTTTCGTGCATTTATTTGGTATTCAAAATTGAGAAATATTTCAATTTAACGTCCCACGATTATGCAAAGGGAGATGGAATGATTAAGGCAAGTGAAGGACAATGATGTAAGAAGCGGTGGTATGGGAAAGTGGGAGGAAACGGGATATATCCTGAAAAAACGTACAGACACGATTATGTCCATCACAAATTTACTTGGATCGATTTCAGGGTCCTCGTGAGTTTTCTGAAAACGTTGCTGAACACTGCGCCCATATGCCTTTTCGGTCTTGATCCAAAAACTTTGTTCGTCTTTCCGAAACATATTGTTATGGCGCCAGCAACGTCATCTTCTACTTTACGGCACTCCTGCTTTTGACCGAATAGCACACAGTTGTTCGCCACAATTCATCGCCTCATGTTCTCTTAGCAGCTGTGGGAACTCATGTAGTGGTGAAACACAGCCCTCTGACGTGAGAAAAATGTTGCCACTATTTTTATACAACCTATGTATTATATCAAGATTACAACATTCTCGAGTTGGTCCTGATCCTGGAAGGTAGGAGGTTGAGTGCTTAAACCCGTACCCCTCTGCGTACGCCATTGCAGAGTAGTATACTATGAGTAAGAGTTCGATTCCCGGCGGGAGCTCATGTGGTTCGGATTCCACGTTAATCAGTAGGTCCACGTCTCATATAGCCTCGCTGCTGAAAGGGGCGCTAAACTAAAATCAACTTAACTATGAGAAAGAAAGAACCCAATATTTTAGTATATATATATAATTTAGAATTACATAATTGTGTGCACACAAAGGTTGAATATTTGGTTTCTCTGAGTGTTAGTGTTTAATAGATTAGCATCTGAACTCTCGTGGTCTTGCAATTTTTTTCCGGTCTTGCAGAACAGATCAGAGTACTCGTAGCAAAATGGTTCTAAGAACCAAGGAGCTCTGCGTATCGGCTCTTCGAAGATGTTTTATTACGTGCAGAAAAGTGTTCACTATCGTTGCACCTAAACAAGTTTTTTTCTGACTTCTTTTCATGTAGCGAATAGTTCGGACCTAACCTTCACAAGAAGCCAAGAGGGTAGGAATGAATATACATGAACAAATGCATATGGTTGTCAAGGTCTTCCGCCAGTTTTGTAGGGAGGGGGAACGAAAATGTCCCCTCCTCTTTCCTTTGGATTAGTGGGTTGGTTCACTTCTTTTTCAAAAGACCCCTCTAAAGAATACCTCCTTGTTACCTGCCCTTTTAACCGTCTTTTTTTCTTTACCGCCAGTCAGCTGTTACGCAAGTCTACAGGAAGATGGTGCATCCTGTAGCCTTGCTGGTTTACCTATTACTGTTCCAGTTCCGGTCACTTCGTGAAGAATCAGTTCGTAATGTTGATAGTAATATGTAGTATTGCTGACAGCTATGTTAGCCCATCACATGTGAGGGATCAGACTATCCGAGGAAAGGGAAGGAAGTGCCCTGGGACCTTTATGTGAGGTACCATCCCGGCAATTTACTGGTGTGAATGAAGAAAACACAAGAAAATCTCACTCAGGAGAGCTGGCTTAAAAAAAGCTTTCACACGATTTCGACCAACTGTCCCCCACCGGGAATCGAACCAGGGAGCACTCGTACCAAAGATGAGAGCGTTATTGACTGGGGCACACTGTTTGAAATGAAATGAAATCTTTCAGTTTAAAGTCCCAGAGTATGCCCTTTTAGGAAGACGGATGATTAAGGCAAATGAATAATTACGAAATAATTGGTGGAATGATAATGCGGGAGGAAACGGGAGTACCCTGAAAAAACTCATGGACACAATGTTGTCCACCACTAGCTTACTTGGCCGGGATTCGAACCAGAGATTTCACGCACCAGAGGCAAGCTCTCTACCGGTGAGACACCGTGACTCCCAAAATCGTGCTTAAGATCTAGATCTTGGATGAACTAGTGTTACCCACAATCCTCTAGGAACGTCTCGTCTCGTCTAAAAAAAAAAAAAAAAAAAAAAGAAGACCAAAATTGACATGTTTCTCAGCTCATCTCGACTTACAAGACATTTCTCGTCTCGTGGCTGACACTAATTTCAAACAATAGATTGATAAATTTTAACGCCATTTTTTAACACCGAAGATATACGCAATTGCGGGTTTTCCGGATTTTAATACCCCCTTGAGCATAATATGATAAAAGAAACGCCTATATATATATACAGTGGCGGATCCAGGATATGATCAAGGGAGGGGCTAAGCCATAATTTGCCGTTTTATCCAATGTAAAGCAGGATTGAAGTCCACTTTATCCAGTGTAAACCTGAGCGTCAAGGGGGGGCCTATAGCCCCTTAGCCCCCCTTGGATCCGCCCTTGTATATATATATATATCCCCACCATTAATGAAATTCTATTGATTAGCTACGGCGAAATGTGCTTGTTAAGGTGAACAGTACTCGGATTTGTATACGAGGTAAGCACTTCCACCGTGAATCGAAGCCACGATCACGAGCACAAAAGGCGTGCAGCGTTAGCCACGAAAGAGCATATGTTAAACAATTCTTTAGCTTTCAAAATGAATGAGGCAGCAGAATCCACCTTGTAACTTCCTCGAGTACGATCTAAATAAACCGAATTCATTCCCCCACGACTGAAGTACTGTTTAAAAACATTTGGAATCAAGTTGTAGCCTAAACCATATTCTCTATGGGGGAGGGATGACACAGTAGCTTAGTGATAGAGGTCTCACCTCTGTTGCTTGGGGTCCCTACTTCGATCTCCGGATAAGTATGTTTGTGGTGGACAACATCGTGTCTGTGGGTTTTCTCGGGTACTAGCGTTTCCTCCCACATCCTCATTCCAACGATTCTTCCATAATCATCCACTTGCCTTAATCATTGATCTCCCATAGCCTAAAGGAACATAATCGTGGGACGTTAAACTGAAAGATTTCATTTTTATTTTATATTGTCTCTACAACATAATTCGTAAATGTTACCCAACACTGGATTTCATATTCTGTTGTTGATAAGTATGTACGTAGCCTTACACGTGGTGAATGTATTCTTCCAATGACATATTTATATATTACTGACCTTCCTTTTTTATTATTTCCAATCAAAACAATCTACATATCTTGTCCTATGTATCAGAACGTGACATAAAAACTATGAATTTTTATTAAAATCAAATATTTCCAACGAAAGATTTACGTATCGTGAACGTGATCTATTATTTCCTGTATTAACATATTGCATTAACAGGAAATTTCGTCGTTTTGTAGAAGAAAGGCACTCATTTCTTTGTGTTGACAGTGAACTCAGAAATTCTCGGAAAATCGATTTTTGAATACCTAATTAAGTAACGAATCCAGTTCTGGATGCGTGATTTTTTTTGACCCGTGATAGTCAGATCGATTCTAAATAAAAAGAACTCATACCAGAAAAAAAAAAAAACAAGTTTAGAGGAAAAGGAACTCAACTGGCCTTTCCGATTCTTGTCTACTCCAACCTGCCACATAAAGCCCCTTCCCCTGTCGAAAACACCCAGGGTGACATTCGAACGATTCTTGTCCTACAAGCTGTTAAAACCATTTAATATCCCAAAGAACGAGTCGTTATTGCTTAGATGTTGCTGATACGGGAATTTACTTTAATTGTGGGTATATTTTATTCTTATCGACATAATTTATCGTCATCATGTGTATTTTGCTACAATTGGTGCCTCACGTGCCGCGAATTGAGAAGCTTTTTGGTATCTTCATTTGAACGTAGCAATCTTTTCTTCTGTTTCCTATTTTTCCTTTCACCACAACTTCATCACACCCTTAAGAGGCCCCATCACGGTGAAGTCAAAATATCTCTAATTTTGCAATAATTATGTGATATATTTAAACAGATAAAATATAATCGAAAAGTGAAACAAGAGTTCGTTAGACAATATCATTTTACATGAGATATTGTTATCACAACTCACTTATCTGTTTTCAATTTCCAGCCATGTAGAAAATCGGCATTTATTTTCACGTTTCTAAATGACTTCAAACGGAAAGCTACTAGGTGACTCGTAATAACGGCATCTCATGCAAAATAATATTGTCTAGCGCGCTCCTGTTCCATATTTCGATATCTTTAATCTATTTGCAGATATCACGTAATTACTGTAAAATTAATGGAATTTTAATTTCACAGTGATTAGGCCTCTTAAGATAGAATTTCTTCTTAGACAATGGTCTAACTAATTTGTTTGTCTTTTGAAATTATTCTTCTTTACTCCGATACTACTGTATTTCTAGTACATACTATATATTTTCTTCCTTAGTTTTCAATTCGACTTAATTCTCTTCATTTAGTATTTTTCCATTGCTTTTTCGTAGGGTCCACGGTTCAGCTCAACAAAGGATAATATATCAAACAAAACATCTTGCGAGTACTCTTCTGAACTCTTTCTCCACAAAATATACTTTTTTTCTTCCACCAAAATTGTTCATTCGCCTTTTCTTTACTTCCTTTCGTTTCCAGTGGCGGCTTTAGCGGGTAGGCCGGATAGGCACGAGTCTACCCAAAATTTTTCAAAAAATATATAAACGCTAAAAGATACAATAAAGAGTAAATATATTTTCTACTATTTATGTTAATGGTAGATAATTTTTTAACAAGTAGCATCAACTACTCCTTTAAAAATAATTTCCTACTGACTTTAACCAATCAAATGAGTATATGTATTCATAAGTGAGGGAGCATGCTTACCCAAAATTAAAATCCTAAAGCCATCCCTGTTTTTTTTTTCCCTTCACACTTCATATCTTCACTAATTCCTAAGTACGTGATGCTAGTAACATGCTCTATTTTTCTCCCCTTCTAATTTTTATTTGACATTATAACCACTTCGTTCTAAAGCATGGGACACAGTCGATGGGATGTGGGTTAGGCGAATGAAATGCCGACTGTGATGCAACGTTGTCATTTAGTAAAGGAGTGTGGTTAAGTAGACACAAGTGATGGGTGAATTTCTTTCTTGTGTGCAGAAACTGACGTGTTTTGTCCAAAGACATGCTAGTTTCTCATGCCTACAGCGTTTAAAGGTAACTCGAAGCACCGCCTTCAAACATCCATAAACGCTGTCCCTTAGCATAATCAACATTACTTTTTTAAAACATTTTTAACTGTATTTTCGCCCCACAGCGAAAGGCGTGCTATTTGCAATCCATGTAAACTTAACATACTACACTTTCGTAATAAATTTGAACAAGTTTCAACTAACTTTCATGGAATCTTAAAGCTGTTTTCATGATAACTTTAAACTCATTTTAGCCGATTTTCATAACATTAGAGCCATTTTCGTGATAATTTTAAACATATTTTAACCGATTTTCATGGTACTCTTTAGAGACATTTTCATAATAACAAGATATTTCAACCAAATTTCATGAAATCTTGGAACTATTTCCTTGATAATTTTAAACAAATTTTAACCGATTTTTATGATAATCTTAAGAGCTGTTTCTTCGATAAGTTTAAGCAGATTTTAACTAATTTTCATCATAACCTTAGAGATATTTTTACGATAATTTTAAACCGATTTTAACCGATTTTCATTATAACCTTAGAACTGTTTTCATTATAATTTTAAACAGAATTTAACAGATTTTCATGTAAATCTTAGAGACGTTTGCACAATGACTTTAAACACGTTACAAATAATTTTCATAATATCTTAAAGGTGTTTCCATGATAATTTAAACATAATTTAACTAATTTTTGCTATAATTTTCAATATACTTTAACCGATTTTAATGAAAATCTACGAATTGTTTCCATGATAACTTTAAACGCATTGTAACCAATTTTCATGATAATGGCTTTAAGCAATTTTCCTGAAAAGGACAGATATGTTTCCGTTGTAACTTTAAATGCTTTTAACCAATTTTCATGAAATTTTAAAGCTGTAACCTTAAACAGATTTTAACCAATGTTCATGATAATTTTAGATCCATTTTCATGATAACCTTAGAGACGTTTTCATAATAAATTTAAACACGTTTCAACTAATTTTCATGAAATTTTAGAACTGTTTTTATGGTAACCTTTAGAGACATTATCATATTTTTTTAAACAGACTTTAACCGATTTGATGAAAATTTTAGAACCATTTTCTAGATAAATTTTATAAAGAACTGCTTATTTTAAAATATGGGGAAATTTAGTAGAAGACAAATTTTCAAATATTCTTAATACCTGCATTGTATAGTTTTCATATTTTTGACATTTGGTTGTTCAGACCATGCGTCGATAAAGAATTATGAATAAATAACAATCCTATGTAATTTATTCCAAAATACGAAGTGAAACGAACAGTTCATATCTCACAGTGTAGTTTTGTTACTAATAATAATATGCAAATTTGTTAATATTAATATTTAATGTCTTTCATATTACCTCAAGCGTGTCAGAAATGGGCTTTCTGATTGGATGTATTGTTCTCTACACCACAATCTTAATATGAAAATATTTTTTTTCTTTTGCTGGCAAACCTTCGCAACTATAAAGAATCCTTCCAGCTGGTGATTCTGTTTGTGTATTCATTTCTTTTGTATGTCCTTTGGGATTGTATCTGTTCAGAAATGAGTGCTGACAACAAACATTTTCTTCGTCTAACTTTACCAAGGCATTTGAATTTAAATACGAATTTGTTATCTTCATTTTCCCACAATATTCTTGTCAAAGATCTTTTGTTGCTATTTTGTTGGCAACTTGTGTACTTCGTTACCATAAATAGAAACGTTTCTCTCAGTGACTCGTATGCGAAAAGTGATTTTCCGTGTTTTTTCAGACTCATCAACATATGACCTACAGATGGTGACGGCTCACACAATTTATTTTTTTCTTTTATTATTTTATATTCTGTTCCACTTGTAAAAAAATCTTTCTTGAGACTTAATTTATTTATTTTTTTTGTCTCTGTGCATGTTATTAAATAAATTATTTTTTTTTAAAAATGGATCCGAAGTCTCATCAAGGCGAAATACTAGTAAGTTTTCTAAAAGGAAATTTCGCAATGCAACAGACCGTAAAATTTGTATTTTAAATCATGAGTTGTGAGAGAAAATCTTATTCATCAAGAAAAGAGCATGTGCACTTCATGCGTGAAAATTTTAAAATTAGCAAATTTTTACGGTGTAAATCCTTTTGTTCCATAGTGATTCATTATTATCTAGTTATGGACATTTTCTTTCTTGCTCTGTGAATAGAAGCACAAAGCAAACCAGATAATATTAGGTGTTTCTTATGTCCTCCTTTTAAATGAGATTTAATTGGGTTCATATTGTTCTTAATACTGTAGTACAATAGAATTGTACTGTAGTAGATTTTTTTTAATTAGTTGATGTTGCTGAATGGAATAAACCAGTAGCTCTGAACTTAACTAAGGAAATGTTTGGCAGATCGCGAAATTTTCGTCGCTATACTTTGCTATATCTTACAGGTCACTGAATGTCATATAGTTAGTATTACACGATTCATAGGATAAAAACTGTAAACGGGTAAAGTGATTTACGAATACGATGAAGATAATTCATCAGTGTTTAATGATAACTCAAGCTATTGCACAGCACATTCCAATAATACGAGGGTGATTCAGCAAGTAATGCCTCCAAACCCACTACTTGGCCAATAGTACTGCAAAAATTCTGAACCGTTTATTATTAATGCCCTGATGTTTAAGCTATAGAACGTCACTTGTTTCCCCTTCCTATCTCTTCTCGCTCCAGAGTAATGGAACAATCCATGACATTCAGTGGTGACGTACGGTTGAAACAGCGGGGCTATCATTGAATTTCTGACTGTGGAAGGTTTGTGCCCAGGAACATTCATCGCCGGCGACGAGTCGTGGATATACCATTACGACCCGCAAACAAAGTGTCAGTCGATGGAATACCGCCACACGTCTTTTCCGCCGAAAAAAAAAAACAAAGTTGTCCCATCTGCTGGCAAAGTGTTGTTGACATTCTGGTGCCCTGCGACGTTACAGTTGTGACACGGGGGTAGAATCAGTAGTTCGGGAATGTTGTCGCCAGTAGCCACCACAATTCTTCATCGACGGCATGAAAAACCTTTGTTTCGCGTTGGTGCAGGTCTGTTGCCTGTAATGGGGACTATCTTGAAAAATGATGCCAGCATCTGTATATAGCTGACATTGCAAACTTTAAACTGATACCTATATCGCTGCTATCTGTCAAACACAAATAAAAGTATGACCTTGGAGGTATTACTTCCAGAATCACCATCGTAAATATAGTTCAAATATAGTTATATCACACCCTTCGTGGAACTTTCGTGAAAAGAAAGGATTCTGATAACAATCTAAATGAATTTAAGGGCGGAAAATCAGGGCATCAATTTTATACATATATTTTACAGAACGAAACGAGAAAAAAATTAAGAGTCCTCGTCCCGGCGAAATTAAAATACCGCTAATTTTACAGTAATTATGTGATATCTTCAAATAGATAAAAGATAATCGAAATGTGGAACAAGAGCGCCCTAGACAATATTATTTTACATGAGAAACCGTTATCACGACTCACTTATCTGCTTTCGATTTCGAGCCATTTTGAAAATCGGCATTTATTTTCGCGTTTCTAAACAGCTGAAAACGGAAAGCCACTAGGTGACTTGTGATAACGGTACCTCACGCAAAATAATATTGTCTAGGGCGGTCTTGTTCCATATTTCAATTATCTTTTATCTATTTGAAGATATTACATAATTACCATAAAATTCGCGGTATTTTAATTTCGCCGGGATGAAGACTCTTAAAATGATAAAGAATTATTTGGAAATCGAGACGAGACCTGGAAAATTTACGATACGAGAATGGAAAACTTTATTTCTCGTCTCGTAGTTGAGTTGAGTTGATTTTAGTTTAGCGTCCCGTTCAGCAGCGAGGCTATATGAGACGTGGACCTACTGATTAACGTGGAATCCGAACCACATGAGCTCCCGCCGGGAATCGAACCCGGGTCTTCCACGCCAACCGTCTCGTAGGCAACACTAATTAATGGATGTATTATCTACATATGTCTCCAATCCTTTCGTCAATGAGATCTTGAAAACCACACGTACTAGAAATGCTGGTCGATTGCAAATTTTTAGATTCTCCAGTTATAATTGATTTTTTTAAAAACAACGTCACCGTTATTTCTTTATTACATTTCTTTAGGCCCATACTGAAAAGTGTTGAAATTTTAAAAAAATCTAAAAGCATCATATCCAATGAGTTATACATTCCAACACCACACCGTTGTATATAGGGGTTGTATATCTATCCGGCGTTTGTTTCATGGGCAAATGATAATGAAAAACGAAGGATAGCCATTTCTCCAGGCTAAGATGAATCTTTATTGTTTGGAGTGTTTTATCCAATGAACACCATATATCACTGACATAATTATGCATGTAATGTATTTGCGTATTACATACTGCATGCAGGAAGAGAGAAAAGAATGAGCATACATGAATTAGAAATTCCAACCGGAAGTAGGTTCAAATCTTGCAAACAGTGTGAGATATTGAGAAAAAATAATCGAAAAAATCTCCCCTTTATGATACCCCTTGCCGATTTTATATATATATATATATATATATATATATATATATATATATATATATATATATATATATATATATATATATATATATATCAAGACGTCTTTCACTTGTGTCTGTAAAGGGACATATACAAATGTTGTGAGGAATGACAATGACATTCATGCTCATATGTGAATGATGCGTTATGTAAAGAGCCCAGGTTCAGCTAGTTATTATTAAATTTTCTTGGTACATTAATTAAAAAAAAAAAAAAATACAAATCTAATATGCATTTTCTTGTAATAATACCAGTATCAAATTCAGGCAATTTTAATTACTACTATTGTAAAAATTGCAACGATTACGTTTACGAGTATGTATATTTAGTTATAGGCAACACGGACAATAGTCCAGTACCTTATGATAACAAATCTTGTGGCCAGACTTGTTTAAACTTGTTATATCTATGCTGTTAAAGATATAATAAGTGAGGAAGCCATAAGTGATTGAAGTGTATTTTGAATTTCTGCGAAATGAATGGTAAGTATTAAGGAAATACAAAGTTAAAAAGAAAAATAAAAATAGTTTAATTTATTGAAACAACTATCGTGATAAGTTTTGGTGGATACTAAAGTATTTTTACACGAACTGGGACCGCAATATTTAGTTCTGTGTTGCATTACGTAAATAGACCCTATACCGGTATATGCACAAAACAAATATAAAATTGGTTTCGAAACGGTGGTCCCATGTAACAGTTTGACTAATAAATGTGGTCCTACACTTCAAAAAAAAAAAAAAAAAAAAAAAAAAAGAAAAGTTTAGAAACTCCGAGCTAATAAGTTGAAAATGAAAATGTAAAGCATATCTCACAAATTACGTATCATTCTGTTGTATACGTAAGCACTGAAGAAACCGTTATGTAGTTTTTGTAGACAATCATGTATTTTTTATTTATTATTTTTTTTTCTTGTCTTGATTGTACAGTACGTCAGAACCACCACTTAAATTCAATAGGCTGATAGTTAGTTTGGTTGGAAAGAGGTTGTCGGTTCCCTCTTGTCTGGATGCCTACTGCTTACGACGAATGAATTTAAAACAAGGACAAGGCAGAAAGCGAGTCAAGGGCAGTTCTAATAGCATATGAAGGCAACTTCTTTTGACTCAAATCTTCTGTATACGATATCCCCCCTGCCTCCCCCTACCCACTGCAACTACATCAGCTGCTACATACGTCTACATTTCCTGTTGAAAAATAATAATGGGTTGCGTTGCAGTCAACAAATTCGTTTCACCGTGGGGAAATTCTGTCTTATTGCATTATCATCATATTTGGTTGGCAATTTTTTCCCTGTAAACTTTTATGGCAAAACGGTTGCATTTGTGTGTTTATTGCATAAATTTTTATGGTGAAACGGTCATATTTATTTATTTATTTATTTATTCACAAAGTTTCATACAGCACTAGGTCAATTAGCTGAAACGGTACAAACTAAAGATCGCCCCCCTCCCCCCAAAAAAGGATAAAATACAGAAAACGGTTCATCTCTCAATATATAAGATTCTCATCAGTTGAGTTCTAAACTTTTTCTCAGAGGTGAAAATGTTACATTCTGTTAACAATGTGTTGTAATCATGCGCTAGTCTGTAAAATAAGGAGAACTTAACAATCGATATCCTAGATGTCTTATAAGTTAGCAAATTGAGATAGCGAGTTCGTCTCGGAGGAACGCGAAAGCTAATCTGCGATAGTAAAAATTCAGTAAATTTTGCCATTGGTGATCTTATACAGGTAAAATAAATCAGCTCCGCGGGGAACATAAGTCTATTAAAGACATTAGTTCTTGTTTCGAGTAATTACCTAACTGGAGAATTCTAAATCTAACAATGGCAAGAAGGAAGTTTAATACAGAGTCGATGCGAGATAGATTAGTAGGTACTGCCATATTCCATACAGGTGATATTCGATGATCGGAAAAATAAAAGACTTATAAGACATCATAAGGGCAGGAAGACTTTGTATTTCCGGAAATCTAAAGAGTAGACCAAGCAATTTCGTAGCTCTACATGAGATCCAACTGACATGATCTGCAAAAGAGAGTTTTTCATCAAAAACAACACCTAAATCTATTTTAGATGAGACACGTTTATAGGTATATTGTTAACATATATCTGCCGAATTCCTTTTTTTTTTTTTTTTTTTTTTTTAAGAAAGAGAGATTGTGGTACATTTATTGCGGTTTAGAGAAAGATTCGGGGTAGAGCACCAATTACATAACATACGTATCTATGTCAGCTGGCAGTGAAAAAAAATGTCCACAATATTAATGACTCTGAAGAGTTTACAGTCATCAGAGAAAAGCGATAGAATATATTTGATGAAGAGATATATATTTGTTTATTATGTAATTTATTTTATGGTGAAACTATTGTATTTTTGGGTTTACCTAAAACTTTTACGGTGAAACGATTGTTCTTGTAGGTTTATTACGTAAACTTTTATGGCGAAACAGTTGCATTTGTGTATTTATTACATACATACATATATATATATATATTGTGAAACGGTTATATTTGAGGTTTATTACGTAATTTATTTAATGGTGAAATGATTGTATTTGTGGCTTTACTTAAATTTTTATGGGGAAATGGCTCTTATTGTGGGTTTATTACGTAAACTTTTGTCGAGAAACGGTTGCATTTGTGTGTTTATTACATAAATTTTTATGGTTAAACGGTTATATTTGTGTGTTTATTACGTAATTTATAATACTAAAATGGCTATTTTCGTAGGTTTACGTAAACTTGTATGGTGAAATGATTGTTATTATGAGTTTATTACGTAAACTTTTATGACGAGACGAAACGGTATGTTTGTTACCGGCATTTGTGTATATTTATGACAAATGACATTTGTGTGTTTGTTACATAAATTTTTATGATGAAACGGTTATACTTGTGTGTTTATTACGTAATTTATTTTGTATTGAAGTGGTTGCATTTTTGGGTTTATGTAATCTTTTATAATGAAACGATTGTTATTGTGGGTTTATTATGTAAACTTTTATGGTGAAACGGTTGTATTTGTGGGTTTACGTAAACTTGGTGAAACGTTTGTTATTGTGGGTTTATTACGTAAAAACTATAAATGAAATGAATTTTCTTATTTAACGTCCCACAATTACACTCTTTAGGCTAAAGAAAATTTTTGATTACTGAAAAAGAATGATTCTGAAAGAATTTGTAGAATGAAAATGTGTGAGGAAACACTACTTGTAGATACTCATTTGTTCGTCCATGTTGGTCTATTTTTTTCTAAATGTCTTTTGTGTGAGGTAACATTTCTCAAAGTTCGTCGGTACTCTTTATTAATATTTTATACGAACCTCGTTTATTTAATAATAATAATAATAATAATAATAATAATAATAATAATAATAATAATAATAATAATAATAATAATAACTTTATTTTCAGTGCCGTGAACAGCTCATTGGCAAAAATACAGCACTATGTTAATAATATTTGGTCTAGGAATTAATTCGTGCGGTTGGTACGCACACATTGAAGCTGTAGTACAAACACAAAATACATAAATACCTTAAGAAAAATATTGTCCATCGCTAGCCACCACTTTCGCCCATCTGTCAGGCAATGTACGGATTCCGTGGCGAAAGAAGTCCTCATCCTTGGAAGCGATCCAGTCAGAGACCCATGTTTCGATATCTTCTGAAGAAGTAAACCGCTGTCCAATCAAATCGTTGTTCATGCAATCGAACAAGTAGTAGTCCGAAGGAGCAACGTCTGGTGAATACGGCGGGTGGGGTAAAACTTCCCATCCGACATTTTCTAAATAGGTTTTGACCGGTTTTGCGACATGTGGGCGAGCGTTATCATGTTGAACAATAAGTTTATCATGTCTGTTCTCCCATTCTGGTCGTGTTCTGGCTAGAGCTTGCTTCAAACGCATTAATTGTCGTCGATAACGTTCTCCATTCATAGTTTCACCCGGTTGCAGCAGCTCATAGTACACCACACCTTTCATATCCCACCATATGCACAGCATAACCTTTGCACAGTGAATATCTCGTTTTGGTTGTGATGGACCTGGTTCACCTGGTTTCACCCAGGCCTTTTTTCGTTTAGGGTTCTCGTAATGGATCCACTTCTCATCACCCGTAATAATTCGATGCAGAAACCCCTTTCTGCTCTGTCGTTGAAGCAGCAATTCGCAAATGGTTTTTCGTCTTTCAACGTCTCTGTCTTTCAATTCATGTGGAACCCAATGTGACATCTTTTGAATCATTCCCATGGCTTTCAAGCGTTTGGAGACTGTTGTTTGATCAACGCCTAATGCTGCTGCAAGTTGTTTCTGCGTTTGACACGAATCCTGCTCGAGCAATGCTGTCAATTCTTCGTCTTGAAATTTTTTTGGCTGTCCAGCTCGCTCTTGGTCTGCCAAGCCGAAATCACCACTTCTAAACCGTGCAAACCACTTCTGACACGTTCGCTCAGCTAGAGCATGGTCACCATACACTTCCACCAAAATACGATGACTTTCAGTCGCACTTTTCTGCATGTTAAAGTAATGCAGCAGGACACCCCGCAAAAACATTTTATCAGGCACAAATTGCGCCATGTTCACTTAACTACAAACTGGTGTTGTTGACGCTTTAATCCACTGCCCTATACTACGAACGATACGCGATGACAGGGGTTTGCAACACATGTGTGGATACACGGAACTGTGGGACGCTCCGTTCGTTGCGCCATCTCTTGTCCACCCGCACGAATTAATTCCTAGACCAAATAATAATAATAATACAATCATTTAAAACAGACCAGAAAATTTGTGATATAGAATGAATATTAGTAGGTTAAGACCCTTGTCAGAAGTTTAATATATTCACATTACAAGATTAAAGCTGATTATAAAATAAGATTAAAATAGATACAGTCAATATCATAAAATACTATTAACAGAACTATGGAAATTAAAGTTTTATTAAACTATCGTTAAAATAATGAGTCAACTTTGCTTAAAATTTCATATCTTCTATGTAAAAGATCCTGGTTACCTATTGTCACATTTCCACATAAAATATTAACTAGAGATATTTTGAAGATATATAATAATAATAAAATCAAGACCCTTGTCATGAAGTTAAAACAGATTAATCTTCGAAAAAAAAATCTCCCAAAATATGTTCATTTTAAACTGTTATAAGACAATGTCATTCTTCTCAATATTTCACGTTTTGAATTTAGTGCTACCAATGTTGACTGACTTCTTACACTATAACACGGCACTCTTATTCCTATATTTTCCAAGCAGTAATCGCTACTATATTTATTATCCAATACCATTTGAATAAAGTATTTATCCATAAGATTCCTTCTTTCTGCAAGAGATTGAAGTCCCCAAAAAGTTAACCAATATTCATACTCGTGTGTATAGTAGTCCTTTTTCATTTTAAAACATAGTAGTCGTATAAAACATTTCTGTACTGCTTCAAGTTTGTTAATAAGTATATTAGACAAACTGTTCCAAACGATATAATAATAATAATAATAATAATAATAATAATAATAATAATAATAATAATAATAATAATAATAATAATAATAATAATAATAATAAATAATGTGTATTTTTGTCGGTGTGAGTCTGCCACTAGATTTCGACACAGAAAGGAATCGGCTAGATCCACCAAATTTTGTACACAGATAAATAGGTATTCAGCAGATGTTATCGCGTACGAAGCCGTTTTTACTATTTTGGCTTCCGGAGTATTTGCGGGGGTCAAAATGTATGCACTTTTCTTGCTATTTTTAAAAACGACTTGCTTGTATGCAACACGCATTGCCTATTGGTTATGCTAACTTACATAACAGCAGAGGATAATTGGAATGATTGTGGAGAATTCCTTAAGGACAATTCTTGCTCCTATCTTTTTATCCAGGTTCTGGATTAATACCCGATAGCGACGGGTACAGCTCGTACAAAATAAGACTTCCCTATTCATTAGATATTTTCAATACATTGTATGATTCTGTCGCCTGTCTTGGATAAATTCATTTATTCTTGTGGAGAAGGAATATTGAAAATAATTATGACTTTTTCTCTTTTTTTTTCAGGTGAGTACTTGCAGGCTGTTTACTGCGTATTTATCAAGACTGCTGGACAGTGAGTGCATAGCTGCATGAAAATATATATATATATATATATATATATATATATATATATATATATATATATATATATATATATATATATATATATATATATATATATATATATATATTAAAAAAAAATATGTATCTTACATAGTGTTTGGTTTGGTTAAATAGTATCACACAATTACTGTAAAATTAGCGGTATTTTAATTTCGCCGGGATGAAGACTCTTAAAGGCAAGATAGTGTAAGATCTTACATGATGGTCCATGAATCCTCCAACTCCAACTACACGGATTCAAGTATAGTTCGTTTCTACAATCGAAGTGCAGTTCCTATATAAAGAATGCCGCCTTCTATGTGTGATGGCTCGTGCCATAAATAAGTCGTTGTCCATTAGATCTTGCGGAATCCAGCCCCGATAACTAAATGGCCAAGCAGAACCTTCATTTCGAACAATTGACAGTCGTTTGTCAACTCCACGTGGAGTCTTACTTGTCACAGTTCCAAATGCTGTTCTTTAAGTAAGTGCTTGATTTCCTGTTCTAAAGAGATCAACTTCATTGTTCTTACATTGCCTGACATCTGTTTCATACTTTATTAGCCAGATTATTGGGAAGAAAATGGATTGCAACTCCGCAAATGCTATCAAATGAGGTTTGGAGGGAGGGAGGGATGCTGCTATAAAAATCAGCATGGGAACTTAAAAGAAATTTGCCGAACTGCACTTCTATCGAGTGAATGCACTATATTGGCCGTGGTTCGGAGGCCGTGTTAATAGTAGCTTTCCTCCTTCATACACTTGGTGTTGAGCAAGGAGAAAACACAAAGAATCAAAGGAAGAAACACAAAGAATCAAAGGAGAAAACACAAAGAATCAAAGGAAGAAACACAAAGAATCAAAGGAGAAAACACAAAGAATCAAAGGAAGAAACACAAAGAATCAAAGGAGAAAACACGAAGGATCAAAGATAATTCGATCAGAAGAATTTTTCAACTAAATAACTGAAAGGTATTACAGCAATTATGGGAAATTTCGCCAAGTAATTATGTAACCAATTCACTGTTCTTTTGCAAGTATTTAAATGGACTAAAATCACTAATAAAATTACATGCTGTAGTTCATGAATTCAAGAATTAGGGTTAACAATTAGATTTCTGAACTCCGACATCTATAGCCATTTTAGCTCGTCACGTAGTCTATGACGGATGTCGTCCCTCGGCTATCCGAAGAACGGTTTGATTTTATTTAATTTAACATTCAGTTTAGCCTGCCTTTCAGCAGCGATGCTATATGAAACTTGGACCTCACAGCTTAACGTAGGATCCGAACTTTATGAGCTTCCACCGTGAATCGAACCCGGGTCTCCCACGCGAAAGTTGCGTATGCTAACCGTTTAGCCATGAGGGAGCTCTATCTGAGGAAAGAGAAGGAAAGAAGCTGCCTGGGGCTTATATGTGAAGTACTACCTCAGCATTTGCCTGGTGTGCATGAGGAAAACCCAGGAAAACCTCACTCAGGATGCCTAGCCTGAAAATGCTTTTACATTTTTTGGACCGACTGCCCCACAGGGACCGCTTACACCAGAGACGAGAGTGTTAGCAACTACGCTAAGTAGAGTCACTATTTCTGAGTTCAAGTTCACTCAAAAGTGAGTAGGTTCCACAGTAGCAGAGAGAACTTGCAAACTACTTGCTGTAAGCTTGAATTGCAAGTCAGCCAAGCTTGCATTCAGTTTGATTGAAAAACGTGCAAGCATGCCGCAAGCTGGATTCCAGTAACGAGGTACAAGGTGGCAACCTTGCATTTATTGTTCCATTCAAGCTTGACGCAAGCGTTTTACAAGTCCAGTCAACTGAATAACCAATGAACGGCCAGTGATGCTACGACACTCTGCGAAGGGTCTAAAGAATCCCTTGCAAGTACAACGAAACACAGATGAAAACATGCGTTTCAAGTGCAAGCGTAGAAAGCCAAAAGCCAAACACGCGCCAACTGGCCGTATGCTTTCATGCTACTAGGGGTAAATTTTGCATATTGATTTTCAAATAACCTTCTTTGTTGTTTGTTTTTAAAACAATTCCTTCTTCCTGCTCATTATAAACGATTATTACAGGATTTGTCCGTGATCAACGCGCGCCAGAATCTTCCACAGTGAAGTGATGGTTGCGTATCAGACCAGTCGCGTATAATCGAAAAGAAAAAAAAAACAGGTTTTATTTAGTGTTTAACCCATAATTGTTTCCCTTCGTTATTGGCCTCGACAAACATCTTCCTTTTTTCTTTTCCTTTTTTTCTTCTTTTTTAACTTGATTTAACGAGTCTAACATCGCGCGGAATTTAGGCGGTAGCTTCTGAACACACCGACATAAACACTATATATTACATATCTGAAAATCAAGATAAGATATGTGCGCGCGGGAAGTCTGAGTGAGTACGCGGAGAGGGGAACGACATGAAGTTCAGCAACCGAAAAAAAAAGTGCCGTTACGTCCTTCGGCAATTCTGATACAAGCTTGCTCTGATGAATTAACTTCCGCAAAAATATGTTAACTTGAAAGAAATTTAGGGAAAAAAAACGATTAAAAAAATAGTGTAGAAGAAAATACCATTACACCATTAATCAGAATCTTTCCAAGTTAAAAAAAAAAAATCTTTTTCTATTTATAATGTGTGTGAGCTGCCGCCGATATAAATTTGAATTTAGATCACATAGTCTGCACTTGAAGTTCTTACAAAAGAATTTTTTTCCGATTTGAAAATCTTTTACGAGTTCATATCATAAATTCTAAGCAAAAGAGTAATAAATTCTTGCAAAGTCACTAACAAAGCGTGAGCTTAAATGATTACACTGTGTCCTAATTATGGTGTAGATAGCTAGCATAAATGTTACGAAAAATTATGAAAGCTATACATATTAGTCAATGCGTGTTTCAAATAATATATTTTTTAAAATTATTTCTCTAATTGTTTTATTCGCTTTGTTTGTTGTCCAATCACTACAAGAGTTTTTTTTTTTTTTTTTTTTTTTTTTTTACAACTTTCGGATGTTTCTGTGGTTTATTGGAGAACCAAACATCTTATTTTAGTTTCTTTCGATACTTTTTGCTCCTTACTTATGGTGCAATTATTATTAAAATGAGGTATTGATAGGAGGTACGGTCGTTCAGTGATAGATCGCTTCTCTCTGGTGCTTAGGGTCCCTGGTTCGATCCCGACCAAGTAAGTTTTTAGTGGACAACATCGTGTCCGTGGGTTTTCCCGAGGTACTCCCGTTTTCTCCAACTTTCTCATTCCACCAATTCTTCCATCATCATTCACTTGCCTTAATCATCCTTTCTCCCTTAGCTTAAAGATGGCATAATCATTGGACGTTAAACTGAAAGATTTCATTTCTATTTTCAAATCAATCACTAATATGTATTTATTTTCTCAAATGGGGACACTCAATAAAATATTGTTGAATTCAAAACTAAAATTTACAACAGAATCAATATGAATTCCAGGTGTTCTTGATGTACCGTTATCACAAGTCACTTACTGGCTTTCCGTTTTCAGCTGTTTAGAAACGCGAAAATAAATGCCGATTTTCAAACTGGCTCGAAATCGAAAGCAGATAAGTGAGTCGTGATAACGGTTTCTCATGTAAAGTAATATTTTCTAGGGCGGTCTTGTTCCACATTTCGATTATCTTTGATCTATTTGAAGATATCACATAATTACTGTAAAATTAGCGGTATTTTAATTTCGCCGGGGGAACTTTTACTGGACCGCACCAGAGGCGGGAACTAAGAAATGTCCATGAAATGAAGAGGGCAACTATTGATAAATAAGAGTTGATTATTAGCATACTGTATTTGTTTTGACTAGCAAAAACCCGGGTTCGATTCCCGGCGGGAGCTCATGTAGTTCGGATTCCACGTTAAGTTGTAGGTCCATGTCTCATATAGCCTCGCTGCTGAACGGGACACTAAATTACAATCATCATCATCTTGAGTAGCACAATGATTAATATGGGTAGAATAAAGAGATAACACACTTGAATGCTTCTTACTGAAACATAAATGCGCAATAACTCAAATTAAGCAATTCTCTTTATAAAAAGTAAGACATTAGTAAAAGTCCAGTGAAGAACGTTATATGACATGCTCTACCACTGCCATTTAATTTAATGACAGTCCAATAACAGTGGCGCCCAAAGAAAATTTTCTAGGAGGGGCCCATCTCCATGGTTGCTATAGCCTATTACTCTGGTATTTCTAGTATTTAAGATACGTAGTTTGCTATATTACGTAATACATTTTCGTGAGCCAGAGTGGGGTGGGGCTCAAGAATACAATCAAGTAAGTACTGTTCTGTTGTCAGATGTACGTATTTCTTATTACAAACTTCGTCATTAATACGAATATAAAATACATCTTTAATTTGTTGAAAAGTGCAACGTAGGCCTATCAGTGGCGGATCTAGCCAGGAACCGGAAGGCCTAGCCCCCCCCCCCCCAGTTTTGAACTATTATTTATATGTTTTTGAAAAATTATAGTAAAAATTCATCATATACCTATTATAGTCTGGGTTCTGGCTGGCTCTAGAATTGCCAATTTTTGAAAATGGAAATACCGGACGCTCCTGAAGTACGTATACTCTTGCCTTGAAAAGTAAGCCTATCTGTTTATATACAATTGTATTAATTGATTTCTCAAGACAGAGGATGTTTTATTACGCCACTTTCAGGTTGCTCACATTTTTGACGAGCGGTGATGTCACAATTTATTTAAGAGTCTTCATCCCGGTGAAATTAAAATACCATTAATTTTATAGTAATTATGTGATATTTTCAAATAGATAAAAGATAATTGAAATATGGAACAAGAGCGTCCTAGACAATATTATTTTGCGTGAGGTACCGTTATCACAAGTCACCCAGCGGCTTTCCGTTTTCAGCTGTTTAGAAACGCGAAAATAAATGCCGATTTTCAAAATGGCTCGAAATCGAAAGCAGATAAGTGAGTCGTGATAACGGTATTTCATGTAAAATGATATTGTCTAGGCCGCTCTTGTTCCACATTTCGATTATCTTTTATCTATTTGAAGATATCACATAATTACTGTAAAATTAGCGGTATTTTAATTTCACCGGGATGAAGACTCTTAAATAAATTGTGACATCATCGCTCGTCGTAAATGTGAGCAACCTGAAAGTGGCGTAATAAAACATCCTCTGTCTTGAGAAATCAATTATTACGATCGTATATAAACAGATAGGCTTACTTTTCAAGTTTACACTTTGTTTTTTTTTCTAAATAAATCATTTAATGGCTAATAAAAGAAAAAGGCCAAAAATGGCAAGAGTAATAAAATAAGCTATATTTAAGGCTATAAGTATTTCATATATTTGTATGGCTAAATACCTCTCCAAATATCTATACGGGCCAGATTTAGCCAAAAATGGGCCAAATTGGCATCACTCCACCTTGCAAATGATAACATCACTGCGACGGAACAGCGAAATTCATTGCGGAATGGAATTGCGCTATGGCCATAATCAGCTAGTTGTCAAATGCGGTTCATTTTAGGATCCAGATTCAACTAAATCTACTTTCCATGGAATCAAAAAAATAATAATCTTAATAGAACAGACAATAGGACTATTAAGAGGAAAAATTATCGGAGATTTAACGTCCAGTTTTGAGGTCGTACCAGATACTGGGCAAGGAGGTCAAAAAGTCGAACTGTCCGGTAAAATACGGGACGATTGGCAACCCTAGTTGATCCTCCCAGTTTTTACCTTCTAGGTCCGCCTCTGAGGCATATACACGAAACGAATGCGGCAAGTTGCACCGTTTACAAAATATCTTTTTTTTTAAATTGCTAACCGGCTTAAATATTCAACTATTTTTTTTTTCCATCGAATCCCTAAAATTTCAATGGCGCAAATTGCGTAATAGCCTTCACTTTGTGGATATTAGGAATATTTACGAGAAAGGCCAAATCTTAATTAGTTTTTATTATCTGACAACTGAAACAACATCACAAGCTACTTCAGTTACTTCCTCAAAGAGCTTCAGCAATACAATCACACGACCTACAAAAAATAATGCACTAAATTAAAAAATTTACATAGAACTTCATTTACAAAACGCCATTTTGTCGCTTCAAATCTTGTTTTTCTTTTTACAGTGTAATAAATATACAATTTTTTCTTTGTTCACGAGTGTTTATATATAGACTCCTATATGTGTTTATATGAGCATAAATAAATAAAAAGTATTCTCCCAACATTAATATGCTTATCAAATGCATCTTCGTGATAGGTGGTAACTCTGCGTGAGATGGTCCCTCCCATGTTCCAGTGAATAATTTTCCTCCATAGTGTATATTGTTTCAATTGTCCTTTCATAGACAAGACTGGGAAAGTAGGGGGGGGAGGGGAGAACAGTGGAGTCACTCATCCTTGGTCGGAATGAATTATTCGAGTATGTGGAACATGTAACACGATATCGTAATAAAATGTCATCAAAGAAAGGAAATCGTATTTACAATGAATGTTGGTTAGTGAATGTTCAATTTTAGTTCTTTTTTTAAAGTAAAAATAGTTTAATCTTCACTTGGTGCAGATTGAGAAACATTCGTCCACTACAGTGGCTTTACGCCTTCGTCCTAAAGTTATCTATTTTTATGATGCTTATTAATTGACAGTATACACTAAGAAAAATCCGTTATCCGGAGAACGGTATAATGAACAAATGTACGGAATCCATAAGTTTACTACGGAAATCTATACAGAGCATAAGTTACGTTGTACATATGCTACATATGCAGGGTCGTAACTTGTGGGGGCAGGGGGCAACGGACCCCTTCCCCAGGGAAGCTAACCGCCGTTCGAGGGGGTCCACTTTAATACAAATTTTTTTTCTTACTCCATATATGATACGAAGATGAAATTATAAATGAAGCATGAAACAGGTTCACTACATTACATTTTTAAAAAAAGGACACAAAAGTTAAATAAAACAAAAATGAGTTGTGGGTCCATTTCAGTAAAAAAAATCTACTATTAGGGGCCCTAGAAATAATATTTATTAGTATTGCTTTGAGATTTGTCAAAATTGCCCCTTTAATTAATTTGTCATGTATGGAACGGGCTCAGGGCCATACCTAACGACCCCGCAGACCTGGCCGTTCGGAAGAGCGCACAGGCTCCGGGAGTCCACAAAGAGTAAGAGAAAAACGGAAAGAAGGGGCCTATTTTCGAATTTTGCGGGAGAGCCCATGCGATCTTTTCTAGGGGCCCAAATATTAATGTTTACCCCCAGAAAAAAATCCAAGTTAAGGCGCTGTACTGTCTCTTTCTCTCTTAGATGTTGCATCATGCCGGTACAAAATGTCTGACATCTAACAGTATTCCATATATTACATACGTCAGCTGCATGTTATATATGTCCAGCCCATCTGTATGTGAGATCCTTAGGGAGATCTGTATGTGAGAACCGCTTTCCTTGCCGTCTATTTTTACTGTTGTTTCTTTCATACGGAAACTACGTATAGAAGGTACACTTATACGGAAAGCAATAAAACATACGTTTTCAGTTATACGTTTGGTTCAGGATGTTACATATAGTCGTACGTTAAGTCATACGTTTTGAGTTATACGTTTGGTTCAGGATGTTACATATAGTCGTACGTTAAGTCATACGTTTTCAGTTATACGTTTGGTTCAGGATGTTACATATAGTCGTACGTTAAGTCATACGTTTTCAGTTATACGTTTGGCTCAGGATGTTACATATAGTCGTACGTTAAGTCATACGTTTTCAGTTATACGTTTGGTTCAGGATGTTACATATAATCGTACGTTAAGTCATACGTTTTCAGTTATACGTTTGGTTCAGGATGTTACATATAGTCGTACGTTAAGTCATACGTTTTCAGTTATACGTTTGGTTCAGGATGTTACATATAGTCGTACGTTAAGTCATACGTTTTCAGTTATACGTTTGGTTAAGGATGTTACATATAGTCGTACGTTAAGTCATACGTTTTCAGTTATATGTTTGGTTCAGGATGTTACATATAGTCGTACGTTAAGTCATACGTTTTCAGTTATACGTTTGGTTCAGGATGCTACATATAGTCGTACGTTAAGTCATACGTTTTCAGTTATATGTTTGGTTCAGGATGTTACATATAGTCGTACGTTAAGTCATACGTTTTCAGTTACACGTTTGCTGCAGCGTGTTGCATATAGTCGTACGTTAAGTCCAAAAACTACACGATTTACGCATGTAACCTACGTTTTTGCGTACGCCACATATGTTTCTTTTTCTCTGTGTATGCATTTAGAGCCTAAAAAATTCAGTAAAATTAAGACATCGGAGGCAGAAAAATGAAATGAAATCTTTGAGTTTTACGTCCCACGGTTATGCCGGTTAGGCTAAAGAAGACGGTGATGATGAGTAATGAATGAAATGGTGGAATGAAGAAAGTGGGAGGAAACGGGAGAACTCCGAGGAAACACACGCACACGGTGTTTGTTGACAAGACAACGGAGGCAGAGATAACCGTCAGGGAAAGGGGCTGTTATCTTAGAGTTCACCTTTCATTCTTGATTGGTTATTTTTGAACATATCTGCGATTTTCTCCGCTGATTGGCTAGCTATTGCGCGCGCTTTTGGTGCACGTGAAGCCAGATTTGGTTCTTATTGGGAGAACGTTTGACCCATTAAGGCGATTCGGATTGCATTTTAAACTGTTAAGTCCACATCTCATATCGTCTAGATTAGTGACGTGCGCGAGAGAAATTTTGGAGTTTAAACTCCCTTGAGCGGTCTAAAGCATTTGGCTGGCATGGTCTAGGGTTCTAAACCATTAGACTAACATAATCAAGCTGTCTAATTATGAGGGTGGCATGGTCGAGCAGTCTATTATATTAGACGGGCATGAACGAGAGGTTAAGGTAGGCTGTTAGGTTGGCATGGTCGAGACATTAAGGCATTAGGCTAACATGGTTGAGCGGGTTAAGGCATTAGGCCAACATGGTTGAGTGGGTTAAGGCATTAGGCTAACATGGTTGAGTGGGTTAAGGTATTAGGCTAACATGGTTGAGCGGGTTAAGACATTAGACTAACATAGTTGAGCGGGTTAAGGCATTAGCCTAACATGGTTGAGCGGGTTAAGGCATTAGGCTAACATGGTCTAGGATCTCAAACACAGGCGTCATTTTCGGAAACCAGGGGAATTGACCCCTAAACTTGAGAAACAATTTCTTTTTAATAAACTGAATATTAAAATACTAATAAAAAGACGTGAAACTCTTATGTCGGTGGATAATTTTACACTCCCTTGCAAAATCTGGAACGCTTTTGGTCTGGAACGGTCTAAAGCTTTAAGCGGACGATTGAAAGACCTGTCTGTCGCGAGAATCCCTCTCAGGGTATTGGTGTAATGTATTCTTCTTTCATTGCCGTTATTTATTTGTTATTTTTATAAGATAGCAACCAGGGCCTTGAGTTGAACGGTATTCACCAGGTGATGGCATATGCTGATGATGTAAATTTAATAGGGGATGATAGGAGAACAGTAGAAATAAATGCAGAGATCTCATTAAACGCTTGCAGGGACATGGGTTTAGAAGTAAATGCAGAGAAAACTAAATACATGGAAGTGCGTCGGGACCGTAATACGGCAAATTGTGGGGGCGTTAAAATATTAAATAATACTTTTGATAAAGTGGATACTTTCAAATATTTAGGATCAATATTAACAGATGAAAATCATATTCACGAAGAAATTAAATGTCGACTAAAAGCAAGGAATTCGTGTTACTATTCGGTTCAAAATCTCTTGTCGTCGCGAATTCTGTCGAAAAATTTGAAGCTTAAAATATATAAAACGATAATCATGCCTTTTGTTCTGTATGGTTGCGAAACATGGTCACTTACTCTGAGGGAAGAACATGGACTGAAAGTATTTGAGAACAGGATCCTGAGAAGAATATTCGGACCCAAGAGGAACGAGAATGGGGAATGGCGGAAACTTCATAACGAAAAACTACATAGTTTATACGGTTTACCCAACATTGTTAGGGTCGTCAAGTCTAGGAGGCTTAGGTGTGCAGGTCATGTAGCTAGAATGGAAGAAAGTAGAAACGCTTTCAAAGCCTTGACTGGTAGACCCATAGGAAAACGACCATTAGGAAGACCTAGGCGCAGATGGGAGGATAATATTAAGATGGATGTCGCAGAGATAGGAATACAAAGTAGAAACTGGATGCAATTAGCTAAGGATAGAAGTCAGTGGAGAGCTTTTGTGAACGCGGCACTGAACCTGCGGGTTCCATAGGCCATAGAGTTATTTATTTATTTATTTATTTGTTATCGTCTCCATTAGCATAAAGGACACAATTGTGGAACGCAAAATTCTAAAAATAAATAAATAAACTTTAAACATTTAGATTGACAATTTGCTCTAATGACGAATGAAGCAGTATGTTGTTAATTCTGGCAACCCTGTTAGCAAACACTCCTCTTTCTTCGATACATATCCTGTGATCATACGTGTAATATATGACGTGCGTGTGTGTATGTGTGTGTATGGGGAGGGGTACCCTCTTCAAAATTTGTCCTGAATTTGTGATCCTCTGTCTCACACTCTTCCTTCTCTGTACAGCTCAACTCGCGCCATATTGTTGTAACTGTTACTAGTTGTTTGTGGTGGTCATTTTGCTATTGTTCAAATTACTGTGAAAAAAAAAGGGGAGACGAAACAAACAACAAAGGGAATATAGAACAAAAAATAACAACAACATAGATTCCGCCTTGTATCCGTGTGGCATTTCAAGTTGAAACATTATTACATAGCACGCACTTGATTTTCGTGATGTAGCTGCAACCCCACGCTTCGCTACATCACATGCACCACAACTCTCTCATATATATATATATATATATATATATATATATATATATATATATATATATATATATATATATATATATGCATGTACACATTTTTCATATCAGTCGTTACAACTAGTACATGCAATGTTTTGAAAAAGTGTATATAGAGTTGTGTATTTCACATACATATATACGTTATCTTCAACTTCTTTTTAATTTACCTGCATGTTGTTAGGAGTATTGTATTTGTTTTGCACAATAAGACTTTTATTGGTTACATTTACACATAATCTTCTCATTTGCTCTTTCTGATTTTGTGTTAAAAATAGTAATTACTGGAAACAATACATTTACTGCGAGTCTGTTGCAAAATTTTCACTTTTATCCGGGTATATTTAACCCCCTCTCGAGACTTTACGTGGTTATAATATATAGTGGTACACTGGAAACAGTGGCGTATCCAGAATGCTGCCTGAGAAATTAGATCCCTCCAAAAAATAAGATTGTGCTAAGCTCAGTAGACGTAAGGATTTTTTCCCCTTTCTGTTCGTCTAGTGGCTAGCGCTTTGGGTGCACGGGTTCCGGGGCTAGGAGAGTATTAAAGAATAAACACATTACGGTGGTTAGAACTTCACCTTTCACTGTAGTTTCCTGTCTCATATGGCCTTACTGCTGAAAAGAACGTTGATCTTCATTAAACAAACAAACGAACAAATAATTAACAACCAAGCAATCAAACAAGGAAACAAATTAAAAATTAAACAAACTAGCAACCAAGCTTATTTTGTCCTGTCTTCACCAGTGTTGATGATTCTAATTTCTATGGCTATTTCGTGAAGAAAAACTGTATTGCATCTAGAAAACACAAGAAAAATGAACCTACAAACGGTCTTCAGCAGTGGCGAATTTAGAAGTTAAAAGCTGGGGGCAGCTTTCTAAAATGAGATCATTAAATAATAATAATAATAATAATAATAATAATAATAATAATAATAATAATAATAATAATAATAATAATAATAATAATAATAATAATAATAATAATAATAATAAATAGTATGACACCAATCAACTACCTATTTAATCAGCAGTAGAACATAAGGTATTACAAAATATTAACTTTGACGTTTTTACACATGATTTTGCAATATCAAAAAAATAAAAAAATCAGTTCATAATGTAAGCTTTCCTATAGGGAAGCATAAAGGGAGGAAGGAGTGATTTTTTTAGTTTAACGTCCCACGTATATGGACCGCGGCTAAGGAAGAAAGTGATGATGAAATAATAATGGCGGAATAAAGAAAAGGGAAGAAACGGGAGAACCACAAGAAAACCACGCACACGGTGTTTGTTCACTACAGAATTTACTTCGTGTGGGCAGAGATCAAACCAGGGACCCCACGCATCAGAGGTGAGTGCTTTACCACTGAGCCACCTCCATCCTCAATATTTTGTTTTGAATGTCATCTTCGTATCCTAACTATATATAAAACTACATCAACCGACATAAAATAACAGGTACTTTCATGGAATGTTAAAATTTGGCATCATTATAGCTTCCCAGGACTAACCGAGAGAAAAATTGCCAGAGGTGAATATTTTTAATTTTTAAGGGGTCTAAAGGGGGATGAAGAAATTTCTCATGTTATTTAAATGGGCTTTTGTTTGGTCCTATAATTTCATATTTTCGGTAGGCCTACTTGGAATTACAATAAAAACTAGGAATGCTTGTACATTTTTTTTAGTGTTACCTAAGTAAATCACCAAAAATAAAAATTTCCAAATTTAGAGGGATTTTATGGGGAACTGAAAAATCTTCCCCATGTTATTTATATGAGACATTTTTTACACCCCAAAATTTTTGGGCACTTCGGGCAGGATTAGAATGATGAAAATTTAGCATGATTGTATCCTTTCAAGACTAACCCACAGAAGAATTTCCAAAAGTGAATATTTTTTAGTTTTTTGGGGGCCTAAAGGAGGAATGAAAAAATTTCCGTTATTTAAAGAGGCGTTTTCCTAGGATACAATGTCTTATTTTTTAGATAGTTCAAATAGGAAAAGAAACTTGAAATTCAACAGAATTGTGGGTGTAAGAAGTGCAAGGCCGAGCTATCAGTTAGCCAAAGGCTAGACCACTAATATAATTACGAGCAATTTCAAAATCGTTGCAATTATTATTATTATTATTATTATTATTATTATTATTATTATTATTATTATTATTATTATTATTATTATTATTATTACTATTATTATTACTGATTGCTATCAAGTATTATGGGGGCCTCATTTTTCTCATGGGGGGCCCAAGAAGGTGTTGATTCGCCCCTGCTGGCATAAAAGTGGAAGTCTGTATTTTAGTTCGATACAGCATCA
This sequence comes from Thermobia domestica, assembly GCF_964235325.1. Classification (NCBI taxonomy): domain Eukaryota; kingdom Metazoa; phylum Arthropoda; class Insecta; order Zygentoma; family Lepismatidae; genus Thermobia; species Thermobia domestica. The sequence continues at coordinate 378,894,350 of NC_137455.1, read as the reverse complement.
TCAAGCGGAACCTAACGTAATTTAAATCAACAGTGGACGATATAAAAACAATAACTTTGCGATTAACAGTGTCATGGTACGAAATTCTTTGAGATTTGTTCTAACGTTTTGAGACTTTCGAAGAACAAGAAATCCATTAGGAAGACTCGGGATTCTGGAAAGTTCTCGCAGCCGAGCAGCCAGTGGGTTGGTTGTGTTTGCGACAGGCATCAGACATCAGTGACAGGAAGAAGGGGAACTGGGAACAAAGAAATTTCCCCCCTCCCTATCCCCTTCACGAAATCAAGCAAGCAGAAAACAAAAATTCAATATCTTCGGCTTTGTTCGGTCGATAAGGGTGAGAGTTAAGTACAAATCAATGGATTATTCGTCTTTCTACACATTTAGAGTTAAAATGTATTTCTATATCTATATTGAATGTAGAAAGGGAGAATGGATGTTATTTGGTGCCGTAAACCGCTAACGATCTTCTAGCCTTCAGGGGAATCGAATAAAGTACTGTCTCAGTCGGTTTTCTGTATTCAGATCGTTTTAATAAAGGAAATAATAATTAGTTTCAGAGCGTAAATGTACTAATTATGCTCATATTGCATGTCCGTTCTTCATACGAGGAGAACGTTTCATTTTGGACATAAAGGGTCCCAAACTGTCACTAATCAACTTAGGGACCCCAAAAACTATGAATTCGACGCTAATATCAGTCATTTTCAGTTATTTTTACATTATCCCTCCTTAGGAATACTAATTTGGGGGGAGGGGAGTGAATTTTGATTTAAACGGCATCGGCATTGTCATGTTCATCTCAGTGACTCCGAAAGCTATGGATTCGACACTAATATCGGTCATTTTTGATCATTTTTATATACACAGAGCCCGAAACGACTCAAAACGATATAAAAATGCACGTCTTCAAATTTGGACATACTTTAATGTGTACAAATGAATTGCCTTCTAATGGTGGACATAAGGAAATATGTCGATTTTTTGACATTACGGATATGTCCGCCATAAACATAAAAAAAAAAAAAAAATGTGAGCAACTATAGCATGTCAAAATGATCTACTGCCTTGTTTTTATTAGTTTTGACGGATTAGTATGTTATGTTTTGATCACTGGGGCAATGTTGGAGATGATATAATTGTACGTCAAAAATTTATACACATGCGTGGAAACGTGAGGCGGTTGTCGTTTGTCTCTTGTTATCAGTGTTACCAATGTAGCACTTTGTCGCTTGATCTAGAAATTTTTAAGGATATTTTAATCAAAAACAATTGGTTCATTTATCATTGTTAGAATAGAAATTTAGCACCTTTTAAATGTTGTCTAGTGACTAAACTAGCATTATTTCCACTAAAATTAATATTTCTAGCGTCTTTTTGCAGCATGTTTAGTGACAGTATTATCCACGTTGTTGGCAGTATGTTTAGTATCATTACATGTATGTATGCCCTATTACGGACAGGTTTGACATATATTTTGTATGCCATACCTTGTCCTTCGGGTTCGGGCTCTGTGTGTATCTTCCTCTTTTCACTTCCCCAAGTTGCACCGCAAAAATGAAATGATAGAAACCATCCCAGGCTCGAATCTCATCTATGTTGAAAATTTTAAAGTCACAAACATAGGCACTTTCATTTTTAAGTATATAGATTCTTCATCACAGGAAAACTCTTTAAAATATTTTCGAGTTTCTGTGACTTGATTAGATTAACTGTATATACATTAATTTTACTGGCAAAATAATGTCGGTCGTAACCCATTGGTCCACTGTTAAAATTACATACTGTATCATAAAATTACTTTTTTGTTCAAAGTAAGGAATGTAAAAATACATCTGAAGAAGGAACCAATATAATGAAGATATTAAAATTCCTGATTTTCTTTTTTTTTTCAAATAAAAATAAATAATATTACTTTCTTATACAAATCATTGGGTATAAGAAAACAAGATGGCGCCGTCACTTGACAGCTTTAAGTTTTAAAAAATCGTTTAGTGATACGAAACGTTAAATTTTTGCTATGTATCCCGTGTGCCTGAGTACCTAGCATGTTTGATTCACAAGTTTGATTCCAGATGTATGCAAAAAATACGAGAGATGGGAGTCATTATCATAGCTAGTGTTTCCCACGAGATGAGAAATGTTTTTTTTTTAAAATTTGAGACGAGACATGAGCATTCTCGTTTCGTTTTCTAGACGAAGATTCAAACGAAAAGAAACATTTCTTGAGTCTCGTAGTTAACACTAATTCTGTCAAGTTTTAGATCGCAATCACGGTTTTAGTGTTACATTATCCATGGTCAGTGGCGTATTTACGATTTTGTTTCGGGGGGGCTTTGCCTGAAAATGTGAAAATTATGCAAGATATTTCATATACTTTACTATAGTAAGTAAGATTTCGGGGGGGGAGGCTTAAGCCCGGAAGCCCCTCCTAAACACGCCACTGTCCATGGTATAAAAATAATAAATTGATAAAATGATTTTACGAACATAATGGAGAGCATTTTAAAGATTTACAAGTCATTACACAATATACTCCAATAATAAATATGGTTTTCATGTTGTTATATCACACCATTCGTATACCTCTCGTGGCGCGAAATGATTCTGATAACTTCTTGATAAAATTAAGGAAAAATCAAGGCCTAAATCTTGTACATAAATTTTGAAAAACGAGACGAGATAAACGAAGCTTTCCGAGAATCGAGACGAGACAAAGAAAAATCGAGACAATGTTTCTACAAACATTTACGCAACGAGACGAGGAAATTATATCTCGTCTCATCTCGTGGACAACTCTAATGCTATCGCCTAGCCTATAACCATATGGCCGACCATAGTCCTTTTACTGGATATAACTCCAGACAGTTGAGCTTGTATACAATGAATGTCAACGATCTAATGTGATTACAGAGATCAGTTAATTGTCCCATACGAATTTTTATTTATGTGCGAGATTCCTGATAAAAAAAAAAGCATTGTGTATGAAAGTAGTGCCTATTAGCACAACGCTATATCATACACAAAAATCATATTAAAATATATTTACGTGTCGTGATAAAAATTTTGTTTACTGCATGTAACATGTATGAATATATATGTTCGTGCAAGACAGAGCAGGAGAATGGCTGCTTTGTTTTAGGAGGTGGGGTGAAAGTACGAGGGGGAGGAGAATTCTTCCAGGTGACATGACAGCTTGCGAGACATGGTTGCCACGCCTATTACGGACGTTCTCGGCTAATCAGAGGATCTGGTGCTTGTTGTCCAGGTAACAAAAAAACAGAACCCCTGCTGATACCTCCTGCAGTCCGACAAGCAAGGCCACCCAATGCTTCGTATCATCGGGGGCTCAGAAGAAAGGAAGGGAAAGAAAAAAGTGGAAAATCTCCAACCCCCACCCACTCACTAGTCACTAACCTGTGGTGGGAACTAATCCAGCGGGGGAGTTATATTTTTTCCTTTCGATATACCTATGCTTTTAGCACCCGTCTTTTCCTCCCCTAGAGGGGGGCAACATCCTAGCCAAACACCTCCAGAATCGAAGCTGTAGGACTCCTGCATAAAAGCATTGTATATTAGAAATTAATACAGAAACCCAGCAAATTGAACTGCCAGTGCGTTAATAACATGCCTCTTACATGATATATAGCTTCCTGGCAGGGTCTTAGCTGGAATTGGGGGAGGGAGATCCACGCCTGATTACCAAAAGAGCTTTTTTCCTAACTGATTTTTTTTTTCATTGTTGTCCATTGTCGACAAATATTTCCACCATCTGCGTATTACATGGGTTTTCTGTGTGGTACACAACGTAACAAATATATATATATATATATATATATATATATATATATATATATATATATATATATATATATATACATGGTACAATATCTACCACACTCATAGCCCTTTTGTTTACTGGTAAATTTACAACTTTTTTTTTTTTCAGTCCAACGCATCACGCAAGAGACCAACCAGTGCACTAAATGCATTGTTCTTATAAAGAGGTAACACGGGTTTATGTATTGTGTTCTATGAGTTTGTCTCAAAGGGACAGCAATGAATTTTGGTTTGTTTACAAGCAAGTTCTTTTAACCCTTCCCATCTCTCTGTCTCCAACACACACTTATATATACAGTTTAACCTCTTGTTTCCTTATGTCTATGGCACCTTATTTAGATGTAATCAGAAACTATTAGTAGCTTATATCATGATATGATAATAAGTAATGAGGGTTTTGTTTTGTAATTAATGCTATACCTTCTACATGCTATATTTTTGTTGTCTGATCATACCATGTAACGTAAAGTAGACATTATCAGGGTCTTTAATGATAGACTGGATTTCTGGTGTTACTGTTTATATTTCCTTCTTCTTGCGTTGTTAAATAGTAGTGTCGTAATTTTCGATCCTCCATTATTGTTCGATTCTTTGTTTAATCTTGAGATCTGTTGACCTTAGAACATTATGATAAATATTTTTGAACAATAAATATTTTTTACTATCATTTATTAATTTTACAAATTAATTTTGAACTTGTAGAAGATTCTTGCATTTGCTCCCCCACAATTTACAAGCGATAAATTTCGAAGTTTGTAATGTCCGAAACGATGGCTATAATGCGGACTTTGATACGTGAAATCCTAAAGATGTGTACCTTGAACCAGCACCGTAACTTAGATTTTTTCTGGGGGGAGGAGCAAGCGTTAATACCCGTATTTGGGCCCCCTAAAACAGCTGTTTTTCTAATTCTTGGGCCCCCTCTTTCCATCTTTCTCTTACTCTTTATGAGCCCTCCGGAGCCTGTGGGCAATGTCTGCGGGGCCTTTAGTTAGTCCCTGGGCCCGTTCCATACATGACAAATTAATTCAGCGGATAATATTGACAAATCTCAAAGCCATACCAAAAAATATTATTTCTTGAGGATCCTAATAGTAGACATTTTTTGCTGAAATGAGCCCACGACTCATTGTTGTTTTATTTATTTTTTTTGTGTGCTGTTTTGTTTATGTAATGTAGTGAACTTCTTTGATGCTTTATTTATAATTTCATGTTCATATCGAACATGGAATAAGAAAATTTGGTCTTAAAGTGGGTCCCCCTCGAACGGTGAGGAGCATCCCTGGGGATGGGGGGCAGTTGCCCCTCCTGCCCCCACAAGTTACGGCCCTGCCTTGAACAGTCCAAATCCTCAAAATTTATAATATCGCGTTGAAGCACTAACTACAGAAAGTTCTAGCGAGTTTTCCCAAAAGTATAAATGGCTGTAACATTCGTACACTATTTGCGAAGAATTTCTTTAAGGTGTGAGTATTCGACATCTCCTTCATACCGTTGAACAGTATAAAAATTATCACACAAGTATTTGTTTGCTTCTGTGGACAAACAATTCAGTGGAGCATGCCTTTCTGCTGGTCTAGCGGGTAGCGTTCGCACGTTTTTGGCGTTCTGAGTTCCAGGTTAGATTTCCAGTTCAAAAGCCTATAAATTTGAATCTTTCGGATTCCACCTTAAACTGTAGGTGTATCCCTCATATAACTAAACAATTAAGAGTCACCATTAATAAAATCTTAAATATGTCACGGGGCCTGTGGATCACGTGACTACATTCATCTGTTCTTGTTCTTTGTTCCTCTCCTAAGTTCACAGAGATTGTGGTAATTTCAATTGTAACAAAGAGGGTTGATTAAGAGAAGTGAATGATGATGGAAAAATAGTGGGATGAGAATGTGGAAGGAAACAAGTACCCCGAGAAAATCCACGGACACTATGTTATCCACCACAAACTTGCTTGGCTAGGAATCGAATCAGAAACCCCATGTACCAGAGGTAATTGCTCTACCACTGAGCCACCATGACCCTCAACTAGTGTTCGGTTCGAATCAAAGAAGAAATGTTCCCGTGAAAGAACAATAGTTGGATGACTAAAACTAACTAACTCTATAGCCTATGGAACCCGAAGGTTCAATGCCAAGTTCACAAAAGATCTCCACTGACTTCTATCCTTAGCCAACTGGATCCAATTTCTACTTTGTATTTCTATTTCTGCGAGATCCATCTTAATATTGTCCTCCCATCTGCGCCTAGTTATTCCTAATGGTCGTTTTCCGATTGGTCTTCCAGTCAAGACTTTGAAAGCGTTTCTACTTTCTTCCATCCTAGCTCCATGACCTGCCCACCTAAGCCTCCTAGACTTCATGACCCTAACAATGTTTGGTAAACCGTATAAATTATGTAGTTCCCCGTTATGAAGTTTCCGCCATTCCCCATTCCCGTCCCTCTTGGGTCCGAATATTCTTCTCAGGATCTTATTCTCAAATACTTTCAGTCTATGTTCTTCCCTCAGAGTAAGCGACCATGTTTCGCAACTATACAGAACAACAGGCATGATTATCGTTTTATATATTTTAAGTTTCAAATTCCTCGACAGAATTTGCGACGACAAGAGATTTTGAACTGAATAATAACACAAATTCCTTGCTTTTAGTCGATATTTAATTTCTTCGTGAATATGGTTTTCGTCTGTTGATATTGATCCTAAATACGTGAAAGTATCCACTTTATCAAAAGTATTATTTAATATTTTTAATGCATCCATAATTTGCAGCATTACGGTCCCGACGTACTTCCATATATTAAGTTTTCAAAGCATACAGTTGGATGACTATGTTTTGAATATATATATATATACTCAAATAGTCAATTATTTGAATATGTATACATTTGTTTGAATAATTGTTTGCATAAGTAAGTATTTGTTCAAATAACCATTTAAAAAGACTATTTTGCTATAACTATTTCAATATTTATATAACTATTTTAATGTTTTTCTATATGATTAAAGAAGTCTTTGAATAAACGAATACGTATTCCGATAAGTATTTGAATAAAAGAATATTTGTTCCAATTACCTCTTGAATATATATATGTTTGAATAACTACTTGAATAAATGACTATTTAGATAAAGGAATATGTGTTGGAATAACTGTTCATATAAAGGAAAATATATTAAAATAATTATTTCAATAAATGAATATTCGGATGAATGATTTAACATATGCATTTTGGGATCAAAAGACCCAATATATTGCAATCAAAAATTTTCTTGTAGGCTTTATATCTGTAGAACTACATACAGTGTAGCCAAACCGAAACTATTACTTCACTGAGTATGATGTCCTTATTCCGTAGAAAATACGAAAACTCGATTTAGGGGCCGTTCAAAAATTTTGTGGTCCCTGATCTAAAACTAATTATTCGCCAAAATCGCTATCTTTTGATCTATTTTTTAAAATCATTCTTAAAATTCTTGTTCATATTTCGAAGAAAGGCGGTTGAAAATCTAAAGTGAATAGTGATTTAGTAAATTACATTCGTAACAATCCGATTTCGAATTAAGATTTTTCTTATTAAACAATTTTTTTCTGGGACAAGACTGTCCATTAGCTGAACATCTTTTTACAAAAAACTAAAAGAAAATATAATCGATTCTGCCAGTACAGTAATTCTGTTAGTGAATTTTCGTAACTTTTTTTTCTTTTTAAAAGTTTCCGTGGTAATAAATTTTCCCATCACCGACAAACTTTTTCAAATAATCTCACGGGACCACGTGGAGGATATTCTGAAAGGTGAACACAGGTTACTCTCCTGTTACATGCTCATTAGAATTACCAGCGTGACAACAAATCCGTCAATTAAACGCTACAGAACGTTTTCCGCCCCTCTGCTTTGCTGTATGTATGTATGTATGTATACCTGCTACTAATAAATGAGTGTCGAAGCTGTTTAATATTCTTATCCATACTTTTACCGATGTCGCTTTTTTCCCACAATTCTTTTCGACGATGCGTAAAAGAAATAGACAAAGATGGTGTTTTGTTATTAGTATGCATTAATCCTTCTCTCTCTCTTTCTTGCTTTGATTTTTCTACTTCCTTTAAAAACAGCTACGCATTCAAAATTTTCCATTAGTTCCTGTTGTCTGTCAGAAGAAGTTTAATTACGTGACAGTAATTAAAAAAAGCAATTAAGTGCGATTTCCTTCAATGCGTACGTCTCTCATATTTTGTTTCGTTATTAGTAGTATTATTGCGTACCCATGCGTTTGAGTGACTCCAACAGAGCCATAAGAAAACATATAATTGAACCCTGTTCCACGCATTCTCTGTCTAGCATTGTGTTTTATAATATAATCAACCATTGTTTCTGCGTGTGACTCCAACAGTGTGAACAAATCGGTTCACGCCGTATTCATGTTTGCTTTATTAGCCGAAGTTCTGAGATATTTAGATTGAGCTAAATCAAAGGTTATTGTCATATATACAATAGCTTAATCAGTGCTACTGCCAATACGATTGAGCTAAATCAATGTCGTTGTCATACTTAATCAGTGCTACTGACAATACCATTGAGCTAAATCAATGTCATTGTCGTAGCTTAATCAGTGCTACTGTCAATACGATTGAGCTAAATCAATGTGGCTATCAGTATCATTGAGATGAATCAATGTGATCTGTCAATATCTCTGAGCTGTATGTATGAGTGTAGCTGTCAATACAGTTGAGCTGAGACAGTGTTAGTTTCAATACAATTAAGCGGAGCTCCCTATTGACTATATGGCTAGCGTACACGTGTACGGCGCGAGAGACCCAGTTTCTATTCCTGGCGTGAGCATATGTGGTTCCGGTTTCACGTTAAACTATAGATCCACGTCTCATATAGCCTCAATGATGAAAGGAACGCTAAACCCCAATCTAACCAATACAATCGAGTGTAATCTGTGTGGCCGTCTAAATCATTAAGCTTAATTATTATGGCTATCAATATCATTAGGCAAATTCAAGGTAGCTATCAATATAATAGCTGTAAATACTAATGATTTGAGCTAAGAATATATCATTGAGCTGAATCAGTGCTGTTGTCAATACAATTGAACTAAGTCAATGTTGTTATCAATATAATTTGAGATAAATCAATGTAATTACAGTGTCATTAACCTAAAACAGTGTAACTGTCAGTGCTGTTGGGCTTAATCAATATTTTCTATCAATATCATTGAATTAAATCAGCGTGACCGTGAATATCATACTTGTCAATAATATTAATTTCAATTAACATGATTGTAAACATTTATTGAGTTGTATCAACGTGATACCATTGAGCATGGTCAGCGTAGATATCAATACAATTGAGCTTGATCAGTGCTGCTATCAATACAATTAAGCTGAATCAATGTGACTGTCATTATGATTAAAATTAATCACGTAGATTGTCAATACCATTAACCTGGATCAATGTGGCTGTCACACACGCTATCGAGCTTAATCAGTATGATTATCCATATCATTGAATTAAACTAGCATGGCTGTGTGAATATGGTAGCTGTCAACACATATAATTGATTGAATCAACGTGATTGTCAATGTAACTGTGCTGAATCAGTGTAACTGTCAATACGATTGAGCTGAATCAGTGCGGAAGTGACTACAATTGAGCTTAATCAACGTGATTGCCAATGTAACTGTGCTGAATCAGTGTAACTGTCAATACAATTGAAGTGAATCAGTGTAACTGTCAATAACAGTGTGTAAAATCAACGTTGCTGTTAGCACCATTGAGTTAAATTAGCATGGCACTGGATACCAAGAAATTGAATCGGGCTGGCTGTGAATAGAACCACTAAGTAAGTGCTGAGTCCAGGTGTAATAGTACGGAATTAGTAGAAATTAATTTGCCGTAGAATCATAATGTGCAATATCCGTACGTTCAATGATGATTTCAGAAGAGTTCGCGGCGGGATGGGTGGAATTTCAACACACTCGAAGTGAAGAGTAATGCTACAAGAATCTCTAAAAATCTACATTGAAGAAGTTCTAAGAATCCACATTGAGGACAATAGGAGACAGGCTTCATTTGGGGAGGGGGATTTCGTAGGTCTGGGGAAATTCCTCTCCGGCTACCCCCTGAAATAATCACTGCGTACGTTAGTAAAGTAGATCTAAGCCTGTAGCCAAGAGTAGCCATAAGGTCTGAGCCCTCCTTGTGACTACCGGTGATCCCCCTGAAACTTCTAGTTATTAGTTAGATAAATTATGTTTTAAAATAAGTACAGGCCCACAAAATGGACTGTTACGCTAAGTGGTTAAGGTTAGTTTAAAGGGACAAGTTTTGCTGATAGATGTCACTGCAGTCTTCGCATCTCTCTCATGTATTTTTTACCTTTCACGAAAATTCACGATTTATCTTACAAATTCCAATCTAGAGATTTTAAAGTTTTAGAGAAGGAACTTCATAACCTATCGAAGACAACAATCCGTGCCGATTTTTTATTTAGAAATTTCTTCATTGTTGGAATGGCTTGTTTATTGAAAGGGATATCCAAACCTTTAACAACATAACTGTCTCAACAATGAAGAAAATTCTAAATAAGAAATCGGCACGGATTGTTGCCTTCGATAGGTTATGAAGTTCCTTCTCCAAAAATTTAAAGTTTGTACGTTAAAATTTGTAAGAGATATTGTACATTTTCGTCAAAGGTAAAAAATACATGAGAGAGATGCGAAGACTGTAGTGACATCTATCGGCAAAACTTGTCCCTTTACACCAACCTCAAGATATGATTATATATAGGCGCGGATCTAAGGTTTGGTCAAGGAAAAAGGATGCCTGAACACATCCATAATATAGCATAATCGAGTGCTTTAGGTGCCATTTCATCCAGTGTAAATTTGAAAATCAAGATAGACCTAAAACTTCTATAATCATGTGAATCCGCCTCTGAGTGTGTATATATACAGTATATAAATAGATAGCTCTCGTATATTGAAGATTCTTTGCGACATGAATCCAGAATAAACCATCTTCTCACATCATAAATTTCCGATACCACCATTAAAGAATTAACAAGTACATAAAATTTGCAGTTATTCTTCCACCTGAGCCTTGGGGTATTGTGTTCGCCCAGCTCCATAATGAAACGAGAACCAATAACTGGAAAACTGTTACGCTTCTGTTTGGTAAACAGAACACGTTTTTAGACAACGCCCGAAACTTAATTTTTTTTTTAGTCTTTCTTTTTCTTTTGTGTCTTTCATAAGCAATTTTCAATTATGTCTATTTAAAAACTACGGAAAAGAAAGAAAACAGAAGGTATGTACTATACACATACATACACACGCACAGAGGAACATCGTGTAGATCTCTATATGAGATTATTGACTCCTTTATTGAGTGAATATAATCTTTATATCAATTTTGCTATCACTGTTAGTTCAGTCTACCTTATCTTACGTAAAACTGTTGCATGTTTTTTTTTTTTTTTTGACAATATACAATCGAATTGTTGTTGATCGGATTGAAGGTTAGGGCTCCTTTCAGCAATAAGACTATATGAAACGTGGACCTACAACTTAATGTGAGATACGAATCTCATGAGTTCTCACTAGGAATCGAACACAGGCCTCTCGCACAAAAGACGAGTACAATATAGTCATTTTCTTAAAAAAATGTATGCTGTTCACTACGGTTGTTTACTATTTGCTTTGGGTGTTGTGTATGGTCTGATACCTGTCATTTTACAACACTGAGAAAAACATTGTAGGTGGCGTACTTAAAAAGATAGGTTACATGCGTAATTTCTGTAGTAACGTACAGCAGACGTATAACTGAAAATACACGTTTTATAATACTTTCCGTATAAGTATTCCACCGATACGTACTTTCCATATGGAACAATATAGACGGTCAGAATCTCATATACAAATGGACATATATAACATATAGCTGACGAAGGTAACATAAGTATATGCATGTGATATACGGAAAACTGTTAGATGTCAGACATCCTGCAACAGCATGATGTAACATCTAAGGGCAGTGCCTATGTAGCGTACGGATAACGTATGCTCCATACTGATTTCTATAGTAAGCAAGAGGATACCGTATATTTGTACAATATACCGCTGTCCGGAGAACGGATTTTTCTAAGGGAAGCAAGCTGGCTCAGTGGTAGAGCATTTACCTCTGGTGCGTGCGGTTCCTGGTTCGGTCCCCGCTCAAGTAAGTTTGTGGTGGATAACATCGTGTCAGTGCTTTTTCTCGGTTTACTCTCGTTTCCTCCCACATTCTCATTCCACCAAATTCTCCATCATTATTCACTTGCTTTAATCATCCATTTACCTTAGTCTAACAAGCATAATCGTGGGGCGTTAAACTCTAAGATTTCATTTTTTACAAGACATTGCCAATTTATGGGACTCCCCTACATTCAAGGGCGCCGATCCTGGGGGGACCAGGGGGGCCCGAGTTCCCCCAAATCTCATGTGGGCCACCTCATTGTATTTGTGAATATCCAACATTTGGCATAATTTGAGTGCAATTTGTCTTAAACCCCTCATATATGCCTTCTGCATCTGAATGCCCTCCTCTCCAAATTTACAGAGAAATCGGCGCCCTTGCCTACATTTGTGCATATAGAGATGGGAAAACTACAAATAAAATACCGAACTTCAAAGCAAACTTCTGGAGTTGAGTTCCTATTGTTCGTAATCAAGTGCGGAAAAAACATAGTGATAGAATTAGGTGTAATTATTAAGAGGGCCCTTCACGGTGAAATTAAAATATCGCAAATTTTACAGTAATTATGTGATATCTTCAAATAAATAAAAGGTAACAGAAGAGTGGAACGAGAGCACGCTACACAATATTATTTTACATAAGATATCTTTATTACGACTCAGTTATCTGCTTTCGATTTCCAGCCATTTAGAAAATCGGCATTTATTTTCGCATTTATATATGACTGCAAACGGAAAGCTACTAGGTGACTCGTGATAACGGTATCTCATGTAATATTGTCTAGTCCGCTCTTGTTCCTCATTTCGATTATCTTTGATCTATTTTTATTTTCAGATTTGAATCCAAGACAAACATCGCAAGTGGAAATCGTGAAATGAAAATGAAATGTTTAAATTTTATATCCCACAATTATGGCGGCTACGTAAAGAAGACGGTTATGATTAGAAATGAATGAAATGGTGCAATGAAGAAAGCTCGAGGAAACTGGGAACACCGAGAAAACGCACACTCATGGTGTTTGTCCACCATAAAACTTACTTGGATCGAACCAAGGACCCCATGCACCATACGAGAACGCTCTACCATTGAGTCACCGCTGCACAACCAATGGAAATCGAACCACAAAATGACATATTGGGAGGTGGGGAGAGGGCACTGATATTTGCAGAGTTACTAGAGAGCACACCCACGCATCACAAAAGATTATGAAACTATCTAAGGGCATAATCATACGACAATAGACTCAAAATTACTTCGTCTAGTCTAAACATTTGACCTTAACCAGTAACCAAACCTCAGACTGCATATGTCAAAGACGAAGCGCAACCATTTGGGTACGTTATTTACAGAGACCTGTTTTATGGAGTGGTTTCTTTAGTTGAATTTGATGTATTTTTCTAATCCATCTTGCGTGTGGAACTGAAATCACCCCTCCCTCTCTCTTTTCCCAAAATTTATGGAGAAGGAAAAAAAAAGCATTGATATGTAGTCCAGTAATAAGATATAAGTTGTTTTAGAAAGTCCTTGCGTTCACAAAATTCCGGTTTTCATGAAAGTGTGCAGCTTAAATACTGTTGTGAAAGATATATATCCATTGCTTGGGTGATATTGTGTAATTTGATGGAATGTCTAATTAGATGTCAGGCCACAGGTTGCCGATCATAAATTAATCACTTTTTGTTTCCCCCTTCTTTTTCTCCATGTTCTTTTTTGTTCTATTCGTTTTTTTTTTCTTCAATTCTTGGAATTCAATTCTCCGATTAGTGTAGTTTCTAACATCGGTTTGAGGTACAAAATGGATTCTAAAATATTCTGGTACCAAATGATAGAAAGAAAACAAACAAACAAACAAACAAGCTAACATGTAATTTCCATTTTTATTTCCGTTCGAAGGAATTAGTACGAAAACAAAAAAGTTACCAAAAAACTTTTACCCTTCCCGCCTGAGTTGACGCATGCGCCTTCCAAACGATCAATGACCCATCAGCACACAACTTACTTCACTTGTGCCCCTATTTCCATGCCTCTCTTTTGAACTCGTAGCAGCCATGTTTGTTTACAAAATTTATTGTAATGGCCGCCGTAATAATTCACCCATTTCCCGCGCAGATGGCGTTGGAGTCAAGTAGCCACTTCATTGGTGATACGACGGGGCTGGCCGCTTAGGGGTGGCCTGTGGCGGACCAGCGTGAAAAGGGAAGAACATTTTTTTCCTTGTCTGTTTTTCTCTCCCCGTACGCATCGGGGGTTGACAGGACCTCTTAAACAGTGTGGCATACTATGTTTTTTTTTCTCTTCTTTTTTCGGTGCAAGACGGTTGTAAAACTGGTTTCGGTGCTTCGTGACGTCAATCAAGATTTTTCTTTCAATTCTTTATACGTGAGTCAGGTCATTCTAAGAACAACACGTGTTATGCATATCCTATATATGAACAAGCCAACTTGAGATTATACATTGCTTATGAGAATAATATGGGCACATCATTATCATCATCATTCGAATTCTGCCATTATTGGCAGGTCATTTGCCGCAACGGAGAAGTTTCTATGCTCTACAGTCTTCAGCTAATCTCTTTGGCTTGACGAATATTTTTTTTTTGTTTTAATTTCGTCCATCAACTGTATTCTTTCACCTCTCCCTCTTTTTCCTTCCACCGTATTTTCTAGCATGTCGTTCATAAAAGAGTTCCTTTTTACCCAACACCTCAATAAGTTTCTTTTTCTAATTACATTGAAAATTGTCATTCGCTCCCTTACTAATTCTAATACCTCATTCGGTTTCCGTTAGACCAGTAGTGAAATGAAATATTTCAGTTTAACGTCTCACGATTATGCGTCTTAGGCTAAGACAGACGGATGATTATGGTGGAATGAGAAAGTTGGAGGAAACGGTACCTCGAGAAAACACACGGACACGATATTTTTCACCACAAATTTGCTTGGCCGGGGATCGAATCAGGGACCCAATGCACCAGAGGTAAGCGCTTTACCACTAAACCACCGTGCTCCTTAGACCCAGTAGTGTGAAGATTAGGGATGCGCACGAGACGAGTCGAGACAATATTTTCCTGACAAAATTCGAGTCGAGACACGGCTCTTCCAATAGAGAAATATACAGTTTTCGAGTCGAGACATCACTTTTAAGCACATTTTCGAGACGAGACAGCCATAAATCTTGTCTCATGCGCATCCCTAGTGAAGATATAAAAATATTCTTTCGTGAGGAAAAGTATCTTAGGAGCCCCATTCATGTAATATTTGCATTCAATATTTCCCATTTGTTATCTGTCTTTATAAAGTCCAGTAGTGGGAATGTACGGTGGCTCAGTGGTAGAGCGTTTACTTCTGGTGCGTGGAGTCCCAGTTTCGATCCCCGGTGAAAGTGGACACAACGTGTCCGTGGATTTTCTAAGGATACTCTCCTTTCCTTCCATATTCTCATTTTACCAAATCTTCCTCCCACAATTATCATTCACTTGCCATAATCATCTTCTCCCTTGACCTAAATAACATAATTGTAGGACGTTAAAATGAAAAGATAAATTCCAAAGTTGATGTCCTGTCTGCGTTTTTTGGCCCTTCGCTATGAAAGATTTTTTTCCGCGATAAAGATCATAGATTTCACAGAACATAATTAAAATCTTCGTTACAAACACACAGATAAAAAAAAAAAATTACCGACGCAGTAGTACCTTGTTGTCGTGGAACCGTTAGTTGTTTTGCGTAAACGTTGGATGGAAGCACTTACAGACGGTTGTGGAGCCCTCGGGGTGAAGGGTGGTGGAAAAGCGAAACTCAACAAATCCATTCCAACTTCTGGACTACGAGATATTCCTGTTCAGATGCCATCTGACTTTTTTTTTAATCTCCACTTTCGGAAGCAATGTTAGGATCCACTTACAGCTGTTAACTTAGCAATTAGTGGTTAGTTTATTGTGTTGTAATGGCTGGGAGTCCCACTGCAATGTATGTTCATCCTAAGGCAGAGATACTTATCTATCCGTGGTTCATAACGTACCCCTCTAAATTCATCTATTTTAACCCCCAAAATAATTACCTACTTTTAAACTTACTTAGTAATTCTGATTTTAATCCCTTCCCCAAACTCTGGGTACAGTCTTCGTTACGACGTGTTATTCTTCAGGTTTTACTGTAATTTTGTTTTGTAATTTCATGAAATTTTCCTACCAAAATAACACACGGAAGTCCACGGGACGTTCGAGACTGATCCGCAATGGACAACGGGACATCCCAGGATCGTCCAAATTTGCTCCTGGGACATCCGTAGCACCTTCGTGGGAAATTCAGATGTCCACTAATATTCCGGAAAACTTGTTATTTAACAGGACCTTAAATGGATGTCCAATGGTAAATCGTGGGATAATGCGGTCCTAGGTATGTCCGGCGTGGAATTTCCCTGGGACGTTCCGTCCGGGACGTTCCGTGGACATCCTACGTGGGAATCCTTTAGGACGTACCATGCAGGACGTCCATGGGATGTCCACTTATTATCCCGATAATCGCGGGAACTATATGCGATAATTGGGTTCAAAATGGGACATCCTAGAAACATCGTGTGCCATGTGAGTAGCGTTTGTATTTCATACTGAAGCGCGTTCATCTGTTTTGGCACCGTAGAGGTTGCCCAACGTATAGCAGCAGATATATAGCCACATTAAGTATGCGGCCAAATTTACAGGTTCCCCTGTGTTTGTCTAAGTTTGTATTGTACGAAGAAAACTCGTATTTGTACGGATATCTAAATAACAAATTTTCACGTTGGTAATACTTGCCGGTGCATTTGTGTTGGACACCGTCATGTTCAAGCGATTTTCCCTCTACTTTCTTATTTCATCATAACATATATCATTATACATTGACATTGTGTAATATTATGTCCTCGGCCTACCAGCTGCATGACGCAGCATTAGAGCCGATACGCTAGCTAGAAATTGTTTGTAAAATTATTGAAATAATTTATTTCCGACATTCCGATAATATTTTGAACGGATAGGACCTACTAATTTATTCGAAGTGAAATGAAATGAAATATTTTCGGTTTATCGTCCCACGAGTATGGCCGTTTGGCTAAGGGAGACGATGATTAAGAGTCTTCATCCCGACGAAATTAAAATACCGCTAATTTTATACAGTAATTATGTGATATCTTCAAATATATAAAAGATAATCGAAATGTGGAACAAGAGCGCCCTAGACAATATTATTTTACATGAGAAACCGTTATCACGACTCATTTATCTGCTTTCGATTTCGAGCCATTTTGAAAATCGGCATTTATTTTCGCGTTTCTGAACAGCTGAAAACGGAAAGCCACTAGATGACTTGTGATAACGGTACCTCATGCAAAATAATATTGTCTAGGGCGCTCTTGTTTCATATTTTAATTATCTTTTATCTATTTGAAGATATCAGATATTTGAAGACTCTTAAGGCAAGTGAATGATGATGGAAGAAATGGTGGAATGATAATGTGCAAGGAAACGGGAGCACCCGAGAAAACCCACAGACATGGTGTTTTCCACTACAAAATTACTTGGTCGGTTATCCAACCAGGGACCCAACGTACTCAAGATAGGCACTTTACCATTGAGACACCATTGAGACACCTTTACCATTGCCCCCTTACTAACTTATTCGATAAGATTTAAATGTATGGAGAATTGTTCTATTATTCGGATAAAGCTTCGAACAGGTGGTCTTGTATTTGAATAAAGTTTCAAACAATTCTTTATTTATCGAATAAAGTTTTGAATAGTTGTTCGTGCATTCGATTAATTCTTCAAACAATTTTTATTTACTCGAATAAAATTTCCAACAATCATTTATTAAATTAAATTTTGTGAACAGTTGTTTGTGTATTCGATTAAATTTCACATATATTATAATTTATTCAAATAAAGTTACCAAACTGTTTGTGTAAAATTATTTTTTGAACAATTGTTTATCGAATTGTGTCAAACAATTGTTCGTTTATTATTTTTTGAACAATTGTTTATCGAATTGTGTCAAACAATTATTTGTTTATTCGAATAAATTCGTTTAATTCTTTATTAAATTGTCTTTTTGAACAATTTTTACGTATTCAATTGATGTTTCGAACAACTGAAGTAAAAGGAAGTCTCATGTAAAGGAAAAGAAAAGGCAGTACTGCCCCACATGGACAAAGCACTCAGGCATTCAGTATGTCCCAAAACTGGACGAATTTCATTTCCAAGTATTACCCCACCCCCTATACTCTCCTGATCTTTCCTCCTAGTGGCCATCTATCTGTTTACAAACCTTTAAAAAACTTCGGTGCAAAAAGAATCCAGCCCAATGATAATTTTTTTTTATAGGACGAATTGAAATATTTTGCTGGACATGCTGGTGGTAAGACAGTGCAGAGCTTTTGGTAGAGGTGTATTAACCTTTGAGGGGATTGTGCTGAAAAATAAAACCTCAATCACTCTGATACTGTGTTTCTTTCTTTCCGATTCCCAGAACTTTCCGAGCAGCCCTCGTAAATGGTCCGGTGAGAGTATCTCAGAGTGATCATAAATTGCTGAATAGATTATCTTTCGATGCTCTCCTTTTTACTACAGATGGTCCACAATTATTTGCTATTAAATGAATCGTTTATTAGAATAATTTAATTGGAATATTTGAATATAGTATTACCCGAACGGGGTCCCAGGTTCGATTTCTGGTGAGAGAGGCTTGAATTTGGAATATATTTCGGTGGTTCTGATTTCACTTTAAACTGTAGAACCACGTCTCATGTAGCCTCGGTTCTGTAAAAGAACCCGAAACTCTAACCCAGCAACCAAAAAATCGAATCTAGAATTATCAAAAATTCTCTACACGGTCCCCACTGGGAATAGAAGCTCTGGCTTATTACCTAGAGGCACGCTGATACGTTTACACGGGATCATTAAAAAAAAAGTTGTACATTGTCAATAATAAACCAAACCATTCAATGTAAAAACCTTATTGGGCCTGAGTCAGCTTCAACGCCATCTGTTAGAGACCGAATGAACTATGTCTGGCCTAGAGACGAATATGTGATTAGCACGCTGCGTCACTCTGACTCTAATATGTGTATTAGAATTTTCTAGACCTAGTGACTGTCACATCTTTTATTCACATGACTCCCTCCTTCCCCAGTTTGCATCATGACGCTGGGTGGACACCGAAATTTGGGAAGTACCGGCCGGGAATCCAACCCGGGACCACCCGCACTTGAGTCCAACGTTCTTCTAGACTACGGTGTCCTTTAGATTGTCAATAATGGGAAAACTTTAAAATAAATTAATTAAAATAGATTTGTTAAGTGCCTCAATAAATATTCAAAGTTATAGTTGCGTTTATCAAAAGCAGTTCCCGAAGTTCTAATCAGATTTTGATCTCATTCTCTTGATAATAAAACTTCCAGAAAGAGACGTAATGATAACACAATTAGCGCAGTTACGACACGAAGCTCATTGGAAGTTGTCGATAGATGGCGCGCTGTCCTTTTACAGATTCCGAAGGGTCTGTGTCTTCCAGCTGGCGCGGCATGCCTGCACGCTTTCCTACAAGATTGGAGGGTGAATAAAGAGAAAAAAAAGACCGATTTTATCAGCAACTTCTGCTTCGATAGGCAATTATGTATTTACAAGAATTTATGGCACAAGAGGACAAGGCGACTGCAATCATGAATTAAAAATCAAAACTGACTTGTAGAATAAAAAGTTGTAGATAGTATGTGTTTATCTTCTTTTAAAGAATTATCAATACATGATAGAAAGATTGCATTTTTTTTTTTTGTTTATTGCAGTGGCGACTCGCAACAAGTCACATCGATAAAAAAAAATGAAGGAAAAAAATTATATAATATACTAAAACTTGTATAGGCACTACTACTTCCCTCAAAAGCCGCCACTGGTTCATTGATAAAGTGTTAAGAAAGATGCAAGATTTGATTGTAAATGCTGATTACCTGGCATTTAACAAAAAGCTACAAGTAGAAAAATGACATAGGAAAAGCCACGGATAGGAACTGCCACGAGACCAAAAAAAGAAAAAAAAAAAAAACTTTACGCTTGGGAAAGCACAAAAGGCTCATTTTGTCGTCAAACCGAAATGAAATCTTTCAGTTTAACATCCCACGATTATATCCGCTAGGCTAAGGGAGACAATGATTGAGGAAAGTGAATCATGATGGAAGAATTGGTGGAATGAGAAAATGGGAGGAAACGGGAGAAACCCGAGTAAACCCGCGGACACGTTATCTGACGAAGGTTTGGTTTGTTAACCTCGAAGAGCTCTTTCGTGCCTCCATGATTACCGAGAGACCTAGGTTCGATTCCCGGCGAGAGTTCATATGGTTTGGATCTGTGTTAAGCTGTACGTCTTAAGTCTCATATAGCCCTGTTGCTGAAAGAGATACTAAAAAATAAATGAACCAACTAATTTGTAATCTCGCGTTTTCCTCAGTTTTTAGTACTAAAGATGTATATGAAAACCAGTACAAAATATACCAAACCAGACCACTTGGCGCAAGATTCCTTTTTTGGGCCTGAGCAGCCTCTAACGCCATCTGTTAGCGACCGGATGAACTATGTCCAGCCTGGCGATGAACACAGCTCGTAACAAGGTTATCAGAAGCTTTTCAGACCTAGTGACCGTCATGTCTTTTATTTCCCTGACTCCCCAGTTTGCCTAACGACGCTAGATGAACGGCGAAAATTGGGAAGCACCCGTCACAAATCAAACCCAGGGCCACGTCGAAATCGAACGCTGTAACCCTGGACTACGTGTCCCCCAATAGAAAATAGGATAATCATTATTCATTGTAATATAGAAATGAATGGAATTTCCCTACAGTTTGATGAGTTTCAGCGAAAATTGTCCTTTATCCCTCTGAAATCTGTTATTTGTTAAAAAAAATAAAAATACTTTAACTCTGAGTAAAAATTTTCCCACCAACTAGCATCAATGGGACCGAGACTTGAGAAAAAATGTATGCGACGCGATGACGACGCTTCTTGGATGTTGTTTTGTTTGCGTGTGGTGTGGAAGACGAGGGAATTTTCGGAGCGTCGAAGGAAGAAGAGTTTAGTGAGGCTGTTTTGGACGTTTTGACAGTCTTCCTTCCCCCCTCGTCTGTCCCAAGGGTTTCTCTGCCAAGGCTGTCGCTGTGATGGATGGGTTCACTTACAGCAGATATATCAACAGCATCCTTATATTTTCTTCATCCATTTCCAAAATACCACTCACTCCCCACCCCTCTCAAGACTGCTTTGTTCTCTCCTCTCTCGGATCACTCTACATTTATCCCGTCTCCTTTCTCATTTGTCTCAAATGGAGTTCTTTTAATGCGTAAGTGTCATTCTAATACATATTTCCACAAATTATAGAGTTGATTCATGTCCAAGGTGTTCTCTAAATGACACCATTTTATCTCATATCTTTCCTGTGTATTTTTCGTTACGATATTCAATAATAACTTGTAATAATTCTGGATCTGGGAAGTATTTTGAGAAGAGACGCTTACTGTACCAAAGAGATCAAGTCAAGAATTGCCATAGCTAAAGAAGCATTCAACAAGAAAAGACCACTCTTAAGGTTAGTGTAAAGGGACAAGTTTTGCCGATAG
Organism: Thermobia domestica; assembly: GCF_964235325.1. Lineage (NCBI taxonomy): Eukaryota > Metazoa > Arthropoda > Insecta > Zygentoma > Lepismatidae > Thermobia > Thermobia domestica. The sequence continues at coordinate 378,872,638 of NC_137455.1, read as the reverse complement.
ATGCCACTACAGTCTTCGTATCTCTCCCGTGTATTTTTTTTTTTACCTTTCACGAAAATTTACAATTTCTTTTATAAATTTTAACCTAGAGACTTCAAATTTTTAGAGAAGGAACTTCGTAACTTATTAAAGTGAACAATCCGTGGCGATTTTTTATTCAGAATTTTCTTCATTGTTGAAACAGTTCGATTTGTTAAGGGTTTGGATATCCATTTCAACAATCAAGCCATTTCAACAATGAAGAAAATTCTAAATAAAATATCGGCACGGATTATTGCCTTCAATAGATTTTGAAGTTCTTGTTCTAAAAATTTGAAGTCTGTAGGTTGAAATTTGTAAGAGAAATCGTGAATTTTCGTGAAAGATAAAAAAAGTACATGGGATAGATACGTAGAATGTAGTGCCATCTATTGGCAAAACTTGTCCCTTTAAACCAACCTTAACTAGCAGGTTTAATACTGGACTAAGTAAGAAATTGGTCAAGTGTTGTATATGGAGCATTGGACTGTATGGTTCAGAGACTTGGACATTACGGAAGTTAGAGAAGAAATATTTAGAGAGCTTCGAAATGTATTGGAGGAAAATGGAGAAGATAAAATGGACAGAGAGAATAACAAAAGATGTTTCAAAACGGACATGAGAGAAGAAGACGCTTCTACCCAGCATCCTTTGCAGGAAGGCCAATTGGATTGGACACATTTTGTGAACAAATTGTCTTCTTCATACCGCCATAGAAAGAAAGATGGAAGGAAAGCGAGGAATAGGAAGAAGAAGAACACAACTGATCGATGATTTGAGAAATAGAAGAAAATAGTGGGAGTTAAAAGAGGAAACTGAAGATCGAGAAATGTGGAAGAAATATTTCCAGACCCAAACTTAAACAAAAGAGAAAAACCTTCATTAGCCCCAGTACCTGCTGAAAAGCAGAATGTTTAATAATAATAATAATAATAATAATAATAATAATAATAATAATAATAATAATAATAATAATAATAATAATATAAAAAGCTTTAACTAAGGCTATTGGGGAAGTTGAGTATTAGAGAGTTAGTTAGTCATGCCAGCAGGAGAATTTAATGTGTGTTTAATGTGTGGTTCATGATGAACCATTGGGCAGTGGACACCCCTGGCATTTATCAGTCATGGCTAATCTACAAATCAATAATAGTCAAAGTTTTCCCAATTCCCAATCAAAGGATTTTCTTTGATTTTGATATAGGTACTTCTTCAGTTGCCCTGCAATTAAAACCATGAATGAAGATCATTTTAAATTCACTTTTTTTTTTTTATTTGAGGGACGAAGAGTGCTCAAATTAGTCAAATTTTGAATAACTTTTGAAGGCAGATAGATCTCGTAGCAATGTATAATTGAAGACTCACTGTAGAAAACCATGTAAGTTTCACCTTGAAGTTGTTTCAGTTATTGTATTGTTTTAATACGTTTATGCATTAGTTAGATTTTCATATTTTGTTATATTTCTATGCTAGGTTGTATTTTCTAAGCAATACACAATTTACTATCTTTAAATTGCGCTCGGGCACAATTTACTATCTTTTGTCTCTACTGTTACAGTAACTATTGTTTCTGGCACTTACATTGTTTTCTACAGCGTCTCCAATTATATTATTAATCATTTAGTGTTGTGTTAGGTTTTGTTCTATTAATGAAATTAAAAATAACATTACATTTACTACATTTTCATATTTCAATGAGAATCTCTTATTCGTTCATTTATTGAGTAAAAGATTTGGAAAATGTCCACATAATAATTTAAAATACGTTGCCTTTCAATCCAGAAGACCATAAATAAACAATCCAAAGGATACAGGGCCCAGACCTGATCGTTGTGGTATTCTCTTGGTGAAAACACGCAACTGATTTATTCCCATTTATATACTTAAGAAACGTGTATTGATCACGTAAATTCAACTCATATAGTCTGGTGTATCGCAAGAAAAGATAATGAAAAAGACTTTCTAACGTTTGTCATTACCGTATGAAAAACCTTCTATAAATCTAGGAACGTTACCGTAAATATTCATTAAAAAAAAAAAAAAGTTAAGTCAAATCTGTAAGTTCCGTTTCATATAGCCTCGCTGCTGAAAGGGACGTTAAACTCAAAATCAACTCATCTCAAATCTGTAAGTGTTATGCTTTGTAGGTTAAACAAGACGGGTGTTTACCAAAATTGAAAGGTTATCAAAGAATTGATGAAAATCCACAAGAAATCGATATCTGTCCACAGCATCCTGGGATGAAACCAGGGGTCCTTCTTGCACGTGCATTTTCTCAGGGTAAAGTATGAAATGAAATCTTGAAGTTTTACGTCCCACGATTATGCCGGCTAGGATAAAAGAGACGGTGATGATGGAGAAATGAAACAAATAGTGGAGTGAATAAAGGGGGAGGAAACGGGAGAACTCTGAGAAAACCCACGGACACGGTGTTTGTCCACCACAAAGCTTACTTGGCGCGAGTTGGGATCGAACCAAGAACCCCATGCACTAGGGATGAACGCTGTACCACTGAGCCACCGCGACCCCTTAGAGTAAACTATTTTAGCCTTTTGTGCATAGTGGGATAATAATATTTGATTTAAATATAAACGACAGTAGAATTCTCACATAAAGTTGTGTTGTAATCACAAGGTACGTTAGGAATCCTGTAACAAATTATTAGCATTTACACTATCTTGATCAGAAATCTAAATGCATAGTTGTAGTCGCATTTTACAGAGAATCACAAGACATTTACGTCCAAGAGTCCTTCGGTGGTAAACTTGTTCACAGTCTAACGGACGGACGCGTTTATGTATGTAAGAATAAGAACATGATGTCATCATGGGTGGTACAGATATTTCCGAGAGGAATATGTTAAGAAAAGGAAGATGAAGAACTGGCATTAGATTCCTCTGCTAAATGTCTTTACACAGTCACCTTTGGAACACTATATGTTATTCTTTCTTCTTCATCATCATCTTCGCCTCTCTTTTTTCTTATTCCTTGATTCCTCTCTAATTGCCTTTCAAACCATTTTGTTTCTGTCAACTCTTTCGGCTTCGAACATTATCAACCACCGAGCCCCCATACTGATTTCGCCAGCCATAAGAACCAAGCATCTTCAAGGATAGATTGATCAAGCAGAGTGGGGGTCATAGTATATAGAAGCAGCAATCGGGATCTCGTGTTGGTCAGGGGGGGGAGAGGAAGAAAAGAAAGAAAAGAAAAAAAGCTTATATTAAAAAGACCCAAGGCGGCTGCTACGCCAAGACAAGACAGAGACCAAACAACAGATGTAATACATCACCACGTCAGAGTTCCCTAAGATTTTCCTTATGCGCACTCGGTCATTAGAAAAACCTTTTCAACCAGCAACTTTTCAAACGTCACTCTTGGCGTATTCTTCTCCATCATTATCACGTGGTGCATTGCCCCTCCTTAGCACGAGTTGCCAACTAACAATAGATTTGTGATGTAGTACACATAGATACAATCGCTGATCTACACTTGGCCTGGACGAAAAAAACGTAGATTTTTACATCCCAGGTTCGACTTCCTGTGAGCGTACAATTTTTGTGAGTCAATTCTGAAGCTCGTTTTTTTCTAACAAGAACTCGCTTTTTCGTAACTTTTGAAACTAATTCATTAACTTAATAACAAACTATGTAACAATTGTTGAAGCGAATAAAAAAATATTTATAAAGAAAATAAAATGGAAATGCAATTATTTTATTGGCTGATTTGAATACCTTTTGTATTGTGCAGAAATCTGATTGCTCGACAATTTTGAGGTCATAAACTGTGGACCCTAATTTCTGGCCAATAAGAGAAGAGGTAGAAAGTTGTTACTAATTCATAGATTAACAATGCATATACAGTATCTGCCTCATTTTCTAATCTTTTGATGGCCTGAGTTTTGTCTTCAAATTAGTAACTGAAATTTAAACTCCTCCCTCTCCCAAATATTGGCGGCAGAGTACTGGAAAAGGTCCTTAAGATGAGTGTAATATATATGCAATTTTGAAAATTCAGGTGTATTTTCTGCATTATAGCTGTGATTTTCTTCTGTTGTCGCCACAACAGGGATTTTACGAAGAATTCCTTAGCTGAAAACAGAAAAAAATCAAAATTTATTTGCTTAGAAAAGAAGAGGTAACTTTTTTTAAAAAAATACAAAATTTGTAGTTGTAAAAAATTTTAAAATTCAAAATTTTTTAGTCGAACAAAGAGAAGATTCAAAAATTTCATAACTATAAAAAAATAAAAGGATCCAAAATTTCTTAGATAAAGAAAGAAAGGATTCCAAAATTTCCGATACCGTTTATGACCAAATTCAGCCTCGTAACTTGGGGAGAGGGAGGTACATAATGATCAAAAATGACCAAATATTAGTGTCGAATCCATAGTTTTCGGCGTCGCTAACGTGAACAGTGATACTTCCGATCCCGTTTAAATGCAAATTTAACACCGCAAATTGGGGGAGGAACAAGATATATAATATTATCAAAAAATACCATTATCAATGTCGAACTATGGTTTTCGAGGTCATTGAGATGAACAATGACACTTCCGATGCCGTACCTCGTAACATGGGAGAGGAGGAGATATATAAGTTTATTGGAAATGACCGATATTAGTGCCGAATCCATAGTTTTTGGGGTCTCTGAGACGAACAGTGACACTTCTGATGCAGTTTAAATTCAAATTCAGCCCCTTGGCGAGGAGGAGGAGAGAGAAATATAAAAATAATTGAAAATGACCAATATCAGAGAACGCTATACTAATAGTAAAAAGTGACTGACTACGAAATATATTATTATTATTATTATTATTATTATTATTATTATTATTATTATTATTATTATTATTATTATTATTATTATTATTATTATTATTATTATTATTAAGTTTAACCCAACGAAGTGGGTAATTGATGCTAGTAATCCATATTCACAAGTAAGACTTCAAATAACTTGGAGTTTGATGCCGTTATTTTGTATATCCAATACAGGTCAAAGTATTTATATAGATTGAATTTACACAAAAGACACAGACAGTTGAATCATTTTCAGTTTTCACTCAAATTATTCTAAAATATTAAGAGATTTGATTATATTAATTATTTTAATTTCCTCTCTCTCTTTTTTAAGTCAATATTGCTAAATATATCATCATCTTCATAATATCTATTCTGCCACTGTTGGCAGATTACTTGCTGCAGCTGAGAAGCTTCGACGTTCGGTGGTCCTCAGCTAGTTTCTTCGTCTTGACGTAGCAATTTTCTGTTTTAATACCTTCCTTCAACTAATCTCCTTCGCTCTCTCCCTCTCTTTCCTTCCACAATAGCCTCCAGCACGTCCCTCATAATACAGTTCCTCCTCAGTCAATATCCTAACCAGTTCCTCTTCCTCCTCTTAACAATATCTAAAATTATTCTTTTTTCCCCTACTGCTATTTTTTTTAACACATTCTCATTCGCTGTCCGTCCAACACAGCTGATTCTCTCTTTTTTTCTCCATGACCATGTATCAAAAGCCTGCAATTTCTCATCGCTTTTGCGTAATGTCAATGTTTCTGCCCCATAGAGTACATGTTGGAATCTATAAAACAAAATCTCAATATTTAATTGGAAGTTTGATTAATAAAAGAATTTGCTAATCGTGGTTAAAAAGAAAAATCTGACGCCTTTGGGGTATAAACATAATTTTGCGAACCAGTGCAGTGCTGGATCTGTTAAAAAATATGAATAGATTACGAAACGTTGTGATTTAGGCATATCTTACAAGTAGTGAAGCGTGGGCACCCATTAAAAAAGGAAAGATCATCACCTATGTTGTACACTATCATGATACTTACACAAAGTTAAACTATATTACATTTAGAAACATGCATTATATTTCCGTTACTATTGGCGCATTGTAGAGTTTATTATCCCTTATATCCAGACTAAAATTTACCTATGAAAAGCTTGAGATTTCTTAAATGCAAGACTTGCAAGACTTTTGCATGCAAGACCAAGACCAAAACCAAGATTGGGTGTATAAGACCAAGACCACCCCGGTGCATTTGCATTTGCTCTGCTCATCACTAGCTCTTGCATTTGCTAATTACTAGCATCTACTTCATCATAACGGGCCTCTACCTCATCATTGCAAGTAATTAAAAAAAAAAAAAAAGTTTAGCTTTCCAAGCGCCGCCCAAGAAAATCCAACCGAAACAGCCAAAGGAAAGGACATCACGCGAACACAAATTAGAAAGTTAATCCGAGGAATCAGTGAGTGACTTGAACAATGATAGTGACAGTTTAAGTGATCCTACTCATGATGACGATGATGAGGAATATGGACATTGTAGTCACTCAGCACAGGGGAGAGGATTTGGTTAAAATGCCCATTTGTTAAAGATGGTCCCACGAAATGTGTCCAATGAAAGGTGGAGCAAAATATATTTGTGGCCATTGTTTTGCGAAGTAAAACTTGAATCAAAATTTGAACGCCTTAAGACAGGAGAATCCACTATGTTTGAACTTTGTTTATATAGGGTATTTGTTTACTTTATTTGTCGCTCGTAGTTTGATTTATCACATATTTCGTTTTATTATTTTTATTATTAGATGTGTCTAGTAAACATGCATATTCCAAGGTAAAAGATATTGTAGCTACTCGAACAGTTAAAGTAAGTAGCTATTATAGCATATTGCCGCAATTTACAAACAAAGGAATAATAATGAATAAGCCAGTCAAATTCAATATGTTACATTTGTAATAAAATTCTGGTATTTCTGATGTTTTATACTTTAATTTGTTAAGAATGTTATGCAATTTTTGTTTACTTGTCTTATAGACCTACCAAATATGATATATAGGCCACAATGACTATAACGCGATATTTGGATAATTCGAACATGGGCACGATTCCTGCTCAGACCGCCCAACCAGAGTAAGGTTTTCCCTAGTTTTTCTCAGTCCCATCAGCCGTATGCCGGGATGGTGATTTTCCTGAGGCCAGGATCGATTCCTTTCAAATTCGTAAACTTATCTTAAGGGCCGATATGATCTCGGAATTGGAGGCTCTCAAACACTTCTTTTGCTCCTGTCCTTGAACTAATAAATAAATTTATTTCTTAAATAGATAAATAAATTGCTCGAATGCATTGCCCATGCTCGAATGCATTGTAGGCAGACGTGCATATTTTATTCTAGTATTCCATTTTAAGAACAGGTAGTGTTCCATATTAGGAGCAGGGTGTGCCTAATATGGGAAATTGAGTTTCTTTAAATTTTGCAATATTGTAAAAGATCAATAATGTGGAACAAACTTTTTTATATACTTGTATTTTGTATTGCAAAGGTACAGCAAGTATTATGATGTATAATATTTTTATTCTGGAATACTTATCTCTGAGAAATTAAAAAAAAAATAAACAAAAAGTATTCCATATTCGGTGCATTTACCCTATAAATAATAGCTTCAATTATTTTTGTCATTCAAAAAAGTGGGAGCCTAGACCTCACCGGCCTCGGCTAGATCCGCCACTGTAAAATAACAAATCAACAGGTATGCAACAGCGTTAAAAAAAATCAGGCGGGATAGTTGGATAGGGAAGGGCCTGTTTTGTGCGAGGTGATCTTACGTAATTGTACATTACTCCAACTTCAAGGGGACTCAAGTGTGGACGTGGTTTGGAACTTATCTAAGTAGTTTGTCATATCTTTCGTAACTTCGTGTTCTGTCAGGAGCACGATGGCTCAGTTGTAGAGCGCTTACGTTTGGTGAATAGGGTTCGTGGTTCGATCCCAGACCAAGTAAGTTTCTGGTGAACAAATTCGTGTTCGTTTTATTTTTCGGAGTACTCCCACTTTCTCATTCCACCAATTCTTCCATCACCATTCACTTGCCTTAATCATTATCTCCCTTAGTCTAAAAGAGTATAATCGTGAAAATTAAACTGAAATATTTCATTCCATTTCATTTTCTGTAAATTGGTGAAGTAAAGCAAGACCAATCAGCAAATTACCCCCCCCCCAAAATGAAATGAAATCTTTGAGTTTTACGTCCCACGATTATGCCGGTTAGGTGGAATGGTGGAATGGAGAAAGTCGGAGGAAACGGGAGAACCCCGAGGAAACCCACCCCCACGGTGTTTGTCCACCACAAAGTTCACTTGGCGGGGACTGGGATCGAACCCGGGACCACAAGCGCAAATTAAACCAGTTGTAAAAGTCTCAAGAGTATTGCCAGAACGAACGTAATAAGTAATTTTTCGTATTAACTCCTTCAGGCTTTATACCAATTATTCTATGTACTTTATTATTATGCTCTTTAAACAATTCTTGTAATATATCTATCCATTTATAATTTTCTTGAGTACTAAATTTTTTCCACATGTTTTGTTTAAGAGTTCAGTTAAAACGTTGTATGATAGGTTGTATTACGAAGACATACTCGAAATGGAGAGCTGAAAAATTCGCAAAATATCATTTCTCTATGACTTATGACTCCGGAGATATTTCTTCTTAAATCTCCCGAAATCGGAAATTTTTGGTCGATATCTGGGGAACCGTCGCCAGTTAGCCAGTGACCACCGGTTACTATTTGGTACCAAAATATTCACCATCGCGTTAGGTATTGATCAACACCAATATAATCTCTTTGTGACTTACGGCTTCCAAGATATGGCTCCTTAAATCTCCTGAAATTCGAACTTTTTTGGCCAATATCTTGGGAAAAGCAAGAGTGACGCGAAAAATTCCATCACTTCTTTAGATAGTTTTTGATTCTTTATAGAATGGAGGGCTCAAAATTTAAAAGAAAAAAATCGGAAATAACAAACACCATGCACACATACATAGAGAATACAATGACGAACTTCGTAAGTTCGTTAAAAATGTACTTCTATTTTGTCCTTATATTCATGAAGATTTGGATTCGGTGGGGGGTCGAATCGGATACTTCACGTACGATAGAAGAGCGCGTTAAGACACGTTGGCTCTTCTGTTACCTTCAGCAGTTTTTAGAGTGAGTTTGCTATTCTGGTTTCCGTGTAAGTTGTTGATGATGTGTCATACTTGAGTATAGCCCACTCCGGATGCCTCTGGATAGCGGCGTTTTTTTCTTTCATTTTGTTTTTTCCGGTCTTCAAGCAGATGAATTATGTTGTAAATTTCCTCCAGTGACTTCCCTCCTTTTTCATGTGATGATTGTCCACTTGTGTTACCTTTGCACAATGATAGACTGAAGTATGCTTCTTATTGGTCGGTACAAAATGACCCTGTTTCGGGGTGGGCTTTGCCTTGCTTTGCGTGGCCTGGCATCCACAGGCTCTGTAAGCAACTCTAGTTTTAGACCATTTCATATGTTACTTCCTTTCCTTTTTTTCTATTTCATACTTTATGACGTATGTGTCCCACGCATACTTCATATCCACAAGTTTTTATCAATGCTTATGTGTGGTTGAGTGCTGTGGATATCTTAATTTCATTCCGTGAAGTTGTCTTGTAATGTGGACTATCATGAACCAATGCTGTTTGATTTGTGTTCAATGGACAGTCACCGGATTTGCAAATAAACTGTATAAAATTATATGATTGATAACGTTTCTGTTTAAAGTGTAGTTAGGATTTGGTGTGCAAGGCTACAGATGTCAAAGAAGTAAGAGTGGCGTTTTGTAAGTATAATTAATTATGTTTTCAATATCTTGGAAATATGAGGAGGTACCTAATTTGTTGGAAGTAAAAAAATTGGTACGTGGTAATTCCTTGCAGGAAGGTTATACTTGAAAAAAATAGTGCGTTTAGAGTTCTCATTTTTCACTTACCTTGTAGCCACTATTAAAACGTATTGAAATATTCAATTCTGGCTTAGCGGTGGCTCAGTGGTAGAGCGTTAATCTCTAGTACGTGGGGTCCTTGATTCGATCCCAACTCGAACCAAGTGAACTTTGTGGTGGACAAACACCGTGTACGTGAGTTTTCTCTGGACTTTCCCGTTTCCTTCCACTTTTTTCAACCACCATTTCATTCATCTCTCATCATCACCGTCTCCCTTTAGCCTAGCCGCCATATGCGTGGGACGTAAAACTTGAAGATTTCAATTCAATTCTCTTTTCAATATCTGAACAACATAAGTGCAGTTTATTGGAAGTAAAGTTTGGTACGTGGTAATTCATTAGAGAAAGATTGCACTTTAAAAAAAAAAAAATAGTGTGTTTCGTATTCTGTCATCTTTCACTTGCCTTGTAGCAACTCTAAAAACGTATTGAAATATTCAAAATTTGTGTGTACGTATTCAATTATAAATCCGTAGATGAAGCAGTGCTAACTCCAGATATCAATGAGACAAGAGTTGCAACTGCTTTGCCCTGAAAATATTTCGTGAAAGTGATAACTCGTCTGGCAAAATATCAATCTCGTGTCATATACTAGCGCCCTAATCCTCAAGGAACAAATACCACCCACCATTTGGCATAACAGTCCTTTGTGGACCTGAGTCGCTCCAACGCCATCTGTTAGCGACTGGTTGAACTACATCCAGCCTAGCGACAAACACGCTGTCAGCGCGCTGCGTCGCTCTGTCTCTAACAGGCGTACCAGGAACTTTCTAGACCTACGAGGAGCAAATAAAAATTGGATTAAGAGTCTTCATCCCGGCGAAATTAAAATACCGCTAATTTTACAGTAATTATGTGATATTTTCAAATAGATAGAAGATAATTGAAATATGGAACAAGAGCGCCCTAGACAATATTATTTTGTGTGAGGTACCGTTATCACAAGTCACCTAGCGGCTCTCCGTTTTCAGCTGTTTAGAAACGCGAAAATAAATGCCGATTTTCAAAATGGCTCGAAATCGAAAGCAGATAAGTGAGTCGTGATAACGGTTTCTCATGTAAAATGATATTGTCTAGGGAGCTCTTGTTCCACATTTCGATTATCTTTTATCTATTTGAAGATATCACATAATTACTGTAAAATTAGCTGTATTTTAATTTCGCCGGGATGAAGACTCTTAACGCCCATACAAAACCTTCTGTCGTCGCAACTAATGTTGAAAAAAATTAAACGTAACAAAATTATCCAAGCATAATTCTGCCCTTCTTATATGGACGTGAAATTTCGCTGCTTACTTAGTCTAGTGGTTAAAGGGTGGATTCACGTTTGAGAGCCCGAGCACTACCCGCCCCCGCCCCCCAAAGCTCATGTGAGCCCTCCTCATTGTATTTGTAAATATACAATATTTGGCATAATTTGAATGCAATTTGTCTTAAAATCCTTATATGTGTCTTCTGCATCTGAATGGGCCCCCCCAAAATTTACAGAGAAATCGGCGTCCTTGAGTCCACTCATCGTCGTGAGGCAAACTGAGGATTCAGTGAACAAAAGATGTGACCGCAATTAGATCTAGAAAGTTTCTGATATGCCTGTTAGAGACCCAGCGCGCTGAGCACGCGTTCGCCGCTTGGCTAGGTCGTTAGTTCAACCGGTCGCTAACGGATGGTTTTGGAAGGGCTCAAGCCCACAAAAAGGACTGTTACTCTAAGTGGTTTTGGTTTTTTTTTTTTGAGACGTTTACCGTCTATTATAAGTCTAGTCCACTCACTAATAATAGAATGTTCAGCGTTAGTGAAATACTGACGAAAGAAGTCAAAATTTTTACTAACATATTCCATTAATTTTATTCAGCTTCAAATCTTTAAGTTAGGTTGCCATGCTGCAATAATCTTGTAGCTGTCGTTTTGAAAATCTTGCAACCCTACAATATTTCTCCATGTAAACGTAGTCTTGAAAGGAACATGCAATAATTTTTTCATCTTTCAAGGAGTTAAACCATGTGCAACTTTCTGGGTCGTCTTGCTTGCTACCTGCTAGTATCGCCTTCTCGCTGGCATAAAAAAAAAAAAAAAAAAAAAAGTTCTGCCGCTTCCGAAACGACGGATTCGAAAGACGGAGAGGAGAATCGCGCCAAAATACACATTTTTAATGAGGAGGTTCACTATTTGTCCACTAGAGCGCAGTGCTGCATGGGTGGCGATATCTTTCTTGCTTTTAGAAAGTTGTAGTGTGGAAATAGTAAATAGAAAGATGGGGTTGTAAGATTTTTTTAAATGACAACTACAAGATTCTTGCAGCATGGCAACCTAGCTTTACTTCGGGTATTTTTAAAGTCCAGCACTGTACAAGAAATTGAGAACGATGTCTACGGATACGGAATGTCATTTTCATAATGCATCTAGTTTCTCTTCTTTTTCTTATTTACAGTTGAAAGAAAAAAAAATAAAAGAATTCTTTGTCCTTGAAGATTTTAAATCATTAAGTAAACAGCTCAAAGATGAAGACAGGACAGAAGAGAAAAAAAAACTTAAAAATGGCGGGTGACTACATTAGGATTTTCTTTAAAAAATGGAGAAAAGGAAGCAGAAAGCTACAGAGAAGGGGGCAAATAAGATGAATAGTGTGACTTTATTTTAACGTCTTTTGTTTGTTGAGAGACAATAAAATTATCAAAAGTTATTCCTCGAAAATGTAACCAGGGAATAGAAACACAGTTTTCTTACATTACTCCTCCTTTCTGTATATATATATATAATTTCGTCTAGCTCCCTGTTTTCTTTCTATAGAACGGGGGAAGGAGGGGGTTTGTCCCCTCGTCGTATCCTAGTTATCCCCTAGTTTCTGCTCACCCACCGCCCTGGTCCCACCCCCGAGAAGTTTCCTCTCCATTTCCGTTGTCTGCGACCAACTTCAATAAATCATTTTGTGCTTTTGTTCTCGACCAACAACTCGCTCCCTTTCCCTCTCGCTCTCCCGCACGCTTCACTCCAAATTTCCTCCCTCGCATCTCTTTCTTTGATTCTCTCTCCTCCCCTGCACGTATATATATAATATGCTGAACCGCTGTTTTTTTTTCCCAAACACTCTCTGTAATAATACAGAGCTTCAAAAGTGAAAATGCCATCCGACGTTTTATACATAGTTGCAGTGGACCCTTTCGAAAGCCTTGGGGAACTCCAATCAAAGCGTAAGGTTTGAACTTTTAGTAAACGCAAAATATCAATAATATCTCATTAAAAGGTTTCTGTGTTATTCTACTTAAAAAAAAAAAAAAAAAAAATGCTGAAATTAAAGATCACACATTTTTGATAGTGTTCTTCCCTCCATAATTTGTAGTAATTCAGTACTAATTTAAATATTACCAGTATGTAATATATAGGTATTTAAATTGATTTCTGCAATTTAAAAATAAAATAAAATCTTTGAGTTTTACGTCTCACACTTATGCCGGCTAGGCTAAACGAGACGATGATTGTCAGAAATGAACGCAATGGTGGAATGAATAAAGTGGGAGGAAACGGGATAGTCCCGAGAAAACCCATGCACATGGTGTTTGTCCATCAAAACATTCACTTGGTGCGAGCTGGGATCGAACCAAGGACCCCACGCACCAGTTTTGCAATCGAATTGTGTTATCCAATTCTCATGTTTAGCCACGTTTATCTTGGTGAAGATAGGCCTAGCTGCCGGTTTGCTATCCTGTGGATTAAAATTTTCTATTTCACCTGGCATCAAAAAGTAATTTGGAAGAACATATCTGAATTAAGAGACAGAGAACTCCAGTCTAGAAGACAGAAAAATTATGGTAATAGAAGACGATGCTCTCTGAGCACATATTATCGAAGTAGAAGTATGTTCTTAAAACACTTTGTGACCTGTAACGAAGTTGATTCAATATATAGATAGCGTCTCATTCAGCAGCAAGGCTATATGAGATGTGAACTTGCAGATTAATGGGGATCTGAACCACACAAGCTCCCATCGGGAATCGAACCCAGTTCTCCCACGCCAAATGCGCTAGCGCTAACCATATATTCATGAGTGAGCTCAATCTGTAACGAAGTTTAGTTTAAAAGTTCTTCTCGCACTAGTAATTACGTTTGATTTACTTCCATTAATTGTCTAATGACTTTTGAATATTGTTTTCGTATCTTATAATTGTCCAATGCAGAGATAGTCATTTTACAATAAGGGATCATGCGGAATCAATGTCACTATTCTCAAAGAGACTCGCTCTCATTATTCTCAGTGGCGCTCATGTCAATTCACACTCGCTCCCAGTACTCTTAACGACGCTCACGCTAACTCAGATCAGAGCTTACTAGTTTCATTGAACTCATGCTAACTCATACTTGTGCTCAAACCTCAATAGCGCTCACGCTAACAGACTCACGCATACCCCTCAAAGACACACTAACTCAGGCTCGCATTCACTATCCTCAATGACGCTCACGCTATCTCAGATTCAGGCTTACTATTCTTCTCAATGATGCTTACACTAACTCATACTCGCACTGACTGCTCTCAATGACGTTCATGCTAACTCAGAATCGCATTCACTACTACCAATCACTCTCACATTAACTCACACTTGCACTAGGTCAATCTCATACTAAGTAATTTAATTGAACTCGCGGGCACTACTCTCAATCACTCTCACAATAACTCATACTTGCATTAGCTCAATCTCACGCTAAGTTACCTCACTGGGGTGGCGCTCACTACTTCCAATCACTCTCACAATAACTCATACACACATTAACTCTGTCTCACGCTAAGTAGTCTTATTGAGCTCGCGCTCAGCAAGAGCTCCACCTCGCTCTCCTAAATGAGCTCGTACTCGTGCTCATTAGGCTCATTCGGGTTCGTGCTCATTCAACCTCAGCCGCAGGCTTGCTGTTCACTTATAGAACTCGCTCTCACATGGCTCGAATTATTGAGCTTGACGCCTATTTAGCTTGAGAGCCGGACTTGCACTTTTAGACATTCCTGGCACATCGTAACTTACTTTTGTTTAATTCCGAACATTCAGTACACGTTTTAAATATAAAGTATCGATACCGATACCGACGATTCACGAAATCTAGGCTCTATAGGAATCATAGACCTGCTTTCCCTCACGTGTGACGTATCAGAAGAATTCGGCTCGATTCGTGGAGCTGCCTTCCGACGGCACATTTGAAAAAAAAAAAAAAAATGAAATAGCAAAAGTGCACCAACAAGGTTGCCAGACTTGGAAGACATGGTGAACTAGCGACAAACAAGAAGCACTTTAAAAAAACTGTAACGCAAGCACCAACAATTATTAGAATTAAATGGTGACAATAAGAAGAACAAAAATATAAAACAACGACAACAACGTTAAGAACAAAGCCAAACATCACGGAAATCTGATAACACTGTACCCTCTGGAAATATTCTCCGTATAGCGTGAGAGGCAACATTGGAAAATTTCAGGGTGGGGTTAGACAACCGGGATACACCCTCGCGTTCTATTTGATGATGAAATTGGTAAATCTAGATTAAGCTTCACGACTCCTCGCGATCACTGTAAAACATGCGACAGAATGAATACATATTCATCATGTGTTCATTGTGTATTTTCTTTGCCATTAATTACATATCCAATAAAAGTAATAAATGCCTATGACATTGATTTTATTTATTTGATGTCCGTCCAGTGTTGTTAGGGTTTGAATAAAAATTTCAAAATAACAGCACGGAAGTAAATATGGCTTTAAAAAAAGAAAGAAAGAAATTAACGAAAGAATGGGGAAGGAGAGGAGCAAGTATTCAAACATAAGTTAACACAACAAGGAAAAAAAAGTTCTGGTTTTAGAATTAACTAAAAATAATATTTTCCTAAATAAACAAGTGAACAAATTGTTTTTAAGATATTGTCATTGGACCATACCCTTAAGGCAAAATACTAATAAAAAAAATCCAGTGTTTTGCAGTCTGTTGAAACGAACCAGATTTACTACTCTGGTTACGTTTAACAAGGTTTTTACCTTATTTACACCGTACAAGGAAGATATACAAGTGCTCACTTTAGAAAGAACCTTTAAAATACCGCTAAGTTTACAGTAATTATGTGATATCTTCAAATAGATAAAATATAATTGAAATATGGAACAAGAGCGCCCTAGACAATATTATTTTGCGTGAGGTATCGTTATCACAAGTCACCTAGTGACTTTCCATTTTCAGCTGTTTAGAAACGCGAAAATATATGCCGATTTTCAAAATGGCTCGAAATCGAAAGCAGATAAGTGAGTCGTGATAACGGTTTCTCATGTAAAATAATATTGTCAAGGGCGCTCTTGTTCCACATTTCGATTATATTTTATATATTTGAAGATATCACATAATTACAGTAAAATTAGCGGTATTTTAATTTCGCCGGGGTCAAGACTCTTAATATAATTCAATATCAGTCCTATTTTTTTTTTTTTTAAATATTCGTTACGCGTCTATAAAATGTTGCAACACAGACTATGAATCAGTTTCTATTCTACTAATCAAATTGACAATTTGAACGAATTTAGATTGTTCTAACGGGAAAGAGAGACTCGGATTCAATCTTTGGTAGAAATTCGTATAATTTGAACTCTACGTTAAGCTATAGGTCCTTGTTTTACTTAGCCTTAGTGTTGAAAGGGACGGTCAAACTCAGCAAACTAATAACCAGGGTTCTATCATATGTGCAATACGTGCAATTGCACAGGGCTACAGAATCTGTCATAACTATATTATTAAAAAAATACATATGTATTTCTTGTTGGAAAGAAAGTTTATGATGATGGTAGTTGAATTTACTAAACTGACCTTCTATTTGAATACTACAGTCATAAATCATGTTTAGGTTGCATTACTTTTAGATCACATAGACAGCGTGCTAAAGCAAATGGTCAAACAAATTCCAGCATGAACTGCTTGATTGTGTCAAACACAAGAACTCAATTCTCAAACAGCAGTTAATACCTGTTCCATTTAGTTAGTTATCACAGTTTTGATATGAAAACTAGTCTTGTCTTTGTCACAAACAAGTTCCTTATCATTGACGGTGAAAATAAGTTTTTTTTTTTTTTTAAACAGATGTAGAAGGAAAATCAGGCAATAAAAATGAAAGAGCTAAGTGTACTGTAATTACATACTAATATATTGAGATTGAAACTTGATTTCTGTGAAAACGATGACCATCTTCTGTCTCCAGGTGTGTTTGCTTTATCTTTCACTAACATAATAGATTATTATTATTATTATTTCAAGAAAAAACAGAAAAACGACATTGTATTTGTAGTGTTTAGGCCATTCTGTCTGAGTGCGGGTACTCTTTCCCTCCCCTTCGTTTTTCATGATAAAGCAGTATACTTAAAATCGTGGCTTTTAAGATTTGTTCTTTCTGAAGGAAGGAGAGGTGGCCCGGTCCTGTTAATACCCAACGTACATTAAATAAAATGCATAATGGCTTTCACGATTGTTTTTCGAGACGAGATAGTCTCAACTAGTGTTGCCCACGAAACAGAAATTTCTCGTCTCGTCTCGGCAGGAGAAGAACGTATTTGAAATCGAGATGAGAGATTAGAAGCTTCTTAAGAGTCTTCATCCCGGCGAAATTAAAATACCGCTAATTTTACAGTAATTATGTGATATCTTCAAATAGATAAAAGATAATCAAAATGTGGAACAAGAGCGCCCTAGACAATATTATTTTACATGAGAAACCGTTATCACGACTCACTTATCTGCTTTCGATTTCGAGCCATTTTGAAAATAGGCATTTATTTTCGCGTTTCTAAATTGCTGAAAACGGAAAGTCGCTAGGTGCCTTGTGATAACGGTACCTCACGCAAAATAATATTGTCTAGGGCGCTCTTGTTTCATATTTCAATTATCTTTTATATATTTGAAGATATCATATAATTACTGTAAAATTAGCGGTATTTTAATTTCGCCGGGATGAAGACTCTTAAGTGGACTCTCTTCGGGAATGCTAGTTCACCCAAGTCTTAAACATTAAGCATTGTTTTAATGTTATCTGATTTGCAATATAAAAACTATAAATAGATAAAGAGATTGTACGAACATAATTAAGAGAATTTATCTATGTTTAAAAGTACGCAAGTCGTTACACAATATAATCCAGTAATAAACATTATTTAAATTATGTTATTTTACCCTCTTCGTGGGTCTCTCGTAGCGCGGAAGGGTTCTTGTTAGTTCTACATGAAATAAAGAAGTAAATGAAGGCATAAAATTTGTACATACTTTTTAAAAACGCGAAGTTAGAAAAAATCGAGACGAGTCAATAAAAACTTTTTCGAGAACCGAGAGAGATATAATCCTTTGAGAATCGAGACGAGACAAGATTTGTATAAAATTTGCGTGAGAAGACGAGGAAACCTTATCTCTTGTCTCGGGTAACGCTAGTGGAAACTCATATTATTCGAGCTCTACGTTGAGCTGTATGTTCATGTCCCATGTAGGTTTGGTGTTCAAAGGGACGATAAACTCAAATTCACAGTAAGACTCAGTAAACTAACCAACCAACGTTTGATTCCTTTACGAGACAACATAGTCTCAATTCGTGTCTCATAGACAGTGGCGGATCGTGTTGCCCACGAGATAATATATGGGGCTGTCCCGTTCCGAAAAAAAAATGTCATGAGAGTGCAGTCTCACCTCGAAAAGTTTATCGTATCTATTGGAAAGACTGTATCTCGTCTCATACCTCGACACGAATGTTCAGTCTCGTCTCCTCTTATAGACAAAATTAGTAGCGTACCTCGAGGGAAGTCACATTAGTTAACATTTATAAGGCCTATCCGGTTGCAACGTTGTGAACGACCTTGGGGAAAACGGCTGAAATTCAACTTAAATGTAGAAAAGACTATGCAGTTATTCGAAACGCAAATTGTCCTAAAATGGGCCAATAGAAAATCATTTAAAAGCAAATAATTCCTTCACTTATCTCAAAAACCTGGAAAGGGAGATAGCTGAAGATCGGCTTAAATGTAGAATAGACTATGTAGATTGTATATTCAAAAAAGAAATTGTCCTAAACTGGATGGAACATAGTAAAAAAAATCACGAAACACAAACAGTGAAGTCAATGGAAAATCAATTTAAAAAACTGAAGTCGTCCAGATATCTCAAAAATTATAATAAGGAGATGGCTAACTGAAAGCTTAGTGCAAAGACATAATGAAAAGCTTAAAAATTATGTATAGCACGTAAGGTAAATATGGATAGAACATAGTCAAAAGTTAAGAGTCTTCATCCCGGCGAAATTAAAATACCGCTAATTTTACAGTAATTATGTGATATCTTCAAATAGATAAAAGATAATCGAAATGTGGAACAAGAGTGCCCTAGACAATATTATTTTGCATGAGAAACCGTTATCACGATTCACTTATCTGCTTTCGATTTCGAGCCATTTTGAAAATCAGCATTTATTTTCGCGTTTCTAAACAGCTGAAAACGGAAAGCCGCTAGGTAACTTGTGATAACGGTACCTCACGCAAAATAATATTGTCTAGAGCGCTCTTGTTCCACATTTCGATTATCTTTTATCTATTTGAAGATATCACATAATTATTGTAAAATTAGCGGTATTTTAATTTCGCCGGGATGAAGACTCTTAAATTGTTTGAGTAAAATCAATAAAATGATAAAGTATATGCATCTTTTTTGGAATTACTCAGAGCACCCCACGCAAAGGTTACGTTTTTGAAACATCTCACATCTTGATTTGGCATCTCCAGACTGGACTTAGGACGCAACATGACTTTTGCCTTGATCAGATGTTACAGTCTGGTCGTTATGGCAAACCGTATAGGGTCCTTTTACCACTACAAGCTTAGTGAAACATGGGCGGATCCAGGGGTGTAGGGCGAAGGGTCGTTCGTCCCCCCGCTGCATAAGCACCAATGCTGCAATAGTCTGGTAAGGAAAAAATGAGAATATTTCACCACCTTTCCCCAGGATTCTGTTCTGGATCCGCCTTTGAACTGAAGAAAGTAACCTAATGTACTAATTTTCGTCCTATAACTTTTCTTTAGCGCTAGCAATAAGCTTTAATTACTTACCTATGTGACTTCCCTCAAGGATCGCCCTGTGTGACGTCATTGTTTCTTTTCCAATAAATTGTTCACTTCGTTTGCCATTATGCAATGTACAATATCTTATCTTAAAAATGCTGCACGTTATATTTTACCAATATTACAATTACTGAATTTTTATATGGTCCCTTAACCTTCCGTTAAATTCAATGTGCGTTTTTAATAAACTATTTATTATTAAAACATTTCAGTACCAAATACATACGTTTTCCTAGAGAATAATAAAACTAGTAATTCGTATGTCAAGAATAAAGATATTTCTTGTTTATTTAGTCATATAATAAATTTATACAAAAGATATTTACATCATTATGTATTGCTACTGTAAATTAAGTAGCTATATAAACGGTCAACCAATCTTAGCATAAAAAGACATTAAATCCTGCAGCAGAAAGTAGCCATCTATATGCAAATATAGTGACTGGTTTGATTTTAGTGGCCCTATTAATGTCGCCGTAAAACACAAGAGGACATAAATTTATGAAAATTTATTTTACATGCGACTTCATATTTTATCAAACCAGTGTTTCAGCGACACTTGAACACGAGTTGATTTAATGTTTTATTATAAATCGTTAAAAAAAAGCAATATGTAAAATCGTTTGAGTGAATTGCTGTTGATTTTCGTGAGAACTTTATATCAACGCCCTTCGTAGACAGAAAGGTGTCATACTCAATCAGTTTCTAAAACTTTCATATGTCACGGAGTAGGTAGGCTAAAGAAATGTAAATTATGTAACACAAATGAAATAATAGGTGTTATATTACAGTACCAATTTTGACAGTTCTTTTACCATCGAGTAGTATATACGAGGGTAAGTCAAAATTTATCTGTAATGTTAATATAACACTTGTTACATTGTCTATACTGACCTTTGTCATAGACTATTTTATTGTTATGCTGTTGTGGTCATGCTATGAAAGTTTGATCCTAATTCCTAGATTTGTCTTCCTTTTGTTGCAGCAGCTAGATCATGGCCGCTTCATTAGAAATTAGCACCAAAGAGGAAAAACGAACAGTTATACCAGAATCATGACTAATTTCCAGACGATGTGACACTTCAATAATAGTCACTCGTCTGTCTAACAAACCTGTGTCACGTGCACGCTCAACGTTGGCGTCATTTGTAGCCCTAGATCAGCGTTTCCTAACCTATGTGCCGCGAATGGGCCACTGGTGTGCCGCGAGTAAATCGAAACAAAATTATTAATTCTATTACAATCAAACTGCAAACCATTGAGTCTCACATTATATTTATGAGGAAAAATGTATATACGTGTTTCACATTACTATGAATTTATAATTTTAAGTTTCATACTCTGTTGATATTCTGTACATTTTTAATGTTAGAATTTTTTTGTTATCATTGTTATCACCATTATTGCTTCTTTATTGTTGCAGATTATTTCGTAACTTGAAATTTTAAAATATCATTCAATCCTTTCGACAAAGCAAACATGGATACAAATGACCTACATTTGTGTTTTGGAAGTACAAGAGATTTGTTTCTTTGGATACAGTTTTCGAAAAAGAAAGCATATTGTAAAAACCTGAGTGCTATACTTCATTGTAATTGTTTTTTTATTTTTAAATTAGAATGAAAAATAATTATAATGATTTACCACGGAGGAAAACAAGTGATCGAGCTTTCTTCTCTGAGAAAAGGATATCAGTAATCACGGGAAAGAAATTACCACGCTATTTTATATTTACAAATAATAATAATAATAATAATAATAATAATAATAATAATAATAATAATAATAATAATAATAATAATAATAATAATAATAATAATATCTATATGAGTGTGCCGCGAGAATTCAAGTTACACCTGTAGTGTGCCGCAAGTTGAAAAAAGTTGGGAAACGCTTTCCTAGATGGTCATTCGGTTCCTTTCTCATGCGTAACACTTGTGCGACGATTTTTTAATTTTTCAATCCATTCGTAGACACTGTTCCCGTATTGTGCCGAGAGTATTGGATGGATTGCTGCCCCTGGTACACCTTCCGACCATAAAAACCAGATCACTACTCGTTGTTCCTCTTTGGTGCAAACTTCTAATGGAGCGGCTATGATCTATCTGCAACAAAAGGAAGATAAATGAAAGAATTAGGATCAAACTTTCATAACATGACCACAACAGCATAACAATAAAATAAACGAGGACATACGTCAGTATGAAGAATGTAAAAAAAGAAAAAATGTTATAGCTACATAACGGATAATTTTCGACTTATCCTCGTATATTCCTGCTGGTAAAAGCCTTCATATTATAATAACGCTTGAAATCCACACAGCTAAACTGAGTTATATACAGTACCTTGCTATGCTTATACTAATATTTGTTGTTTACGCGGCGGATACAGATCTATAGATTAATCATACAGTAAACAGTATTTGTCTGTGATTCGTTATTGAGTTGATTTTGATTTTAACGTCTCATTCAGCAGCGAGCTATGTAAGACGCGGGACCTACTTATTAAGAGTCTTCATCCCGGCGAAATTAAAATACCGCTAATTTTACAGTAATTATGTGATATCTTCAAATAGATAAAAGATAATTGAAATATGGAACAAGAGCGCCCTAGACAATATTATTTTGCGTGAGGTACCGTTATCAAAAGTCACCTAGTGACTTTCCGTTTTCAGCTGTTTAGAAACGCGAAAATAAATGCCGATTTTCAAAATGGCTCGAAATCGAAAGCAGATAAGTGAGTCGTGATAACGGTTTCTCATGTAAAATAATATTGTCTTGTTCCACATTTCGATTATCTTTTATCTATTTTAAGATACCACATAATTACTGTAAAATTAGCGGTATTTTAATTTCGCCGGGATGAAGACTCTTAACATGGAATCCGAACCACATGAGCTCCCGCCGGGAATCGAACCCGGGTCTTCCATGTGATTCACTATGTAATATACAAGGTCCTGTTATTTCAATTTATATAATATATTATGGTATTCAGGGGCGGATCCAGGACTGACTTCTGGGGGGCGGTGGGTTGTAATACTGCTACTTAGAGCTACTTTTAAGAGCTCCAAACTCTGGGATGGGTTTTATTTATATATAAAATAAAAAGTTTCCTCTTCTGGGGAGGGGTGATCGCCCTGGTCGCCCCCTGGATCCGCCACTAATGGTATTATTGTTAATAATATTTCAACTTTTGCACGTGCAAATGTTGACTGAATGTCAAAAGTCAGTTTTTTTTAAAGCACAGATTATTCTATATTTTGTATAAATTTTGCACCTCAGAGAGAGTCTATTTACGTTTGCTGCGGGGTAGGTATATATCCTCAAATCTGTATATTATTGGTATAAACGCTCCCAACTAGAAGAATCAGAATCGCTCCAAGAATTCTCGGACTTCGAACCTATGAAGTATTATTATGGCAGATTATTGTATTTTATTAAAATATATATATATTTTTTCATTTTATTCAGAAAACCAAACGAATTTTATTAATAAAAACATATTCGACAAGTATATACTGTATTTGTAGGTAGAAATTCTGTGAACACTGTTAACTAACCACTGATAAAATAGATCATCATTTAGTGTTTCAGTGTAGCAGGTTGATATTAAATAGTATTTAAATTCTGTTCTGCATTATTTTAGTTCGCTAATTCATTGCATTTGTATCTTCTAAACAAACGTTTCCCAACCTTTTTAATGTCGCGGCCCCTTGTGGTGTCTCTGTGTCCATCTATGAGACAAAAAAAAATTAAAAAAATTACGTATCATAAAATAAAGTGACAAATTACAATTTTACAGTAAATATGTCATTTATGATAATGAAGTACTGCTAAAAATTAAGATATTCGAAAAATACGATCATAGCTGTTAGACCTAATACAGAGTCCGCCAGAAAAATATATACACTCTTTCTCATTCTGTATCAAGATAACAAAGAGTATTGACAATTGAACTGAAATTTAAATATGTTGTAGTATGTGTTTTCGCCCAACAGATGTCAGCATTGTCAACTGTTTTCAGTTAAAATTATGTTGTGGTACGTTTTTTCGCTCAACAGATGTCGGTACTGTCAGCACAGTTAGTGAGATAAGAAAATGGGTTGGCAGGAGCATGCTTGACGTTTGAGCAGCGTAAGTATATTTTGAAGTGTTTTATCAGGTTTGAGAATGCCATCGAAATGCAGCGTCAGTGGAGAGGGGAGTTTCGTACTGAACCATTCGTGATGCGAACGAGACGAGTCGAGACAGGATTTTCCTGGCAAAATTCGGGTCGAGACACGGTCCTTCCAATAGAAAAATATACATTTTTCGAGTCGAGACATCACTTTTACAGCACATTTTCGAGACGAGACAGCCACAAATCTTGCCTCGTGCGCATCCTTATGAACCATCAACCTGCCTAACAATCAAACGCATTGTTGACAAGTTTTCAGCGCATGGAACGATTTGCGATATTTCCAAAGGAAGATCGGAAAGAACGCCTACAGCAATAAGTCCTGCCTGACAGTACTGACATCTGTTGAGCGAAAAAACATACTGCAACATAATCTTAACTAAAAAATAATTGACAATTCCGACATCTGTTGGGCGAAAAACCATGTACAACATACTTAAATTTCAGAACAATTGTCGATGACAAAGAGTGTAGCCCTATACATTTTTCTGGTGGACTTCGTATTATGAATTCAACATTCACCTAATGGGATGCTGGATGCATCTTTCAGCCTAGCTTAGTAATTTTATTATTTTTTATTCTATCTTTTACATTCTTTTCTTTTAAATTGATTGGAACCTAAATAATATACATTACATATATATATATCTCAAGTGTGAGCAATATGAAAGGTAAGTTTAATGAAAATAGAGTGTCTCGCGGACCTCCTTTTAATCTCTCGTGGCTCTCCGGGGTCCTCAGACTACAGATTGGGAAACATCTAAACTAGTGACTTTTTTTAAAATTAGGGTATGCTTAAGTATTGCAGCACTTATAGTCCTAACTTAATATTAGTTAAATTATATTGTTGTGAGATAAAATTATTCCTGATAAGGAAACGTTACAGATAGCATGGCGTGTTTTAATTTAGTTTTAAAAAAAGAAGAAAATAATTAAACTGTATTGTTTAATCTACTGTGCTATCTAACGCACTTTTTCCGCACACATAACCTTACTTATATTTATAATTTCTTTTCATACATATCTTAGATTTATTCCCATTTTATACAGGAAATTAAAATGAAGCACAAGCAGTGAAGCTTTATATACAGTGAACAAACATTGGTTAAGTTGTAGAGAGCTAATAGAGATCGCGTAAATATACTTGTAGTTAACTAATAGTGGTCAGTGGTTGCTAATTCAATTTCAGCGGCGCTAAAATGATATAATACGAAAATCAAGGAGCCTTGAAAGCAATTGAACTTGTCGGGAAAATAATTGGTATTTCCCTGAAATCTAAATATTCTATTCCTTTTTGCAAAGATTGGGGATTCCTGCTATGCCTAAAGATAAGATCAAAAATGTGCTACATAGTGCTGGAAGGTCATTAGATAAAATACGAATTAGGCAGAACAGGAACATACCGTTAAGAGTCTTCATCCCGGTGAAATTAAAATACCGCTAATTTTACAGTAATTATGTGATATCTTCAAATAGATAAAAAGATAATCGAAATGTGGAACAAGAGCGCCCTAGACAATATTATTTTACATGAGAAACCTCTTATCACGACTCACTTATCTGCTTTCGATTTCGAGCCATTTTGAAAATCGGCATTTATTTTCGCATTTCTAAAGGGCTGAAAAAGGAAAGCTACTAGGTGACTTGTGGTAACGGTACCTCATGCAAAATAATATTGTCTAGGGCGCTCTTGTTCCACGTTTCAATTATCTTTTATCTATTTGAAGATATCACATAATTACTGTAAAATTAGCGGTATTTTAATTTCACCGGGATGAAGACTCTTAAAACTATTTTCGTTGTACACCTATAAAATAAATCAGAGCAAATGAACGGAATGTCACTTTTGGAATACGACTGAAGACATAAGGAATAGATTTATTCCAAGACATATAATATTTGCATTTTTTGTGGTATGCCTAAAGTAATCTGCGCGTATATTTCTTTATCATATGCACAGAAGGGGTCTGTATCAAGATAGTTTTGTCCTTGTTTTGAGATGAAAATATACCTCAGGTGCACTTTTGTGCCAAACCACTCTTGAGCAGCAGAATTTAGGATGCGCGTGATCATAATTCACTTGTTTTTTCTCTCGTTCATTATGCAGCATCTCTCGTTCTTTGCTTTCCTCCCACTTAAAAGGCGGTGTGCAATCAGTCACAGGTTGTCATCTCAAAGGAGTTTCCATTCATTTAAATCTTTATGCTTTATTTCTTCCCCAAAGTTTCGTCTTTCCAACATTTCCTTTTCCTCCGTCCGTTCTCTCTTTCTCAGCGTCGTCTCGTACCACTCCCCCACCTCTCTTCGTCTCCCAATTCACCCATCGCCGTCTTTGCAGCTGTCGTAACTCAAATTAAAAGTCTTCGATCAATGTCTTGTTTTCTTGCTTGTTATTTTAGCGTCTCTGCACTTCATTTGCTTTGCCTTGCCTTGTCTGCCTTTCGCAAACAACTACCCTAGACCTATAGACTAAAAATGTTTATTAACTAAATACAAGTTATCGGGAGAAAAACTTTTGAAACGTATATCGTAACATGATTCCATAAAACAATTGATTTTAAAAATTAAATTTGCTGAAATTTTTTAAAAAAATATAGTCAAAAATTAAACTAACCACTGGCGTGACAGCCCGTTGTGTGGCCTGAGCCGCTCCACTGCCATCTGTTAGCGATTGGCGGAACTATGTCACGCGTGGTCAGCGTGCTGCTTCGACCAGTCTCTAACGGCCGTATCAAGAGCTTTCTAGACATAGTGGCCGTCACGTCTTTTATTCACGTGACTCCCCAGTTTGCCTCATTACGCTACGTGGCCGCCGAAAATTGGCAAACACCGACCGGAAATCGAACCCTGAACCACGCGTTCGATACTTAATAGACTACGAAGTCTCCTACAGTAAAAAAAAAACAAAAAAAAAAAAACTATGTGTCTTTAATAGAGCTATAATCGGTTTTACATAAAACATAAGGAAATCTTAAAATATTTTAAATTAAACAGAAGCTGGTGAACAAACTTTCGAAGGTACCGTACCATGTACAATCTCATTTGTTTTGTTCTTTTTTAAAATAAAATTGACTAGACATGAAACATTGAAAATCTTTATAATGTTAGGCCTACAAATTTAATAGATGTTGGGGAATAAACTTCTAAAATTACAATTTATTATTAATGTAATATATTAAAAATGAAAGATTGGTTAAGCCAATGTTACGAATAAAATACAAATTGGTGAAGAAACTTTAAATGTCAAAAAACTAAAATGTGTATCATTAATGTTTATCATCAATTGAAAGATTGGGAAAGTCTTAAATGTTTAATATCAACGTAATAGTTGTAGAAATGAGTCCTCGCAAAATGGTTTATATTATTATAAATTAAATAGAAGTTGGTGAACAAACTTTAAAAAAAAACACAGTATAAAATCTTTATTAATTTGGTAAGAACTTTGGAAACTATAGTCAAAAACTATATCTCATTATTAGAGCTATAACTGGTTTCAAATAAAACATCAGAAAATCTTAAAATATTTTAAATTAAACAAAGTCGGTGAACAAACTTTCGAAGCTACAATCTTCTTTAAAAAAATGATTAGAAATGAAGCGTTAGAAGTCTTAAAATGTTAGAAATTAAGTAGATGTTGGTGAATAAACGTCAAAAATTACACGATTGAGAAAGTCGTAAATGTTTCGAATTATATTACAAATTAAAGAAGTTGGTGAAGAAATTTTAAATGCCAAAACTAAAATGTTTATCATTAATATAATATATTACAATTGAAAGAATGGAAAAGCCTTAAATGTTTATTATCAAGGTAATAGTTTAGAAATGAAACCACGGGAAGTGTTTATATTATAAATTAAATAAAAGTTTGTAAAGAAACCTTAGGACACAATATAAAATCTTTATTACAGATATGTATATTATAAATTAGAAATATAAGATTGGAAAAGTTTTAAATGTACCAAATTAAATAGAAGTTGATGAAGAAACTTTAAATGCCACAAACTAAAATGTTTATCATTAATATAATATATTGAATTTAAAAGATTGGAAAAGCCTTAAATATTTATTATCAACATAATACTTTAGAAATAAAACTTCGGAATATGTTTATATTATTATAAATTAAATTAACGTAACTGAAGAAACTTTAAAAGACACAATATAAAATCTTTATTATCGATATAGTATTAAATTAGAAATAAAAGATTGAGAAAGTATTAAATGTTACAATTTAAATAGAAGTTGGTGAAGAAACTTTAAATGCAAGATGCTAAAATGTCTATCATTAAAATAATATATTGAATTTAAAAGATTGGAACAGCCGTAAATGTTTACTATGAACGTAACAGTTTAGAAATAAAACTTTAGGAAATGTTTATATTATTATAAATTAAATAGAAGTTGGTGAAGAAGCTTTGATAGACAGTGTAAAATCTCTATTATATATATATACTAGAGTAAAAGTCAAATACTGGGAAGGTCGTCAAAGGTTTAGATTATTAAAAATAAATAGGAAATGTGAAGAAACTTTAAAAGACACGATATAAAATATTTGTATTATTATAAATTAAATAGAAGTTGGTGAAGAAACTTTGAAAGACACAATATTAATTTTTATTATAGACATACTAGAGTAGAAATCAAATATTGCGAAGGCAATCAATTGTATATCGATAATGTGATTATTTAATTGTTGGACACTGTAATCAAATTTTTGATTTTACCAACTACACATAGAGCCCGAAACGACTCAAAACGACAAAAAATGCATGTCTTCAAATTTGGACGTACTTTAATGTGTACAAATGAATTGCCTTCTAGTGGTGGACATAAGGAAATATGTCGATTTTTTTGACATTACGAATATGTCCGCCATGAACATAAGAAATATGAGCAACTATAGCATGTCAAAATGATCTACTACCTTGTTTGCATTAGTTTTGACGGATTAGTATGTTATGTTTTGATCATTGGAGCAATGTTTGAGATGATATACTTGTACGTCAAAAATGTATAGACATGCGTGGAAACGTGAGGCGGTTGTCGTTTGTCTCTTGTTATCAGTGTTACCAGTCGCTTGATCTAGAAATTGTTGAGGATATTTTTAACAAAAACAATTGATTCATTTATCATTGTTAGAATAGAAATTTAGCATCTTTTAAATGTTGTCTAGTGACTAAACTAGCATTATTTCCACTAAAATTAATATTTCTAGCGTATTCTTGCAGTGTGTTTAGTGACAGTATTATTCACGTTATTGGCAGTGTGTTTAGTATCATTACGACATGTGTGTGTGTCCTATTACGAACAGGTTTGACATATATTTTTATGCCATATCAACATACTTCGAGCTCTGTGTGTACAAGATAGATAATTATGTTTATACGGAGACAGTCTCTCAACCTTAACAGGAATGAAGGGATTGAATCTGTGGGAATGGAAAGGGGTAACAAACTCCGCAGGAAATGTAAGTGAATGATAAACGGACATGGAGGGATAGTCTGGAATATCCCCTCTCTTTTACCCCCTTTAAATAATTCCATTTCTGTTGTGGTCACATGAAAAGGCTATTGAATGCTTCCATCATCCCTTGGCCAGTGGGGATAGCAACGAACACTCTTTGCTGCCAAGGGCGAACAACAAGCTAATTTTCGTTAACCTCGATTGCGTCATAGATGGTTCTTCTCTTAATTGGCTAATTACTGTCCAGAGACCGAGTCAGCCTTGTAAGAGTGGACAACGGCTTAACTGAGTATTGTTGCGTAACAACACAAATAGGCTGAACCAGACGATAGGGGGAAAATACGCAACGAAGATGTACAAAACATAGACAGTAGTTCTTACACAACTTAGGAGAACTTAGATTTAGAACTCCTGTGTAAAACAATTTAGGATGCAAATTTGAGACAAGTTAGGATTTAAAATTTCAAAGTCTTCAAACATACAATAACTATATTCTACAGTATTAATAAGAATTATCGAAAAAAATCAAAAATGAGACATTAATCAATAAATCTAATTAATGTAAACTTACCTAGGTATTGAGGTGAACAGAATTACATATGTGCAGGGCGGGCTCTATCATAGGCCCAATGTGCAACACGTGCGTTTGCATAGGGCAGTAAAATGTATCCTATACTGACCTTTTATTTGAATACTACATTCATAAATCATGTTTAGATCGCATTAGTTTGTCACATGGACAGAGCTAAAGCAAATGGTCAAACAAATCCCAGCATTAATTGCTTGATTGTTGTCAAATACAAGAACTCAATTCTCGAACAGTAGCGTACACTTATACCATTTAGTTAGTTATCGCACTTCTGATATGAAAATTAGTCTTGTCTTTGTTACAAACAAGTTCTTTACCATTGAAGATGGAAACAAGTTTTTTTAAAAAAAAATTAACAGATATAGAGGGAAAATCAAGAAATAAAGATAAAAGAGCTAGTTGTACTGGATTTGAGAACTGAGATATTGAGATTGAAGCTCGATATTAAATTCTATAAAATGGATTATCATCTTTCCTATGCAGGTGTGTTTGTTTGTTTTATCTTTCACTGACATAATAGATTATTATTCAAAGCAAAAAAGACACAACGAGATTGTATTTGTAGTGTTTAGGTCTTTCTGAGTGTGAGTACACTTTCCCTCCCGTTCGTTGTTCATGATGGGGTAGCGTACTTAAAATCGTGACTTCTAAGATTTGTTCTTTCTAGTTAAAGAGGTGTGCCGGCAAATTGCCTAGAGTAAATTGCATGGGTGTAAATTAGGATGCAAATTTAAGACAAGTTAGAATTTAAAGTTACGTGTTTTCAAACATACAATATTGTATATTCTATAATATTACTAAGGTTTATATAAAAAAAATGTATCCAAAAATGAGATATCAATTACATGCATGAAATCATAATTATCATAAAAAAAACCATAATTACATGCATGAATGAATAAGGTAAGGTTATGCGTAATTTTCGAGAAAAAATGGAGAAATGATTGAAATGATTTTTTTTCAATTTAACGTCCCAGGTTAATGCCCTTTAGGCTAAGGGAGACAGACGATTAAGGTAAGTGAATAATAGTGGAAAATTGGTGGAATGAGAATGTGGGAGGAAACGGAAGCGAACCGCAAAATAAAACAAGAACACGATGTTGTCCACTACAAACTTACTTGGTCGGGATCGAACCAGGGACCTCATGCATAGGAAGTAAGCGATCTGCTACTGAGCCACCATATATAAAAATGGAGAAAAAATAAGTAATTTATAAGCCTAAAAATTCATGATGTACAAGAACTACACCACTTATTGAGTTGAGTTGATTTTGAGTTTAATGTCCCGTTCAGCAGCGAGGCTATATGAGACGTGGACCTACTGATTAATGTGGAATCCGAACCACATGAGCTCCCGCCAGGAATCGAACCCGGATCTCCCACGCCAAAGGCGCGTACGCTAACCGCTTTGCCACGAAGGAGCTCACTGCCACTTATTGAATTGAAACTAATTGTGAAATGTATTTTCATTAAGCTGTTCATTATAGCACTAGCATTATGATAGCTATTCACTTACCTTAATCGTCGTTAATGAGATAGGCTAAAATTAGCACTAATTCTCAACTTTTAACATTTGTATCGATAGACCATATCCACCTGAACGAAATAACATACCTGTAGTAGCTAAATTCTGTTGCGTATTTGTCGAGAAAATCGAAAAAAACAAACTTTTGTAGCGCTGGATGGTATGTCGTTCATTCCCAATAATAACTAATAGTCTTTATTTTGTAGGAAGAAATTATTATTTGTTTATGTACTGCATATGTAGCAAAATACAACGTTGTTAGATAGGGGCAAGAAGGAGGGAGTCCCATGGGGCAGTCCGCCCCTCACCGATTTCCCCGCAGACTTGTTGTATTGTAATTCTTTATTTTCGGTGTACATAAAAATTGCAGCTCCCACCCAAAATGTCTGTACCTCTGCGTTTGCATTCCCTCATATTAAGGATGCCGTCGCCACTGATCTAGGATTGTCTACGAGAAAAGAGTTGAGACAGTCTCGACTCTAGTGGTTGTAGTAAAAATGATCTCTCATTTTGGAAAGTGATCTGTTTCTATCAAAAGAGTTCTTTCTCTTCACGAATATTTTGCCTCCTAGGCAACTGTATTGATATCAAGTTTTGCCTACGAGATTACTTATATTTTCAATTTTGAGACGAGACAAGAAACATGACAATCCTCGTTTTGTTTATGAGACGAGAATCGAGACCAGAAGTTTCTCTAGTTTGCGGGCGACACTAGTACTAGCACAATGTTAGATCTCAAACACTGGTTTAGCGTTACATGATTCGTATATTTTTTTTTAAAAAAAAGTATAACTAGTTAAAGTGATCGTACGAACACAATGTAGAACATTTATCAACGTTGGAAGATATGCAAGTCATCATACACTATACAGCAATAACAAATATGGTTTAAATGTTATATCACACCTTTCATGACTCAGAAGTATTGACCTGATTTCAAAAATTTACTGTAACTTTATTATCACAAGACTTTGCAGACATATTGGAAAACTCAAAAAGGTTTTTAGTGTGAGAAAAGCTGTCCAGAGTGGTTCTTTTGCTCCACGACAACGCCCCAACTCATTGTGCTTGCAAGTGGTCTGTATATGCCTCCTAGCAATTCCGCAAATATCAAATCTATAATTAAGTTCGTCCCACACTCGGTGTAGCATGTCTCTGTGAATCCACTGGAAAGTATTGCTGGTGAAAGCTCTTAGTTCTGTTATGTTTGTTGGTAGAGGTGGCATAAATACTGTATTTTTCACATAACCCCAGACAAAAGAAACATCGCATGCGGTTAGGTCCGTAGAGCGTAGAGGCCATGACAGAAGTTGCTGATCATTATCCGCATCACGATCGATCCAGTGGGAGCGGTAGGTTGATTTATATTTACAGAGGTATCTTGCTGTAAACTGTGCATACCATCGCCGAATGGACTTGGCAGTTGGTCGATCTTTGTTGAACTTCGTTCGGTAGTGTCGTTGCACTGCAATAGGACAAGACTGCTGTGAATGAAACTCGAGCACAATATAAACCTTCTCTGCGTCTATCGTCATCTTAAATAAATGATCTCTTCTACTTTGTCGTCGAATCAGAACACAAGAATAAACTTTATGTCCCATAATAAATTTACAGTGAATTTCTACAATAGCGTCAATCATTTGTAATTGCCTGGTATTTTGGTAACTTCTACGTAAAATTAAGATAGAAAGCAGGAAATAAATTTCGTACGTAAATTTGTGAAGCAAGATGATAAAAGTTTTCTGAGAATCGGGACGAGACGAGACCTTATTTCAGGGGCGCCATTTCAGACTTCGCTTGGGGGGGCAAGAGCACTTCCGACATAAGATTTTCACGTTTTGTAGTAGTATATTGGTTGACAATCGATTAAAGTATATGTATACTTCAAACTCTTGGGGGGGGGCAATTGCCCCCTCCTGCGCCCCCTAAATGACGCCCCTGCCTTATTTCTCGTCTCGCCTCATCTGATGTGCAGCTTTATTTGCATCTGAGGTAAGTGGTCCCACCGGAATAAAGTTCACATCGAGCGGACAATTGTTAGCACTGAAGAGGAATCTCCAAGTCTGACAAGGCAGTGCAAAAGTTGAAAGAGGTTTATAAAGCATGTATGTTCAACAGAAAAAAAAAAATATTATTCAATACAGTATGGATAAGATCTATAAGCTATAATTCTCTCTGAAGTAGATTTGGCCAGATGTTTCTTTTCGCAATTGAAAAGAAATAGGTATAAGGACTACCCCACAACATATTTTTGTCTACGCCACTGAGGTTGTTCTGTATATTTCTCAAAGCGATAACTACATTTCAGTAACGTAAAAAAGGCAAAAATCATTTAACTGGATCTCTTGTTCTGGATTTCTCAATCTCAGGATGTATTTTTTTTTTTTAAAAAGGGAAAAAGCTACTGTCCCATTCCACAATTGAAATTATTTTTCTTCCGTTGCTGTCGTCGACGCCATTAAAAATGTCTCCGCCCCTGGAGTTGATGTCACTAACTTTGTGTCTCTGTTCCTCCCCTTCTCTTTCCCCTTTTCGTCTCTATTATCCACGCATGCTTTTCCTCTTCTTTCTTTCTTTCTTTTCATTTGTTTCTTTATCGTTTCTTTTCTTCCCAACTTAAAATATGGCAGCCGTAACTCATCTCATTGCAAACGTAAGCCAGCAAAATGTAACTTTTGCCTCCGACTCCTTTCCGTGTAGAAATCTCCCCCCCACCCCGCTTAACACACACACTCACACACTCACAAACACACACACTTTACTCTATACATACATACATTCATACACCTTTTAGTTTTCTCTCTTAATCTAAAAGACAAGTGAAAAACATTTTTAAAAAAAGTACAAGTGAGGTTATACCTTTTTGCTGTTCTGTACAATTTTCAAACTCTATAAAAGACTTATTTGGTTTTCCGATCTTTTTTTCGATTATAACCGTCCATTTTTTTTCTAAAAATAATATTTTTAAAAAGAACTTGAAATCTGGTGCTGTTAAGATTTCCTTTTCCGTTTGAACGTCTAATAAATAGCAGTTATTATTTTTCTTATGACTGTTACAGGATTTATTTGCTTCCTAAAATTGGGGCTGAAAGAAGTTCGTTAAAAAAATCGATCTGAAAATATCTTACTTATGCATCTACTGTTAGCAAAGAAAAGAAGTTACTATTACTATTAGTAGTACTGGAGCCTTTCTGTTTCAAATGTACCCACGGAAAATATGTGAAACATGCTTCGGCCCCACCCTTGCCGCCCTCTTAAGGAGGAAATCTATCTTTTGCTTTAGTGAAGGAAGTGAACGACCTCAACTGTGTTGCCAATTTGTCATTTCAGTCGTTTGGTCGTGGCGGGTGAAGATTGTATGCTACTTAGAATGACCAACAAGAGAAGTCACAGCAAAATCCGTGAAATAATGCAATATGGCAAGCCTGTGTGCATTCAGCTATTGAAGAATCTTGGCCCCAGCAACTTGACCCTCCTCTTTCGATGGAGGTACGAGAAAACACACAACGACAGCAGCACCAGCAGGGACACAGTTGAAATAGTTAGGCTCTGGTACAACAATAACTACTATTACTACTACTACTACTGCTACTATTAATAATAATAATAATAATAATAATAATAATAATAATAATAACAATAATAATAATAATGTACTGAATGATGGCTTTGTGCTAGATCGTTTACCCCTAAAGTTGGACCCCTGGTTCGATCTGAGACCAAATAAGCTTGTGCTGTGTAACACCGTGTCTGTGGGTTTTCTCGGCTTTCTCCTATTTCTTCCCACATTTCCATCCCCTTCAACAATTATTGAGTTTCATTAATCACCCGTCTCCTTTAGTCTACAGCGGATAATCGTGGGATGTAAAACTTGAAATTTACAATCGGTGCTAACGCGGCCTTGTGCGAGGGTGGCTCATTATTTTCTGTGAGCTCGCAGTCATGAATCTCAGTTACGCTCACGCTAGCTTAGACTTGCATTCGCGTGAGTACAGGCTCACAATTTCCAATGGGGCTCTCGTTCACTAGTCTCAGTGAAGCTCACGCTAGCATGAACTTGCACTCGCGGGAATACAGGCTCACAATTTCCAATGGCATGGGGCTCGCATTCACTAATCTCAGTGACGCTCATGCTAGCTTAGATTTGCTCTCGCGTGAGTACAGGCTCAAAATTTTCAATGGGGCTCGCGTTCACTAATCTGTGACGCTCACGTTAAGTTAGACTTACACTCGCATGAGCACAGGCTCAAAATTTTCAATGGGGCTTGCGTTTACTAATCTGTGATGCTCACGCTAGCCTAAACTTGCTCTCGCGGGAGTACAAGAGCACAATTTCCAATGGGGTTCGTGTTCATTAATCTCAGTGACGCTCACGCTAGCTTAGACTTACATTCCTGTGAGCACAGGGTCATAATTTTCAATGGGTCTCGCGTTTACTTATCTCAGTGACTCTCATGCTAGCGTAGACTTGAACTTGCGTGAGCACAGGCTCACAATTTCCAATGGGATAGGGCTCTGCACTCGCATGAGTACAGGCTCACAATTTCCAATGGAACTCGCGTTCGCTAATCTCAGTGACGTTCACGCTAGCTTAGAATTTACACTAGCGTGAGTACAGACTCACAATTTTCAATGGAGCTCGTGTTCGGTAATAGCAGTGACACTCACGCTAGCTTAGAATTTACACTCGAGTGAGTACAGGCTCACAATTTCCAATTTGACTCCCATTCACTAATCTGAATAAAGATCACGGTAGCTTAGATTTCTATTCGCATCAGTACAAGCTCACAATTTTCAATGGGGCATGCGTTCACTAATATCAGTGACTCTCATGCTAGCTTGGACTTCAACTCGCGTGAGTACAAGTTCACAATTTCCAATGGGACTCACGTTTACTAATATCAATGTTGCTCACGCTAGCTCGACTTCGCCTTCATTAACATAATTGTGCTCTCGTTCGCTAAGATTTCGGGCACACTATCCTCAATCCAGCTCACCCTTTGCTTGTGTTCTCGCTTTCTAACCTCAGTAGGAATCGCTCTTTACTCGCGCATTATGAGGCTTGTGTTCGCATTTTCTCGCGCAAAGTAATTGAGCTTAAAACCGAATGACCCGGAAAGCGGGGTTCGCAACAGTTTGTCGGAACTATTCAAGTGGCCCGGGACATGGTTTTATTTCTTAAAATGAACAATTCTTTTCTTTCTTTTAAATGCGATGTACTCTACTTAAAAGTTGAATGCTATTTTTTTTGTTACCGTTAATATTTAACAAAGATCAAACTTACTCCTGAATATTTTACTACCATTAAATTTAATCTGCCTTTTTGTGACTCCATTAAAATCACCGCCTACTTACACCAGATGAAAGCAAATGTTAAAGGCTGGACATAGCTTCTAGTCCCTTCATTGTGTGTGAAACACATCCCTTTTTCCAGTATTTTAGGGATGAGTTCTGGAAACCTAACAGGAAATTACAATCACCTCATCTCCCATACTCACCCGGTTTAGCCCTCTCTCATTCGTTCACTATTCGGATAGCTTTTTTTCTTGTTCTCTCATTCTGTCCGCTCTTCCGGTCTAAGTTTCCGTGTTCAGGAGAGAAAAAAACGTCAGGCATTGTTATGCGATGAAGAGTAAGCGGGGAGGAGGGAAAAGACTGTATAGGGGAAAGTGGGGTAACATGGAGCTTGGAGGTAGCATTTGAAATAACAGGGCCGAAACCGGGCATTAAATGTAAATTACACAGATTTACATAAGTCTCACAAATTTCAGGGTTTGTAATAGTAGTGGTAGGTGTTGTTTTGTTCTTTTTCTCATTTTTTTTACCACAGTGTTTTTCTTTCTTTCTTTCTGTAATACGACAGGAGATAGATAAAAAGAACCACAATATTTTTTCCTTGTTTGTTTCTTGGTAGTAGGTCTATATGTTTTTACTAAAGAAATAAGATTATTGTCTGTACTTCGAAATCTAGTAGCTTTGGGCTCAGTGATGACGCCAACTTTAGTTTCTTAGGGGGAGGGTAGTCGAAGGGACAGCGAAATTTTAGGAGCAGCAATTTTTTTTTGTACATCAGAAATAATAGTACATTACACAACATTAGAACACAAAATGTCTAAGGGAGGCGGACGATGCCACTGGAAAAGCGCTCGCTCCATTAGAATACTGGAATGGTATCTTAACAACGTTCGTCCTAATTACCATTTAAGAAGCCCAATCATGCCGAAATTAAAATACCGCTATAGATAAAAGATAATCGAAATATGGAACAAGAGCGCGCTAGACAATATTATTTTTCATGAGGTACCGTTATCACGAGTCACCTAGTAGCTTTCCGTTTGCGCCATTTAGAATGCGAAAATAAATAGCGATTTTGTAAATGGTTGGAAATCGAAAGCAGATAAGTGAGTCGTGATAACGGTATCTTTTGTAAAATAATATTGTCTAGGGCAGTGGTTCTCAACCTAATACCTATCACGATCTCCGTTTTATCACATCCTCTTGCCAGCGACCCTCTTATAATTTCTGGTTTGTAATAAGTTTGTGTGAGATTTTTAATGTACCTATTGCGGAAATCTCACAGGGTGTCTGTCAGTCTTGACAGTCACGAGGAAGTCACGAAATCAGAAAACGATCATGAAAGTCAAGAGAAAATCACGAAATTTAGCTTTTGGGACAAGATTTTTTAAATCTTCACAAATATAAGTACAGACTGGAAAAGGTTGTGCTATAAAAGGTCAAAATTCACCACCAAAAATGTTTATCTTCTTTACCTTATTAAATCAAAAACACGAAATGTGTCTGTTCCCTGCTTGCTTGTGGTGTAGTGCATCTGCCTAGTCCACCCGTTTAGCACATGGCAGCATCGCTTTAGAGCTTTCCTTTCATTCGCCTACCTCCACCCGCCATAAATTCTGTCCCACACTCTAGTAAGAACGAGCTTCATTGACTATGATAAGCCTGAGACCTAACGAGCTCTAATAGAATACACGCTATACTCTTCTGATATTCTTCTACTATTACATATTCGTGTTAGAAATGGGAAGTGGAATAGAAAAAAAAAACATTGTCAACAAACTATGAAAATTGATGGAGAAAACGTTAAAAGAACTAGTCAACGCACAAGCGTTGATTCGTTGTATACTGTAGGTGCTTAATTAAACCTCGAATTAATAGTTTTCATTTAACAAGTTTATTTTATTTATTTATTTAGTTTCCCGAGAAACTAACATGCGTTTTTACAAATATTAATGCAAATATAGTTGCTGGGGAAACTAACTAAATAAATAAAATAAACTTGTTAAATGAAAACTTTGAAGTAATTATTTTGAAACGATACAATTTTTAAGTTGCAATCAAATCGTCACAATAGTTCTAAATGGACAAACTGACTGCATGCTAGATCCTAGTTGCAATCAAATCGTCATAATAGTTTTTAATCGGTAAACTGTCTGCACGCTAGCGCCTACTTCCAATCAAATCGTTACAATCTACACACTAACTGCACGGTAGAGCCTAGTTGCAATCAAATCGTCATAATAGTTTTAAATCAGCAAACTGCCTGCAAGCTAGCGCCAGTTGGAATTACATTGTCACAATAGTTTTAAATCAGCAAACTGCTTGCACGCTAGCGCCTAGTTGCAACCAAATCGTCACTATAGTTTTAAATCGACAAACTGATTACATGCTAGATCCTAGTTGCAATCAAATCGTCATAATAGTTTTAAATCGATAAATTGCCTGCATTCTAGCATATAGTTACAATCAAATTGTCACAATAATTTTAAATCGACAAACTGACTGCATGCTAGATCCTAGTTGCAATAAAATCGTCACAATTGTTTTTAATCAACAAACTGCCTGCACGCTAACGCCTAGTTGCAATCAAAGTGTCACAATAATTTTAAATCGGCAAATTGCTTGCAGGCCTATCGACACCTAATAGTGTGACTGTTTACTATTAGAATTAGCTTTACGCACTGGGATATTTGTAGTTTATAAATATGATAAGAGTAGTCTATTTCAGAGGTCTACGAAAATAGTGAGTGTGATTCGATAGTTTGGGAGTTTATTAAACCGTACGATGGGCATTGAGATTATTCTCGCTTTCATAACACTATTTGAGGGCTACTTTTGAGAAAATTTAAAACTAAAATCTGTTAATACGCAAAGGGAGAGCAAACTAGACAACTAATTTATGTAGTGGCAATATCGAAACACCATTTTGTACCTATATATGATAGAAACCCATTCAGTGCTTCATTAGGAGGAAATAAATATCTTGAGCAAACAACGCATGATCGTAGCCCGCATGTGTATTGTATGGATTTGTACCCACACAGAGACTGCGAATACCTCGCATATTGGCCTTCGAAGACATAACCTGGTGCTACTCGCCTGCCTTCATTCGCTATCTCTCCCTCAGGTACCCACTGAATCACGAAACAAATCCCCTTGTGCAAGCATATCTAATAAACGTGAGCAGTAAACGCTGGAATAATTAAAGGTGTTGGTAGAGGATGGGCGTGTCTCATATTTACAGTTTTTTCAGAAATAAACCAGTTGAGAATTCTCAGAGAATTGCCAGAAACAAACTTAAAAAGATTATTTTTTAAAAAACTTATTCTGTATGAAATTGTATATTAAATTTATTTGTTTAAGTAATGACGCATTAATTGTTGAATTAATAACTGATATTCTTATTGAATCAATATTGGTATTGTTAAATAACAATATGATCTCCCTATGACTTACGATTCACGATATATAGCTCCTTAAGAGTCTTCATCCCGGCGAAATTAAAATACCGCTAATTTTACAGTAATTATGTGATATCTTCAAATAGATAAAAGATAATCGAAATGTGGAACAAGAGCGCCCTAGACAATATTACTTTACATGAGAAACCGTTATCACGACTCACTTATCTGGTTACGATTTCGAGCCAGTTTGAAAATCGGCATTTATTTTCGCGTTTCTAAACAGCTGAAAACGGAAAGCCACTAGGTGACTTGTGATAACGACACCTCACACAAAATAATATTGTCTAGGGCGCCCTTGTTCCATATTTCAATTATCTTTTATCTGTTTGAAGATATCACATAATTACTGTAAAATTAGCGGTATTTTAATTTCGCCGGCTTAAGAAAGGTAACAACGTATGACTGTAGAAATTTTAGATAAAAGGTTTAGGATATCTCACAGCAAGAAGTTCAAACTACAGATAATAGATGGCATCAGCTTTCACATAATAATACATGAAACTATTTTCTGTGTAGGAGTCGGATAGGATCTTCCACCAGTTCCTTCAACTGATTTTAGGGGCATATCAATTTGCACTCACATTGAAGATCTGTATGTAGTTGTTGAACAGGCACTAAGAAAATACATTAGCATGCTAAATTATATAAGGATACATCTAGAATGAATTCCATGAAATAATGTTGCGTTTAAGTACTTTATCTAGTGGTCCCTATTTTGAACGAACTTAAAAAGTTCGGTACTGAATTATGTATGTCTCTCTCCCTCTCTCTCTCTCTCTCTGTGTGTGTGTGTGTCTGTTTGTTAATTGTTGAATTGTTCAATTTTGAGCTCTCCATTTGATAAAGCATCAAAAATTATCTGAGAAAGCGATAGAATTTTTCGCGTCACTCTTACCGTTCCCGAGATATTGCTCCGATTCGGGAGATTTAAGGAGCCATATCTCGAGAACCGTACGTTATAGATAAATGATATTTGTGTTGATCAATACCTAAGAGGATGGTGAACATTTTGGTACCAAATAGCAACCGGTAGCCACTGGCCAACTTACCACCATTCCCCAAATATTGGCCAAAGTGGTTCGGATTTCAGGAGATTTAAGGAATCATATCTCGGAAACCATAACTCATAGAGAGGTCATATTGATGTTGATCAATACCTAAGAGGATGATGAACATTTTGGTACCAAATAGCAATCGGTGGCCAATGGCCAACTGGCCAACGTTCCCCAGATATTGGCCAAAAAAGTTCCGATTTCGGAAGATTTAAAAAAAGTCATATCTTGGCAAATGTAAGTCATATAGTGATGATATTGGTGTTGATCGATACCAATATTGATTCAATACCAATACCAGTTATTGATTCAATAGTTGTTGTGTCGTTAGTTATTGATTCAATAATTATTGTGTTATTAGCTATTGATTCAATAATTATTGTGTCGTTAGTTATTGATTCAATAATTGTTGTGTCATTAGTTATTGATGCA
Organism: Thermobia domestica; assembly: GCF_964235325.1. NCBI lineage: Eukaryota > Metazoa > Arthropoda > Insecta > Zygentoma > Lepismatidae > Thermobia > Thermobia domestica. Next base: position 378,830,703 of record NC_137455.1, on the reverse strand, counting down.
GTAATTATTGTGTCTTTAGTTATTGATTCACTAATTATTGTGTCATTAGTTATTGATTCAATAATTATTGTGTCGTTAGTTATTGATTCAATAATTATTGTATCATTAGTTATTGATTCAATAATTATTGTGTCGTTGGTTATTGATTCAATAATTATTGTATCATTAGTTATTTCTATTGATTCAATAATTATTGTGTCGTTAGTTATTGATTCAATAATTATTGCTTAATTAGTTATTTAAATTTAAACTTTTAAATAATTTAAATAACATTACATATTTTTTAAAATTTAATTAGTTGTCTACAATTTGTATTATATTTTTTCTAATTATTTTATTACTATTATAATTTATACAGTGGCGTATTTATGATTTTGTTTCGGGGAGAGCTTTGCTAACTTTCGGGGGGGGGCTTTGCCTGAAAATGTGAAAATTCTGCAAGATATTTCATATACTTTACTATAGTAAGTAAGATTTCGGGAGGCTTAAGCCCGGAAGCCCCACCCACTAAATACGCCACTGAATTTATATTAATATACAGTAATTATCTATATTGTATTATCAATTGAATTTACTTAAATTTAATATACAATTTCATATAAATTTCGAACAAAAACTGATTCTTTTTTTAGCTGGTTCTGACAATGCTTTTCGAGCACTTTCAGTTGGTTTTATTCTGCACGTGTTTTTCGTATATATTATTCCGATTAATGATATATATTACGATACAAACGTGAAATATAGACTTGACATTTTTAAAGTACATTGTTCTCCCCATGCTGTGAGAATATAGTAATAATAATAATAATAATAAACTTTCTTGCCCTATCTAGCGTGTAATTTCAAATTAGTCTTTTCGTGGCTTTAGAGGTTCAAAAATTTCCGCTTTGTTTCACAGATGTCAGGGTACTCCCAGACTAAATACTCGTCGTCGCACTTCCGGTAGTGGAAGTCCAAACTTTGACGGTTAATATTAGGCTAAATTCCGCGTTATTAAAAAGACCAGCAGACGACAACGAGTAAATGGAAGAGTTTAGTTAATAATCCGTTATTTCGCGAAGCACGTCTGTCGCTAATAACAGCTCACTGCATAACATACATGAATACCAGTAGTGTATTTTCAGAAAAGTATTTCAACGGTGTGTTTGTTAATTATAGGAGAGGAAAACTATTGTTACAATCAACAACTTCAAACATTAAAAAGAAAACCTTTCTTTATTATTATTTTCTTTCTGAATTAATGGTAATCAAGTACCATATCTTCATTATGGAAATTGTTCAGTTTTTTTTTTTTTTTTTTTTCGTTTTCGGCTACTGTTTTCCAAATTATAGACTCTCGGCGTAAAAGGGAGGGAGGTGTTACAGCAACAATAAAAAAAGTGTTGAAGCATTTTTTGAAGACATCAATTTTTCTTGTAACTTTTTTTCTTTGTGTAGGTACTATATGGTTCAGAGATTGTCGTGGAAAATTAATAACAAAATAATCGTCACGTTATAGTCTGTTATTATTTTTACGATACACGATGATATTATTATTTTTCTGTCTCTGTGAAGAAAGTTCGTTGGGTGAAATTAAGATATAAATATATGTTGCGAAAATTATGAGCTAATGACAAGTATGAAAAAAAAAAAGAAATATAAAGATAACCAAGGAAGTTCTGTTGCTTTATCACCCATCACCTTCGAACATCGATATGTCATCTAAGACGTACCTGGAAGATCAACAATAGTCCCCATCAGCATCGACGACCTTCTGCCAATGTTCTGGAAGATCATGGATTCCATTATGTAGAACTTGGTGGGCTGTGAAGCGAAGAAGGTATCAAGTGCATTTTGCACCTCTACTAGAGATTTGAACTGGCGTCCTCCAAGGTAATTGTTCAAGGAATGGAACAACTGATAATCCTAAGGTGCAATGTCCGGGGAATATGACGGATGCAATAATGTTTCCCATCCAAGGGATAGAATAGTGTCCCGGATCTTCCTAGCCACGTGGGGCTTAACGTTGTCCTGTAACAGGAGGACCCCTTTGTGATTCAGAGGTTCTGGCTCCAGAGTTTTGAGTTTTTCTATCAGCTAGCTAATATAGTAGCGAAGAACCTAATGAAGGTATAGTACAGTATCCGTTTCACCTGAATAAATACCAAGACCCTCGTACATTATCAATTTTTAGGTTTACAGATTAATTGGTTGTCTACGATATTTTCGAAAACTACGCATGAAGTTTTACACTGAAACATATCATTTTGTTCAGTTGATTATGGTCTATCAACTGACATGTGCTCTCTTTGGACACTTTTTTTTTTATTACACGCTCATAATTTTGGAGAATTTACACTTAAAATATTTTAGAAAACAAAATGGATTATTTTAGTTTAACGTCTAACTGAATAATGATGGAAGAATGGGTAAAATGAGAATGCGTGAGGAAAGGGGATTGAACTGAGAAAACCCACGGTCACGATGTTGTCCACCAAAAAGTTACTTGGTTGAGAATCGAACCAGCGCCCCCATAAACCAGAGGTAATCCCTCTACCACTTTTTTTTTTTTTACTTTTTTATTTTCTCCTGACTTATTTTTATCTTTCTACCACTGTTCAGGACTACTAGAGTTGACAGGTACACAAACACAGAAACATCAAGGACAGTTAAAATTCCAAAGGCTCTTCCATCGGGAATTGAACCCGGGACCACTGTACACCGAAGGCGCACACGCTAGCCAATATACTAGCGAGAAGTGCTTTAATTTTGTATACTAAAAATAATACCAAATTTACCATTTTTGGTTTCTTTGTTTTTCATAAGTGAAAGGAGATAATAAAATGCAACTTATCACAATCATAGATAATGTTATTCTACAACAAAAAATATGAACTTAAAGAATTTTCAGTGTTGCCATCCATAGAAATTACAGTATTGCCAGAATAACAACTCTCCCAAAATCTAAATTAAGGGGGCAGACTACTAAATATTTTTGAAAAGTTTACAAATTTTCTTTTGTCCGTTTTTCGTAAGTGAAGAGAGCTAATGAAATGTAACTTATCACAATAATAGATAATGTTATTCTACACCCGAAAATACTAATCTGAAGAATTACCAGTGTTGCCATCCATAGAAATCACAGTGTGTCCAGAATTTGAATTACCCTAAAATCTAGGTTATGGTAGCGACTAGAAACTCAACGGTAGTTGATGACTTGCCATGTTATCTTTTTTTCTTGTTAACTACTTTTTAAATAATGTTTTTTTATTTATTTTGTAATAACTTACATAAGTTATTACAAAATAAATAAGTTGCCCCCCCCCTTCAAATTTACAGAGAAATCGGTGCCTTCGGCCAAAGAGAGGCAAATAAAATTATTTAACCAATCATATATTATTTAAGCAAGAGTGAAGACAGTGGGAAGGAAAGATCTTGCTTTGCAATCATCCAATGGATTAAAATTGCCCATCCAACACACGGAAAGTTTTTTTTTCTTTTTGTTTCTGCCCTTGCTACCAATGATTGCAATCTGTGAGCCGAGTCTGTTGGATAACTGCATAGGAAATGGGTGCACGGAATATTTTCCAGCTCTGGTCATATTACAATTTTAACACCTTAATACCATCTATTAACTGTGAATGATGTGTGTACGTGTAATATATTATATTCTAACAACGTCCATGAAAAATATTGCAACATTTTTTTTTTATTTTTTTAGGTGAATAGTACCCAGCGAAAAGTAGCTACCAGCCTATACAAGTTGTTTTCAAGAGCATCATTTCCTATATATACAGTACAGCCACTATTATCTGGAGGAAGTGTGTGGCAAAGGCACCGCGGATAGCGAAAATCCTGGGTAACTCGGAAATGAAATGAAATGAAATCTCTGAGTTTCACGTCCCACGTTTATACCGGTTAGGCTAAAGGAGACGGTAATGATGAGTAATGAATGAAATGGTGGAATGAAGAAAGTGGGAGGAAACGGGAGAACCCCGAGGAAACCCACTCATATGGTCTTCGTCCACGACAAAGGTTCACTTGGCGGGGGCTGGGACCGAACCGGGGACCCTAAACACCAGAGGAGAACGCTCTACCACTGAGCTACCGCGTCGGTCACAACATAGGACAAATGTATTTTTGATAGATAAACACTCCATGCTTGAGTTTATTCGGAGTTCTCCCGTTTCCTCCCAGTTCCCCGTCCCCCCTTAGCCCTGAAGCATAAACGAATCAATTTAACGTCCCACGATTATGCACTGAAGGCTAAGGGAGGTTGGGGTAAGTGAATGATGATCGAAGAATCGGTGGGATGAGGCTGTGGGAGGAAAAAGGGAGTACCCCGAGAAAACCCACGGACACGATGTTGTCCACCACAAACTTACTTGGCCGGGGGTCAAATCAGGAACGCCACGCATCAGAGGGAAACGCTCTACCACTAAGCCAGCATGCCCCCTCGTTAAACAAAAAGAACACACTTTTTTCACCAATCTATTGTATTTTTACTGAAAATTTTAAGCTTAAAACAAACAGTAACTATTATTCTCTTCGAAACCAGAAAGCATAATATGTGTAGTGTTTAAATCTTCCCAAATATAAAAGTTTGCTTTTAAAAAAAAAAGCGTTTATTGTCTGTCAGTTAAGTGGCAATAAAAATAATCTCCATTTTTTATTACGGAAATAGTTGTATACCTATGAAGGAGGGTGCCTTCCGTGAAGTAGTTTAATTTTTCACTGATAGGCGCCGCCTCTCATTCCAATTTCGCTTCTGTGTGCTCCCGTGGGAAGCAGTGCGTTGGTGGAAGTAGTTGCAGATTTCACCGTTAGATGGTGGAGCTATCGACATTTTATGGCTGCTCTGCTCTCTCGCTGAGGTGGTTAGAGGGAGATCAGGCTGAATGGTTTTGACGATTCCAGCAGTTTATAACCGACTCATAAAACAAGCAGCACCTTGAGTGAACAAACCGGAGAGGGTTTTTTCCAAGGCTGATTTACAACGTTGAAAAAAGGGAAGTCAAAAAATATAAAGAAGGAAGCGTTTAGAAAACAGTTTTTCGGCTTTTTTTTTCTTGTTTTTCGTTAAAAAAGACAGAAAGAAATTTGTGAAAGCAATGTTATAATACCAATAGTAATAGAAGTAATAGAAAGGCACTGTCCATATAATAATTCTTTCATACAGTGAATTCCCCTTAATGAATACCACATTACACACAGAAAATTTATGTATGTCCTACAGACAATCATGGGCCAGATTAACCCATCTGGGGGCCCTGGATTAGAAAAAATATGTGGCCCCTGCTGACTTTGCCTAATACATTTCTGTAGAAGCAGGCCCGTAGCCTGCCCAAAAATATAGAGGGGGAGTCCGGCTGAAGTTAGGGGGGACCCGATCCAACCATATGATTGTTTATCACCATATTATAGTTCATTTGCAAGCGTTCCGTAAAAATTTTAGGGGGGCATTCAAAAATTTAGGGGGTTGCCCCCTTAGAGCCCCCTGGATACGGGCCTGTGAAGAAGTACAATAGGGAAGTTAAGGGAATACACGAAATTTTACATCAACTATGACATTCATTAGATTATATTATAACTAATGGGACTTTCCAAATGCATAAGAGCACGAAGTTAGTCTATTATATAAATGTAATAAATAAAAAAAAAATAAGTATTTCAAAAATTTCTTGAGGTCCCTGTTCACCTGGGGGCCCGGGGCTTCAACACCCTCAAGACTCCCCCCCCCCTTAATCCGGCCCTGCAGACAATCCTCGATTTACGTAAATAGATCACTCCAGGACTTTTTGCGTGAGTCGAAATTGACGTAATAAAAACTTTTATCATAACCTAACATTTGAGGCAAATACCCGGAACTATATATTCACCTGCAAAAGACCATTGTACATACAGTATGTTCTCTTTTTGATGTCAGTAAACAAGGGGAAAATAGAGTGGTAGTTTCCCGTTGCCTTCCGTCCCGCAGTATCCCAACCGTTAAAGTCACTCTGACCACACCTAGGACTAATGTCCAAGTTGTACTAATCACTATCATTTCTGCTAACTTGGCTACTGGAGAACTGCTGTCCTCTTCCAGAATACTCTTCGTCTGGCTATTCCATTTAGACCAATTTCTTAGGGGTGGCCCTTCTGGTAGTGAACTACTGCCGACATAGCTCTAAATTTCACTGAAGCAAATACGTCCGGTAAAATAAAAAAATGTTTAATATCAAAATACTGAAATACAAAAATTTAATTACGTAATTTTCCTTATAAATAGGGTACAGAATATATTCTTACAACACCGATAGTAAAAAAAAAAAAAAAAAAAGACAAGAAAACTAATTAATAACAGTTGAACAACAGTTAATTGTTAGCATACCCAACGTCGGCGCGAGAGAATCGCGTTCAATTCCCGGTGGGACCTCATATGGCTCGGGTCATTATTTTAAGCTATGGGTCCAGGTCTCATATGCCCTCACTCCTGAAAGAGACGGTAAATACTAACTCAACCGTCAATACTCAACTCAACCGTTAATTAACTAATTACTTCATGCCTCAATCACTAGATGGCTCTTCAAATAGAATTTAAATATTTAATGCTACTTCGTGCTTCAGATTTAAGTATTGTTTGTAAGTTTTACTTATATCTGAAATTTCTTTTCGAAGTAGTCTATGAATTTACGTAACGTTAACTCGAGGACTGTTTGTATTATGGGATGGGACCTTCCTTTTTACAGACACTTAGATATAGACACGGACGATTTTCTCTCCCCTTCCCACCCAACACTTTAATGTTCTCTTGATAAGGAACAGGAATTATTCCCAGATCACACGCAGAAATTACTTTCTGCCATTTGCAAAATAAACTGGGATAGGTCTACAGACCGTGATAAGTGTTACTAACGATGAATATGTGTGAAACTTCTCAGATAACTCTAAGAAACAAGATATTGCCTCCTCTTGCTAAATCTAAAATTTTCTTCTCACTTCTGTGAGTATTGTGTGTCTCAAAGCAAAGCACTGAAAACTAACTACAAGGTCTATCAGAGTACAAATATGTTAGCATCACAGGAAAGAAAACCTATACAGTTTTTTTTTTTTTTTTTTTTTAAATGAGAAGTCGTCAAAATTTAATCTAGTGAGTCTGTAAACTACGTTGAGCCCAAACAGCGTCTTGTTAAATATCTTTGTAACTCTGTATTCGAAACCATTGTATTGCTTTTCAGTATGGAGAGACGACTTGAAATAACGTGGTATCTTGATGTGAGAAGTATCATACTGGGAATTTAACATGCGAATATTCAAGCTTAAGTAGTGGATATCCTTAATCAACTATAAAATTGTGCAGTAATTGTGTAAAACTATATTTCGATTACTTCAAGATAATCGGGCTTCGGGATTCTGCGTTCCGATTTCTTCCACTATCTTCATTCCACCGATGCGTTTATTACCATCACCACCGTTTCCTTTAGCTTTGACGTACAAATTTGGGGTGTAAAACTAAGAAAAAAAGAGTCACCGGGTCTCTGCGAGTCAGAGAAGTAAAACCCACGGCCAGATGACGCACACAAAATTCGTGACAAGTTTCTGTAGGGGCCTACTGGTATATCCATGTCTTGGTGTTGAAAGAGGGTCAGAGATGGAGTAAGTCACTGGGGTGCGGATCAAATGAATCAAGATTTGTGAGTGGATCAACAGGATGTGACCCACTGCGAGCCACCACTCACCGTGATCCATTCTGACCTATCGACCCACCATGACCCAATCTGATTCACCGACCCACTCTGTTTAGTGCATTGTAAACAGCATCTTCTGAACAATGATAAATACGTATACGTTTTATTTTCAAGGTCTCCAGTTTTCTTCATTTCTCATTTGTTTCTATTTACTTACCTGAGTTGTATGTATCTAAGTAAAAAATAAATAAATAAATAAAAATAAAAAACAGGCACTTTTGAATATTGATAGTAATGATAGCAATAGAACCTACTACTTGGCTTTAGAGACACAGTTGGATTTTACAATTTTATTTTATTTATTTATTTATTTTTATTTTTTTTTTCGTTGTCCTACTTTACTTTCATTTGAGACTTTCATTCTATTTTCCACTGAAAATTATTTGTAATTCAATAAGAAAATAATTATATGTGATAATTAAATTGAAATTCATTGTAATATGGCTCATGACTAGAGACCGGATGTTTAGACACTAAAAACCTGGAAAATAGGCAGGCAAATAGGCACTTAAAATTTTAAAAAATAGGCAGTAAAATAGGCACTAAAATGTAACTCGAAATAATGAAGATAAATATTCAATACCATTAAAAAATAGATTCAAGTCATAGGTAATGTACAAAGAATATAGAAACATACTTGTTTGTTAAATAATATCTTCTTTTACTGTATATACAAAAACGAGGCATGTTATGCATTGCACATACTGGGTGAATCTGAAAGATGTGCACATACTTCGGGAGGTGATTCGTGACATGAAAAGAAGACAAAAAGTGCTGTTGCATGTTGTCGAATTCTGCGTCGTGTTCGAGTGACAGGGGTGCCAAATTGGAATCGAAATCGAATCCTGACAATTGGAACGGGACATAAAGGTGCGCACATACTTCAGATGATGATTTGTGAAATTCAAGAGGACTTGAATCTTCTTTTCATGTCACGAATCACCTCCCGAAGTATGTGAACATTTTTGAAGTTCATCCTGTATATATATTGTAACGTACCACGAGCTTGTGTTTACAAACACATAATATAAGTAAATATGTGTGTACTATGTTACGTAAATTATATATTTTCCCAATGAAGGCTTATTTTGAAGAAAATGCATTGAATAGGCAATATTAGGCACTAAAACAATTATTTAGGCAGTAAAGGTCGAAATAGGCAAAATAGGCAAAATAAAATTGGCTTAAATCGAAACTATAACCCCCCATATAAACTTTAAAACGTCATTTTTGATCATATCTTTAATATTAAAGAATAGGCACCTTGTGTAACATCCGGTCTCTACTCATGACAAATACTTTACCATTTTATAGTGTAAAGGTCAGATCCACCGATATTGTAACAGAGCGGTGTTTGAGCGGTTGACCGTAAAAATTCTAACTCCGAGTAGTGATAATTTCACAGCCTTGATTTATTACAAGGGCAACTTTTTAGTCAGTGGACAGCAGGGCGTGGATCATTGGTCAGAGTTGCTGACGATGGGTTTTAGTGGATGGCGGGTCAGTGGGTTATGGGCCAAGTTCTCATTGACCCATGTCATCTCTAGAAAGGGGCGCTAAACTTCACACCAACCTAAAGATATTTTGGCTTTACTTGGGAGAATCGAATCTACACCACGGACAACAATAACCCGAATACATACGAGTACTCTCTGGTTCGTACTAATAATATTAAATATGTATTTTTGATTCTTTGTAGTTACAAACCTCAGCAATAAAAAATAAAAATATAAAACGGAAGTGAAGTTGCAATCCTTCACCTCATTTAAAAAGCTATCACTATCCACCGTTCTCCATTATTTAATCTTACTTCCTTTTCGTACCTTCTCATCCTATTTTCCTCCTGTTTCATCTTCCCCCCTGTTTATCTTTCATTCTCTTTAGGTAAGCTTTTTCTTCTTGAAAACGAAATAAAAACTATACACAAAGGATCCCTGAAGTTTTACATAAACATGAATATTCATGAGCAGATAGGAAGTTCTACGGATCAAAGAGTGTTAATATTAATGAGCGTTTTAAAATGCGCATTGTTTTACAATTCCGATCAATGGAGGGCTTCACAAGAACACGTAAATATCCATACTAATAAAGGGTCGGCGGAGAAATGCCTTGGAAACTGCAGCAAAGAAACAGTATTGTAAGTCTTGGAAAAGCAGTTGAATAAATAAATTTTATTTCGTTTGCGCATGCAAGAGTTGCAATTCAAGTTTCATTTGAAGATGTTCATTATTGGTGTTACATTATTTCGTTGCTCTTTGTTTGAGTAATTATTCTTTCGAACCATTAATTGTTGATCTGAATAAATTGTATATTAATATAATATATAGAAAAATAAACACTTGCATAATACCTTGTTCAAGGCGGGAGTTAAAACCAAGAAAACCCTTTGCGTACGGCTTTGAATTTGAGTAAGTTATGCGACCAGCCGAACAGTTGTCGGTTGATTTGAATAGATTGTTCAAAAAAAAAAAAAAAATGTTTTCAATCATTACTAGTTGATTCGAATAAATTGTTGAAATAGTTATTTATTGATTTGATTAATTTGTTCGAACCAAAATTTGTTGATTTGGAAAAAAAAATATTCGAACCATAATTTATTGATTTGAGTAAATGTTTGGAACATTTTTTTTTTTGATTTCAATAAATTTTCGATACAATTATTAAATAAATTAGTATATTCCAACACTTGTTAATTAACTTTAATGCATTGCTAGAATAATTGTTTGTTGATTTGAATAAAAAAAAAATTTGGAACAAATTTTGTTTTCAATAATTATTTGTTGCTTCGAATAAATTGTTGGAAAAATTATTTATTGATTTGATTAATTTGTTCGAATCAAAATTTGCTGACTTGAAAAAAAAAATGTTCCAACTACAGTTTGTTGATTTGAATGAATGGTTCAAACAATTTGTTGATTTGAATAAATTGTCGAAACAATTATTGAATAAATTATTCCAAGAGTTGTTACCTAACTTTAATGAATTGCTGGAAAAATTGTTTGTTGATTTGAATAAAAATTGTTCAGAAATTGTTTTCAATCATTACTTGTTGATTCGAATAAATTGTTGAAATAACTAGTTATTGGTTTGTTGATTTGAACCACAATTTATTGATTTGAAAAAGTGTTCGAACCATAATTTGGTGATTTGTGTAAATTGTTTTAACAATTTGTTGATTTGAATAAATTATGAAAACAATTATTGAATAAATTACTCCAACAGTTGTTAAGTAACTTTAATGAATTGCTATAATAATTGTTCGTTAATTTGATTAAAAATTGTTCAAACAAATTTTGTTTTCAATAATTATTTGTTGACCCGGATAAAATGTTGGAACAATTATTGCACTTTCTGATTTGATTAAATTATTGGAACCATAATTTGTTGATTTGAAAAAATTGTTCAATTCATAATTTATTGATTTGAATAAATTGTCGAAGCAATTATTGAATAAATTATTGCAACACTTGTTAGTGAACTTCAATGAATTGTTAGAACAATTGTTATTGATTTGGATGACAATTGTTCAAATCATTATTTGTTGATTTGATCTATAGAAAACCACCAGCGAATACATTTGTGATGATGTAAAGTTGTATTTTTAAGTATCTTATACATACATTGTTATACATAAATTTTTCAAAATGAGACGAGACGAAAGGAAATTTCTACAAAATTTACGATATCAGACATGAAATGAGCTTTTTTTCGTCTTGCCTCGTCTCGTCTCGTGAACTACTCAGAGGGGGCATTTTGAATATGACAGGGATTCCCTTCTTCGACGACACACTACACATGTTCACCTCTTCTAAAGGGAGTTTAAAGAAGCTCTAATTCCCAATACATGGCAGCACGGTCCCTTTATTCTTCCAATACATTTTGGTAGGAAGCAACAGTATTCGAAACAATTTAATCAAAATTAATGGACCGACTTCGAAACTTAGCATAAAATCAAATTGAATCAGTAAATCAGAGAATAATCCGTGCATTTTTTAAATGTAGTCTATTGTTTCTTTCATTATTGAGGGAGTTCCATTATCAGGAATATGTTTCGAGCAAAATTATGTAGTTTGATCGATGAATTAAATACAGTAATTAGAAACTGCGCTAATTGTCCTTTGAATATACATTCAAGTTGTCTTGGGATAAAGTTGAAATGTTTGTTTCTTGAATTTGATTCAATTATTGTGAATATTGTAGCTTTGTCTTTGGAGAAAGTTTTCATATTCATTTCTTGAATTTGATTGAATTATTGCGAACATTATTGCTTTGTCTTTGAACCAAGTTTAAATATTCATTTCTTGAATTTGATTGAATTATTGTGAATATTAGCGCTTTGTCTTTGAACAAAGTTTTCATATTCACTTCTTGAATTTGATTGCATTTTTGCGAATATTATCGCTTTGCTTTGGAGAAAGTTTGCATATTCATTTCTTGAATTTGATTGCATTATTGCGAATATTATTGCTTTGTCTATGGACAAAGTTTGCATGTTCATCTTTTGAATTTGAGTGAGTTGTTGCGAATATTATCGCTTTGTTTTTGGACAAAGTGCACATTAATTTCTTGAATTTGATTGAATTATTTTGAATATTGTCTTTGAACAAAGTGCGTATTCATTTCTTGAATTTGAGTGAGTTATTATGAATACTATCGCTTTGTCTTTGGACAAAGTTTCATATTCATCTCTTGAATTTGATTAAATTAATGTGAATATTATCACTCTTTACAAAGTGCATGGAAAATATACGGAACATATGCTGCCATGTATTGGCGAAAAGTCGAACCTTTACGCTGCGGTGAGGGTCTAATGAACCCCACTCTGAAACACCACTTCATAGTGCACCTAGTTTTCAGTTAGAATCCCGAGAAATACATTTCTAAATCATGTCCTGAGTTCTTCTCTGCTCTATAGATGACGCGGACTATGATCGTATTTATTTGTTCTTTATTTTGTGCTAAATTTCATTACTGTGGTTCAAATGTAGCTGCTTGTTTCAATGATTCATTAATTGTTTTCCTTTTTCTTTTCTAGGTAAGTGAAGCAATTCACTGTGTCTAACTATGAGGTGCGGAACACAACAAGGCGGTAAATATTATTAGAAATTTATTACATTAATTCTTTTATGGTATGGAATAGAACCAATACTCTATATTCTGGAGAGAATTGCTACTATGTTAGTGAGCTTTCAGAGCATTTCAGGTTTTCTTGGCAAACTTTGAATTTATTATATCATAATTTAATAGATATTCCGAATATTTATGCATAAATTAAAATTTGACGTAGTAACATGAAATTTTTATTGAGACCTCTAAAATTGGAGGGAAAAATTATAAAAGCTATCCCCAAATTTTCTTACGATTTCGTAGGCTATTTTATAACCGTAAAAAAATGTAAACAATAAATTTTAACTACTATGTGAAACTAATGCCATTCGAAGAATGCCCGTTCAGGGCTGTAATTTTGCGCATTGAATTCATATTCATCTCTAGTAGAATATCTGAAGTGTTCTCCGAACGGAGAATGAGATGTAACCATAATTTTATAACCAAGACGGTATTTTTTTTAACATCTGTTACGTGGTGTATAGTGTTTTCCTCCTTGCCTTTCAATTTGGTAAGACTAAGGTAAAACACATATGATAAGACTATTCGACTGTTAGCTCTCACTGACACTGTGAAGCACAGGCCTTGGATTTAATTCCCGGTGGAGGAACACGGTGGCTCAGTACGTCTTGTACGTAGGGTCCCTGGTTCGATCCCCGGCTTAAGAAAGTTTGTAGGGATAAAATATTCGAAACAATTCAATCATAATAAGGAGATACGTATTCAGACTTCATCCAAAGGCAAGTTGAATAAATAATCCATGCAGTTTTATATATGAGAGGCTCGGATGAACAAAATGATAAGCGCTACTTCCGCTGAAATTGAGTTATTAGATGGAATGGGTTGTAACCGAACCACAGAAGAGTATGTAGGTAGTTTAATTTAGAAAATATACTTGCAGATGGTAGAAGCTTGTTTGGTTTGTGTCACTACAATGAACTGCATGGGCTTTCTTTTCCACTTTACTCGAAAGTTAGAAAATGTGACATATCATGTTCACCCGAGCCACTCATATACATTCAGTTACTTTCATCGTTAAGATAGATTCATTATTGGGAATATGTTTCAAACAAGTAAAATTAAGTGCTCTAAACACTGAAAGAAACAATATTTTTAAAAAACCTGCACGAATTATTTACTTAGTTCTTCTTTGGGCAAAGTTTGAATATTTATTCTTGAATTTGCCTGAATTATTCTAAATATTGCCACTATACACGAAATACCTTGAGAGATAAACGGAATGTGCTGACATCTGTTGGTGATATTCAAACCTTTACATTTACCTTAAAAACCATATTTTGCCCTGTTTCACCATCTATAGCCAACTACAACGGAAACGACGAGACATTATTATTATTATTATTATTATTATTATTATTATTATTATTATTATTATTATTATTATTATTATTATTATTATTTTAGGTTGTAATACAATGTATTAAAAGTGTTCTAATGTCTTAATTTAGATGAATATATAGATGAAGCAATAATGAGTCAGTATACTCAACATTTTCAAATACGTTTCTATCTTCTGACGAAACCAGATCTCACTTATTAGTACTTTTATGAGAAACATGATAGTAAATGAAGTTGATATAATAAATTAATACTTCATATTTTAGTACTTTTATACGAAAGATGATAGTAAATAAAGTTAATATCATAAATTAACACTTTATCTATTGATACTCTTACATGAACATGATACTAAATGTAGTTAATATAACAAATTAATACTTTATCTATTGGTACATATTTTTATGTGAAAAAAGAAAGTAAATATAATAAATAAACATTTTATTCTTGTACATTTGTGCGAAATATATAAATTAAGTTAGTATAATGAATTAACACTTCATCTATATTTACTCGTATGCGAAACACGGTAAGAAATGAAGTGAATGTAATTATTTATATAACGCTTCAACTATTGGCATTTTTATTAATATTATATGAATAAATAATATAATCAATTAGTACTTTATCTATTCTGCTTTCATGCAAGACTATGTTAATATAATAAATTAAAATGTCTTCTATTGGGACTTCTAAGTAATGAATATATAATAAATTAAAGATGTATCTGCTGGTGCTCTTCTACGAAATATATCAACGAATAAAGTTGCCTTAATAAATTAACACTTTATCTATAGGCACTTTATGCGAAATATGTTAATAAATAATTTAATGAATTAATACTTTATATATTGGTACTTTCCTGTGAAGTATGTTAATAAATAATTTAATGAATTAACACTTCATCTGTTGGTACTTTTACGCAAAATATATTAATAAATAATTTAATGAACTAACACTTCATCTATTGGTACTTTTGTGTGAAATATGTTAATAAATTTAATATAATTATTAACACTACATATAATTGGCACTTTTATGCAAAACTATGTCAATAAATAAAGTTAATATAACGAATAACCACTTTATCTATTGGTGCTTTTATGCAAATTATGTTAATATAATAAATAAAGTTTAATCTACTAATATTTTGCGTGATGAATATAATGAATTAAGGATTATCTGCTGGTGCCTTTATGTAAAATATATCAACAACTAAAGTGAACTTAATAAATGAACACTTTTATCTATAGATACTGTTATGCTATATATGTTAATAAATAATTTAATGAATTAACACTTAATTCATTGGTACTTTTATGCGAAATACGTTAATAAAGATGATACAGTTAATAAAACTTCATTTAATTGGCACTTTTATGCAAAAATACGTTTGTAAATAAAGTTAATATAATCAATTAACACTTTATCTATTCGTACTTTCTTGCGAAACACGTTAGTAAATAAATTTAATCCTAATCACTTAACACTTTATCTATATGCTAATAAATAAAGTGAATATAATGAATTAACACTTCATCTATTTTGTACTTTTATGCAAAACATGTTAATAAATAACCGTTTTAAGCTTTTAACACATTTGGTTCTGTGTAAATTATAATTTCCAATCTGGTTTTAGTTAGTAAAGCAAGTTGATATCTTAGTATGTATTGGCTGCGGATAGATGGCGGTCAGGTCTATTAATTGCCAAGAGAGATCAAAACAATAGCCTATGGTTTTGTGCACTGGCCACAGTGAAGCGTCAGGACCACAGACTTACAGGAAGGGAGGAGAAGCAGTGTTGCCAAACAACTTGGGATGTTACGGTAAAACAAGATTAGAAAGACTCGGCTAGATTAACGATGTTAAAGGCGAAGGGAGAATTAATTATGGATTTGTAACATACTGTACTGTATTGGTGAAATTTTAAATAAGTACTACAATATTATCATGATTGATCTTGTGCATTCCTGAAATGTTTTACTGTTTATTATTACCTCAGAAATGTAGGATACAAATTTGTTTGCAGGTTTCTTTCTCAAATCCCAGGGGATTTTAATTTTGGTGGAGTAGATTCACGGCTTTTCCCGGATGATTGTAGGCGAATACAGTACATGAAAATGGGGCATTGGTGGTTCAGTGGTAGAGCGTTACCTGTGGTGCGTGGGTTTCTGGTTCAATCCCAGTTCGCATTAAGTAAACTTTGTTGTAGACAAACACCGTGTGCGTGGGTTTTCTCGGGGTTCTCCTACTTTCTTCATTCCACCATTTCATTTCTTTCTCATCATCATCGTCTCCTTTAGCTTAGCTGGCATAACCGTCGGAAATAAAACTGAAAGATTAAAGTGGACCTAGAAAAATGCATGGTAATATTTTGGGAGAATTTAATTTCGAATTTTTAAAGCAATCGATCAGGATTCAACGTTCCTGTTGAACATTTAAGTCCAACACCCCTATTCAACATTTTTCGATGCTAATAACCACGGGACTCACTGAGATGCCCGGTGGCTCAGCGGTAGGGTGCTCACTTTTGGTTTTGGGGTCCTCGATTCGGTCCCAATCCGCACCAATTGGATTTTCTAGCGGACAAACACCGTGTGCGTAGATTTTCACGGGATTCTCCCACTTCCTCCCTCTTTCTTCATTCCCAACATTTTATTCATTCTCATCATCACTGTCTTCCTTAGCATCGATCCATAATCGTGGGACGTCAAACAAGAAATTACATTCCAGAGAGTTTACTTTATAAGTATCCGAAGCAAGCAAGCGTTCCTACTGGATCGAACCGGAAAAACGCATATAGCATATTTGTTAGCCGCATGATCAAAAGCGGCTATTGAGGGGCGAGGTGACTCGGTGGTACAGAACGTTCTCCTCTGCTTCGATGCGTCCCTGGTTCGATCCCAACCATGTGAGCTTGTAGTGCATAACATTATGTGTATGGGTTTTATCGGTGTCCTCCCAAATTATCATTCCACTAATTATGCCATAGTTGTTGACTTTCGTTAATTATTCTCTTCTCTTAACCTTAAGCGTATAACCGTAGACAATAAAGATTTCATTTTTTTTTTTTAGAAAGAGAGATTCTCAATTAGTGTTTCTAGTTCCGAGAACAAAAAAAAAAAAAAAAAAAAGTGTGACATGTATTAGACCTGAAGATTACATTTTACGCAAATTCCATTTTATCCTATATAAACTTTACAATTTTTTGGTAGGAGATGGAAGGAAATCTAATCTCTCCTCCCAGTTCTTTTATCTGGGTGCAACTATGTCAGCTTAAAATGAAATGAAACGAAATCTTTATTTTTACGTCCCTCGATTATGCCGGCTGGGCTAAAGAAGACGGCGATGATGAGAAATGAATGAAAATATAGAATGAGTAAAGTTGGAAGAAACGGGAGAATCCCGAGGAAACTCATGCACACGGTGTTTGTCCACCACAAAGCTCAGTTGGCGCGAGCTGGGATCGAACCAAGGACCTCATGCACCAGAGGATGAAAGCTCTACCACTAAACCATATCAATTCATAGCAGCTATATCTGAAAGTTTTGTGAATAAAATAAAAATTTGTCCACTCCTATTATTAAAAAGATACTTTCGTTGACTTTACTTGGATTTTAACCCTCTTAAGAGACCCCATCACAGCGAAATTAAAATACCGCTAATGTTACAGTAATTATGCGATATCTTCAAATAGATAAAAGGTAATCGAAAAGTGGAACAAGAGAGCGCTAGACAATATTATTTTACATGAGATACCGTTATCACGACTCACTTATCTGCTTTTGATTTCCCACTATTTAGAAAATCGGCATTTATTTTCGCGTTTCTAAATGACCGCAAAGCTACTAGGTGACTCGTGATAACGCTATCTCATGCAAAATAATATTGTCTAACGCTCTCTTGTTCCATATTTTGATTATATTTTATTCATTTGAAGATATCACATAATTACTGTAAAATTAGCGGTATTTTAATTTTGCCCTGATAAGGCCTCTGAAAAGCAATTTAACCAGTCTTTTATGAACTCATAAGTTAATTAAATATCAGGTAATCTTTGAAGGAAACCCTGCCAATTGGTAAAAAGTGTTCTCATTTTCTTAAACAGGTATGGCATTAATCCCACTTATGTAAGAGAATGTGGGTCAGTTGATAAGGAAAATTATTCTTCCGACTTGGAAATACGGAGGCACGCGTAGTAATTTAAAGATAGACATTAAAGTACTGTAGGGAAAAGGTGTTATGATGATTTTTGTTTCCGTTTTCCGTAAGTTATTGGGGTCATGTTAATTTGGGACCTTATTCAGCACCGACGTCATGAAGAACGAGATCAACGACCAGGGCTCCCAGAGGCGGACCTAGTCCGGGACCGGGGGGTCCTAGGCACCCTAGTTTTTTTGAGTGACAAAAATAATTGAAGCTATTTTTTATATGTTTTCGAAAGTTCATAGTAAACTCATATATATACCTACCGTAGTCGAGTTCTGGTTCCCCCCTACCCACTTTATACCTTCTAGATCCGATTCTGATGGCTCTCTTCTTATACGAAGAATTTTTCATTCAATGTCAAGTCTCATGAACTGTACTCACTAATCTAGTGGCTATCCTTCAGTGCATAAGGTCATGGATTCCTTTCTCGTGGACGAAAGCATACAAAGCACTACGGTCTCTCAAATCTTACTTTAAACTACAGGTCACGTCCGATGTAGAAAATGAAATCTTTCAGTTTAACGTCCCACGATTACAACTCTTAGGCTAAGGGAGACGGATGATTAAGGCAAATAAATGATGATATAAGAATTGGTGGAATGAGGATGTGCGAGGAATTGGGAGTATATCCAACAAAACTCTTGGACCTTGGACGTGATGTTGTCCAATACAAACTTACTTGTCCGGGAATCGAATCAGGGACACAAGGCACCAAAGTTAAGTACTTTATCACTGAACCACAACTCTCGGCTCTTGTATAGAGGATACGGTAGCTCATGATAAAACGCTCATCTCTATTGCCAGGATTTCCTGGTTCGACCCCAGTCCATATATAGAGCGGAGTAGCTCAAGTGGTAGAGCGTTAGCTTCGCATTCGGGAGGTCGTGGGCTCAATTCCCGCTGCCGACCATCCTGACTGGGGTTTTCCAGGGTTTTCCTCAGTCCTACCAGGCAAATGCAGGGATGGTTCCTACTAAACAAGCCCTGGCTGATACCTTCCCAAATCTTTTCCATTGTTATCATTGTGTTAGATATCCAGTGTAAAATGGCCTTGAGCTGTATCTGATGATTGTTAAATAAATAAATATATGTTTGTGATGAACAATATCGTGAAGTCTAGGAGGCTTAGGTGGGCGGGTCATGCGGCTAGAATGGAAAAAAGTAGAAACGCTTTCAAAGTCTTGACTGGAAGACCAATCGGAAAACGACCATTAGGAAGACCTAGACGCAGATGGGAGGACAATATTAAGATGGATCTCGCAGAGATAGGAAAACAAAGTAGAAACTGGATTCAGTTGGCTAAGGATAGAAGTCAGTGGAGAGCTTTTGTGAACGCGGCATTGAACCTCCGGGTTCCATAGGCCGTAGAGTTAGTTAGTTAGTTAGTTTAGATGGACAATATCGTAGCCTAAAGAGCAAAATCGTGAGACTTTATATTACAAATTTTATTTCAGTTTTGTCATACGTATATAGTCTTCCTGTTCACTGAGGGTGTAAATACAAATAATCATTCAATCCTGTCATGTGGATTTATTGTGAATATCGTGTCCATGTGTTTCTCAAGTTTTCTCGTTTCCTCATTATACCAGTTCTTCGATAATTATTCCTCTTCTTTGATCTAAGAAGTCGCAAGGAACATGCGACATAAGAAGGAACGTAAAATTAAAAATTTGAAATTTACTATGTATTACAATTGTCTACTGTACGCAGCTACGGATAATTTGCATGCGATAAGATGGCAACCTTGTATTTCTGTTTCTGGCTGACTCCTGGGGACCCGAACAGACTCGTGCAACCCGTTATCAGATGATTCGTACCCCCTCCCCCTTCTATCCAATGTAAGCTCTCTCCCTACTCTATGCTTGAACAAAATAACGCTTTCTCTATCCCCCAACCACTGCACCTCGAAATTTCCGACCAACTAATGGAAAACTTTGACCTAGACTCGTTCATTACACGAATGCGCCGAGCTTGTCTCTCTCTTTTTCGTTTTTTTTTTATTTTGTAGCCAGTGCCGTGTTCCTCTCTCTCTCCGCCCTAACTCCCCCTCCTTTAAACTCGCCGAACAATGTTCTGTACTAGCTAAACCCTTTCACGGGTGGCCTTACTCCATGTGTTCGCTCCATACTCATTGGTTCAGTGCGTACATGGTCCTGCATGCATACAATATACGTAGCATTTTACAGCTTGTTTTTCTATGAACACATACACCAATCTAAGTTAGGCATCCTTAAAAAATCCACTTCCCGCAGATTGAGAATACCCCAGCCGGGTCGGATTTAGGGTGGTACACCGGTAAATGTGCACCTCCTTCGTTGTAAATATACACGATTTAAAATTAGAAGCTAGCAGTGAAAAAAGCAACACTTTCATAAGGATTCTGTGCTATAAAAGTATCCATTATATTCCAAGTATCTATGATTAAAGAAATTCCTGATCTAAAGCAGCAAGCTACTTATATACTGAAAAATTAAACCGATATAAAGCAGACGTGTTGGTAAAACGTTGGCTTTGCATTCGGAAAGTCGTGGGTTCGATTCCCGAGACCGGACATTGAGCATTTCAAGGGCAATTCCTCATTCCCACCACAGGTGATTAAAGGCATTATCTAAAAAAATCAGATTTAATTCAAATATACTTGTAGTTAGTGGCGCACCGCCACCAGAAAATTCTGGATCCGGCCTTCACCCCAGTATACATATTATGGTTACAAATATAGTTTTTTTTTTCTGGGGAATGGAAAGGGAAACCTCTTGTAATTCCTTACATATGCTCATATTATAAACAGATTTTCATTGCAGCTAGGTATGGTTGCAGAATATTTCTTTCTTAGGGATCTGAATGAGCGAAGGCGGGCGAATAGCCATTTTAGACGGAGTGACGGATGCTATTTGAAGTCATTTGAAACTGGAATTGGACTGTGCATAGCTGAGCACAGTGCTTCTGTTATTGAGGATTATATGGTAACCACATTTTCATTATTAATATTATTTATCTCTGATTACTTTACTTATTGGCATGGAACCTGCTTAACCAAGTTCCTTAGACACTAGTCTTTTCTTTTGGACAAAACAATCCAGTGAAGTTGCTATTTTGTGCTGGTGTATTGTCAATCTGCACTGTTTAATTTATTCTATACAAAGGGTATACTTCTAAGCGGTTAGCGTACGCGCCTTTGGCGTGGGAGACCCGGGTTCGATTCCCGGCGGGAGCTCATGTGGTTCGGATTCCACGTTAATCAGTAGGTCCACGTCTCATATAGCCTCGCTGCTGAAAGGGACGCTATACTAAAAATCAACTCAACTCAACAAAGGGTATACTTCCAGATACGTGGGACTATGTGACAAAATTAGGGAAGTGACTGACCATTTTACCTGATTTTATTGTACAGGAACGTATATATATACGCTAGTTGATATATAAGCTAAACTGGGTAGTTTTTACATGTGTATCTTGGCTGGTGTTATGTATACGCATATAAAAAATTGATTCGGCTGAAAATAGATAATTGCGTTTGTATTACAATAGCAAACACAAAAGTGGTTTCTGTGTTTTAACACCCTCGTTTAAAAGATATTATGAAGAAATAACTATTTACCAAAATAAGATCTGAAACGATAGAAACTTTGGAATTTTAATCCCCCCTTCCCTTAATAACATTCTGTCTATGCTACTATATAACATTAATAATAATATAAGAAACCCAGAAATCCGGTGGTTAGATCTTTTGTTTGTCGTACACTTGATCTGTTGATTCCATTCTATACGTAAGGTACCCTAACAGCCTACTAGCTGAAAAAAATATAATTTTTTCATATATATTTCTGGTTGGAAAATACTTGTTGATGCGATGTTCGATCTTACTGAAATCACTTGCTCACATACAATTGCCTCGATGGTAGTCAACCAGGAACACAACAGAGTTATTTTGATTGTCTACATCGCAGGCAAAGATACAGTCGTTTTCTCGCGAAAATTTACATTTTCATGAGCAATTATCTCTGCTTGTGGCTAACTGTTTATCAAAATCAAAATTATAAAATCCCACCTCGACTCAAGATTTGAACAATAAAAAGTTCAAAACTGCATTCAAATGGTTTAGTCATTTTGTCGTGATGAAAAAGCGACATACAACATTGAGTTCATCCTTGTAATATAAGATTGAATATAATCTTATATTTTGCAAGATCTGATATATTTGCATAATCTTATATATGCAAGATTGATCATAAGTACTTAATTCAATGTAATTTTCATTACCTCTATTACATGTAGAAGTGTATTACGGATATAAAGCGATGTCCAATTTCTTTATTAGTTATTAGTCCTTATCAGGGTATTTATGAGATCTTCAAAGAATGTTAAGGGTGCCATAAGGATGTCTTCAGGCCCCTAATTAGGCCTGTCCTAATTATTTCAATTTCATTTATACAGGTTTATTACAAATGATTGACCTGATTTCATAAGTTCACTGTAGCTTTATTATTAAACATATTCATACAGAACTTTCCAGGCGTATTGAAACCCCCCCCCCAAAAAAAAGTGACGTATTACAAGTGCTCTATATGTGTCCTTAGCAATTTTGCAAATATCAAGTCGATAATTAAGTTCCTCCTACACTCAATGCAGCATGTCCCTATCAATATGTCAGAAAGCACTGTTGATGCGAGCTCTCAGTTTTATTAGGTTTGTTGGTGGAGGAGGCATAAACACAGTATCTTTCACATAACCTCATACAAAAAATCGCATGAGTTAGGTTCGGAGAGCGTGGAGGCCATGACAGGTATTGCTTATAATCATCCCACACCACGATCATAATCGG
This sequence comes from Thermobia domestica, assembly GCF_964235325.1. Taxonomy (NCBI): domain Eukaryota; kingdom Metazoa; phylum Arthropoda; class Insecta; order Zygentoma; family Lepismatidae; genus Thermobia; species Thermobia domestica. The sequence goes on along the minus strand of NC_137455.1, from coordinate 378,807,498 downwards.
TTTTGCAATCCAGCGGGAGTGATAGGCCGACCACTTGATTTCCCCTTACAGAGGCGTCCTGAAGCTGTAAACTGTGTATGGACTTGACAGGTGATGGATCTTTGTTGAACATAGTTCAGAAGTGTCGTTGCACTGTTAGGACAGACTGATGTGAATGAAATTCGAGTACAATATAAGCTTTCTATGCGCCTGTCGCAATCTTGAATAAATGCTCACTACTGCGCTCTCGTGGCAGAAATCAGAATTGAACCTGCAACACGAAAAAAAAAAAACTTCTTGAGTTTTTGAATACGTTTGCAAAGTTTTGTGACAATATATCCAATAAACAGTGGATTTATGAAATCGGGTCAATCATTTGTAATAACCCTGTATAAAATATCAACAACTGAATGAACTAAATATCAGAATTTGTTTCTCGGCAGTATGAGATGTGAACTTGAATCGAATTGGTTATTCCAACAATAAGATGAAAAAGTGCACTGTCTTGATAACAGTCGAAGAGATACGCTAGTAATAATCAGTTAGGCAACAAAGCCTGTAGTTTCTTGTTTACAACACTTACTTTGGTAATCGCCTACATCAAACGTAGGCTTTCAGCCCACAATTTTGTCTGCATTTTATTTTCTTCTTCCAATGCACGTGGTTGGTTGATGACGTAAAAAGCAGGTTTAAGGAGAACTTTTTCTTTTATTTCATTTTATCGCCTCCATTATGGCTTAATCTATCTGGTAGATCGTCAACTTTAACGGCGTTCACAGAAAGTGGTTCCTCCCAACTACAATTAAGTAACCAGCTTCTAGAAAGACTTCTGTTACTCTCAGATCGAGATGTGTGTTGTTTATTGGGGAAGGGAGGGACGCAGGAAAGAGACAATTTTCTTTCCTCATTCCTTCAGAGCACGTTCAATGACCATTAGTATAAGAGGGAACCATTGCGTTGAGTGTGTGTTCTTTTACTCTTTTGTATGCGTGTGTGTGTTGCTTTCCCGTGCTTTTATCTCCGTATTCGATGGCGGACTCAACGCTACTTTCGATGTTGAAGAGGTAGCCACACAAAAATGTCTTAATGCTAGCTTCCGACTGCAAGGTCCGATAAACAAAAGTGGTTTGAGAAACGAAAATAAAAATAAGAAAAAAATCTCTATCGAAACCTGTGTACTACTGTAAGTGGGTTTAAATTTTCTCTTTTCGTTCTTTTTTTATTGTTTTTTCCTTCTCAAAAGCATGAACAGTTCGATATCCATTACAGCCATCGGTATCCAACAACTGCTACAAACACATTTCAAGTACTATTTCTAAAACAGTGCATTACTAACCAACATTTTCAGATATTTCCAAGTGACCAATAGTTAGATGTGTGAAAACATGACCACAATGAGTAAAAAAAAAAAAAATCTTTGAGTTTTACGTCCCACGTTTGTGCCGGTTAGGCTAAAGGAGACGGTGATTATGAAAAATGAATGAAATGGTAAAATGAAGAAAGTGGGAGGAAACGGGAGAACCTCGAGAAAATCCACGAGCACGGTGTTTGTCCACCACAATGTCCACACGGCGCGAGCTGGGATTGAACCCCAAGCACCGGAGGTGAACGATCTACCAGTGAACTCCCGCGCCCTTCGCGACCACAACGAGTGTTACCAACGAAATCACTGAAAAATCGTGAGCAAAACAGCTAGAATCTCACCAGAGAATATGGCGATTTGAAAATATTGCTGAGAACGATACATGATATTTTAATTAATTGTAATCTTCATAAGCGTTTCGCAAAGTTGTTTTTTTCAAAAGGGACTACTTTTATTAATCACTATCAGAATGTCGTACGGACCATACTGCTCTTGAATTTCCCCGCTTGCGTAGTCGCTAACGCTCTCGGCTTTGGTGCGAGCAGTCCCGAGTTCTATTTCAAGTGGGGGCACTCGGTCGAAAAAGTGTAAAAAGCTTTTCTAGGCCAGCCGTCCTGAAGGAGGTTTTCCTGGGTTTTCCTCATTCACACCAGGCAAATGCCGGGGTGGTACCTAACATATAGGTCCCAGGCCGCTTCCTTCCTTCATTTCTTTCGTGTGCTCGCCGAGGGATGTCATCCCTCATATGTGACGGGCTAAATAGTCATAGATGCCGAAAACTCACAAATCTAAAATCCTAAAAATTCTTCCACACTGATCCTGCCTTCTTCGAAAACAAATTTATCTTCAAAAAATTTTTTGAGCAAATATCAGTATAATTACTCATTATAATAGTATTAATCAAGTTCCTTTATAAGGACACAGGATCCAGGATATGATCAAGGGAGGAGCTAAACCATAGTTTTCCACTTTATCCAGTGTAAAGAAAGTGGGATTGAAACCCATTTTATCCTGTGTATACCTGAACGTCAAGGAGGGGCTATAGCCCTCCCCTTGGATCCGCGCCTGTATATATATATATATACAGGGTGTTCTTTAATTGTGTATATGATACTTCAAAGATTGCTGTAAGGAAACTAGCAACATAACTTGAACATAAAATTGGATACCGTATAAACACATTATTCTCATATTTTTCCTTACAAGAATTTTAAACTCTGCTCCATGCCATGGTTCACCAATGCACCATCCAAATCGATATACATGCCTGGAGACGAAGAGCAATCATCCAAATCGATATACATGCCTGGAGACGAAGAGAAATCATCCAAATCGATACATGCCTGGAGACGAAGAGCAATCATCCAAATCGATATACATGCCTGGAGACGAAGAGTAATCATCCAAATCGATACATGCCTGGAGACGAAGAGCAATCATCCAAATCGATATACATGCCTGGAGACGAAGAGTAATCATCCAAATCGATATACATGCCTGGAGACGAAGAGCAATCATCCAAATCGATATACATGCCTGGAGACGAAGAGCAATCATCCAAATCGATATACATGTCTGGAGACGAAGAGCAATCATCCAAATCGATACATGCCTGGAGACGAAGAGCAACCATCCAAATCGATACATGCCTGGAGACGAAGAGCAATCATCCAAATCGATACATGTCTGGAGACGAAGAGCAATCATCCAAATCGATACATGTCTGGAGACGAAGAGCAATCATCCAAATCGATACATATCTGGAGACGAAGAGCAATCATCCAAATCGATACATGCCTGGAGACGAAGAGCAATCATCCAAATCGATACATCCCTGGAGACGAAGAGCAATCATCCAAATCGATACATCCTTGGAGACGAAGAGCAATCATCCAAATCGATACATGCCTGGAGACGAAGAGCAATCATCCAAATCGATACATGCCTGGAGACAAAGAGCAATCATCCAAATCGATACATGCCTGGAGACAAAGAGCAACATTGTCACAAGCAACTTGACGGACCCGTACTGGTACCCTGTGGAACCCTTCTCTGATAGCTTGGGTAGTTCGGCCAAATTGTGTATCTGATGTTGATACACTTTGTCCTTTGAAACACCCCTTAAGAAAAAGTGAGGTGGTGTTAAATCAGGAGATCGAGCTGAATACAGACTTCATAGATCCACGTCGACAGATCCAACCTTTCGGGAATGTTTCGTTCAGCCACTTTCGCACTGGTATGGCATGGTGTAGTGGTGCTCCATCTTGCTAAGTCCAGTGACCGTTATCCCAACTCTCAAGCTACATAGTGTTGCCATATCGAAACTTTTGTCCAGAATTACAAATACTTCAGTTAGTCAAACATCATATACATAATTGTGGGCTACGCTACACACACACACACACACACATATATATATATATATAAATATATATATATATATATATATATATATATATATATATATATATATATATATATATATATATATATATATATATATATATATTGAAGGTTATCAAGTGTATTTTATAGGCTTGATATTCATCTATATAAGTTATAGAATTTGTAGGCCTACACTCTTTACCTTATAAATTGTACCAGTGACGTACGCAGGGGTGGGTCCTGGGGGTCCGGACCCCTCGCCCCGAAATTTCAAGTTTTGTGTAAATTTACCCTAATTTTAGGGGCAATTTTGGAAATGTTAATTTAAAATTCCCTCATATTGAGTTTGGACCCCCCGAAATAAATTCCTGCGTACGCTACTGAATTGTACAATCTGTTATTTTATATGATTTATTTGAGAATTGACGTAATGTCTGTTTCAGAATAAGAATTTATTTAATGCCTATTCTGATCTGTGATGTATGATACACAATCCACTGATTTGTTTCTTTCTGTTTTGGACTAATCTCCAATCAAGAGAACTTGAACGTCAGGCTATTTGAGGAAAAAGAGGAGTACTTCTGGTCTGCGGATCACAGTTTAAGAAACGCCTGTATAAGTTTCCTCCTAAAATTTGGCTCAACAATTCAATGGATGGACCGCGGCGGCTCAAGTGATGGAGAGCTTACTTCTGATACGTGGGGTCCCTGGGTCGAACCCAGCTCGCACCAACTGGATTTTGTGGTGAGCAAGCACTGTGTGTGTGGGTTTCCTAGGAGTTCTCTCGTTTTCTCTCATCTTCTTCATACCACCATTATCATATTATTATCACCATCTCTCTCAGTTTCAACGCAAAATGGTGGACATTAAAGTTAAAAAAATCAATGCCTACTTAATTTTATCACTCTTTAAACCGTCACTGTTGGAATGGCGTGGCTCTATACTAATGATGTCAACCAGCTAGGCTCGGTTCAACTGAGCCAACAGCTCGAGCCGGCTCTATTGGAATGAGCCATTCGCTCGGTTCAGCTCGGCTCAGATGAGTCATCGGCTTGAGCCGGTTCGATTGAAATGAGCCATTGGCTCAGTTCGGCTCGGCTTGGGTGAGATGAGCCATCGGCTCGGTTCGGCTCTGTTGAGCTATCGGCTTGAGCCAATTCGGTTGCGATAAGCCAACGGCTCGAGCCAGCTCGGTTGTGATGAACCATCAGCTCGATTCGGCTCAGCTCAGGTAGACATTGGCTCGAGCCCGCTCGGTTCGGCTCGGTGGTGACTGAGCCGTAAGCCGAGCCTCTCGAGCCGTTGACAACACTACGCTATAAACGCTTTGTTCTCATATTCCAGAGAAGGAGAAGAACACTTCAAACCCTGGTTACGAGTTTTTCTTGCATGGAAAAAATATATATAAACGTTCCAGGAATAGCTTTCATCTGCGATAACTATTTCTCTATCTTTAAAAATTACAAGAAGCCAAGTTTCACGTGACAACCGAGACAATGCAGATTAAGCAATACTTGTGTGACGCACAGAGAGAGTAACTCAATTTATCTCTCTTGTTCTCTTCTGTTCATATATCTTGTTGGGAAGGTGTCAGCTACCAGTAAGTACACACACACACACACAGGCAAAAAAAAAAAAAAAAAAAAAACAAGTTATTTATTTTTAGGGTCAGGAATTCAATAAATAAACGCAAGACATGGGAAAATTTTAAGAAAATTCCAGAAGTCCATTTTTTTTTCTATTCTTTAATTTTTGCCCCCAGTCATTCTCCAAGAAGTGAAATTCGAAGGTAGGGCAACAGATTGCATTGCACTGGTATATAACAGAAACCTTGACACTGTCATAAAACTAGTGACTTATTGTTGCGTTTGACTGCTTTAAAAACATTAGATTCTGCAACTTTCACTTTTTTCCTCTTCTGACTTCGCATCTTTTTTTTTCTTTTTTCTTCTTTAAATGGCCCGCATTTACGTCAGGATGTCTTCGGGCTAAACCATGAACAAACTGTCTTGTCACCTTCAATTGCGTCAATAAATGTGAAAGTTTTTCTCAAGTCCTGTAAGTCAGTTTTATTTGCTTTTTCATCTCTAAAGTAGCTGAAATATCAGCGAAAACGGGATTTTCTTTCTTTATGTACATTTTAGACTTCCAACAGTGAATTTACAGATAATCACTTGTAGAAATGCTGATCCGAGACGTTTATGAGGAATCACTGGCAAATAATCGAGCATAAGAGTTTACAAAGAATTACTGACAAATTCGATGACAGGAAAAGTACAAGATACGAGCAGTAAATTCCATACTAATTACAAAAGAATAAATTAATTACTACAAGATCACGATGATAGTCTATCGTCGGTAATATTCCCGTATAAAAAGAATTACTAATGAAACACAGTGAATTGACACTACACAAATTACTGGCAAAAATGTTGTAATTTTAATATCATCACAAAGCACTGGCACAAATATTATTACGAATCACTGACAACAAAGTTGGTCATTTTAATTTTTGATAGAGCATATCCTAAAAACAGAAAAGCTTTCACTTTGTAAAGTGGGAGACTAGGAACAGGGACCCAGCATAGGGGGCATGCGTTGAAAACGAAGTCAGCACAAAATTCTGGGTTTTCGGCACAAAACTATTTAAACTTTCGACGTAGAAAAAGTTTTCAATTTCCAAACTGGGGAACTCCATGTCCCGACGCCCACTCCCAAATTTGTTTTTACTATAACTAAAAACTGATTACGGCACGAAACTGAGTATTCGCGGCACAAAACTTTAGGATTGAAAAAAAAATCTTTCAACCTCAAAAGTACAGTAGACTGGAAACATGAACCTCTTCCTGGGAAGTCCACGGTGGTCCACCGTGTCCGGACCCCCCCCCCCTGCCAAACAATAATTCCGAACTCATCATAAAATTGTACACTTTCTCAATTTAAAAATTAAAAAAAAAACTATACTTGTTTAACAGGGAAATAATTGATGTAGCATGAAAATTTTATCTTACAATTTACCTGTACTTTTTCTCTTATAAAAACAATCTATATTTTTTTCTGAAAATATAGGTGAAGTATTTTACAATTACTTATCGTTGTTTTGGGGTGTCTAACAATACACATTCAATAGGCCTACTAAATAGACGTAATGGCTTACAAAAATTTCTGGATGCGCCCTGACCTTTTTAAACAAAGTCTTAGCTCACCAAACTGTTTTAGTGTTATGGTTCATAGTCTAAAAACCGTAAAATGATAAAGGGATTGTACGAACACAACAAGGACATTTATCAAACACGTTTAAAGATACTCAAAATCATTAAGCAACACAGTCTAATAATAAATAAAATTAACATATGTGTAATTTCTACATAAAATTAAGAAAGAAATCAGAGTATAAATTTTGTACGTATTACATTTAAGAAACAAGGCCGGAAAATTTTCGAGACGAGATGAGAAAGACTTTCCGAGAATCGAAACAACACAAAACCTCTACAAAATTTTACGAGACGAGACAAGACGAAAAACAAACACTGGTGCATCTAGAAATTAAGAGCAACTGAGGGGGAGGGGGCAGCCAGAACCCAGACTATAAACATATCATGAGTTTACTATAAACTTTCAAAGTTATAAATAACAGCTTAAATTATTTTAGTCACTCAAAAGCTGGGGAGCATAGGGCCCGCAGCCCCAGAAAACTCCGCGGGAAAAAAGCTTATTCGAGGAACTAGGGATGCGCACGAGACAAGATTTGTGGCTGTCTCGTCTCGAAAATGTGCTGTAAAAGTGATGTCTCGACTCGAAAAATGTATATTTCTCTATTAGAAGAGCCGTGTCGCGACTCGAATATTGTCAGGAAAATCCTGTCTCGACTCGTCTCGTGCGCATCCCTACGAGGAACTCTCATCTTCCTTATAAAATTTCTTGTAGCTTAAAAGAAATATTCCTACGAAAATGCGACATTACAGCCATCTATTAAGTGCTTTTTTAAACATTAAAATTGTCCTTTAAATTACATGAAAAGAATTTAATAATTACTTATTTAATATGTTAAAAATAAGCTCTTCTATTGGTGCATGGTTTGGTTGTGCAAAGTAATTTAATTCAATTGTGCATTGCCCCTCGAGAGCAATTGTGCAGGGCTCTTGGAGTTCCGAGAAGCAATCTTCATCGGCTTTCCTCGAAACTCTCCGGTGACTACAAGGAATCTCTGGGGACTCCATGACTGAGAGTCTACAACTATCCAACAGACTCCACACGTTCATGAGAGTTTCAACAACTTGTCTACCCTGGTTTAAGCCTATTACCCAAGCACAGCATTTATTTAAAAAAAGAAAAAGAAAGAAAGAAAGAAAGAAAAAAAAGAAAAAGAAAAAAGAAAGAAAGAAAGGAAATTTCATCGAACGAGTAAAGAATTTTAAAGTGAGCAATTCAATAGATGAAGGCCATTATTTTATATAATCTTAGCACTATTTTCTTCTGCCTTAGAGATCTTTTTTTTTTTTTAAAAAAAAAATAGTGCAACCATTTGACGAAACTTCAATTTAGACAAGCTAATTGCTCAGATACTAGTTCATAGTGCAAAACAACTGTTTGTGTATACAGAAGTATCTATATATTATAATGATAGGTTTATATGTCTCCAATTCTTTCCATAATTAGATCTTGAAAACCACAAGTACTACAAACATGTTTTCACTGATCGATTCCAAATTGTGTGTAGATTGTTTAGTTCTAATCGAATATTTTTTTTAAAAAAAGGCTGTTATTTCTTTATTACATTTTTTAAGGGTACACTGGAAATTTTGAGATTTTAAAAAAGTAAAGCATCCTAACCTACGAACTATACGTTCCAACACCACATAGCAGTATACAGGGGTTGTATATCTCTCAGGCGTTTGTTTCATGCCCAAAATTATAACTAAAAACGAAGGATAACCATTTCTCCAGTCTAAGATGAATCTTCATTGTTTGTAGTGTTTTGCCCAAAGAACACCATATATCACTGACATTATAATTCATTTTGTATGTAATGTATTTGCTTATTACATACTCCATGCAAGAAGAAAGAAAACACTGGTCATGCATGAATTAGAAACTCCAACCGGAAGTAGAGTCAAATCTTGCAAACAGTGAGAGATAATGAAAAAAAATCTCCGTTTTATGGTACCCTTTGCCGATTTTTATCAAGACGTTTTTTACTTGTGTCTGTAAAGGGACATGCACAGATGTGCGGAATAACAAGGAGATTCACGCTAATATGTGAATGATGCGCTGTGTAGAGAGCGCAGGTTCAGCTAGTAGACCTACATTATAAAAATGAAAGTGACTATGTTTGTGACTTTATAATTCTTAAACTACCCTACCGGTCTCGATCAAATTTTCAAAATAGATGAGGTTCGAGCCTGGGATGGTTCTTATAATTCCACTTTGATGGTGAAACTTGGGAGAAGGGGAAGATACATATATAAATAATCAAAAATGACCGTTATTAATGTCGAATCCATAGTTTTTGGGGTTACTGAGATGAACAGTGACACTTCCAATGTCGTTTAAATCCTAATTCAGCCCCACAACTTAGAGAAGGAGGAGATATATATATGAAGCCGATTGAAAATGACCGATATTAGTGTCGAATCCATAGTTTTCGAGGTCGCTGAGATGAACTGTGATACTTCCGATGTTCTTTAAATTCAAATTCAGTTCCATAACTTTGGGGAGAGTATATATACATATATGATCGAAAATAACCGAATTCATAGTTTTTGGGATCCCTAAATTGATTGGTGACAGTTTCGGTGCCCTGTATGTCCAAAATGAAAGTATTCTCCCCGGGCGAAGAACGGACATTCTGCTAGTAGATAATATTTTTGGAATCGGTGATGATTATTATTATTACTAGAACTATTTATAGAAATTAGTGCTAGTTGAAATAAGTAATTTAACTCGAGTCGATGGGTAGACAAAATACATTTTATTTATTTATTTATTTATTTATTTATTTATTTATTTGTTAATCTTCACTATTCATTAACTTCTTAACTACAATTAATAATAATAATTGAAATGCGGAACAAGATCTCACTAGACAATATTATTTTGCATGAGATACCGTTATAACGAGTTACCTAGTAGCTTTCTGTTTGCAGCCATTTATAAACGCGAAAATAAATGCCGATTTTCCAAATGGCTGGAATTCGAAAGCAGATAAGTAAGTCGTGATAACGATATCTCATGTAAAATAACATTGTCTAGCGTGCTCTTGTTCCACTTTTCGATTATCTTTTATCTATTTGAAGATATCACATAATTACTGCAAAAATTAGCGGTATTTTAATTTTGCCGTGATGGCGCATCTTAACAATTCTCGTTTCGTTTTCGAGACGAGATGAGAACTTTCTCGAACCGTAGACAACAGTAGCTTACCCAAGTCTTAGTTCTCATACACTGTTTCAGTGTTACATAATTCCTAGTGTAAAGTAATTTGTGAGAAGATAATGAAGAGCATTTATGACGTGTAAAGGTACGCAAGTCATTACTCAATATACTCCAATAATAAATACGGTTTAAATGTTGTTATATCGCACTATTTGTGGACCTCTCGTGACGTGGAAAGATTTTCTTAACATCTAGATAAAATTAAGAAACAACAAAAAAAAATATCAGGGCATAAATTTTGTATAGTCCGCAGCAAAAAAAAAAAAAAAAAAAAACCCGCAACATGAGCATGATAAGTTTATTGTGAAACAACGAAGTCTTTTGCTCCAAAAATAAGTGTGCAGGTGGAGGACGCCGAGGTTTCTCCTGGCGTGATTTGTGTCACTTAGACGTTATGTTGATTTCCTGAGCTGTTAGGCGTAGTTCCACAATAAACTTACATGCTTATGTTGCAGGTATTTTTGCTCCGGACTGTACATAAACTTACAAAACAAAACGAGACAAGAATTCTTCGAGTCGAGAGGAGACGAGGCAAGAACACCATATTTTCTCGTCTCGCGGGCAATATTAATTAGAGTATTATTCTTAACAACTTTAATGGCGATAATCAAAGTATTCCTTTATGAAATTTATTTATTTACTTGCTCCGATCAGTGTTTCTTTAGGAGAAAATGTTCTGGAGCAGCACATTTAGTACTCGGAAGGGCGAATATTATTTTCACACGGTACTATTCTGTTTATTACTATACTTTTTACAGACATATACTTTGGTCTCCTCGGGGAAGGGGGGGAGGGGCAGGCATTCTCAGAGCTCCGGAGTTGGGCAGTGCCCTCCAAAAGAGACATGTTTGGAAGAAACATTGGCTCCGATGCCCCCTGTTCAACATGTGATGGACTGACATAATCTTCACAATCTTATACACACCGTAGGAGAAAAATTTTGAACTCTTATCACAGGACTAGTCTGATATTCGCCCGAAGAGTGAAACAAACTAAATAAAAGTGTAATCGCAATAATCCTTTTTTTAATGTATCGACAGTATGAAACAACTTCTTTATCATAATTGATTCGTAACTAATTATTTTTATAATCTCCTTCGTTGATGTCTAGATCAGTGGTTGTCAACCTTTTTTTAACCGACAATACACTTTACTTAACGTCTATTAGGGTCTACATCCCGACACACCGGTTTCATATTATTATTATTATTATTATTATTATTATTATTATTATTATTATTATTATTATTATTATTATTATTATTATTATTATTATTATTATTATTACTATAGTGAAACCAATTAGTTTTTATAATGACTCTAAGCGTTATTGCAACCGCTGGTGGTGTTGACTGGTACAGTCTCTCTCGATTTTAACTGACTATTATTAAATTCTTCATGATTTTTAAAATTCTAAACTTTTGTGACACTTTAGGGGACTGCGTGACACACCAGTGTGTCGCGACACACCGGTTGAGAATCACTAGTCTAGGTAAGTGTTTTAAAACTGCCTTTTCCGGGTTTCTTTTTTAAGAAATATTTCCTCTGTTATTATATCTACCGCCCTAATGCTATCTGAAGCACCTTTAATAAATAATTAATTTACTACCACCACGTACAGAACACAAGAGAAAATCAGGTCTGCCCGCTAGCCTAGTTTTTAGTCTGCGCGTCTTTGGTGCATGGGGTTCCAGGTTCGATTCCTTGAAATTGTAACGCGTAACAGTATACCAATTGCACGTTAAGTTGTAGGTCTCTGTCTTGTATAGCCCTGGTTCTAGAAGCGACAGTAATCACCAACCTTACTAGCAAGAGTGTATGAAACTATTTTAAAGTACGGATAAATGTGTCATGTAGTACAATTTTATTGTATGTAATTTTACGCAGAATAACATGTCATTATTCTGTTTAGAAACGCGAAAATAAATGCCGATTTTCAAAATGGCTCGAAATCGAAAGCGGATAAGTGAGTCGTGATAACGGTATCTCATGTAAAATGATATTGTCTAGGGCGCTCTTGTTCCACATTTGGATTATCTTTTATTTATTTGAAGATATCACATAATTAGTGTAAAATTAGCGGTATTTTAATTTCGCCGTGATGGAGCCTCTGTTGGTTAACTACGGAGTATAGGTACTCCAGGATGGCGTCCGGTATTTCGATATTCAAAAGTTGGCAACTCTATTACCATATATTAGTATCTCTAATAATAATCTTACCTCTTTTTGTTAATAATCAGCTCTTCAAGATGTATTCCTTATGTTGTCACGGTATCACACTCAGATTCCCACTCAATTCGGCAGAACTTGATGCCAAAAAAAGGTCCATCTTCTCGTCCTGGGAAGGGACAACACTCGTCTAAGGCAGCCAAGTATGGCGGCAAACTGGAGCGTAGTTCGGTAGCCCATTTCTACTGAAAACGTCAATCAGGAGAATACAAGGTGGATGACAATGTATTTTTTTCTTCGACTTCTCTCTTCGTCCCCCTCCCCTTGGCTTGTTAACAAGTCTCAATGGCGGATAGGGATGTAAAACTTTCCCTTAACCCTCAGGAGGTAGCAGAAAACTTTCTAAAAATCATCAACTCCCAGAATAACTTATTTCACTTCTTTATTTTTTTTTTCTAAAACCAAATTAACTGCTACTAAATTAGGAATACGCACAAAGGAAACACTAGAAGAGGGATTCCATAAGCTTTATTTTATTCAGTTTTACAACGTTTTCTTCAATCTTTAAATTTACTACTGTGCTTTGGGGTTGACAACCAACCCCCTCTAGGTACGGGTTTTCAGAATACCTTTTGTATTCCGACCTGTTCAGTGAGCGGAGAACCCCTTTGTGACGTCACAAATAGGCGGAGCTTATGCCATCTGTCGCTCCAGCAAATGATGGCTTAATCTTATGGGATGGCTGTATTTGGAAAAAGAAAGAAAGAAAGAGGAAATTACAAGTACAATGTTTCCTTACTTTTACCTAAAAATAAAAATCAGGAAAAAACGTAAAATGATTTCAGCTATATATATATATATAAAATAAAGTTGCAACAAATATGTAAACTGAGATTCTAATTCAAATATTGCTTTTGTCATATACAAATTTGGTCTTACTTGTTATAATTATTTAATAATAATAACATCAAATAATATAATTGCAGAATATGAGCAAATAAAAGGAGGGCCAATTCGCTAAACTTTTTCACTTCAATTTCTTAAACTAAATCATATTATGCTGCAGTTATTGCTGATACAATTACTCTTGGTTTTTGGTTTGATTTTATTTTAGCGTCCCTTTCAAAAGCGGTGAGACGTGAACGTACACAGAGAAAAAAACTATGAGGCGTACGCCAAAACGTAGTTTACATGCGTAAATCATGTAGTTTTTGGACTTAACGTACAATCCTAATGTAACGTGCTGTAGCAAACGTATAAATAGTGTTGCCACGAGACGAGACGAGACGAGACTTCAGGCTGTCTCGTCTCGTCTCGTGCAAAGCATGTCTCGTCTCGTGTCTCGTCTCGAAAAAACGTGCTCGTCCCGTCTCGTGTCTCGTCTCGAGAGGTTCTGTCCCGTCCCGTCTCGTCTCGTCTCGTTTGTCTCGTTTTGTCTCGTCTTGTCTCGTAAAAAATATAGCAGCATACCATGGGAACGAAAGTAAAATGTACCAGGCTGCACCATGCTAATCAAGATACAACTAAGTTATTACCCAGAACAAACAAGACAAGAAATGTCACGGTCAGAGTTGGCGTGGGTCAATGAAAACTTGACCCACGACCCACTGACCCACCACCAACCATGACCCACGACCCACAGACCCACCACCCACCATGACCCACTCTGACCCACCATGACCCATCACCCACGGTGACCCACTCTGACCCACCACCCACGGTGACCCACTCTGACCCACCACCCACCATTAACCACTCTTATCCACTTTGATCTAGTCTGACTCACCAAAATCTATCGTCATGAAGTCTGAACACGATCCACGGCCTCTTCTGAACTGACTAAAGAGTTTACACTTGTAATAAAACAAGACTGACATTGTCACTAATCGGAGTTTGAATTTCTAGTCAATCGCTCAAGCACCACTCTGTTACAATAACGGTGGATCTGACCTTTACGATATAAAAAGGTAAAGTGTTTGTCAGTGAGGAAACAGTTTGAGGTGGGGGGAAATTAGTGTGTGCCTAAAATATACTTGTACTAAGAGAGTATTGTTGCTATTCTTGCTAAGAGAGTATTCGTTAAATTTAAGTTACAAATATGCATAATTACAATTATTATGAATATTTATTGAAACGTAGTTTACCTAAACCAAAGAAGAGAGTTACTAAAAAGTAGGTACAAAGTTGAATAACACAAATAAGCCATTAGTAATACAAGTATACATTTTCCGTAACTCGTAATTTTCCACCTTAAAACAAATCTGAAATAGGATTTATTTCCTGTTGGTAAATTTCTGGCGGTAAATCATCCGCAGTGGAATGATGTTCATCCTTCAGCCAAGAAATAACTAGCTCGTCTACTTTGAGCTTGTGGGGAATCCTGTGAATAAATTATCAATTAAAGCCCGCTAAACTGATGATTTCTTATTTGTTTATAAATTTATTTTTTGTAATTACACATGAAGGTTTGATACCATTACCAAGTTCGTTCCCCCGTCTAGAAAGCGAAAGGGAAATAGGTTTCTGGAAAGTATTCAGAGGTGAATGGGAATTTCCCTCCTTCTTCAACTTCAATTACCACACTGCTGTTTGCCATGTGCCAAATTACGATGAGTTTCAGTTAAATTATCATAGTATAATTATTTCCGTGTTGAATTATCAATACTTCTCAGTGGAAAAAGGATGAAATTTCGAAGTTCCAAATCAAAGTAAGTAGACCAACGTAAAGGGAAGAAAGTAAATTTTCCATACAATTATGCGTACAATCCAAATTTCAAATTTCCGTGTAATTAAGCTTACACTACAAATTTTATGTCTATTTTTCTCACAACTTTATGGGTTGATTATCCTGTGCTGTGAGCGCTGCATATAATAAACATAAGCTTCAGCAATTATTATAGCAGAAAGCAATTTATATATGAAGCCAAGCACTGTATTTTTTGTTTCTGATTTTTTTTCTGAAATAACATCGATTGTTTTCGATCCTTTTTACAAACCAATTCACTACCAATTTTCCATGTATAGAAAGTGCGCCCCCCTCCCCACATAAAGGAGCATTTTAAAAAATGCTAGGACACATTCTGTTTATTTTCAATAAAGAGTTAATACACTTAATTTCAGCTCCGTAAGTTTAACGGCTTGCGAGATACTCATTTTGTTTCGCAAAAATTCGGATCCTCACTACCTCCTTAGGATATTATGCATTATAATAAAAGCAATATAACACCCTAATTTGGCTTAAGGCCTAACTATATACCAAAAGTAATTTCATTTGACTTTGCAATTTGACCGTGATGATCAGGCACACATAGTTACATTCAATTTTTTTATAAATAATTTATATATTACAGTGATTCAAAAATGTATTTTTTCCAGTAGTTAGCTCTAAAAACCCACAGGTCTTGAAAGCCAAGTTGTAGTGTAAGTCCTATTGCTATTATTACTATTAAAATATTAATATCCAAAAGTGCCCGAAGTTCTTTTTTCACTTGGTTAGATATACTCACCTTAGGGAAGTAGACAGAAACAAGTGGAAAAGAAAGGGAAATGAAGGTCTTGAAAGTAAAACGGAGACAAATTTACCAGTCTTCAGAAGATACTCTCTACAATGCAGTGAGCAGAGAGGGTCGGTAGATCATACTGAGTCGGTAGGTCGCAGTGGGTCACGGTGGGTGGTGGGTCGCAGTGGGTCATGGTGGGTGGTGGGTCGCAGTGGGCCATGGTGGGTGGTGGGTCGCAGTGGGTCACGGTGGGTGGTGGGTCACAGTAGGTCATGGTGGGTGGTGGGTCGCATGCTGTTGACCTACGACCCACTGATCCATTTAGAAAACTTGACCCACTTGACCCATTGATCCACTCCATCTCTGGTCACGGTAGCTACACCGTGAAGCATTTACCTCTGGTGTGTGTGGTAGTCGGTTCGATCTCGGTTAGTGCCATGTGAGCTTTGTGGTGGACAAACATGGAGTGTGTGTGTGTGTGTTTTCTCGAAGTTGTCTTGTATCCTATCACTTTCTTCATTCCACTAATTTCCCCATCATCATCTATTCGGAGTGGGCCAAAGTTGCCTGAAGGTCTTAAAAATAAATTCAAATAAGCTGACAAGGTAAGGGCAAATAGTTTACAAGATAATATATTTCTGCTGTTAGTTGTCTGAGGCTTCTCGACCCTGGCCTTTTTTTTTTTTTTTTTAACATTTTGAAACATTGAAATTTGTTTTACCAGTTTCAATACACGAATATATAGTAAATTGCTCATAGGTACGTGGAAGATGAAGACACTAATGTCAAATGATGTTTTCACGACAAGCAAAGTCCGATGTAAAGGTGTCACCATCCCCGACACTACCGTATACTACCAACCACCATATAGAGGCCCACTTGCTTTATAGTGTCGGTATATATATATATATTAGATAGATAGATAGATAGATGTGTGTGTACACTTTGATTTCATATATTCCAGCCTTTAGGTTTCACAGTGTTAACCCATACCAATCCAAAAACTACTTTCCATTTTAGCATGTTTAGATTTGTTGCAATTATTACATATATATATATATATATATATATATATATATATATATATATATATATATATATTTTAAAAAGGCTTGGAACCAAATAATTTTATTGAGTAATGGAAAGTATCTGATTAAAATTTTATAGGTTACTGCACAGTAAGCTCTATTTGACACATCGGAGGAAAGAATGCTTGGGGCCAGTCTACACCTCCATGGTACAAATCTGTTCCCATATCCGCGGGGTGTGTGCCCCTATATGGTGGTTGCCCCGTTTGTGTAACAAACTCATGACAGTATACCCAGATTAGCTTGTGGTCTAAAAAAGGATTTTTGGGTGGCCATTTTGGATTAAATTTTCTTATATTGTCGTGATCTATTCGTAATCATACAACGTACATCTTCATACCAAACCGAGCAGTCTGCGGTGATAGACCATCGGCTTGAAGGCCACGGGTTGAGTCCCGGAAGGGTCATGTGTATGGATTTTAACAGCATTTGTTTTTCCGTATTGTGTCAGGGGGCGAAATCGTACGGAATAAACGGATTTCAGTCTGAAAAATTTGGAGAGAATATCCTGGCCAGGTTACTTTCATGGGAGTACGGAATTAGTAAAAATATAGGATATACATTTTATAGCAGGGTTAAAAATATGGTTTGGGTATCCTATTTCTTTTCTGTTAATTATGTTCTTCAATGTTCGAATTTTGATCATTGTCATAATATTTTCTGCTTTCAACGAGTTCCATGAATATCATACCAAATGTTCTTTACATTTATTAAGTTCGAAAGGCTTAATGCGCCTGTAAGAAAACATTTTTGAAGATAATTCAGGTCCTAATGAATATTTTTCACTAGGAAAGTGAAGTATTCTTCTCCTCCCAACATAGAAGCAGAGGGCAATTTCGCACTCTGGTCAGATAAAACATTTCCGCGTAACAAAAGGAAGGCCCCCTGTAAAACTTCTTCAGCTCCAGGGTTATTGTTACTATAGGGGTACCATAAATTTGCTGAAAGCAAACAATTTGAAGGGTTCGTCGACAATATGTTTGCTTTCTTTGTCCTTCGCCGGCTTCCAAACGAAGATGTGAATTTTTCAACATGACTGCTGTAAGCGGGCGATTGGTAAAACGGTAAAAGTGTATTTTTAAGTGTGTGTGTGTGTGTGTGTGTGTGAGGGAGGGAGGGAGGGAGGGAGGGAGAGAGAGGGAGAGGGAGAGAGAGAGGACAAAACTTTAGTTGCAAGATGTACTTCAATTGCCGTTTTCAGTTCATTTAGTAAAAAGAATACCGCCGCGCCACCAGGGAATAAAGACAAGTGTTGTCTGTTTCTTTTTGCCACCTCAGCCAGAACTTTCAACTACAGCCTGTGATGAGTATAGACCTTACCCAGTTTTCAAATTGAATAGCTGGTGGTGGTAGTTCGGTTTCTTGACCTTGTAAAAATCTTCCCTGTCTTTGTTTCGTTTGTCATCATTCCAGCCAGAAATGAAAAAAAAAATGAGAAATCCTTGGTTTACAGCAAGGAGAATTTGGGACAAGAGATTAAGGATGATATTCCTGGAAGCTCACGTATCACGATTGTTTCATTCAATAGACAGAGGACACTTTTCTATGAAGGCTTTTCAACATGTTTTCTCACAAAGGGGATTTTCCTTTTGCAATCTATATGACCACTGGCAATTTCAATCTTGTCCATTCCCGCCAGCGTTTTGATTTTCGAGACACGAGACGAGACGAGACATTTCACGAGACGTCCCGTCTCGTCTCGTGTCTCGTCTCGTTTTCGAGACGAGAAAAGTAGTCTGTCTCGTCTCGTGTCTCGTCTAAAAGGGTTCTGTCTCGTCTCGTGTCTCGTCTCGTTTACGAGACGAGACGAGACGAGACACGAGAAATGTCCCGTCTCGTGGCAACACTACGTATAAACCTTTGTTTTATACGTACGTTGCATATAAGTGTTCCATCTATATGTACTTTCCGTATGAAAATGTGACGGGCTAAATGGCCTTAGATGCTGAAAGCCCAGAAGTCTAAATTCTAAATCCCCCTAAGAAAGGACTGTATATAGGAGATCTGTTGAACGCTATGGCCTATATAGGCTAGGCGAGGTGCGTACGTGCATCGGAATGAACAAACTCACGGACAAACAATATAAAATCATTTTCTTTCATCTCAGCAACTCCGAAGACTATGGATTCGACATTAATATCAGTCATTTTCGATTATTTTTATATATCTCCCCTTCCCCTAGGTTGCACCCTCAAAGTGAAATGATAAAAACCATCCCAACCGCAAGTATTGATATTTTTGGTAGATGAAATTCTTTTTAATTCAATTAGAAGCCTTTGTGCTATCCTTTCATTATCCACCAAGTCTTGATTTATGAATAACAGAATCCCATAGACTTGTACGTGTTACGTGTAGTGCGACTGGGTGGTACTAAGGAACCCAGCAATGAAGAAGGATAAGAAAGAGGTTGTGAACAAAGATGCTTATTTTGTATGCCTATTTTAGCCTAAGAAAGATAATAAAAATGAAAGAAAATCTTTCAGTGTACCGACCTATGATTATGCCCTTTAGACTAAGGGAGACGATAATTAGGACAAATGAATGATGGAATGACAATGTGGGAGAAAATAGGAGTATCCTGAGAAAACAAACGGACACGATGTAGTCCACTACAAACTTACTTGACCGGGAATCGAACAGGGACCTCACGCACCAGAGATAGCTCTCTACCATTGACCCACCGTGCCCAACCCCCCCCCCCAAAAAAATAATAAAATAAATGAGTAACGTAAAATGTTAACACAAAATAACATTAGGACGCAGTGGTAGATCACGGATCACTCATCTCTGCTGCGTTGTGCTCTTGCGTACGATTCCAGCTCACGCCAAGTGATCTTTATGGTGAGTAAACACCATGAGAGTGCGTTTTCTCGGTGTTCTGTCGTTTCCTTCCACCTTTTTCGTCCCAGCATTGCATTCAGGATGATCCATCATCGTCTCACTTTACCTCCGAACACAACTGTGGACCGTTTTAAAATAAAACAAATGAGAGTTGGTGTAGTTAGCAACTAACAATCAAAAAACTCTGAATATTACTATAGCTGTTGTGGGAAGCTACCTCTATCGAAAGCATTATCTATTTGAATCGAGAACATAAAAACGTCTTAGATTTAAAAATAAAATTTTAAAAACTTGTGTTAAAAATAAATGATTATTTCTTTACATTTGTGCCTCACTTGTCAACAGACTTTCCGTGACATCTACAAACGAGCAAAACTAAGATTCTAACTATTCTCCAAGATCCAGCAACTAACGAGCGTTTAGTTCTGTGCAGTAAGCAGAGATTCGAATTCATATTCTACTTATCTGATTAGCCACGGGAGACCTGGGTTCGATAACTGGTGGGAGTTCATCAGGTTCGGATCCAACGCTAAGCTGTAGGTCCACGTATCATATAGTCTTGTTGTGACCCAACTAATCGGGTCCCATTTCAGTGAGTTCTGTTTTGTATGGCGCCGGTACCAGGGCCTGCCCTAGGCAATTTGTCGCCACGTACAGTGACATCATTTGTCACCCCTTTTCACCAGAAAGAACAAATGTAAAAAGCCACAATTTTAAGTATCCTACCCATCATCAAGAACGAAGCGGGGAGGAAAAGCACTCGCACTCAGAAAGACCTAAACACTATAAATGAAATCTCGTTGTGTCTGTTTTTTTTTCTTTAAATAAAAATCTATTATGTTAGTGAAAGATAAAGCAAACATCCTATAGAGGATATATGGTAGTCATTTTCATAGAATTCAATATCGAGCTTCAATCTCAATATGCAACTAGCTCTTTTATCTTTATTTCTTGATTTTCCTTCTACATCTGTTAAAAAATTTTAAAAAAATTGTTTCCACCTTCAATGATAAAGAACTTCTTTGTGACAAAGAGAAGACTAGTTTTCATATCAAAACTGTGATAATTTACTAAATGGAACAGGTGTTCGCTACTGCTCGAGAATTGAGTTCTTGTATTTGACAACAATCAAGTAATTCAGGCTGGGGTTTGTTTGGCCATTTTCTTTAGCACTGTCCATGTGTCTTTAAACAAATGCGACCTAAACATGATTTATAAATGTAGTATTCAAATAGAAGTTCAGCTTAGTAAATTTAACTACCATCATCATAAAATCTGTTTCCGAACAAAAATATTTATTTTAAACCATATAGTTATGACAGATTTTGCCACCACGAGCAAATGGACGGGCGGCACATACGGTACAGTCAGCTCGGGTCGATACTGAATTGCGAACATCCTTCCCAATTCCTTCTTTAAGTTTTTACTAGTTTTAAGAATAGTTATGCAGTGCTTTTAATTAAGCCGGTTGAAGAGATGAGAGTAACTCATTAAATGTTTACGGAGTCAACCATTCCTCTTCGCGAAACATTGCGCTTAGCCTATGAAAATCAAGATAGTAGCTAGGGATTCTTGGTTCTTTGTGTGATTGTAAGACTTATCTAAACTTGGGAAAATAGCAAATGTTCTTGTTGTTGGTTGTTCTGCTATCCGAGGGGAAATGATGGATCAAACAAAGACCCCTACTCCGCAAAAAGAAAGAAAAAAAAGTAAGAAAACGAAGTTGTAGGTTCGGTTGCCCGACTTCATCAACTCTTGGGGATGTTTTTGTCCGGTGACCAAGAAGAGTCTTTTACCCCTCTACCGCCGCCCCTGAGGAGAGTATAATTCTTCTCGTCGACTATTGGTTTGATCGATTTTCCGATGTGACGACCCAGGGGATGTTTCCTTACTCCCAGTTCTTCATCACAGCTTCCCATCCTCCTCCCAAGTTGAACATCCGTCTCATCCCCGCCCATACTTGCTACTGGACTCCTACTACGTCACTTCCGTCAATGACTCACACTTCCGGTTTCCCCACTCGACCAACCCCGCCCTCAATTTCTGATCTCTCTAAGTTCTATTTTCTTCTCGGGGCAATTCATCATCCATTTCCTTCGCTTCGTCTCTTTTCCATTAGATAAGTCCCTACACATACGAAGAATGACTCTTCCGCGTCTATAGTCACATTCAAACGCTAGATACACTGTAGGATACGTTTCACCATTTTACCCCAATTTCCCCTAAATATTTTTTTTTCTTTATTTCCGTATGAGATGTTGTTTTATATCAAATGATGTTTTAGCTTCTGGAGTCTGTACTTACAAAATTCAATTATCTCAGAGACAACGAGAAACAGCTCCAGTTTTTTAATACCGGTACCATTGATTTTTCTTTCCGCTTAACAGAATAAGATACGGGGTGTTTACTTCAACAACGTTTTCAGAAGTTTGTAGTGGGAAGATGAATCAAATAAAGATTATCTTGGTATCTTTTCAGTTGTCTAATTAAATGTAAATACACACCTTACTCTTATGAACAAGAAAATACTGTTTTTATTGACCATATACTGTAAATGCAAGTTTGAACCATATTTTAGGGTTGCCTTTGGGGCTGGAGTGATATAAAATTATATTTTTTAGCTATATTTTAAAATAATTTCACGTATTACTCAGAAATATATTTGCCAGTATTAGCAGTGATGTTATTTGGAACTCACTCCTTAGAAATATTTGGCCTTGTTTAACATTTGTAGGAATCAGTGGTTGGCGTGCTAAAAGGAGTCAAAGTGGTTCACCTGGGATGTAGGGTGTGTGGCTTTTGCCCGAAGTGGAGTTTCCCCCGTCGTGGATTTTGCCCGAAATGCTTTCTACTCGTGGTTATTCCCCAAAGTGACGAGCCAGAGTCTAAAGCTGAACTCCGTGGATCTATTTGAATCGAAAACAAAATGAATGGATGAAATTAGTCACTTTTTTGGTGAAATCATTCCAATATTAAGTTGCTCTTTGATTAATTCCATAATCTTTAATTGCAAACGTCTCAATCTGTTACTAACAAAGAACAAGGATATTATATTTTAAATCTATGTAACCATTATATGTAAATCACGCTATGATACATGTAATGTACGTGATTGAGGGGAAAAATCACTTTAGTATTCTTATTTCGGGAAAAGGCTAAGAAATTAACGTTTGGTCTATCATCACGACGGGGAAAAACCACGAAACCGGTGTTTAACATCAATTACTTTGAAAAAAGAATTCGCTGACTCAGCTTCTATCTGTGTCCCTCTCTCTCTCTTTCTTATCCCCTGGAAAGAGATCTGAAATCCAATTTCTTTGTTGCATATTTTGATGGAAAATAGAGTATTTCCATCCAAATCCAGAGGAGACTGGGTTAAGTGCAAGAGAAATGCAAGTAGTACAGCTAAAATAGTGGTAGGGTCTAATTCACATGATCGGAGAGATGACCATTTATTACAAGTGATGGATGTTGTACAGAAGCTGTTCGCAAACTCCGTGGAATGTTTGGGAAACGTAATGCGCCGAATAAGTCGACCGTGATAAGACTGGTTGCTAAATTTAAGAAAACCGGTTTGGTTGTGGGCATTAAACTTTGTTAAAGGTTTTCATTATGATAACTAGAGACCGGATGTTAGGCAAAATGCCTAATTTTTTTTTTTTTTTTAATATTAAAGATATGATCAAAAATAACGTTTCAAAGTTTATGTAGGGGATTATAGTTTCGATTTAAGCCAATTTTATTTTGCCTATTTCTCTCCTTACTGCCTAAATAATTGCTTTAGTGCATAATATTGCCTATTTGCATTTTCTTCAAAATAAGCCTACATTGTGAAAATATATAATTTATATAATATAAATAACACTCACCCATATATATTAGGTGTTTGTAAAGAGAAACACGTGCTACATTACTATACATATATATATATATATATGCCTATTTTTTAAATTTTAAGTGCCTATTTGACTGCCTATTTTCAAGGTTTTTAATGCCTAAACATCCGATCTCTAATGATAACACATTGTTCCGTCGTAAAGCTCTTCATGCCTCTCCGTATAGAAAACAGATGGCGATCATGCGCTATTCGGCGCTCCGTGACCACTAACCACAAAGAAAACAGATGAAAATCGTGTAACGTTCAGTGTTGCCAACTTACCAGAACAGAAATGGCGCGCATTTCAAAACTTGTGTTCTTTATGGAACACCCTATTAACAAATAGCACATGGCGTTCTAAGAAATCCCTTGTTAGAACTGGGCTGGAATACATAAAACTTTTACTAAAAGCTCTACCACTTGACACTCCTAATTAAGCTGATCTTCCGTCCAATTGTCGCATCACCTGGCGATAGATATTGCGTCACGCTCTCGGCCACGATTTGGGAAACAATAAACTGTGTTATTCCAAGTACTTTGATGAAATACGACGGAGTATAAGCAACTAAGATTACTAGGCCAATATTTCTAGGGATTAATCTGTTATAGAGAAATGTGGAGTTTGCAGTAATTTTAATATTGAGTTGGCAACTGTGCAGAGTTTCAGCCATTCGCCACCTGCGGCGCTAGTTGTAGGTAAAGACCAAGGATGTTATAAAATAGAGGATTTGCCCATACAACAAAATTGTGAAGCCATACGTCACAGCTTCGCCACACCTACTCTGCCCACTCCGCGCCACTAAGATCGCAATGTTCCGAGCCAACAATCATGGAGGAAACGAGAGTAGCCAATCAGACGTACGGGCTCAGACGATGCTCGGTTGTTTTTTGGCTTCACTGAGTTCATATGATAAAGATAGTATGGGCAGATCCTCTATTTTATAACATCCTTGATAAAGACAAATGGCAACTCGTTTGGAAAACTGGTCTCGCGAAGAAGCCCGCTCAGTTATTCGATTTCTGTGTGCGAAACATGTAACCGTGGCTGAAATTCACCGGCAGCTGGTAGAGGTTCACCGAGAAACTGTAATGTCTCTTCAGCATGTCACAGAATGGTGTCGAAAGTTTGCGGCTGGTAGACAAAACGTCACCGACGTGGAGCCCAGAAGACCACCTCGCTGTTGTTGAAGCAGTTTCTCTGCGACATCATCGACCACCCTTCCTACAGCCCGGACCTCGCTCCAAGCGACTTTCACCTGTTCCCGCACTTGAAGGAGCACCTAGGAGGCCGTCGCTTCGCTTCAGACGAGGAGGTGAAACTGACAACGTGATTGAACTCGCGAGGACAGGATTTATACCAAGAGGGATTCTTCAAACTCATCTCACGATGCGACAAGTGCAACAACTGATATGGATACTATCTCGTAAAATAATCTAATGTATGTACTGTCTCTTGGTTGTATTGGTTGTATGAAACAATGGGCGATATCAATAAAACGGAGAAGTTACTCATTACGCCCAATTTTGAAGTAGTTACTCGCATTGGTATCAATAAAAAGAGAACTGAGCACTAGTCGTCTCGGCTGACCTCGAAGAAGCCCCGCCCTTTTGAAGTAACCACACCTCTATTCTCGAGCCGAGCAACTACTACGCGTTTGATATCAATAAAAATCAAAGACTCTTCTGTGATGCTAGTAACTTTTCCAAATTTGTGGAGCAAGCTAAATAGGTGACTCCGTGCGAAATATGGCAGAGTATATGATTGTTTTGCTATGTAGCAAAATTTATAAATTGCATAGAAATGTTGCAAATGGAGATTACAAAAAACATAGGTTCATGAAAGAAAATGTAGAGTAGTTAGCACAACATTTTTAGGAAAATCAACGGAAATTTGGGGTGATGCATTACGTAATGATGAAAAGATGCGGGTTTTCTTGCTTTACGTGAGTGATCCGGGATTCCAGGTCTGAATGTCAGGGGATTCTGTTGTGGCTCAAAGTACTGTGTCTATGACTACTACAAGTGTAATGGATGCGATTATTGCGAAATCTGAAAATTGATTGTTTCCGGAGGTATTCAAACAGCAAAGGCAGAGTGGCAAGAACAATATATATTTCCGGGTGCTATTGGAGAACTTTACTATAAACACGTGGCAATAAAGAAACCACGTATGGCGCGTATTTTGGAGACGAATACGCTAATAAGAAGAGCTCCTTCGTGGCTAAGCGGATAGCGTACATGCCTTTGGCATGAGAGACCCGCGTTCGATTCCCAGCGGGAGCTCATATGGTTCGGATTCCAAGTTAATCAGTGGGTCCCGTCTCATATAGCCTCACTACTGAAAAGGACATTAAACTCAAAATCAACTCAACTCAACGCTGATAGGAAGGGTGTATACATGAGAATGTATATTTCTTTATGCCAAGGTGAAAGGGGACACTTATGGTGTGGAAAACGCAATCAGATGGACGTGGTTTACGACGTGACTGGCTGGACTATTTAAAAAAGGAAACAAAGGGACCAAGTGTCTGATTTCTTCTTAAAGCCAAACAATCTTGGACAAGACCTTGGACAACACGTGATATGCACTTGTCGTGCTAATCTTGATATTGCTGGATTTCAATCAACATCCATCAGTTCCAAGAGGTTCGTTCCCGTGGTTTCAGTATTATTTTCTTGTTTCCAGTTTTGTTTTTCAAATTAGTTTCTTTTTCTTTCTTTCTTTTTCTTTTTCTTTCTTTTTTTTTTTAATGCTCGCTCGGATATTAAAGATTCTCTTTTGGATTTGTGTCTCATTTGTAGATGTATTTGGTATTTCGTTGCATTTCACTGTAATTGCCTCCAAAGCTTCGGCTTTCCTTCGTTTACTTTCTGGTAACTGTGACTTTGAAAGTACCACTGGAACTTTTATAATATCCACAAATGCACTTTAATTGAAACTGTCGTTGCTACTTGCCCCTTCCATGGCGTTTAGGATACTGCGCCATAAGTTACCCACAACGAAATGACCACCCAACAGATGGGAGAAATGAGTAACTACTTCTTTTATTGATACGACTTAGTGCTACGTGCAGAGGAAGCGCGAGTAAACGTTCATAAATCTGGAGCAGACTAGACCTGAGTAGTGGCTTGTTTTATTGATACGAAATTGAGGGAGGAGATTACTCCAGGTGTAGTTACTCCGATTCTCGAGCAGGACTTCTCAGGAGTAGTTACTTATTTTTATTGATATCATCCAATGTATACAAGTTTCACAGCAGGTTTTGTAATCTTACTTTCCGATCACACTTCGTATCTTAGTACTATTTTGTAAGGCAGGTTTCAACGGCTACATAGGTTATCATTACAGTGTAAAAGAATAATCAATCTTCGGATTGAAAATTTCTACTACTAACGAGTATTTTAAACTCTTAATTACCCTTTCAGCTTGTTTTCACGGTTGATAAGAACATCTGTAGGTTACAAAAGAGGAAAAAAAAAAAAAAGCTGGGATGAAGGAATCTAACGCATGAGTTGCTTTGAAGGCATTTGATGTTGTATCGCGAAGTCCAGTGGACCTTGTATGAACGGTTTTAAGTGACATTTAGGAGTTAGAAAGAGCAGGATGGCCTTTGAAAATTCATCAACGGGGGAATTTGTTTTGGTCGAACTACAAGCTCTGAAGAGGGTTACATCGTGAAATATTCGTACATAAGAGATAGATAAAATTGTGTTCGATTACAAATGCTTAGTTATACAAAAACCCAAGAAAGTGAAAGGATAGGGAGTTCATAAATGGAAGATAAACTTATGTCAGACTCATTAAATGAAATGAGATAAAATTTCTTGGTTTACGTCCCACGCGTGTGCGTTTTACGGATGATTAATGAGAGCGAATGGTTTAGAAACTGTTGATGGAATGATAATGTGGGAGAATTTTGAGAAAATCCATGGACAGGATATTGTTTATCACGAACTCGCGTGGCCGGGATCGAACCAGGGATCTTCAAATGAATGATGAGTGTTCTACCATTGTACACCCGTGCCATTTGTTTCAATTTAGTTTCAATGTATTATCTATATGATGCTAGGTTTATGTTTCTGGCCAAGAAAAATTTATATGTTTGTGGCCAATCCTTTCGACAATGAGATTTCGAAAACCACAAGTGCTACAAACGTGCTGTTTTCGGTCGATTCCAAATCTTGGGTAGATATGCCAGTTCTCATTCAAATTTTCAAAAAAATATATATATATATTCTATTCCACATTTTAATCGTCGTTTTGGTCCTATTAGTTTAATATTGCAACTACGTTGATACCCTTGTGAAAGGCAACCAGTAAAGGAGCTACGTATAGCGGGTTGATGGACATTTCAGGCGCTTTGCTTTAATCTGAATGACAAAACCTATATTGCAAGTTGGTAACTTCGAAGACTTGTGGATCCACAATGAGGCGTACTCGGACATGGAATTAAGAAAAAAATCTGCATTTGGTATCATCTATCACTTATCCAAGTTTGCCACAAACTCCCCGCAACATTCTATATATTAAAATACTACATTTATATGTTTGTCTATAGCAATTCACTCCCTTTTGGAGTATTTCTGTCTTTTAGTTGTGTTCGTAAAGGGACTACCACAGATATATTGAGAAGTGGGAAGGAGATTCACGCTCATATTAGGACTATGCACTGTGTAAATAGCACAGGTTAAGCTAGTTTATTTAAAAAAAAAAAAAAAAGTATTTGTCAATTCAAATCACTTTACTGAGGAGGCGTTAGTTAATCCACCCTTTCCTGCGTCACTGCTGGAACGTTTGCTTTCAGTCTTCCTGTTGTGTGAAGCCACAAACCAGTGGCGTTATTACGCAAAGGGATGTTCTGGGTTTTAACCCCTTTGAGCAACATATTATGCAAAAATAAACGTTTACCACAGTAATACAAAAACATACAAACAACCAAAATTATATAAACTTAATAGCTTAAATTCCCCCTTGACGAACTTCTGTATACGCCGCTGTTACAAACCCTATTGACAGTCCAACGCTTCGGGTTGGGTTGATACTCCCTTTCTTTATTCTTAAAGTTTACTTCATTTAACGAACTTTTAGGTGTCCTCCGTCCTTCGATATAAATTTTCACTGGAATTCCAGAAAGAAGAAGGCCAAATACCAACCTGGTAGAACTGAGAGAAAGCCGTGGGAAAACCTCAGTCAGATTGACCGACCACTGGCTTCGAACTTGAAACCTCCTGATTGTAGTCTTCGGCTTAATGCCTTAGATGTATTTTAGTCTGTAAGTTTTAATAAACCTACCTTTGATTATTTTGATGTAGTTCTTCGGTCTTTGAACTCTAGTACCAAAATCTGTGGTTCACTTCCAGATCATCTGAGTTAGCAAAGTATACAAGTCGTTTATTTTTTCACGGGGTTCTGCACAAGACGGTAGCCAGCCCAAAAATATAGGGGGTCCCGGTAGAAATCAGGGGAGGGGGCGATCCAACCATATTGTAGTTCATCATCATATTATAGTTCATTTGCAAGCCTATAGTGAAAATTTTAGGCGTGGGCAGTAAATATTTAGGGGGCCCGCCCCCCTAGACCTCAGTGGATACGGGCCTGGTTCTGCAGTTCTAATTATTATCGAGTTGTTCAGTTATTCTTTCATTCACTTACATTTTATTATCTATCTCATTTTGGTTCAAAGGTATAAGCGCGAGACGTTAAACTAACTAAAATCAATATATTGATAAGGGATATCCACACCGTGCGCCGTGGCTATCTTACAGGGGAGCCGATAAATATTTGAAAAAATTTCACTGTAATGACAGCTTTAGAAATGTCTCAAATATGATGAATTGATGATAATTAACAAGATTTAGGATTTACATCAACAGTTGTCAAAACTTTTACATGAAGAATTCGTGAATTTCAAATATACTTTCCACTTTTTTTCTGTAGTTATACAATATGTATATCACAGTCGATCATATTAATACACTGCTAGTTGAAGGTCTCTCCAATTCTTCTTCACAGCCGTCTGTCTTGGGTAGTTGTTGATTTCCTTAAACACTTTGTAAAGGGCGTATCATATCTTCTCGGCTCTATGGTCTACAAAGCACTTTCTACATGTCAAAATAAAGCGAAAAATATATGTATATAATTGTAGATCTTTCGTATCCTCGTTGAGAATTGCGAACTGCACTATGTGACAATATCACAAAAAAAAAAAAAAAAAAAAAAAAAAAAAAACATGGAGAGAATCTACCAATCCATCAAATAGTTACATCGATTATTTCCTGATGACAGTTAAAAATCTATAGACGTTGACATTAGTATCAATTATTATCATAAGAATCAATGTAACTCACTGTTAGATTCATAGAGCAATGCTAACGGTTCCAAGATAATTTGCCACGTTGCCACATAGTGACAGTTTGATTCCTCATAGCAGTTATAGGAGCTCCGGAGCAGGGACGTAGCCAGAGTTCTGAGTTTGGGGGACCGATATTTGCAAATGGAATAACTATATATATATATATCATTGAATATATACTTCTGATAATTAGTCTTTTCCGCTCAGCCGCAGTGTTGCCAGCACAGATAAGGGTCTAAATAGTTGACATATTCTATTCTCTGTTTCGCCAGAATCGTTGTTGAACATAATAAAAATAAGAAAGTAAATCTACATTCAATACCTTTTCGTAAAACAATTAAAATATAAAATACTATATTGCAAAATCTAATAATGGGGAGAGACATCCTCCTAGCCTCTGAGTTGAATCGACCTTTCAGATTTGTCTTAGTTACAAAAAGTGCATTCGCATAGATCTTTATCCCGTAATATCTCAAGGCGACTAAAGGCTGGAATTACTCTAAGGGATGGAAAAACCTCGTAATGTTAACTAAAATGACGCCCGGTCCCTAAAGTTACTGATCTTATACTCTTATTACCGTTCACTTAACGTTTAAGAAATAGCCTATAAATTGATTTAAAAAATAATTTTTGCTTAGAATTATGAATAATTTCAGTTTACTGTGGATAAATCTTCATTTATTGTCGGATAAAAACAATTTGTAACATATAATTTTATATATACTAAATTTTTGAGGGAGCCAAGCCAAGATTTGGAGAGGCCATTGCCCCCCGTGCCCCCTTCCCTTACGTACGTCTCTGCTCCGGAGGATGTAACATTATGTAAGATTTTCGCTTTATTATGACCTGAAGAATGGCGCTTTCTTGTGTATGAGCGTCATGTGTCTTGGGTGCCCGAGTGTCTTAGGTATACCTATGTTCTGACTTAGAGACTGTCGAAAAATCATGGAACACTAACGGCACCGCAATGGAAAAAAATTTAGGAAGATCTGCATTAGAGAACAAATTTCCCCTTCATTCGGGAGTACATTCGTTTCAATTTAAGTGTTTTCTGGTATTATTTTCTTTCTTAGGGCATAAGTAAATGATAGATTGGTACTGTATCATGAACCTTACTAAGAATTTTACACGCATTAGGCGTATGACCAAAAACCATGGGTGCCCGAAGGGGGACAGGGTTGGGCCCGGGTCCCCCTGGCTCAAAATTTTTTTTACTTAATATAGCAACCTTGTATATTAAATACCAGAACTACCAGACGCAATACAGCAACCATGGAGATGGTCCCCCTTGAAAATTTTCTTCCGGCGCCCCTGTCAGAAACTGTGTTTGTGGATTGAATTTGAATAGATTACATTTAATGACTACAATTTATTACATGTAGAATGCTGAGTCTATATATTTAAAAAAAATAATAAAAGAAAGAAAGAAATTAACAAAACGGCGATTTGATGGAAATGTTAAAACTACGATTACATATCTTGAGAATATCGTGGTCAATTTATGTAGCTTGTTAAAAGATATCATCAGAATATGAACTAATGCAGTTTGGGTATTGACATATGCAGTTTTAGCATATAAAATCGCGTTTCTTTTGTTTGTTTTTTAAATAAAATATGTATTGATAAATACCTCTGTTTTTATCGTGCTGTTGATATATTAACTGTTGATAATTTGAGCCATAATTTTTCCAATTTTTTACCCACTTTTTTGTTTTGTTGATATCTTCATTATAGTATCCAGTACTTTTTTTTTTTTGTTTGTTTCTCTCTTGAAATAAATCGTGTGTTTACCTTATGTTTCATCGTCCCGTTTTTTTCCCCGTATGGACGTCAATTTGTATGCGTTGATTAATTACATGAAGGTGTCACTGCAATGTTTTTTGGTAAGATGAACGTGAGGTTATCTACACTACCTGGTAAATTGAGTCTTGTCAGCTGTTTGATGATCATCAAGTCGGGAGCGTTTCCGGTGGAGCAGCTGAGAAATTGCCGTCATCTCATTATGTTATTCATATCAAGTGCAAAAACAAAATGCAATGGTACGGAAAACTGCTTCCGAAAATGCATTTTACTTTATATCTTCAGAAATTTGTCTTTCAGTTTAGTTCCTTACAAACTGATTATTCATTTGTGTCTATAGTCATCGCAAGGAGTCGTGAAGCTTAAGCTAGATTTACCAATTTCACCTCTCAATACAACGCAGGTTACCTTTAATAAATTGCTATTCGTTAATTTAATACTTGCTACTTTAATAATACTTGTAGTAAAATAAATTGCTACTTTAATAAATTAAACTCATTCTGTTCAGAAACTGAAGATCTATCGCCGCAGATCAGAAACACTCAAGTGGAATGAATATACCTGGAGCCTATCCAAGAAAGTGTCTTGCGGGGGAGGCACGGTGGCTCAGTGGTAGGGCGCTTAACTCTGATACGTGAGGGTCCCTGGTTCGATCCCCGGACACGTAAGTTTGTGGTAGACAAGATTGTGTCCGTGTGTTTTCTTGAGTTACGCCTTTTTCCTCCCACGTTCTCGTTCCACCAATTTTTCCACCATCATTCACTTGTCTTAATCATAGTCTCCTCCTTAACTTTATAGGCAAAACGTGGGACGTAGATATAAAGCTGAAAAATTTTCTCTAAGCGGGGACAATGCAAGTCAACAAAACAAACTGTATGTTTGCCAGCTTTTTTTCAGTATGATTCAAAATATAAATATAGAATGTTAGAGATTAGGATACTAGATTGATTAATTAAGTTGAGAATTAGAATTAGCGAACACATACAGGACAAGTTAAATACGATTTTTTTACTTGCACAAGTTAACATTTCATCGCCGTAACTGGCTTTTTGTACTGTCAAGAAGCAAGATCCTTAAGAGTCCCTATCACTGCGATATTAAAATACCGCTAATTTTACAGTAATTATATCACATCTTCAAATAGATAAAAGATAATCGAAAAGTAGATCAAGACCTCCCTAGACGATGTTATTTTGCATCAGGTACCGTTATCACGAGTTACCTAGTAGCTTTCCGTTTGCAGTATTTAGAAACGCGAAAATAAATGCCGATTTTCTAAATGGCTGGAAATCGAAAACAGATAAATGAGTCATGATAACGGTATCTCACGCAAAATAATATTGTCTAGGGAGGTCTTGTTCCACTGTTCGATTATCTTTTATCTATTTGAAGATATGATATAATTACTGTAAAATTAGCGGTATTTTAATTTCGCAGTGATGAGGCCTCTTAACACCGATATACAACTCTCGAATTTAACTTACCAAAAGTCCGCATACTTAATTTAGTCAAATTTCCAACATTATGTGGAACAAACTAAATAGAAGTCTGCTGATTTCTATAGTGTATCAGTGTATGTTCTCTTCGAACCAACATGGCATGGTTTTTGTTGCAAAGAGATTCGCTCCAAAACCATCTATGACTTGGATTCGTGTGAAGAGGAGGTCGAGAAGGGTGTACTGAAATATAAGTCTGCAGATAAAATGAAACCTCATTCGCTGCTGTTGGCATGAGAGATCAAAGCAATTGATAACCTTTTGTTGTCAAAGAGGGATAGACTCATGCAGTGACGAGAAATGAAGCAAACTGTGGGTGGATACCAAAAAGTTCCATCTGGACGCTGATTGATCGACTATAAGATTAAACACTTGCTCACTTCCTCAGAGATTGGATTCTTTTTTGACTCCTGTGAAGACTTTTTTTTTTCATTCTTCTCAAAACCTTCTCTTTATGCTGTCCGACAGAGACTTAGATGATAAATTAGGTCATCTAACACATATCATAAAGGTAGACATGCTGCAAATAGCGGCGAAGACTCTTGGTATGTGTTCCCCCAATGGGGACCTTGGGATAGACAGCACCTCTCACCAATCCTGAAGGAAAGACCACGTCCCTGTCGCTCTGCCTGTCTCTCTTAAGACCCCCTCAAGACATCTTTTGACGTCTACTGAAAACGTTTATATTCTCCTTGTGGTAGCTTTGTCATTGTCGATTTTTTTTTCTACTTCTTATGGGACGCTTAGAAAAGATATTCCGGGTGTCCTTGTAGGGAAATGCCATTGTGACAATCATTTTACCTCCAAAACTTATACGAAGGCAAAGAAGAACAGAATAAGATTGAAGCCTCGAGACAGACAGGTCGTTAGGTCTTCCGAAAGGTAAGAACTAATAGGCATCTTATAGAAAGAGGTCTTTTGACTTTTTAAGATCGTCATTTTTTAACATGGACTCTCTTCTGTAAACTCCTTCTTCCACAGTCGACGCCGTATCCATCGGAACATATTCTCCAAATGACCTAATCATTTGTTAAGTGTCAGTCCACAAGATACTCGCTATTGTACCCCGTATTTTTTGTGTCTTTTTTTTTAATCTTCATTCTCTTTCGAACCTATCCTCAATCTTAGAGCACAGTAGGGGGGAGAGAATGAAAAGGAAATGTGAATGTGGAATATAAGAGGAGACAGTGATGAGAGTCAATTGTTCCTTTCAGTCCATCTGCAGCCATCACAAAAGCCGGTACAAATTTCTTACCCATTCGTTCTTCGAGATATGCATTCTTATACCTTTATCCTTTGTGTGAGTTGCGTCTTCCTTTTTTTCTTCTTTGATGAGGCGTTTCCACTACCTCTTGAGTCAAAATGGATTAGCCTTTTTAATTTTTTTTTCATCAAATCTCTCTCCCTATCTCGTTACGTTTCATTGTTTCTTTTTTTATATAATAATTTTATCAAATTTGTTTTCATTTGCAAGTTCAAATTCAGAATTGATCTAGTAATGAGTTTAATCTGAAAATCTGGGAGACCTATCCATATGGGACGCTAGAGCCCTTGCTAGTTTTTTATTGAACTTGAGATATTTATTTTTGTAATTCAGATATTCCTTTATTTTATTATTGAACTTCAGACATTCCTTCAGTATTTATTTTTTATTACACTTGAGACATTCCCTCAGTATTTATTTTATTTTATTATTAAAGTTGAACTTAAGACAACCCAGCGGTACTTACTTTATTATTGAACTTGAGACATTCCTTTAGAATGTTTTATTTTATTATTGAACTTCAGACATTCCTTCTGTATTTACTTTGTACTGTACTTGAGCCATTTCTTCAGTATTTATTTTATTTTATTATTGAACTTGAACTTTAGACATTCCAACGGTGCTTGTTTCATTGTTGAACTTGAGATATTTCTTTAGAATTTATTTTATTATTGAACTTGAGATAGTCCTTCAGTATTTATTTTTATTGTACTTGATACATTCTCTCAATATTTATTTTATTTTATTATTGAACTAGAGACATTCCTTTAGAATTTATTATTTTATTATTGAACTTGGACAGTCCTTCAGTATTTATTATATTTTATTATTGAACTTGAGACATTCCTTTAGAATTTATTTTATTTTATTATTGAACCTATTTTACTATTGAGATGAGAAATTCCTTCAATATTTATTTTATTATTGAACTTAAGACATTCCTTTAGAAATTATTTTATTTTATTATTGAACTTATTTTATTGTTGAAGTGAGAAATTCCTTCAATATTTATTTTATTATTGAACTTCAGACATTCCTTTAAAATTTATTTTATTATATTATTGAACTCTAGAAATTCCTTCAGTGTTTGTTTTATTATTGAACGTGATACGTTTCTCCAGTATTTATTTTATGTTATTATTGCACATGAGATATTCCCTCAGTGTTTATATTATTTTATTATTGAACTTAAACATTCTTTAAGTAATTAAACCTGATTTTACTTTATTAATAAACCTCCAGCTACAGCCTGCGAGACAAACTCACTTTGAAAACATTATAATCAACAATAATAATAATAGCAAAAACAATTCTAAAGGAAGTGGAAGAAAGTCAGCCATTGCATATAGTTAAAAGTATCACCCAGACGTTCGTTATGTGAGAGTGGAGTGAATAAACGTGGAAAAACCTCAGTATGGATGGCTGAACGTGGGATTTGAACCAGAATCTCCCAAGAGCAAAGCTAGAAAGCCTACAACTAGTCTACGCAGGGACATGGCCGAATCCAAACCTCCTTAAAATCGGACACGGATATCTGAATTTTGAATCCAAAGATTAAGATCCTAGATCCGAATCTGGGTCCAAAATCGGGATCCGGACCTACCAGATCCGGATTTGGGGTATCCTTATTGGATTTTTTTTTTTAAATCAACATTATCTTATTTCCATTTCTTTAATTAAATAATCCCTTTATACATTTGGAATACGTCTTTGTTCATAAGAATTTTGTTTCATGCTGCAGCAACAGTGCATGCTCAGTTTTCATAAATGTTATGGCTTTCCGGACGCCATTATATTTCTGTTTAACAAATGAGTATTCCTGAATGTCGTGTAAAGGCACAATATATTCAAGATGAAAAGACTGATTGCAACCAGGCAAAACAAAACATTGTCAATGTAAGGGAGGGTTGAGTCAATGTAAAGAGGAAAGAGCGGTTTGGAGGTAGGGGGATTAGCAGTGAGTTGATACTGCTTGAAATAATAGCTGTTGTAATTGGTGTTGAGTCCAATACAGAGAACATGAACATCGAACCCAGCAGAAGGCAGATTGGGTAGGTAGCTTGTAGAATACGTGCATTTTACTTCTGTCACGATATGATTACGACTTCCGTTGATTGTTATCGGAATTGTAAAGTGTGACGACTCCATCTATTTCCAGTGGCAGTCGCAGGAGGGCGCTCGCTCTCACAACCTCATTGCTTACCTACAATAATAAACTCTGGGTACTGAACTTGCAAGGGAACCTCCCAAACTGAATGTTCCGGAATATAGATAAATGACGCATCTGTCAAAAGGTAATGAAATGCTTATTGAATTACCAACTAATGGATCGATGGATGGATTTGAGTTGAGCGTCTCTTTCAGCAGCGAGGTTTTATGACGCATAGATCTACAGCTTAACGTGGAATCTGAAACACGCCAGGAATCGAACTCAGGTCACCTTTTCTGTTAAGTTTGCGTCTCTATGTTTAATTTCATGTGATTTGAGTATTCGGATTTCCCGCATTGTCTTGTTCCCATCTTAAATCCTTATATTTCCATCTAAAATTCTCATATCCCCATCTAAAATTCTAGTATCTCATCTAAAATCCTTATGTTTTCATTTAAAATCCTGTATATCCCCTTATAAAACCCTTATATCTCAATTCAAAATTCTTATATTTCTACCTAATATCCTTATATCCCATCCAAAATCCTAATATCCCTAAAATCCTCTAAATCCATATAGTAAATGTTTAAGTAAATTAAATTAAATTAAATCTTGCCGGCTAGGCTAAAGGAGAAGGTGGTGATGAAAAATTAATGAAAAAGTGGAATGAAGAAAGTAGGAGGAAACAGAAGAACCCTGAGAAAACCCACGCACACGGTATTTGTCCACAACAAAGCTCACTTTGCGCAAACTGGGATCGAGCCAAGAACCTCATACACCTGAGGTGAACGCTCTACCACTGAGATATCACGGCTCTCTATAATAAATGTTTAAAAAAGAAGAAATGATATTAAGATTAAAAGCATTGAGCGCTCTTTAAATTTTCCAGGAGAGAAAGTTCAAGTTCAATATCTAAAGAACAATTCATTCATATTTCTGTTATTTGACAATCAAAACCGTAACTATGTATTGTGGTTTTATAATTTAGTGTTTACAAAATTAGTTTTGAAAGGTACTCATCTAAAGATTTGAATGAAAACAGAACTTTTTCTTTTCATTTTTTCGTGTCAGACATATGGATCAGAAAGATAACATGGGTGACGGAAGGCATTGAAATGATAGTAGGACATGTTACCAGAAGAAATGATAATCATCGAACAAAAAAGCAATTATTGACCAGGTACAAACAGACAAGAAATGATCTCGGAAACGTCCTAGTACAAGGAGGTGTGACGCAATCCAGAAGTACGCTGGTGCGTGGGATCCCTACTTCGATATCTGCCCAAGTAAGCCAACATCGTGTCTGTGAATTTTCTCAGAGTACTCCTCCGGTTTCCTTCCACTTTCTCATACCACCATTTCTTCTATCATCATTCACTTGCCTTAATCATCATCTGTCTCATCCTAAAGGGCATGATCGTTTGACGTTAAACTGAAAGATTTTTCAAGAAGTGTCCAAGACCTGAAAAAACAATGTCCAATATACGTAAATGTTTTCGGAGAAGAATTGGAGAGACCTTAATCCAAAAATGGATTGACAATAATTGACTAAGTTGATAATCATATTAGTGGATCACACTTTCACAGTAGGTCCCTTGACTTATAACTTTGGGGTTAGACACGGACGTAAACACAAATAACAATAATCAAATAAACAATTTGACAGGAAAACATACAAATACAAATGAAAATAAAAATAACAAAAAAAAAACAAACAAAAAAAACGAGAGTCTCTTTTGATTGTGGATTTTGAAAGCTGATAATTTATGGAAAGTTCTGAACGTGCAAGTCAGGATACGACCTAAGTAGGTTTAAGACTTTTGCTTAAGACATCCCCCCTCCCCAAATAAAAAACTTCGTTGAATTAAAAGGCCAAACGTTGAGGTAAAAAAAAATACAAAAAAGAGGTTTTTTAAAAGAACAATCCCTCCCCCAAAAAATGTACAGAAAGAGAGAGAATGAAGAGGAGAAACTGTTAAGGGAAAAAGGAATCCATACTGGAAAATAACAATGGAAAAATGGGAGTTGGCATTTTCAACCAGCAGTGAGAGATGGTTATAACAAGAAGATTGCTGGGAAGGGGGAGACGAGGGGATGCAGGATCGAGAGAGAGAGAGAAAGACTAGAGCAGAAAAGGTTGGGAGGTAGAAGAATCAAACTTGACAGCAAAAGTGGAATGCAGGCTTTTCTGGACTAACTTCCTCTTCCATTTACGAACATTGCGGAGTTGGAAGAGGGGGGGGAGGGAGAGAAGAAGAAAGCAATACGTAGGAGGAGGGAGTGAAAATATCGACCAACACCAGAGAGAGAGAGAGAAACAGAGAAAGGTGAATATAGACTTCACTTAGCTTGGCAACAAAGACCTAAGTGCAAAATGGTTCATGGGCGACCTTCGATTGTTGCAGTTAGTTTCGGGCTGTATCTTCTTTATTTCTATGTGTAGTAATATTGAAAAAAAAAAAAAAAAACGGCTGACTGTGCTCCAGTGGCGTGTCTAGAAGGTAAAAACTGGGGAGAGGCCGGCTAGAACCCAGACTAGCATGAGTTTACTATAAACTTTCAAAAATATGTAAATAATAGCTTCAATTATTTTTATCGCTCAAAAAACTCCTAGACTCCCCGGCCCCGTGCTAGATCCGCCACTACTGTTCTCAAATGTTTAGTGCCATTGATTTAGGATTAAAATGAGTAATCAAAGTACAATATTATCTGCTATGCACAAAAACCAAACCCCTAGCGCAATAGGCCTTTGGGGCTAGAACCTACCAGTCAGCTGCTGCCACTCAAAACTTCTTAATGCATGGTTATGGCATCGGCTATTCTCGCAGTTATTGCTGGCTTCCTACACTGGTCTTCTTTCTTTGAAATAGCTCCTCAATCCTCCTCACTACGGTAAGCACGAACGGTCATTCACTTTTCTTCTGAATAAGCTTGGCTAATCTCACGAAAATCATTGTTTCAGTATGGCTAGAATTAGAAATTAGATTTCTGGACTTTCGGCATCTAAGGCCATTTAGCCGATCACACTATCCGAAGAAATGGAAGGAAGGAAGCAACCTGGGGCCTAGGTACCATGCGACATTTGCCTGGTGTGAATGAGAAAAACCTCACAAAGGATCATAAGCTTCGCCAAAATTTTGGTAATGTGGGTGCAGACTGGGAAGGGACAACACATCGTAATCTTGTTGCCAGAACACTCTGCACTATTGAGCCTCAAGATCTCAAAAATAATTCCTAAGTTTTATTTAAAGAAAGAAAAAAAAAACCTAGAAAAACACTGTATGATGGTAGGTAACTTGTGGCAGACTTAAGAAGTCACTCAGATATATATACAAACATATGAAACAATAAATATACAAAATAGAAAGTATTGTTGTAGGAAATTTGAAAATCAAAGTTAATGTGGGTGCAGCTGCAATTAAGTTTTAGTAAAGCTGCGTCGTCAGTTAGAATACTTGGGATGTTACTCAGCGTTGAATAGGTGTCTACCCAATTTTTCGCAACACGCTTCGCGACTGAGAATGAATAGTTATTGAAGGAAATATTCTAGTGTACCTAATAAACAATGTTTCTAGTAATCATTTCAGTAATAAAAATAAATGTTCAAATAATGAACAATAATGCATGTACTCGAATAATTAACACTAGAGCATCCTATAACCTTGTTGTGAACCCCTTTACTTATGTTTTTTTTTTCTTGAGATTCTTTAGTGCTTTTGTTTTCTCTTCCTGTTTCCATTATTAACCATTATCATCATTCATTATCATGTCTCATAATGTATAGCGCACAACTACAGGAGATAACGAGCTGGTCATCTTGAATACCAGCTTCACAGGTTTTTTTTTTCTTTTGGTTAATAAGCGAATACCGTAATAGTGCACTAAAACACGCCCTTCTCCTTTTTCTGCGCCATAGAATATTAATATTCCTATAAGCCAACACTCAGTTCAACAATTGTCTCCTCGTCTTATCTTGATGCTTTTAGGGTGTAGTAGAAATTATTGTTCCGACCTATTTCCTTTTACTTGGAGCGAGCAGTCCCGTGTTCGATTCCCAGTGGAGACATTCAATCAAAAAAGAGTAAAAGCCTTTTCAGGCCAGGCATCCTGAGTGAGGTTTTTCCTGGATTTTCCTTATTCGTACCAGGCAAATGCCGGAATAGTACTTAAGAGTCTTCATCCCGGCGAAATTAAAATACCGCTAATTTTACAGTAATTATGTGATATCTTCAAATAGATAAAAGATAATTGAAATATGGAACAAGAGCGCCCTAGACAATATTATTTTGTGTGAGGTACCGTTATCACAAGTCACCTAGCGGCTTTCCGTTTTCAGCTGTTTAGAAACGCGAAAATAAATGCCGAGTTTCAAAATGGCTCGAAATCGAAAGCAGATAAGTGACTCGTGATAACGGTTTCTCATGTAAAATAATATTGTCTAGGGCGCTCTTGTTCCACATTTCGATTATCTTTTATCTATTTGAAGATATCACATAATTACTGTAAAATTAGCGGTATTTTAATTTCGCCGGGATGAAGACTCTTAAGATATAGGTGCCAGGCCGTTCTCCCCCCTTTTCTCTTATATTGCGATCGCCGAGGGACGTCATCCTTTATACACGAAGGACTAGCATGGCCATAGATGCCGAAAGCCCAAAAATTTAATTCCTAAATTCCTATTTTTGGTTACCACCAGTGGTGACTCTTGAGGTAAGTTACATTGGTAAAAAAAATTAAACTTCGCTGCAAGGTAAGGGAGAAAAGCCGTATACTCAGGGGTGCCCACAGAGGGAAGCTATGACGCAAACTGCGTCATTGAAATATTTGGGGGGGTTAAAAATCTATATAAATATGTTTGAGGGGGTGTAAAAATTAATCGAAAAGATTTTTTCATGGAAGAACACCTACGGATAGACAATTGTGGGGGGTGCGTCATGGACATAAGGGGGGGTGGGCACCACTGGTATACTAGAAGTAATATATTAAGTAAGCTTGATTCCCTTAGCGTGTAGCGATGTGACTTACCTCAACAGCTGCCAGTACACACCTGATAGATAGATTGTAGTTTAAATTAATTAGTTAGAAGTCAGAACTATTGGTGTCGATTTCAAAGTATTCTTCGTTATTTAATTGTCACACTATCAATTTCATTTTACATATTATTCGAATCTATTGTGTAGTCGGTTGCTATCTCCATGGCTTGTCTTCCACCCATCATCCTCTGCGACCTAGCAGTCACGCTGTTCTATACATCCACCATCCCATCCGTCGCTCTTCCATACAGCTCATCCATCCCCTGATTCACCTCGCCAACCCCTCTCTCTTCTACTACTAACATCCACCATTGCTAAGTCGCCCCGTCGCTGCTGCTATACCACCACTACCACAAAAAATCCCCCCTCCGTCCCCCGTAACCCCCTTCTGTAACCGCCACAGAAGCCACTAAATCAATACCAGAGTAGTCTGTCTCTGTCTGTGGGTTTCAGAAATTGAGTTTCGTAGAATCGTCAGGGTCCCCTGTTGGGAAAAGCGAAGCAAGAAACTGCACAATACACGAACACTCACAGGAGCCGTGTGTATGCGTTTTTGGTGCCACAAGAAAACAATGAGATGAGGAGGAAGAAATAAAAAGTTCCCTTTTGTTTCCATCAAGATTTCTCTTCTTTTTATGGAACGAAGCAGAAATGAAAAATTGCTGAAAGAGATACTGCAAGAAATAATTGCAAAATAAAAGACAAAAACATGAAGAAACATGTTCGCCAAAATTTGGGCAAAGTGAAAATTTAGGATAAAGATGTCTTCTTCCATAACACAGATTATATGATTTAGGTTAACAATTACGTGTGTTTTAAATTATTTCTTAGAATTTATTCGTGGTTAGATTCTTTTATTGGATCTTCAGTTTAGCGTCCCGTTTAGCAGTGTGGCTATATGAAACGTAGACCTACAACTTAACGTGGGATCCGAACCACATGAGCTACCGCCGGAAATCGAACCCAGGTTCCACACGCCAAAGGCGTGTACGCTAACCTCTTAGCCATGAGGAGCTCTGGTTAGATTATTAAGAGGCTCCATTATGGCGAAATTAAAATACCGCTAATTTTACAGTAGTTATGTACTATCTTCAAATAGATAAAAAAATAATCGAAGAGTTAGGCTAGACAATATTATTTTACATGATATACCGTTATCACAACTCACTTATCTGCTTTCGATTTCCAGCCATTCACAAAATCGGCATTTATTTTCGCGATTCTAAATGGCTGCAGACGGAAAGCTACTATTGTAGGTGACTCGTGATAACGGTATCTCATGCAAAATAATATTGTCTAGCTGGCTCTTGTTCCACATTTCGATTATCTTTTATCTATTTGAAGATATCACATAATTACAGTAAAATTAGCGGTATTTTAATTTCGCAGTGATTAGGTCTCTTAACGGTAGAGAAAAATGGGTTCGGTTCGCGATGGTTTGATTGATAGTTAAATAGTAGTTTTAGGTGTCATATCGAAGCTTCAGCACTTACAAGATACTCCCAATAAATTATTGTTATTATGCAATATTATGTATTTCGTACAAAAGTAGGTAATTGAACATGTAAGTGGAAATTTACCCATTCCGAAATGTCATTATATAAGCGTCAAGACGAATGGGTTTCAGTAAGGGGGATATTGTGACCAATTCTCTTCAAAATATTTTCATGATAAACCCTTTTCATTCTGTGGATAACGAAAGCTAGAGTCTGATAGATAGCCGCACGTGCAGTAAACAGAAACGAATGGAAGTGTTATTGGCCAATCACTGCAGTTTCTTTCAAGCTGTTTCTAGGCAACCAAGGTCATTGGCTGCACTGCTGCCTGTAATTGACTCTTAAATCTATCAAAGGTTCCAAGTATACTACAATTTTTGTTATTACGAAATCATAACCATCCAGTAACATTACGCATATTCTAAGTTTGTCACCAGAGATGCTGTCTCTATTGTTTCAATTTCTTTGACAACACACCACATGCTCTAACTGTCAGACGCCATCTTTCCTTATCCGTATAATAGAAATAGTGCGTTAGCAAACTATTGGTCACGGTACAATATTGCGTCACAAAACGTAAGCATTTTCGAATATCACACGTATTGAAGAACCCAAGACTAACGGCACAAATTGATCGTATGATAAATATACGTGTCGTAGCCTATATGGGTTCCAGTTAAAAGATTTTTTGGGTTGAACCAAGAAAATGGGAGGATAATTCGAAGCCGCAGGGTCATATAGCGAAGTAAGTAACGATAATCACGAATATAGTTCTTTAGTTAAGCACATAAAGCGCAGTCAGAAATTGCTCTAAACATGGACACTTTCACCATTGGAGTAAGCAGTATATCTAATTCTTTGCTTAGCACAGATAAGATCTTGTTGCTTCTGCTGCAATCAATCTTTCGGTTTCTTAGCCACATAATTGGTTTGAAATACTGTGTATTATTTTTGTACAAAATGAAATTGAAGCTCAAAAGCAAACAAGTAGAAAAAAACTGAAAGTTACACTATTTATTGGACACATCACTTTATTGAAGTACCACGATACGATCAACTTGGCTTTTCTGTACCAGGAACATCAGTTCCGAGAAAACTTACAACATATTTTAGTACTACGTTATAACATAAAAATTTATAACAGATATGTATACCTAATGGTTATAGCTATCAACAGGGGTTAGCGTACATGCCAAAGATGACCAAGCGTGCGAGCCAGGCTCTGGTTCAATCGATTTAAAGTTCAATTAATGAGCGCAAGACCGTGTGATCACGAATCTTATGAGTGATGAGTGGATAGCGTCTCAGTCAGAGTCCCACTGACCGCAAATCCCATTGATACTGAGCGCACCAACAACAGAATGTGAGCCTCAATCCCAAGCAATTAGCCAATGAGGTTACTGAACGCGAGATCGAGCTAGTGCGAGTCTCGTTGATTACAGTGAGCCTGAGTTCGTTAGGATGCGAGCCTCAACTAATGTCAGCCTCATTGAAATAAGAGTGGCTATTACAGTGATCGCATGGAGTCGTGAAGCTTGACCCAAATCTACCCATTTTAGCACCCAGTAGAACGCGAGGAAGTGTGCCAGTCGTCAGCTCCATCCATGAATTTTTGCCAGTGTTGTCTCTCGTGCTATACAGAGAGCATCTCCTAAGGGTACAGTGGTATCAGATTTGCCGCGAAGCTTTGTTTAT
This sequence comes from Thermobia domestica, assembly GCF_964235325.1. Classification (NCBI taxonomy): domain Eukaryota; kingdom Metazoa; phylum Arthropoda; class Insecta; order Zygentoma; family Lepismatidae; genus Thermobia; species Thermobia domestica. Next base: position 378,762,575 of record NC_137455.1, on the reverse strand, counting down.
TTTTGTTGCTGCTATTGTTTTACATTTGTGCTATTATTATTATTACAGTTTAATTTGAATACTTATCAGTGTTCGTCTTATAGCCCTTTTTTTCGTCGCTCGCTAGCCATGTCTTCTAAATCTGGCAGCATTGTTCGTGTACTTCTGTTGTTTCATGTTTTCTCAAGTGTGCGTTCTTCACGAATCATACCGAATTCTTCCGATGCATCACACGTGAAGCAAGGAAGTTCTATGATTAGTGTAGGTTCCAAACTTCACAACTCGTAGCGGTCACATTTTGTTTTATATAGGGCTGTGCGATATCCAGATTAAGATATCGACAAAATATCGAAACTTGATGGAAATGCCTATTTGAAAAATTTCCGTGTCGATATTTCAATTGTCAAAATATCGCATAGCCCTAAACGTGATCCCAATTGATGCTAGAGAGCCTGAACGATACGAGCCCAAGGAATCCCTTGATTACAAAATGTCTATCATTGCTTTATGTGAGCTGTGGAAACCTGATCAAACAGAATAATGTATCAAAATAAAGAATGCAATTATGGTATAAGAATAGTACACAACATATGACATGTGCCCTAAATGGTAAAACCACTAAGCGCCACTGCTTCATGTAATGAATTACACACTGAATTGCTTTATGTAATGAATTGGATTATGACACTAAATTTCGTTAAGTAAACACGAGTACAACTCTTCCAAGAAGTTATTTGATTGGATATGTCACAATTAGTATTGTGACCTCTCTCGCCACGATAAAATACAACCTTAGACTTGCTGTCTTTCCAAAACAAAGATAAAAAAGCAACTTTCTTAGGTAGACATGAAGTTGAGTGCAAACTTGAGGATTTCCAGGGGGAGCTGTAGTCTCCAAGTCTCCTTCTTCTATGAGGATTTGTGTTGTTTATATTTCTGTATTTGATAACGTTCATTAAGATTATTCATATTCAGTGACGACGCTGAGGGAGCAAGGGACGGGTGCACCTCGACCTGCTCCCCTAGACATGATGTGTTATTATACAATTCAGTTAACATAAAAGTATTTTCAGTATAGAAAACAATAACTCGTCCCCTCCCCCAAGAAACTAAAGCTGGCATTGTCATGGTTTACTGTTACTTAATAATGCTGTATGAACTGTTAGTTTTTGCACTTACGTTGCTAAGCTGTCGTCACTGGATGAGCGAATCGTGGACTAGTTTACCGCGTCGCTTGGTGATTGGTCTACTCCCTGCCAATCAACAAGGATGCTTTCTTACCACCAGGCACGCTCTCAATTTAGTAAAAGTTCTATAAGACAACCACTAATATCAAATAACACAGCAATTTTAGATATTTTTATTATAAATTTTACAATGATAACTTATTACAAGGTGTTTCATCACAACGTAAAGTTTTAGTCGCTCAATGGCAGGCTTTTGAGACAGAAAAGTAGTTCGGAAGCAGCACTTGTAGATGGCGTCCAAGCTGTTCTCTGATTCGACATCATTGTTGGCGTCATGAAAGTGTTCTGTAACAAGAATAAGAGGTTTATTTATTTTACAGCTGTTGCAGAAATTACAAAATTTTTCAATAATGCCTAAATACCTGTTTCTGTTGCAGACAACAATAGTCTTTCAAAGGAAACCGTAAGAACATATTTTCGTTTAATTTATGAAATTATAGATGCAACATTACCTGTCAAATTTTGAATATTTATTGCAGAGGACGGGAATTTGTATGCTGCGACATGTTGTATTATTAGTAAGAATTGATTTTAATTAAATTTGTTTATTAAAGTTTTGAAATTAATGAATCTTGTTGGCTTATAGTCATCTTTCATATTTACGTTCGATGGTTATAGAATATAGGGTTACCCATATATTCTAAAACAGACGGATAACTAATGAGAGGAATGTTGATGAAATTAGAACGTGGGAGAAATCACGGAACAATGACCTCACAGACACCATGGTTACAAACTTACATGGCCTTGGATCGATTACTCCTACCAGAGGTGAACGCTCTACTACTGAGCTACCGTGTATTGTCATTCTTGAATTGCTATTAATATTGTCACATCCCTAGCCAATATTCGACTATTTTCCATCTACACATACACGTGTGTGTTATTAGTGACGTACGCAAGGGGGATTCAGGGTTTAACCTCCTTTGGGTAAGACATGAGAAAATAAGCATTTACTATATATATACAGTAGACTCATGATCTAATGTAGCGGAAGAATAATAAGCAAGCTAGATAAGCCGGATAATAAGAAAGCCAGATAAACTGGATAACAAGGCAGCCAGATAAGCCGGATAATAAGGAAGCCAGATAGACCGGATAACAAGGAAACCAAATAGATATGATGATAAGAAAGCCAGATAGACTGGATAACAAGGAAACCAAGTAGACCGGATAACAAAGAAACCAAATAGATATGATAATAAGAAAGCCAGATAGACCGGATAACAAGGAAACCAAATAGATATGATAATATGCCAGCTAGGCCGGATAACAAGGAAGCCAGATAGACCGGATAACAAGGAAGCCAGATAAGCCGGATAATAAGGAAGCCAGATAAGCCGGATAATAAGGAAGCCAGATAGGTCGGATAACAAGGAAGTTAGATAGGACAGATAGAAAGAAAGCCAGATAGGTCCGATAACAAGGAAGCCAAATAGACCGGGTAACAAGGAAGCCAGGTACGTCAAATAACAAAGAAGCCAAACAGAGCAGTTATCAAGAAATGCCCGTTAGGTCGGATAACAAGGATGCCAGATAGAGCGGGGTTTTATATTTAATAACTTTTTACTCCACCCATACCATGAAAGACACACTTTTCATGCCAAAAATCTTGACTTATTCGTATTTTCTGACCCCTTAGTACAAGCCACTACTTTAGAAATGTTTGTTATGTGCTGCACTATTCGTTTTAAAAATTTATTACAGAAAAAGAAGTCCAAAAATAAAGTTATCGTATACATTTTAAAAATATATTTCATTGCGTTTAACTTAATTGAAGGAAACATAAATTGATGTACAGTATTACATATACATACATATATTTTTAAAACAAACGGAACATTTGAACTTAAAACATAGGCCTAATTCTTAAATAAATGATTTAAACGTTCATTGTTCATTAATAAATGATTACACACACAGATATAAAATAGTAGGCCTAAAAGAGTCAGAACTTATAATTTTTAAAGTTTGAAAAAAAAATCCCTAATAGATAACAGCTTTTCCTTGACAAAGTGGCGTTTTTACGAAGGGGTTAGAAGCCCAGTAGAATGTTCAAAAAATTATTCCTTATTTTATTACTTTTTTAAAATTAGGCTGCATAGCCGAGAGCTGCCACTGAAATTTGTCGAGTAATAGAAATCTTTCTGTAAGATCTAAAGATAATCTCTTTTCTGGCGTATGTTAGATGGTAACCATAGTCGCGATTCAAGTGCTAAACTGAGAAAAATGTATTTGGTGTACGGAAAAACTTAGGTGACATGCGAAATTCCCTTATTTTATTTTATTTTTTGATTTAACGTAATCCCTATGTAACATCCGGGAGCAAACGTATAACTGAAAAAAACATGTTTTATAATACTTTCCTGTAAGTGTTCCGTCTATACGTACTTTCCATATGAAAAAAAAACTGCATATAAGGTGGTCAGGATCTCACATACAGATGGACGTATGTAACATGTAGATGACTTATGTAACATACGTATAATATACGGAAAATTATTAGATGTCAGACATCCTGCAGCGACATGAGGTCACATCTAAGCTTGAAAAGGCCAGTACATATGTAGCATATGGATAACGTATGCTCCGTACAGATTTCCGTAGTAAACATACTTATTTCGTATATTTGTACAGTATACCGCTGTCTGGATAACAGATTTTTGTCAGTGTAACTATGTTCAAAACTTTTATTTAAAACAGTTCAGCCATTTTGTCGTGAAAAAGGCAACAATACAATGTCCATTTCATTTTGTTATATCTGTTTATAGATATATAGTAGATCGTATATGAAGGTTCCTCATTTTTTAAAAAGTTCCGTTTTCATATTATTGTGTCCACTCAGAATGCCTGAAAAGGTGCAGCAACGAAGAAGGAAATGAATAAATTCATATGACGCCTGTGGACGATACGAAGAGAACAGGGCGCAAAAAAAGATGAATTGGAAGTTTTCCGAAAATTGAAACGTCAAATCCAAAAGGATTCTTTCCCTGAAGCAATATATTCTCAAGGTCACCACCGTATGAGAGTTCTTCGGCGGATGGAATGGACCCCACGCTCTCTCTCCGTCTCTCTCTCTCGTAGCACAGGCTGCATGGGGAGGGGGAGGAGGAGGAGATCATACAGGCGAACGTGGAAGAAAAAGCAGGACGTGTGTAGGCACACCGATGGGCCAAAAAGGAATTCCAACGTTGGCCCGACCGCTGGCTGTGCTGGGTCTCTCTCTGGTTTCTCTGCATGCGAAGCGGACGGTGGTTAGAGAAAAGTTGTGCATCTGATTGACTGGGGGTTGGAGATGGTTTCACTACGACGTGCCAAACATGATGTTAAAGGAATGGGAAGATTCGCGGGAGAAGCAGCGAACAACCCCTATCCAGATTTTTTTAACACTTTGAAATTCCTGAAAGAACGAATAAAAATATTAAACTGCCTTGTGGGTTCAGTGGTGCAAACTTTAACCTTTTAAATCTTTTTCTTAAACTAGCTAAACCTGTGCTTTCTATACAGCGCATCATTCACATATGAGCATGAATCTCCTTGTTATACCTCACAACATATGTATATGTCCCTTTATAGACACAAGTGACGTTTTGTTAAAAATCGGCAAAGAGTGCCATAAAGGGAAGACTTTTTTTTTCAATATTAGACACCGTTTGCAAGATCTGAGCCTATTTTCTGTTGGAGCTTTTAATTCATGTATGAGCAGTGTTTCCTTTCTTCTTGCATGGAGTATGTAATAAACAAATACATTACACACACAATTAATTATAATGTCAGTAATATATGGTGTTCATTGGGCAAAACACTCCAAACAAAAAAGATTCATCTTAGGCTGGAGAAATGGTTATCCTTCGTTTTCCGTTATCATTTGACCCTCAAACACACGCCTGAGGGATATGCAACTCCTGCAACAAATATGTGACATTGGAATGTATAACTTGTTGGATATGATGCTTTATCTTTTTTTTTTTTTTTTTTTTTTTTCAATTTCAACACTTTCACCCCCAGAGCCTATGGTTCCCGAGAACTGTCTATCAAGAGGTTTGGCCACAAACATAAACTTCCGCAAACATGAACTTTTTTTGACCAGAAACATATAAACCTTGCATTTTAACATATAAACAAAAATACGAATCTCTTGCGAACAGTGGTACACGGTAAAATGGACCTCTGTTAAGCGCGCCGTTGCTACCGTATTCTATGTCTAAACAACATATTGAAGTACAGTCTTGCTCAAAAAAATATGGCCAATCACGTTTCTTTGGAAAACTTTGTACTCTGACTGTAACATGTGCAGATTTTCTTAGGGCATTAGTGCTTTATCGCCGGACCACAGAAAATGTTAAAAAAAAGTAGCAAAGTGTACTAAATTAGGTTATATTATACCTTCAAAACAGGCGTGTAAAATAATAAAAATAAAATGTTACTTTTACTATAAGATAAGCATATAAAATCACAGTATTATAAGTAACAAAATATAATACAGATTATCTAACAGTACTTCAATTGAATATCTTTGGAGGCATGTTAGCTCAGTGGTAGAGCTCTTACCTTTGGTGAGTGGAGTCCCTGGTTCGGTCCCTGGCTAAATAAGTTTGTGGTGGCCAACATCGTGTCCGTGGATTTTCTCGGGTACCTCCGTTTCCTCTTACATTGTCATTCCGCCAATTCTTCCATCATCACTCACTTGCTTTAGTCATTATCTCCTTTAGGCTAAAGGGCGTAATCGTAAGACGTTAAACTAAAAAAATCAGTATATTATGGCTAGTGAATCTGATAGAAGTATTACGTTTGAGCATACGAAGTGATTAAGGCCAGTAGCGTACGCACGAATTTATTTCGGGGGGGGGGGGTTCAAACTCAATATGAGGGTATTTTATATTAAAATTCCTAAAATTGCCCCTAGAATTAGGTTAGGGTGTGGGCTCCCGTGTGTGTGGGTTCTCTCGGGGTTCTCCCGTTTCCTCCCACTTTCTTCATTCCACCATTTCATTCATTTCTCATCATCAGAGTTTCAAATTCGAAATTTCGGGGGAGGGTGTCCGGACCCCAGGACCTAACCCCTGCGTACGTCCCTGATTAAGGCCTAATTTAATTGTGTATGTGTGTTCTGCCCTTAAATCGCAAAGACCGTTGACATAGATCCTGGTTCTGCTCGTGTTGTAGTATAAACCACAAGAAATGAAACCTTTGAAGCATGGTGATGAAAGGCATCTTTTGTTAATTTAATAAATTGTGCTTACTAATGAAATTCGAATTATATACTTTTTAAGTTTTCGTTATTTTTTTCTTTCCTGCTGCAAGTACTCCGCACGACACAGGATTGTCTAAATGCACGTATGACTTTCTGCACCCCCTCCCCCCCCCCCAAAAAAACTGTGTGGTCTTGATTATATACTGCCATATGCAGTCAGCGAAACTGATTTTTACTGGAATCATCATCAACAACAGTCCAGCATTTGCTAGTTCAGCATTTGTCTAATAAAACTTTAGAAAATCCTCTGTCAGGAGGCCCGGTCACCGGATTCCAAGTTCCAACCCGGGTCTCAGGGGCCGGGCAACCTGGGCTACTGCACGTGGCGTCACAGTAAGGTGGGTGCAAAAAAGGAACCTCAGAAAGTAAATTTTATAACGTGTTTTCTTTCTACTGACTTTTTTGGTTTATATTCTTATAAAGTAGCATCAATTACATCATCTTTTTCCAGTCCACCATAGAAGAAGAGAGTTTCATAGTACTAAGGGGGGGGCTGTACCGACAAATGGAGACATGGCATGTAGAAGAAAGAGTTTAGGGGGAGTTAGTATTGTTTATAGCTTTTGTATAAATTCATGAGATACGTTTTATAAATGCTATGGACTTCAACTACTAGGACCTACACACGAAGTGTTATTTATATTGCTGTGCGTAAAACACGATCAGCATAGAGTGAAGTGTATTTATTGGTATTTCACGTTATTAGAATTAGATTGTTACATAGTCGGATATATGGTAGAATAACTCCTGATGTTTTTGATATAATAAAACAATTTACAACACAGCAATAATCTTGTCACCATTAGTAGTATTCAATAAATGCTGTTGGATATTGTTTTTGTTTATAGGGCCTACATATCGGTACATAATAATAATAATAAATACAATGTACTTGATATCATATATGTATGTATTTAAGTATTAAATATACCTATGACATGTATTTGAGTATTAAATTTATTTTTGAAAAATAGGTTTAAAGTATTAAAATCACTGTAATAAAATGTAAAATATAGGCTAGGACCGGGGGGGGGGGGGAGCAAAAAGTCACTCCGCTCGGGTGAAAATGTTACCCTGGTCTGCCTCTTCCGGGACTTCCCAGCAGTGGAAAGAAGAATGCTAACAACTAGCCTTGCTCTGTTAGAAAAAAATATAACTTATACACTTTGTGCTTCTTTTTAAGATTCTCGCTGGCTTCATTTCACTTTCTGTACCATGGCGGAATTATCCCTGGGTCAGGCGGCCTAGCCCTTTCCCAGTTTTTGAGTGACAAAAATATTTTAAGCTATTATTTTTGAAAATTTATAGTAAACTCATAACATACTTATCATAATCTAGACTCTGGCTCTCCCCCCCCCCCGCCCAGTTTTTACTTTCTGGATCCGCCACTGTTCTGTACACGACCTAAAGTTTCAGTGATGCTTCATTATATTTACGTTAAATAATTCAGAATAATTGGGAATTAAATTAATATCTAGTATTCCTAAGAGCATAGATTGAAACGGGCCGCGGTGGCTTAGTGGTAGATCATTCACGTCTGGTGCGTGCAGTCCTAAGTTTCATCCCAGCTCGCGTCAAGTGGACTTTGTGATTGAGAAACACCGTATGCGTGGGTTCTCCCGTTTCGTCTCACCTTCTTCATTCCACCATTTCATTCATTTCTCATCATCACAGTTTCCTTTAGCCTAGCCGGCATAACTGTGGACGTTAAACTTAAAGATTTCAATTTTTTTTTGTTTCCTCTCACTTTATTCATTCTACTATTTCACTCATTTCTCTTTATCAGCGTCTCCTTTAGCCTAGCCGGTATAATCGTGGGACGTAAAACTGAAAGCATAGATCGCATCTGTTACATTGAATCATCTTACCTTGTGTTGGCACTGGGGGCACTCGGTCGAAAAATGTAAAACGCTTTTTCAGGAGAGAGGTTTTCCTGGGTTTTCCTAATTCACACCAGGCAAATGCTGGGATAATATCTAACTTATAGGTCCCAGGCCGCTTCCTTCCTTCCCCAATCCTTTCTTCCTTCCCTTTCCCCGGATAGTGTGCTCACTGAGAAACGTCATCCCTGAAAACGTGACGGGCTAAATGCAGGGGCGGATCCAGGGGGCGGATCGTCCCCCCAGAAGAGGAAACTTTCTTATTTTATATATATATAAATAAAACCCATCCCAAAGTTTGGAGCCCTTAAAAGTAGCAGTATGACAACCGACCGCCCCCCCCCCCCAGAGGTCGGTCCTGGATCCGCCCCTGGCTAAATGTCCTTAGATGCCGAAAGCCCAGAAATCTAAATCCTAAATCTTACCTTGTGTTGGGTCTTCCTTATGTAGCTGGCAACACTGTATTACACCATGTCGTATACTAAAGAAAAACGGTAGGTGCTGATTCGTACAGACTGTGGGGAGAGGGTTAAGGCTTGAAGGAAGCTATAGAACATGTATATATCCATGTGAAGGTGTGTAAAACCGGAACTTCCTTTCCTATGCAACGGACGACTGCCCGAGGCCTCCAACCCGCAGCTAAACCTTGATCAGTATTCGAGACACATTTTCAAGTCCAGATTGAGCGTCTTCCTGACTCACAAATCAAACGATTCACCCATCTCCAAGGATAGAGAGCAGTAGGGATTAGAAACAGCCGAACAGAAAACGGTTTAACAGAGATTTTTTATCCTTCAGATATCTAAGCCGTCACTTGGTTTTCGAGTTGTTGGCGTTAAATTGACACATGAATTAATTGAACGCCCAAAATCATAATAATAATAATAATAATAATAATAATAATAATAATAATAATAATAATAATAATAATAATAATAATAATAATAAATATTACCTGTTCCCGGTTAGTAAATAAATTCCTTCAACGCAATGTGGATATTATAAACAAGCTTGTGTAAGCTATGTGTAATATGGGGGGAGGGTACACCATAGTCTATTGGTTACAACGTTGGACTGATATCCTAGTGATCCCGGATTCGACTCCCGACCGGTGCCGCTCATTTTCAGCTTCCACTCATCGTCGTGAGGCAAACTGGTGAGTCACATGAAAACAAGACGTGACGGTCACCAGGTCTAGAAAGCTCCTGATGCGCCCGTTAGGGACAGGGTGTCACAGCGCGCTGACCACGTGCTCGCTGCTAGGCTCGACATAGTTCAGTCGGTCGCTAGCAGATGGCGCTGAAGCAGGCTTAGGCTCACAAAATGGGCTGTAAGGTGTTTCAATAAAATAACGTAAAACATTGCCAACATATTATTAAAACTCCATTATAAACAAGACGCTATATTTTCTTGTAGTAGATTGTAATTAAACAATAAAGTGCTGACAGTAAATTTGTCAATTTTTCATGGTAATTTTACTCAAAATTTTGTTTTTAGTGCTCTGATATATTCGGAACAATAAAGCAAATCCGAAGTTAAAAACTCAAAAATTTCAAAGAAATCATTCCTCCCGTGTATTGAACGTCCTACAGCGTGACTTGTAAATGCCTCTTTTCTGTTTATTCTGTTGATCCCAGAAATCATCTTACCATAAAATATATATATAGCCCCTACTTATTTGATATCAAGCTGTGTATATGCTTACCTTCCCATTACACTGTAGTAATGGCTAATGGTGGCCCGTGAGCCTTATTTGGCCCTTGATTTTTTTAAAAATTCCAAGCTTGTGGCGGATCTAGCCCGGAGCCCTAGGCCCTTTAGTTTTTTGAGTGACCAAAATAATTGAAGCTATTATTTCTATATTTTTGAAAGTTTATAATAAGCGTTGCTTTTTATTCTTTATTAGAAAATTTTTGAAACATTAGATATAGTTTGTTTCAGTTTTTTTTTTTTTTTTTTTTGTTATGCAATGTGTAAAACAATACTTGAGATCCACAATTTCAACGTCCAACCTAGCTTTAATACCTATCAAGGGACAGTTAAGTTCAAAACTCCTGTAGGATCCATGAAAAATTGTTAACTCATGATATACCTATCATAGTCTCGGTTCTGGCTGCCCTTCTCCCCCAGTTTTTACCTTCCAGATCCGCCACTTTCCAAGTGTAACAGGATAAATCCAGCTTGTCATCATACTGAATAACAGTGGCGGATCCAGGAGGTGATCGGGGCAATCGCCCCCTTCCCCAGAATCGGAAACTTTCTTATTTTATATATACAAATAAAACCCATCCGAGTTTAGAGCTCTTAAAAGTAGATCTAAGTAGCAGTATTACAACCCCCCCCCCAGAAGTCCGTCCTAGATCCGCCCCTGCTGAATAGAGACTTTTTCACCTGTATTTTATTTAATTTTCTGTTACCAAGCCGTCGGTTCCAGGACGTTTTTTTTTTTTTTTTTTTTTAATTAATACATTGATTTCATAGAGTTACTTCAAACGTTCATAACTCGGGCCAGTGGCGTATTTACGATTTTGTTTCGGGAGGGGCTTTGCTAACTTTCGGGGAGGGCTTTGCCTGGAAATGTGAAAATTCTGCAAGATATTTCATTTACTTTACTATACTAAGTAAGATTTCAGGGGGGGTCTTAAGCCCGGAAGCCACCCCCCTAAATACTCCACTGACTCGGGCCTTAATTGGCGTTGATACTTGGGACGAGAAAACCATATACACAGAATAGAACAAATATTCAGAAAATGTATGACTTATGCATATCCGGCGAACGGGGAAGAAGGGCGGAAGAGAAAAATAGAGATTTAGGATTTAGGACTTACGTTTTGAGGGATGACGTCCCTCGAAGAGCACACTATTCGAGGAAAGGAAAAGAAGAAACTATTGGAAAAGCAAGGAAGCGGCCTGGGACTTATATGTTAGGTACCACCCAGGCATTTGGTTGGTGTGAATGAAGAAAACCTCATTCAGGATGGCTGGCCGGAAAAAGCTCTTGACACTTTTTGGACGGAGTGCCCCTACCGGGAATCGAACCCAGGACCGCTCGCACTGAAAACGAATGAGAAAAAAATAGGAAATGCCCCCAATTGTAGTTATTATTTTGTTTTGTTCTGCAGTGCGTTATAAATTGACCACGACTGTACTATATACCCTAGTACTATAAAAGCTTTCGGCCAGTTGGCGCGTGAATGGCTTTTAGCTTTCCACGCTTGAACTTGAAATGCATGCTTTCATACAATCTGCCTTTTGTTGTACTTGCAAGCGATGCTTTAGACCCTTCGCAGAGTGTCATAGCGTCACTGGCCGTTCATTAGCTACTGACTTGACTTTGACTTGCAAAACGCTTGCGTCAAGCTTGAATGGGACACTGAATGCAAGGTTGCCTCCATGTAATTTCGTTACTGGAATCCAGCTTGCGGCATACTTGCACGTTTTTCAATCAAGCTGGAACCAAGTTTGTCCGACTTGCAATTCAAGCTTACAGCAAGCGGTTTGCAAGTTGTCTCTACTATTAGGGTAGAAACTCCACATCGCATAAATCGTGCAACTCATAAACACAATAATAACAACAATATATTTAACCTGACATACACACAAAAATATTATCAGGAGATTATGTGAACGTGTTTCGAAACAATGGGTAGCTGGCATTAGAATTCTTACTTCCTTTTAAGAAAAAAATAAAAATATCTCTCAAAGGGCAAGCGAGCACTTTAAAAGCAATTTTCAAAGCAGAAATTTTCATGAGAGAATGACAGAATAAACACCAGAAGATGAGATTCCATATATCCGTATATAACAACCATTTATTTTATAATTGTTACGTATATCATGTAACAATACAATTGTTGAGATAATTGTAGGGCATTTTATATACTATCTTGTATGCTGTTCATTCACATTCAAGAAGCATAATAGTACCAAAGGAAGAGAAACACATTTAATACAATAGCATGAAAAGGAACACGTGTTTTATCGTGTAAAAAGATTTAAAATAAAAGCAGAGGTTCAACTTTGTAATTATCATTTTTGGTTAATTGTTCTGTTTGTGTGTGTGTGATTTCTTCCATGAATATACGAACGGTAGCATTGTTACAATAAACTAAGACATTTTAAATTATTATGTATCTGCTGTATTATTGCCTCCTTCTTTCCTTTCATTTCTTTTGTTGAAAGATAAATTTAATAGATTCTCTGAATATCATATACAAAGATAAGTAAAGAGAAACAAGATGTTAGATTATAAACCTTATTATTGGTCTGACTTGACACAAAGCATTTGTATTCATTATTAAGTACAACGATACTTTTTTTTGTTATAATAGCTTAAAGCAGTGTTGCCATACGTGCTAAAATTTTCGTTCAGACCCGATATTTTTTTTGCTTTCTGACGAAGTCAGAGATGACGTGGGTCAATGAAAACTTGACCCGACCTACTGTCTCACCATCCACCCTAAGCCACTCTGATCCACCACCCACTGTGACCCAGTCGTGAGATACTAAATGCTTCATAAAAATTCGGACTCCTACTCCCCCCTTAGGATATGTGTTATAATGAAAGCAATATGATAAAATCCCAGTGGGGTTTGGGGACTAACTATATACTAAAAGTCTATCTGGCTTTGACATTTGGCCGTGATGATCACACGCACACAGTTACATTCATTATATATATATATAATATATATAATTCATACATTAGAGATTATTCAAAAATATATTTTTTCCAGTAGTCAGCTACTCTGAAAACGCCCAGGGCGTGGCTCGAATGCCAAGTAGTAAGTCCTTTTGCTATTATTACAATCACAAATATCAATATCCAAAAGTTTCTGAAGTTCTTTTTTTCACTTAGATATAATCATCCTAGGTAAGTAAATGAAAACAAATGAAAAAGGATGGAAAATGGAGGCCTTGAAAGTAAAACGTAGACAGATTCACCAATTTCAGAAGATGCTGTTTACAGTGCACTAAGCAGAGTGGATGAGAGTGGGTCACGGTGGGTAGTGGGTCGCAGCGAGTCACGTCCTGTCAACCCACGACCCACTGACCCCTTTCCGTCTCTGGACGAAGTACGTGGAACTTTGTACAGCCCCGACAAAAGGATAAAATATAAGAGCACTGTTGCTTACTGGTGGAGCGGTCACCCTTAGTACGTCCTGGCTCTATCCCAGAATATCTGTCATTGTAATTGAAATATGTCTGTAGATTATTTTAGGTTTTCCCAGTTTCTCCAAACACTCTTTTTCCTTATTATTATCTCCTTTAGCCTTCAGAGGATAATCGTAAGACGTAAAACTAGAGACGAAAGGTCTTTTGTTCTCTCCCAAGCCGTGTGAAATCCTGTCTGTTGTTTTTCAAGTTTCTCCCATTTCCATCCACATGACACCAGCTTTTCTAAAAATCATTCATTTTTTGTTCACCGTCTCTTTGAACATAAAATAGTACCAATGTGAAATGCATAACTATAAAGGTTCCATTTCAAACCAACAAACCTGATCATATTTGTCTGATAGACGCAGGGGCGGATCCAGAACGGATTTATGGGGGGGGGGCTGTGGGTCGTAATACTGCTACTTAGAGCTGCTTTTAAGAGCTCCAAACTCTGGGATGGGTTTTATTTATATATAAAATAAAAGTTTCCTCTTCTGAGGGGGACGATCGCTCCCCCCTGGATCCACCAATGGATAGACGATATAATTAGCATCCACTAGTGAATGTTGATTTCTATGGATGTGATAAATCTTCCTGCATATTGAGTTATGAAGTTATTAGTACACTCTAATATAGGTCATTTTATTTGAGACACTGTTTATCTTCTAAAGCAATTTATACAATCGGTACAACAAAACCGTGCCTAGGATGTACGATGGTTCAGTAGTAAAGCGCTTGCCTTTGGTACGTGAGATCCGTGGTTCGGCCCTCGGCCAAGTAAGTTTGTAGTGGACAACATCGTGTTTTCTCGGGGTACTCCCGTTTCCTCCCACTTTCTTATTCCACCAATTTTCCATTTTTATTCACTTGCCTTAATCATCGTCTCCTTTAGCCTAAAAAGACATAACCGTGGGACAGGTTAAACTGAAATATTTCATTTATTAAAATTGTGTTTGGCTAGCAATGTTTTAAGCTTAATAAGAACATTATTCGCTCTTTTCTTAGGGAATCAGTCGTTAAGAGTCTTCATCCCGGCGAAATTAAAATACCGCTAATTTTACAGTAATTATGTGATATCTTCAAATATATAAAAGATAATCGAAATGTGGAACAAGACCCCCCAGACAATATTATTTTACATGAGAAACCGTTATCACGACTCACTTATCTGCTTTCGATTTCGAGCCATTTTGAAAATCGGCATTTATTTTCGCGTTTCTAAACGGCTGAAAACGAAAAACCACTAGGTGACTTGTGATAACGGTACCTCACGCAAAATAATATTGTCTAGGGCGCTCTTGTTCCATATTTCAATTATCTTTTATCTATTTGAAGATATCACATAATTAATGTAAAATTAGCCGTATTTTAATTTCGCCGGGATGAAGACTCTTAAGTACTGTATTTTCTTCCTTCTTTCGTAATGCCACTTTTGATATTAACCATTGCCGAATTTGTGTCGGAAATTACAGACAATATTGAACCGCCATTACTCTCTTTCTGTCCGTTAAAACAAGAGATAAATGTAATTATCTATGTATTTTAAATAGGAATAATTGAGAGTGAGGATCTGGCAACACTGACATGAAAGGTATATTCCTTTACATAGTAATGCCCACACACGCTGCTTCGTTGAAATTTGCGAATGATTAATGTACGTAATTTAATGCAAGTTAACGGCATATCGTTTTCCATCGCAGAATTCTCATCCACCTTTCTACTAGGAACTTAATTTGCAATTTAAACTTTTAAAAAAATAATTGCAGATAATAGCTTTGAACTTCACGATTTTTTAAAAATTTTTAAATGTTGCTCTTAACTGTAAACTAATTAGCAAAATATTTATATCCGCTAATTTTTACTTCTTTTTACAACTACTATTCTTGAAATTGGATAATGGTGGGTTTCGAATATAACGCCCCTTTTTTGTCACCGTGGCTATGAGACGTAGAATCGAAACTTACAGATAGACAGAGGTACTCTAAAGTACTTATTATAAAGCATGACCTAATTTGGAAGTCTACCATAGTGAAGTAGACGGTGCGACTGTAGTCTAGTGGTTAAACTCACGTCCTCGTGCTCCCGGGTTCGATTTCCAGTCAGTGGCTCCCATTTTTTTCGGTGTCTACCCATCATCGTGAGGCAAACTGAGGAGTCATGCGAATAAAAGACGTGACGGCCACTGGTCCACGTCTATTAGAGACAGCAACTCAGCACGCTGACAACGTGTTAGTTATTAAGCTGGACGTAGCTCATCCAATCGCTGACAGATGGCGTTAAAGCGACTCAGGCCCACAAAGGGCTGTCACGCCAAGTGGTTTGCGGAAGGACATACTAACATAACTTTCTTATAAGGTCCACTATCATGATCCTAATAACATTACAATCTTATAAGGTCTACTAGCGTGATCTTAATGACATAGGTCTACTAGCGTGATTCTAATAACATTACAATCGTACCTATAAGATCTAAT
Organism: Thermobia domestica; assembly: GCF_964235325.1. NCBI lineage: Eukaryota > Metazoa > Arthropoda > Insecta > Zygentoma > Lepismatidae > Thermobia > Thermobia domestica. The sequence goes on along the minus strand of NC_137455.1, from coordinate 378,746,584 downwards.
AACGTGATTCTAATAGCATTACAATCTTATAAAGCGCACTAGCGTGATTTTAATAACATACAATCTTGTAAGGTCCAGTAGAATGAACATAATAACATGACAATCTTATAAGATTCACTAGCATGATTCTAGTAGCATTACAATCTTATAAGGTCCACTAACGTGATCCTAATAACTTTACAATCTTATAAGGTCTACTAGCGTGATCTTAATAAGATTACAATCTTATGAGGTCTACTAGCGTTATACTAATAACATAGGTCTACTAGCGTGATTCTAATAACATTACAATCGTACCTATAAGGTCTAATAGCGTGATTTTAATAGCATTACAATCTTATAAGGCCCACTAGCGTGATTTTAATAACATACAATCTTGTAAGGTCCAGTAGAGTGAACATAATAACATGACAATCTTATAAGATTCACTAGCATGATTCTAGTAGTATTACAATCTTATAAGGTCCACTAACGTGATCCTAATAACTTTACAATCTACTAACGTGATTTTAATAACGGTGGGAGTCGATGCTCCGACCACACATCATCCAATTGAAGATCCCTTGTCTTGCTGTCATAGTCTTTGGTGCACTGTGGCACCAGGTAGTTTACGAGCGTTATATGATTTGCATATTTTTTACATCCGAAATAGAACCAAATCCAATTTATTCTAGATATTTCTTCAATCACCAGTAATGGTTTGTCTTTATTGCTCAAATAAAAAGAAAAGGAAAATAAATAAATTAAAAAAATAAATTCGAGTTTTAATCGAATCACATTTTGTCGCATGAAGATACCAACCAACTATTATTGGTTCCCAAAGAACTCAGAAGCAGGATGGGTTGGGACGGTATAAGAGGGAGGGGCTACAAGGGAAACTGTCCAGCTGCCGAAATGTTTTCAAACTATTTTACAAAAAAAAAAAAAAAAAAAAAAAAAAAAAAAATGGAAAATTGGAAGCGTCTATTTTTTCCCCCTTCATCCTTCCTGCACGGATGTTTCCTTGGCTCTGAAATCGAATCCTCCTGTCTGTTCTATGGGAAAGTTGTCAGCTGTTGGGTTTTCGTTCAGGCAACTAAGAAATATAATCTGAGAATTGGAATGGAGATCTGTTCTATAACAATTATTCTTTCCATTTTTTTTTTGTAGAAAAATAAAAGAAAAATATAATAATATTGTTAAGAAAACCTAAATATAAGAAAATAAAATAGGTAAGATGGGCTGATCCAATTTCATGAAAGTATTACTACAGTTATTTTTATTTACGTTCACAAAGAAATGTATCTTAACTATATGAAGGAAAAAAGGAAAGCTCTCAAACACATACAAACCTACACTAAATAAAACAACGGAACTAAAATAACGCAAATTTCATTGTATAGTTAAATAAAGCTTCCTAAATTCGTTAAAAAAATCTTAATTCCATCATTATCTTATGTATAACTTAGGAACTAAAGATCTACACACTACCATGTTTTACAAGCTTCTATAACAGGTAAAGATTTAGATTGCTATGCAGGGCTGGCCCTAGGCAATTTGCTGCCCTGTGTAATGCCATCACTTTCCCCCTTTCTTCTAAAAGAAGAAATCTTAAAAACCAATATTTTAAGTATGATACCCCATCATGAACAACGAAGGGGAGGGAAAGTGCACTCGCACTCGCCTTAACACTACAAATGCAATCTCGTTGTCTCGGTTTTTTTTTTTTAAATAATAATCTATTATGTTAGTGAAAGATAAAGCAAATGTACCAGCAGAGCAAAGATGATAGTCCTTTTTATAGAATTCAATATCGAGCTTCAATCTAAATATATCAGTTTACAATTCCAGTGCAACTAGCTCTTTTATCTTTATTCTTGATTATCCTTCTACATCTGTTAAAAAACAAAAAATTAAAAAATTGTTTCCATCTTCAATGATAAGGAACTTGTTTGTAACAAAGACAAGACCAGTTTTTATATCAAAAGTGTGATAACTAACTAAATGGAACAGGTGTTAGCTACTGTATTCTTGTATTGACAACAATGAAGCAATTCATGCTGAGATTTGTTGGACCATTTGCTTTAGGACTGTTCATGTGACCTTAAACTAATGCGACCTAAACATGATTTATGAATGTAGTATTCAAATAAAAAGTCAGCTTAGTAAATTTAACTACCATAATTATGAAGTCTGCTTCCAACAAGAAATATTTATTTTAAATAATATAATTATGACAGACTTTGCCGCCACGTGCAAATGTACGTGTTACATACATGATAGAGCCGGCCCTGTTGCCATGCCAAGTTTGATCCATATATAATAAGTGACGAATCATTATTTAAGTTACGAATCGTTATTTAAGTAACGAATCGTTATTTAAGTAACGAATCGTTATTTAGATAACGAATCGTTATTTAGATAACGAATAGGTGATAAGGCAATCATCCAAATAACAAACATTATTTTCTAATACAAAATTAATGTATGGTGAATTATTGTTAAAATAACGAGTAAATGTTCAAACGAACAAATAACTTTAAAAAATATTTAAATATTTATTCAAATAACTTATAAATGGCAGACTATTATTCAAACAATGAACAATTGTTCGAATCATTATTCAAATAACGAATAAATGTTCAAATATTTTTTCAGGTAACGATAAGTTTTAGAATATTTACGTGAATAACGAATAAATGTTAGAATATTTACGTAAATAACAAATAAATGCTTAAATTATTATTCAAATAACGATAAATGTTAGAATATTTACGTAAATAACAAATAAATGCTTAAATTATTATTCAAATAACGATAAATGTTAGAATATTTACGTAAATAACAAATAAATGCTTAAATTATTATTCAAATAACGATAAATGTTAGAATATTTACGTAAATAACAAATAAATGCTTAAATTATTATTCAAATAATGATAAATGTTAGAATATTTACGTAAATAACAAATAAACGCTTAAATTATTATTCAAATAACGATAAATGTTCAAATATTTGTTCAGATAACAATAAATGTTAGAATATTTACGAAATAACGCATAAATGTGGAGATTGTTGTTCAAATAACAGTAGCATAACTATTCCAGTCACGAATAAATGTTCAAGAACTATTGAAATAACAAATAATAGTATTCAGATAAGAATACATGTTCAAATAGTCTTTTGAACAATTAATCGTTATTACTTGAAGAATAATTATTATGATTTTGAACAAAGTAACAAATAAATATTCAAATAACAAACAAAATTCAAGTATTTACTTAGAAAAACGAATCTGCAAATGGTTGAATAGTTATTGAAATAACAAATGATCAACTGATGTTCAAATAACGAATATAGATCAAATAACTTTACATTCGATTTATAATTCAAATAACGAATAAATATTTATATCATTAATATTCAAATTACAATAAATGTGAAATAATTGTTAAAGTAACGAATAAATATTCAAATCATTATTTAAATAACGAATAAATTACCAGATAAATATTCTGTAACGAATAAATAGCCAAATAAATACTCAAATAACGAGTAAATGTTCAAAGTAGTTACAATAAATATTAGAATACTTACGTAAATAACAAATAAACGTTTGAATAACGTATAAATACTCAAAGAATTATTCAACTATACGAATAAATGGTAAGATAACTATCCAAACAACGAACAGTTGTTCGAATAATTATTCAAATAAAGAATAACTGTGCGAAATAACGGCCGTGTAACGAACAGATGATCAGAAATATTCGAACACTCATTCAAATAACGAATAAATTTGCCAATTAATATCTGTGTAACGAACAAACGATCAAAAATGTTCAAACACTTATTCAAAGAACGAATAAATGTGATTTAACAAACGATGAGAAATATTCGAACACTCATTCAAATAACGAAAAATGTGCGAACTAGTACCCGTGTAACAAACAAATGATCAAAAATATTCGAACCCTCATTCAAATAACGATAACTGTTCAAATGTTTGTTCAAATAACGAGAATGATTACGCAAATAACTAATAAATGAATGAATTACAGTACAGTAACAACTAATAAAATAAGTTGAATAATTTCAATTAAAAAAAACCTTCAAGTAATTATTGGCGTTATCTTAACTGAACTAATTTCCTTGCATTGTCTTCAATCTACAATTATTACATTATTATTAATTTGCGTGTATCATACATTTCCTTTAACGTGCAGGTCGTAATTAGAATACAAAATAACTCTAAATGTGAAATAATTTAAATTCTTATGCAGATCTCTCGGTGTTTAAAGTTATGGTGGTAGATTCTTGCATTTGAGAAGGGACTTCATATCATATAGCTTGTTTATTCTGAAAGTATGATGTTATTATTATTAGGAGAAGCGCCATTCAGAAACCAATTATTATAGTTTTGTGTCATCACATGGTTACTACAAGTTAGTGTAGATATCGCTGCCAGCAATTCATTTTTAAAATTGTTCCATCAAATACGTTTTCGCTTTGATTTGGAATATGTAATCGAAATGTGAGAGCAGACAAAATAGCTAACTTCCTGAATAGCTTAGCTAAATAGCTAAGAATGAAAGTCGATGTAACACCTTGTTCAGTAAAATTCTACAAGAGCTTAATTAAAAGTTTTGGGAAAGTTAAAAGTATTCAGTGTATATTTATAGTTACTTTCTATATGTTGCACAATAACTGTCGTCAAACATCCAATTTTAATATACCTTCTCATGACTTCTGGAAATAACCGTATTATTTGGGTTAAAATCTATCAACCAGAAGAAGCAGACCTTATGGTGTGAAATTTTGATTTAAAAGTAATAAAACAGCTTTCGCTGGCTAGTACAGTCCGCAGCAAAAAACCTACAACATGAGCATGTAAGTTTATTTATGAAACTACGCCTAACAGCCCAGGGAATCAACGTCTAAGTGACACGAATCACGTCAGGAGAAACCTCGGCGTCCTCCCCTGCACATTTATTTTGGAACAAAAGACTTCGTCGTTTCACAATAAACTTACATGCTCATGTTGCAGGTTTTTTGCTGCGGACTGTACGTGCAATGCACAGCGTTACTAGTAAAATTGACTCGTATAATAAATAGAATATTCAAAAAAATCTATCGAATAGAAGAAGTTACAGCTTACTTTATTGATCAAAAGTACATAGTACTTAAGTCATTGACGTGTAGGATTTCTATGTACTTCGATTTGATGGTTTCGTTCTACTTGAGTTTCCCTTTCAGCAGCGAGGCTATATGAGACGCGGAACTATAGCTTAACGTGAGAATTAAATTACATGAGCTCCCAATGAGTTTCCCAAGCCAGCTAGGAAAGATCTCTCCTCTTCTCTGAGATCAAAGCTACCTTAGATTATACGAACAAGCAGGCAATAAATTTGATTTTACAGATTTTTTAGAGGTACGTGGGAGGGTTCCAGAAAGTAAGGCCACAACAGCTAAAGCCTGTGACAAACATCTTGGCATTTCAGCTAAACGAATAAAAAGCAAGCTCTGATACGATGTTGCCAAGTGGTAAAGGGGTGTGGCTATGGCTAAGCAGACGAACTACAGCACTATCAGGTGGCAGAGAATAGTCGTGGATGTGTACGAAATAAACGTGGCAATACCGCTGGTCTCTCATTTGCTAGCAACATTTAAAATGGAACTTGGAGCGCCGCTTTCAAATGCCAAGATGTTTGTCAAGAAAATGAAAATTTGTTAAAATGTCTACTACAACGCATTTAGTGATATAAGGGTGTTTTACGACGTAATTGCCGCCATTTTTTAAAATACATGTTAAGTCTGGGTACGAGCTTCTGTTTCCCACAGTTATGAATCTTGACCTAGATCTACCAATTCCATTACCCAATAGAACACAAAGGTGTGTCCAGTCATCAACTCCATCCATGTTTTTTTTTTTTTTTTCCAGTGTTCTCTCATGCGCTATACGGATAACATCTTCTGAGGTCGGCGTGCCGCTAAGTTTCGTTTTGATGTTATAGTTGTTGCCATTACAGTATTTCATATTCTTGCTATTGTTATTGTTACAATTTAATTCAAATAATTGTTAGTGTTCGTGTTATTTTAAGTGCTTTATTTTATTACTTGTTCACTAGTCTTGTAAATTTGGCAACATTGTTCGTGCACTTCTGCTGTTTTAGCTCCACGAATCGTATCGAATTCTTCCGAGAGACACTGCTGTTCTATAATTGGTGTAGACAGGAGCGGATTAAGGACGGAGCCAATGGAGCCCAGGTTCCGTACTCCCAGGCTCAGGGAGGCCCAAAAATGCCTCTCTTTAATACTAAAATATAGCAATCAACTGATTAGATATATTATAGGCTTCAGACCCATGCAATTTTTCCCCCGTTCGCTACGCTCGCGGTATCGCTAGAGGTCTTCTACCAGCAGTGTCTTCACGATACTTATTTTGTGAGAGAGTGAGCTATTTTGGTCCTTAATTACAAACCAAATTATTGGCTTGTGGTGACAAATCCTTGGAAATATCTCTGTCATTACTTACACGTGTTAGAGCAAATCTAGGAGGTTTTCTAAATTTCCTTACCAACAAAACGTTCCTATTCAAATCAATTTGGGCTCTCTGAGATATTAAAAAGTCATTCCCTAACAACATGTCTTGGAAAAAATTATTTAACACGCGAAAAGCATGTTGAAATGTTCTTCCCTTAATTTTGAAAAGTACAATTGCTATCTTCTTTATGAAAAAGAGAATTCCTTTTATTGGTGTGTTGATATTCAATTTTTTAGCCTTGTGAAACTAAATCCTCTTATCTGTCTCTTATCTTAGCCTTATTGAAACTAAATCCTCTTATCTGCCTCTTATCTTAGCCTTATTGAAACTAAATCCTTTTATCTGCCTCTTATCTTAGCCTTATTGAAACTAAATCCTCTTATCTTAGCCTTATTGAAACTAAATCCTTTTATCTGCCTCTTATCTTAGCCTTATTGAAACGAAATCCTTTTATCTGTCTCTTATTTTAGCCTTATTGAAACTAAATCCTCTTATCTGCAAAGCAAAATCTAATACAGCAATAGCATTCTTATCTTCAATCAATAATGGTATTAAGAACATATTATTAATAACGCTAGAATTATTCGTAACATAGGGTCCCCTTTAAATAGTTGGCTCCAGGGCTCCAAAAACCTTAATCCGCCCCTGGGTATAGAGCCCAGGCTTCACGAGTCGAAGCGGTCACTATAGCGCCTGCTGCTGGAACATTTCAACTTTGTTCTTGATCTGTTCCTTAATGGCACCACGTGACTCGATTCATAATGTTGCTAAAAACGGAAACATGTGCTTTGTGAATATTTGTACTTGTAGAAAACGTATCCTATGACGTTGGCGTACACCGTTCTTATAGAAGGTATTTCTTCGTGTGTTCTAATAAATCTTCGTACGAAAGATTTTACTACATGCTTCTATTAAACTGAGATTTCTTTAAATTTCGTTTATCGGTATCGGTATCTTTCAAAAAATAATTCACTCCTTGTTTATCAGTATCAAACTATTTATTTACAAATAATTAATGCAAGAGAAGTGCTGAATTGTTTACAACATCAGTCTGAGGCAAATGGTGGAACTCATAACGTACACCCGCCAATGAGACGAGACGATAAGTAAGGATTTCTCGTCTCCTCTCTTTTCCATTTCTGAAGAATTATTTCTATAGTCTCGTCTCAACTCTCAATTCTCGACAAAATCTTTTCTCCTATCCTTTTTGTAAATTTATGCCCTGCTTTATTTCTTAATTTCATCCAGAAGCTATCAGAATTCTTCCACGACACGAGAGGTCCACGGAGGGTGTGAGATAACAACTTGTAAACTGAATTTATTTAATTTTGGAGTATATTGTGTAATGAGTTGCGTATCTTTAAACGTTGATCAAAGTGCTCTCTATATTGTGTTCGTAAATCACTAAATAAAGTTTTTTCTTTTATACTTTGAATTATGTCACAGTTTAACAGTGTTTGAAATGAAAGATTTGGGTGAAACAGTGTTGTCCTAGAGATTGGAGAGATTTCTCGTCTCGTCTCGTCTCGTCTCACAAAATAAATGAAATGAAACCTTCCACTTTAACGACCGATGATTATGCCTCTTAGGCTAAATGGATGATTAAGACAGTGGTTCTCAATCGATGTATCGCGACACACTGGTGTGTCACGCAGTCCCCTTAGGTACGTCGCGAAATTTTAGAATTTAAAAATCATGAAGAATTTAATAATAATTAGTTAAAATCGAGACAGACTGTACCAGTCAACACCTCTAGCGGTAGCAATAATGCTTAGTGCTATATAGAATCATTAGAGAAACTAATTGGTTTTACTATTATAATACATATAATAATCATTAATATTATTTATAATTAAAATATCAAACGAGCGTGTCGCCAGTCAAAAAAGGTTGAGAACTACTGGATTAAGGTAAGTAAATGATTATAGAAGAATCAGTGGAATGATTATATGGGAGGAAACGGGAGCACTCCGAGAAAACAGATGGACACAATTTTGTTCTCCCCAAATTTATTTGGCCGGGGATCGAATCATGGGCCTCATTCACCGGAGGTATACACACCCTATCACTGACCCACCGTGCCCCCTCATCTCGTCTCGAGCACAAAACAAGAATTCTCATATTTCTTGTTTCGAATTAAATTTAAAAAAATACTTCTCACTCGAATGGGTCTGTGGGCAACACTCCGTAATTTATATAATCTGGATCCTATGTGTGGTAAATTGCAGGCCCACATCTCATATAGTCTTGTTGCCAAAAAGGATGTTAAATTCCAAATGAATCAACTGTCTATATTTCTACACATATTTTCATTTTCTGTGTTTAATGATTAGAGCAGGGCCGTGCCGTGGAAAATCAGCGCCCGGGGCGGGAGTATACGACGGCGCCCCCATACATATATTCCAAGCAGTTTTTCCTATCTTCTTTTCATTTTTCTCCCGAATTTTTCGCCCCCTTACTTCTGCGCCCGGGGCCGTCGGCCCGCTCCCCCCCACGGCCCGACCCTGGATTAGAGGAAATGCATTTTTCTATTTGGGGGTAAACTATATGATGTGTGAAGAGATCATGTTGTTCTTGTGTGTCTCGTCTCGTATGTTGTTTTGTTTCCCCAAGTGCAAATTTTTTCTCTCTCATTTTCGGGTCTCGGTGCGAAAAGCACTTTTCTTCCTTAAAACCATATTCGAGTTTCTTTTCCCCGTGTGGTTAAAAAACATCAACTTTTTTTTAACATTAAAAAAAACATTTTTCGGTAATTTTTTTCTTATGATTTTTCCCATGCTGATGTGCACCTGCTAGCAAAAGAGAACGCACGGAGCATGTGCTCTGCGGGTTGCAGTCCGACAGGACAAGCGGGCGCGCTCAGCAAAATCGCACACACAGAGCTGGCGTGTAAGCGAGGGGAAGTGGCAGCTTGGAAACCCATCTGTGAGCTTTGTGTGTTAACTAAAAGACGCTATTGTTGACATTGTCAAACACGTATTTGTGTATTATTTTTTAAAAAAATTACAAATAATCGAATTAGAAAAAAAAGAGTGTTAACATCTTTATCGAAAATTCAGTTATCAAAATAATTAACAGTTTGGAAAATTTTGAAATAAGTTTTTGAGGAAAATAATATTTCTCGTTAACAAGTAACAAAAATACTTGAATGGCTTATTTTCAAGTTTATCCTTCTTGATTTTGGACTAAAATGGACAAATATTCGTCTTGAATGAGCAATAAAATAAAAATAATATATTGAAAAAAAAAAAAACTGAAACCAGAAAACTAACATGTGTTCCCTTATGTGAACGTGCGTGTCTTGGTTAACGTGTGTTCTTGTGTATATGTGCGTGTTCTCAGTTAGTTAAATCTTGATTTATTTTAACAAAAGTCTTTTGAATCACCAAAGAGTGCCTTCTGTACAACTTTACATGTCTATTACGTCAGCCAACAAAGAACCAATTCCATTGTTGAATGTCGACATTGTGTTGGTTAAATGTCACAACCGTGCCTTTGGGATGATCTTGACTTCACTTCGTGTCAATGATTCGATGACATTTATTTTTAGACTGACCAACAACACTTGAAAAGAGACAGTGTTCGTCACACACACACACATATATGTACTTGTTTTGAAAGAACAGTGAAAACTATAGATTAATAACAATATATGTGAAAGTTGTCCAACAGTGTGTTTTCAAAGAAAAACATATTACTTGTGAATGTGAAAGACTTTGTGGTCCGAAATATTTTAACCATTCATTGTTAATAATTTGAGGCCTTATTTCGTTTCGATATCTGAAAAAGCATCTTCATCACCAGAGAGTCCAGATACTTATCTTTTGTCTTTGTTTATTTGCATCATCCCCGTTTTTCTTTCGGCTTTTTCTTAGCATAAATCCTCAGCGCTTTCTTGCTTTTATCTTCCATATTCATATTTATATCAGCAAATCCATTGAATCTTCTTTCTTCACATTTGTAAAAGGAACTTGGTGAAAGCATAAGCCTTATAGAAATTTATCTTTAAGGAGATTAGTCTGTGTGTCCTTTTCTAAGTCCAGAAAAAAAAAGCAGGAAAAAAAGGCTTTTACGTGGCACGACACCGCTGTGTGTTTTTTCTTCAATTGTTACATAACTCCTTAATCGCCTTGTCACATGCAAAAATTCGTGTCTTGAGTACCCGCACTGTTTTTCAAGGCTTGTAACGTAGCCCATTGTTAGTTTGTGCTTCAGCATCTGGCACTCGCAATATCTTCTACTTTACCTTCCTCAAAAAAGAAACAAACTTTTTTTAAAAGTTAGTTTTCAACAATAATAAAGACACTATATACAAATCTTCACCCTATTTTTGCTCCTGTGTCCTGCCGCGTGTTTGCGTTTATGCGAGAATATGTAAAAGAAAGAGGAAAGAAGATAAATCAAGGTTGAAAAGAAAATAGGAAAAAAAAGAAGTGACTCGGACTTGGACAGAAAGACAATAATTCTTGCACGCAACTCACACTGATGACTACATTTAGTTGTCGTGAGGATGGTGATTATGGGATGAGCGCCGTCGAAACTCCAAGACACAAAACACAGCTAACGATTAAAGATTGACGCTGAAGTTAGAACGAAGAAGGAACAGCAGAAGGTAAGTAAGCAATTAAGATTTAAAAAAAGAAAAAAAATATTAGCCAATAGAAAACAATCATATTACACATCATATATAAGCTTCCTCACAAAAGAACTGTTCATTATATACGCCCGCCCCTCCGTTCCTCCATCCCTAACCATCCCGAAATTCCGGAACCATCATCAAGAACCATAATTTTTCATTCGTCTATGCTTCTCTACTGGTATATATGTATATATATGTGTGTGTGTCTTAGTTGTTGCACTGTAAGTAATATAAATTCTCTTAGGTAAGGCCGCCTGTGTTCTGGGGAAGATGTTTTCTTTATGGACATCTTAATGAAAACGTTTGTAATGCTAGTAGACGAATACTACCTTTTTCTTTCTTCTTTCTTTTTTTTTTTTTTTTTAAGGTAGGCGGAGTTATACAGTTAGTTCCCAACTCTTATGTTTTTTTCCATCTTGAAATTAACTTTTCCTTCTCTTGTGGGCAATATTTATTAACAAACTGACATTTCTTCTTTTTTTTCGCTGCAACAAAATAGTAATACCAATAAAAGAAAAGAAACAACTAATAAATGAATTAGTTTGGTGCGGCATTCACAATTCAGTACCTTGTTTTCGTAACACTCATCCATCCTTATTTCTTCGTAGTTTATTGCCGACATAACATTCCTTGTAAACTCATCTTGCATATATGGGAGATCATATTGTGGTGATTCATCTGGGAAATTTCGTTTAAAAACTAATCAAATACTATTTTTTTTTTTCGTGCTTCGAAAGAAAGTAGGGTTCCTTCCCGCTACTTAAAAAGAGAGAGAGAAAAAGTATATTTTGTAATCAAGAAAAAGTGCAACATATTCATAAGCCTATCTTCTTCGTCTCGAAATCCTGTGTTTTGGGTACGGATTTTTTTATTTTAGATGTTTCTACAATATACGTGTAAATAGGTCGTAAGAATATAAAACATCATCTTCGAACTGTTTTGTAAATTTTTTATCTTTTTTTTCTTCTTTTTAAATCCATTTACAGGACGGGAAATAACGAGCTTTTCTACCTTCTATCAGTTTTTTAAGCGTGGTTATAATTCTTTCTGTCTGTTATCCCCCAAAGAATGGGGTGACAACCGAAACTGCCAGCCCTCTTTGCGTTTCCCAATGTCGGTTCATCCCGCTCGCTTACTGCGTGGCGTCAGGGAATAGAAACAATACAGAAAATGGAAACGAGTTTTATTTTTCATAAAGAGAGAAAACAGACCTAACATGTTAGGGTATAAATGAGAGTTTTTTTTTTTTTTTTTAATTGGGAGTTTATCTGCTGAATTCCATATTGTTTGTATGGCTAGCATACTCACCTTCGACGCGAGAAACCCAAGTTTGATTCCCAGTGGGAGTTCATTTGCTTTGAATACCACGCTAAAATGTAAAGCCGCCTTTCATAATCGTACAGCCTTGGTGGTGTAAAGGATCGTTAAATTCGAAACTAAGTAACCACTCCCTAGATACTTTACTCGTTTCTGTGTTTTTAAATGCATCTCTGGCTAATTTTAAAACGATGCATTATTAATTTATTCCTCCAACTGTGAATTCTTTAGTCCAGTAGCCGGTAGCAAGCTTTAGCGTGAGTTACAATTTAGCTTTCCTTTATAACTGCGGGCCTGGTAGTGGCAACGAAGACTTTTATGTATACTGACGGTTTTGTACAGTAAGTTGGTCAAAATATTTTTTTTTAAAAAAATAACGAAATCAATTAACGCATTCGTAAACTACCTTCATAATTTGTTTTAAACAGCGATAAACAGTAAGTACTATGCACCAGAAATAAGTAATACGTGTTACCACAAGATAATTTTCTTGAATGTATAAGGAATTTTTTTGTGATAGTTCAAATTCTTGCTTTTTGTTTATTATACAAGAAAAAACTTTTTGCTAGATTTTAGTTTACAGAATTTATTTGTTTGATGTAATGTATTTATTTACTTTTATTTTTTTTTTAAAAAAAATCTAATACGGTTTTTAAAAATTCTGTAACCATTTAACTCTCATGTGTGGCATGTGTACGGAATTGTGTTGTTTTACAGATGGATTTTTGCATTGTTTATAAATACTGTTCAATCAAATCATGGGGTTTTTACAGCGCTTTTAACTACTGTACAATCAAAACACATAGGCTTTTACGTAGAATCAAAACAGGTGGATTTTTTGCAGCGTTTGTAACTACTGTGCAAACAAAATGCGGGATTTTAACTATATTTATGATTACTGTACAATCAGAACATGTTTTTTCTTACAGTGTTTATAACTACACTGCAAAAACTTTAGACACAGTTGGACACTTTACACATTACCGACACTCTTTGAACACCACCGGATTACACATTTTCATCCCTTATAGATACTGTGTTGTCCAAGTTATGTCCCAAATGTATGTACAAAATGTGCAAAATGTATAGCATCACTTTGTTTTCGTAGTGTTTGCCGAAAAGAAGTGTTTTAAATTTGTCACATTAGATACTGTTTTCTGAGAATTAACGCTTTTGGACACTCGAAGCACACTTTATAAATACTATTTCATTAATTTCCCCTTCAACATCTGTACTAAAACAGTTCAAATGTTTTTTTTTTTTTTTTTTTAATTTTTTACAGTGTACTATACAATCAAAACAGATGGGTGTTTACAGAATTTTCTATAAGTACTGTTCAATCAAAACATGTTCTTTTACAGTGTTTTTAAATATCGTACTGTCAAAACAGATGGGGTTTTACAGCATTTATAACTGTTGTACAATCAAAGCAGGTAATTTTTTACCTGAACTTTACAATCAAATGATTAACACCCAATCATATTTGATTTCAACTAAGAATTTTAATGTGTTATTTCACTTTGAACACCGGCTAAAAACCTCGTTTCTAGATAGTATTAGTACACTGCAAAAAATGAATCAGTATTTGGACATCGTTTAGAAACGACGTCATTGTTTGACGTCTAGAAATGTTCTAAAGTGTTCTATCAGTGAAAAAAAATGTCTAGAATGTATCCTAACAGCAGTTAATAAAACTACCCTCAGTGTTGAAAATGTATCTGAACTTCAGGAGTTTTCAATGAATATACTGGCACAGAAACTACTTTTAAACAGTGTTAGGACATTTTACACATTACCTAGTATCTAGAATGTCTCCTAACAGTGGTTAATAGGAACTATTCTATGAGTGTTCAAAATGTAGGTCTACCTGAACTTTTGATGTGGCCAATGAGTATACGAACACAAAAACGACTTGTTAGTTACTTTACACATTTGCAACTTGGACATTCCAGAAGTTCAGCTACATTTTGAACACTCTGAGGGGAGTTTCTGTTAGCTACTATTAGGAGAAATTTTTCTTCACTGATAGAACACTTTTGACACTTTTTGATAGTCAAACCATGACCAAAATTATTTTCTTAAAAATGTCCAAATCGTATTCAAACACACTTATTTTTTGCAGTATAACAATGGACGTGAGAATGACGTATATTGAAGGCACACTATTTGCCTTGTGGTAAGTTTATATTTATGTAATGAAGACTTTCGTATACATGAAGTTTCTAATCCTAATTCCCTATATTTTCCTTTACTCTAGTCCCTAATTTCCATGTTTACATATATATATTCTTTAGAGCCATAGGGGAAAGAAATGGTCTCGTTTAGCTACGCTAGAACACATATATTTGGGAAAACTTCACTTCACATGGAACATATATTTTAGTTAATTAAAATCTTAGCATATAATTACAAGTTGTAGATACGGCTCATACAATTGCCATACGCAAGGGGTAGGCTCTAGGGGTTCTCCCCCTTGTAATACCCACTTTTCTATAATTTTAGTCTTGAAATTACCAAGTTTAATACTATTTATCCTCATATTGAATTTAGATTCGCCTCAAAAGATTTGGTCCCCTCCCGAAAAATATTCCTCCGTACGTGGCTAGTCTCACTAGATCTATATAATATGCATCATTCTTAGAAGTATACATGTCACTATTAGAATATACAAATAACAATAGCAACTCTTAGAATAAGCAAATAACTGGATATTAAGAAATATAATCTATTCTAGAAGAATAAAACCTATCATCAGCTGCATAGATCGGCAAAAAGCGATGTGCTTTTTAGCGCCATAAAAATTAGCTTATTTTATTTTTTCTCTAAAACTACGCCTGAGAATTTACATTTTGTTCTGGTTGATATGATCTATCAATCGGTATATGTTTTACCTTTGAGCAATATTATAAGAAAAACAAAAATAAATAAATAAATAAAGTTTATCGGCGAACCATAATTTTAGGATATATCTCATTAAGAATATTATTTAGTATTTATAGTTGTCTTTCCAATGACATGTTGGTTGCCTATAATACAAGGATAAGTAGCTTTTCGTATTGCAATTATCCCGGCCGAGTTCGTTAATGGAGCAAATCCTTAATATTTTCACGGAATAACGATAAAGGTAGCTATCCATAGTTCATTCATTTATTTTTTTAAATGTACATTTTACGTAACGATAATATGCAACCTTTAAAACATGTAAGTATTCTGGGTTGCCTATGCGTCTAGGCAAAAATATTCTTAATTCTTTTATTATAAACTCAAGTCCATTCATTCATAAACGTGCAATCAGCAACGAAAGTTCTTTCCGTTGGATAAAATTACTTTCGTAAATAACTTAAGAATAGAAGACCAATTTGTAAGTAGAGTTTTCAGTAAATTAAAAAGAATGTAATTTTCTGTACGTTCCAGCCTTACCGCCGTTATTTCAAACGGAAAGAACTTTTGTCGCTGACTGTACATACGAACAAACATCTTTGGAGACGCTCGGTTGAAAAAGTATTTAAACAAAAGCTTTTTAAAGGTCAGCCTTGTGATTTTCCTCATTCACACCAGGCAAATGCCGGGATGGTACTTAACATACTGATCCCAAGGTATTTCTTTTCCCCAATTCCCCGGACAGAGTGATCATTGCTCGTACACGACGGGTAACATGACCATAGCTTCCGAAACCTCAGAAATCTAATTCCTAATGCCTAATTCTAACAAATCTATTTTCCATATACAGATCTACAATTAGCTTTTAAAGTAGGACAGATAATGTTTCAAATATGAGGAATTCTATCTATATACAAATCGATAGATATAGGGACTGCAGTGTCTCAGTGGTGGAGCGTTCACCTCTGGTGCATGGGCTTCTTGGTTCAATCCCAGCTCGCGCGAAGTGAGCTCTATGGTGAACAAAACCCGTGTGGGTGTGTTTTCTCGGGGTTCTCCGGGGTTCTCACTTTCTTCATTCCACCATTTCGTTCATTTCACATCATCACAGTCTCCTTTAGCCTAACCGGCATAACCGTGGGACGTGAAACTTAAAATATTTCATTTAACTTTTGTTTCCAATCGATAGAAGCTGTTGCAGTAAAGAAAATGATATGAGTGATTGCAAATCCTCATGCGCCGTTTTTGAGAAAATCGGCAAAATCCATTTTTAATGCCGTTAAAAAATATGTTGTTCATTATCAAATGATATAGTTAATATTTTTTTTTCGAATGGAACAGATTTTATTTATGTATGTATTTATTTATTGTATATGGAAAATAAACAGTCTTTACTGACAGAGTGTATTTCATGCTGTTTGACTTGTGCTAACAGTAACACACACACTACTTGTAAGATTGATGTATGGAAGCAGGCTATCGTTATAATAATAGGTAGTTGGAGGAAAAGCGCTAACCACATTAAAGTGCTCTCGAAGATAAATATGTCCCGGTCAAACAGTCCACTAATAAATAGTCCGGTCCACGCGTACGGACTTTTATAATGATGTGAGCCTTTTTTTTCAACCGAAACCAGATTTTAACTATTCCACAGGTTGTATTGCTAATATATGAGTCCTCTGGGTACATAGCTGGATGTCGTTACTGTGTAACAGGATGAAGAGAAGACCCCCAGCAGCAAACGGATTGCCTCTGGACCCAAGATTAGGTAACGGGTGGGGAGAGAGGGGGCTCGGAGTTTATACACACACACATATATATATATATGTATACATACTACTGTGTGTGTGTATATATATAGGGTTTATCGTGATCCATTCACGCGTTCTCATGTATGCATCGCTTGACGCTTCGCACTCCCTTCAACTCGCAATATATTGATGTGCGGCGTTGGGTTTAACTTCGCTGAAGCGATATTATAGTATGTATGCATTAGTTGTTTCGCCAGAGCATTAGGCCCGACCTACACTGTAGTTTAAAAATGTATTTAATTAACAATTTTAATTGGTTATATCTAATATCTATTTATTTATTTATTTTAAAATGGTTAAATTGAAAAGAAATACAGATTTCGAGTTGTAATTAAATCGTTAGAACACGTTTAAGTCGAAAAATTGCCTCATCATTTATTAGTGACATATTACTAGCAATTATTATTATTATTAGGATGGTTTACTATTAGCAACTAACATGACATACACACTGGCGACCATTTACTATTGGGATTATTATAAAATGTCTATCAAAGTTTCTACATTTACAAGAATTCAGAGATGATAATAATAATAATAATAATAATAATAATAATAATAATAATAATAATAATAATAATAATAATAATAATAATAATAATAATAATAATAATAATAATAATAATGTTAAATCCTAATAATACACGGAAAAGTCTCAGTCTGTATGTCGTGCTAATTCTAATAATAAATACATTAAGGTATATCGCTACCTGCGCTATTGCTTGCCTGCTCGATGCTAAATAGATGTCGCTGTTTTATTGGGTGTTGAGCTGTGGTATTATCGTGTATAATGAAGTCTTTGAATAATTGTTTACTTAAACATGATTTCAATCTAGAGCTTTTAAGTAAGCGTGATTTTTTGCTCTAGAACTTTTAATTAAGCATGAATTTAAATCTAGACTTTAACTAAGCATGATTTTATTCTAGAGCTTTTATTTAAGCATGCTTTTCATCTAGAGCTTTTAATTAAGCATGATTTTAATCTAGAATTTTAAATTAAGCATGATTTTATTTTAGAGCTTTTAATTAAGCATTATTCGATCTAAGGTATTATTTGATCTAGAGCTTTTACTTAAGCATGATTTTAATCTAGAGCTTTTACTTAAGCACGATTTAAACCTATAATAGACAATGGGCCGAAGGTTCGCACACAGCTAGTAAAATTGAATAAAATTTTTGGGGGACACAAGTTACGAAATTAATGCAAAAAATTGCGTACAATACATACTTCACCGTACTTAGGTTATCTGATATACAAATTTTTGGTAGTAAAACTTCTACCATGTCTGCCAAACAATTTACGAGGTAAGAGTTTTTTTTATTATTATTATTCAATCCGCATAGTTTGCAAATTTAACGGTGTTTCATACAATGAAACGAAACCTGCTTCAAATTATTACAGGCATAAAAATAAATAAAAGTAGAAAATAGACTGTTTTGTTGAAAGAGCATGTTAAGGACGAAAGATGATAAAATATGAGTGTACATAGTTAAATAAATAAATGATACGCTTTATTTAAGAGATCTGTAACTGAAAACAAGAAACTACATCCTGTGCTGTAAGGATAGTGAACGCGTGTGTATTGTTCCTTATTTAACTTTGACAAAACTTTTTTTTTTTTTTGTATTGATGCACGTGCCGCTTAAGAAGCATGTGTACAAACTCTAACAGAGTTGGCAAATAAAGTTTATCTGCAAGTGAAAGGGAGAAGAACATAAAGAAACAGACTTATTAATTAATCATTAGAAAGAAGTATTGACACGTGTAACATATGTGCAAAATGCTGATATGCTATCTATTCGTTCATAATTCTGCAGTTTTAGTGGTCCTGCGTAGCGTAGTCGCTAACGCTCTAGCCTCTGGTGCGAGCGGGCCCGGGTTCCATTCTTGGTGGGAGCACTCGGTCGAAAAAGTATAAAAACCTTTTTCAAGCCAGCCTTCCTGAATGAGGTTTCCCTGGATTTTTCTCATTTACACCAGGCAAATGCTGGGGTGGTACCTAACTTATAGACCCCAGGCCTCTTCCTTCCCTTCCCTTTTCTCGGATAGTGTGCTCGCTGAGGGACGTTATCCCTCATACGTGACGGGATAAATGGCAATAGATGCCAAAAGGCCAGAACTCCAAATCCTAATTCTGCAGTTTTATCCTGATGAATCTGATCGTATAGCACTGTCATTTCGTACTCAGATTCACTTGGGTTCGAGCCCAGTGGTCAGAAGATTTTATGAGATTTTCCCTTAGTTCTGTTACGAAAATGATGAGGAAGATGATAAGTCAAACCTAACTTTGTGATTCTCAATTCCACAGAAAATGACCAGTTTATATTGGTTCCAGATTAACAGGAGCACTTTGGTGCGAGGTTTATATTGGTCCCAGGTTCGATTCCCGGTGGGAACACTTGGTTGAAAAAGCGTAAAAGCTTTTTCAGTCCAGCCTTCCTGAATGAAGTTCTCCTGGGTTTTCCTCATTCACACCAGGCAAATACCGAATGGTACCTAACATTCAGGTCCAAGACTGCTCTCTTCCTTCCCTTTCCTCGGATAGTGTGATCTCCGAGTGACGTCATCTCGTCATCCCTCATACTTTAAGGGCTAACTTGGCCATAGATGCTGGAAGCCCAGGAATCTAATTCCGAATTCTAACAGGAGTACTTACTTATTAATGCATTTTCATTAATTATCCTACAGGACATAATTATGTGACGCAAAACTACATTTTTTTTTTTTTGCATTTTTATTTCGAGTAATCAACAACAGTTAAAAAACATAGAAATGGAGGGGAGTCGGCCAGCATGTGTTTAAAAGGACCATTACACCATTCGTCTGATAGATCTGACAAAAAAAAAAAAAAAACTCAAAACTATCAGTCAGGATGGCAGGTCTCCTAAGTTGAACCCAGACTGACCCACATGGGTTCGGCGAAACCGGAAACAAGTGCTAAAACTAAACAACCTTTAGAAAAATTAAGCTTTAATCTTTTTTTTTTTTTTTAAAAAAAAAAACACTTGTTAAATGAAATGAAATGAAATCTTTTACTGTAACGTCCCACTTTTATTCCAGCTAGGATAAAGGAGGCGGTGATGTTGAGAAGTGAATGAAATGGTGGAATGAAGAAAGTGAGAGGAAACGGGAAAGCCTCGAGAAAACCCACGCACACGTTGTTTGTCCAGCACAAAGTTCACTTGGCGCGAGCTGGAATCAAACCAAGGAACTCATGCACCAGAGGTGACTGCTCTACCAAGGCACATTTATTAGTCCCACCTAGAGGGTCTATGATTTGTTCGGATAAGCCAATTTGGTTATATTTAAAAAAAAAAGGTTAACAAAATAAATCAATGATATGTAAAATAACGAAAATCGACTTGCATTTCGAAATAAATATTTTCGATATTGTTGTAATGTCGCAGTACAATGTTTCTCAACCTGTGGTATGCGAGCCGCCGTTGGTGGTACAGTCACGAACATAAATAAGTGGAGGTTTGAGCCATAAGAAATAATGACTCCAATCTCCATTTATTTATGTTCATGACTGTACATGTGACCTATGGTATTATTAATAATTAATATGCCTTGGTGGTGCAAAAGATTGAGAACCTGTGCTCCAGTGTATAATATTAAAAATAGAAAATTTGCGTGCCTAGCAAAACCTTTTTGGGGACAAGTATGTTTATGTGCAAAAAAATATTAAATGAACTAATTGTGCTAGCTATATAAAATGCCCATCTTCGCACGGGGAGAAATAGTTAATGGAAAGTATTTTAATCCCTTTCGCCGTTAGGATAGAGACTACCTATTTCAATGAAATTATAATGACAAAAATCAAAACATACTCTACTTTTGTCATATCATCAAAAAAAAAAAAAAAAAGAAGAAGAAAAAGAAGAAGAAGAAGAAGAAAAGAAAAGAAAAGACGACGTTTAGTATATTTTTGATTTTTGTTTTAAGTTTTGCGTTCCAGTATTACTCTTTCTAGCAATAAAAGGAGACAAATAATTAGTAGAAAAGAATGATTTTGAAAGAAGGGTTACTTAAAAGAGGGCGTAACCTTATCACAGATGGCTAGCCTTCAGCTAGCTTGTAGAAAATAAGTAATATAATGACAACCTGGGAGTGAACGAGCAAAGTCGACAAATCTCACAGACACGATGTTGTACACCGAAGTTTCATTTCACCGGAGATCGAATCAGAGACCCTTTTCATTGGAGTGGCATGCTCTACCTTTAAGCCAATATTTTTTATATAATACAAAGATACAAGATATAAATACATCATATTTGTCCTAAATGACGATTATTGGTATTTGTATTTAATTTAGAAGTCATTAAAAAAACAAAAATAGCAGCTTTGGAATTAATTCAAAGTCAGATTTAAAAATTTAGTCCCTGTATTTTATATTTTCCCAGTATCTTTGATGTATTAATAGGTCCATGTTTTAGATGTAGTACGACTCGACAATGAAAGAGAAGGAAATAAGATAGACTTAGGAAAATTAAACATTTTTATCTGAATTAATAGGTCAATATAGCGCTTTTAAGAGGCCCCATCACAGCGAAATTCAAATACCACTAATTTTACAGTAATTATGTGTTATCTTCAAATAGATAAAAGATAATCGAAAGTGGAACAAGAGATTGCTGGACAATATTATTTTACATGAGATATCGTTATCACGACTTACTTATCAGCTTTCGATTTCCAGACATTTAGAAAATTGGCATTTATTTTCACGTTTCTAAATGGCTGCAAACGGAAAGCTACTACGTGACTTATGGTAACGGTACCTCGTACAAAATAATATTGTCTAGGGCGCTCTTGTTCCACATTTCGATTATCTTTTATCTATTTGAAGATATCACATAAATACTGTAAAATTAGCAGTATTTTAATTTTCTAGTGATTAGGCCTCTTAACAGTAGCTAGGACAGTTCATAAAATTTGAAACACTGTTTTAATTCGCATATTTTCCATCTATCAAGTCATCTGTGGCGCGCTATAGTTGCTTCGTTGAAGATTAGCGTCACTTCCCAGCACCGAGGCTATATGAGACATGGATTTACGGTTTAAGGAGGAATCCGAACTACAGTAATACATTCAAATTTCAATATTCTCAAAGGCTCTATGCACTGAAGGCCCGCGCACTAGCGACTAAACTAGATGGTAGAGCTACGTATAAACTTATCTCTCTCTCTTTTAAAGGCATTAGCCGCGATTAGGGGGCAGTTGCCTCGTTTTTTGAAGTAACCCTTTAATGTATATAGTTTCATTTGGAAATGTAAAGTTTTAGTATGTATTAGTGGTTCATGGAAAAACTGATGCCATATACGTATACGCCGTTTCATAAGTCGTATTGGATATTTGTCTTCCCGTGGAGTTAAAAAAAAAAAAGCTACAAGAATTGCGTTTTAATTGCAATTCAAAGCAATTAATACTGCAACTGCGTATTTCTTTAAATGTCGTAGCATATGCTTGTAGTATTTACTAAGAGTAATAGCATACATTTAATGGCACGTGTGCAATTAAAAATATACATTGTTCATTAACTCCTAGTTTCAATATAACTTCTACAAAACAAACCTCATTATTCGATACTATAATTAATATTATCTTTCCTATTTATTTGATTTGCAAATTTGTTATTAAATAATCTTATCTCACAATTTTCAGAATTTTAAGATGTTCATGAGCAAGGAATCAAATCTCTTCGTACACTTTTCGTTGTTTAATAGTACAAAGGGCAAGTACCTTGTCAATTTACTTAATAAAATATGAAATAAATATACGGTATTTTAATTGAAAAAGATAGTATTCTATTAGCTGTACAACCTCTCGTCAAACCACTAGGAAAACTAACATTGATATTTAGGATTTAGAAATAGATCTCTGGGCTTTCGGCACCTAAGGCCATTTAGCCCTTCACGATTTGAGGGATGACGTCCCTCGGCGAACAAACAATCCGGGGAAAGGGAAGGAAGAAAGGAAGCGGCCTGGGACCTACAAGTTAGGTACCACCCCGGTATTTACCTGGCGTGAATGAGAAAAATCCAGGAAAACCTCATTCAGGGTGGCTGGCCTAAAAAAGCGTGTTACACTTTTTCGACCGAGTAACCCCACCGGGAATCGATTCCGGGACCGCTCCTAATATTGATATACAAATATTCAGACCATGTTTTGCCCCCTCACTTTTAACGTTCAATCGCCACCAATCTTTAAAAGTAATTAAACATGAACGGAAATTGGAAATCTTTTACCTTGAATGTGTCCTTGAAAGCATGTCCTACTGCTATGATCCTAATAAACTACAGATGCACACAAAAAGAGAAATCAGTTCAAAAATACTTCTTGTGCTGGGAAGAATTTACGACGACTATAGATTGTCTGCGGATCGTCGCCTGAAGACAGAATTTTCATTTCTTTCCTTTCTTTTGGGTCATGTTTTCAAGTTGTGAAAGTTACGCCATCATAGTTCCCTTTTTCGCTCTCTCTTTACTTCTAAAAGAATTTTTAAAAAGGTAAAAAAAAAGTGTGAAAAGAGAGCCAAAAATGAAAACTATCCCGGGTTTTTACCTGCCAAAAAGTTTTCTATGAACCACATTCCCCTGCCCCCGCGCCCTCTTTGACGTTACTTCACCAAATGTGTTAAAACCGAATAGAAAGTCAGTTGATCCCGTTTCGAGACGAAATTTATGATCCCTTTGTCATCATGGGTTACAGATAAGCGACTCAGTGCTCTTTTTTTTTTCTATAACACAAAAAGAGGGAGACCACAACACCTCGACCGATGTCCCGTGCACACACTTTCTCTGCAGACCTTTTTTTATTGTCAATGCGTATTTTTTTTTCCTACAGTCATATAGTGTGAGAAACTTTGTGTGTGGCCACCCTAAAAATGTGGGACCTCATTCAGTCTTTCATGTTGTTCCCGTAAACAAGACCGAGAATTTTTAAATCGTCCATATTCTGAGCACTAATACGTGGTTTGGTTTCCATAGATCCTATAGTTTAAGAACCAGCAACACATTTGGAGAAAATTATATTAAAATGGTCTTTTAATAATATAGGTCTTTACTATTTATTATTTTTATTATTGTAAAACGCAAATAGTTAACCCGTTTTTCGGTAGCCACTTTCAGGTATACGCTAGGGATTTCCTAGGGTCAGTGTGTAATGTTCAATGTGATCTATAACCCGATTAATATGATCGTATGATCTAAGGCTACAGATTGCAAGCCCTTTCTGTTGTGGGGATTGGCCAAGGCATGAATATTACATTTTTTTTTTTTCATCATTCATTTCTCATTGCACCTTTAAACAAAGCGCAAAAACGTGAACTTCAATCCTCATGGACGCTCGAAAGCCATGTTTTAAATTGTTTATTTATTTATTTATTTATTTACCATCAACACAACAGGCCCAATTATAGTGTTGGTGTATTACATAATACATAATACATTTACATGATACATTTACGTCCCACGCTTATGCCGGCTAGGCTAAAGGAGACGGTGATGAGAAATGAATGAAATGGTGGAATAAGTGGGAGAAAACGAGAGAACCCCGAGAAAACCCACGCACACGGTATTATTCCACCACAAAGCTCACTTGGCGCGAGTTGAGACCGTACCAAGGACTCCATGCAACAGAGGTGAACGCTCTACTACTGAGCCACCGCGGCCCCACAGTAGCGACAGAATTGACAATATAATTTATATGGATTATTACAAGAAAGTACCCCAATGTTAATATAACATTCATTGGACACGTATACATTTTCACTGTAATAATTTCCGTGACAATTGCATACAAAAGCGTGAAGATTTGAGAGATGATATTGAGTCATCAAACACCCTGTTGTTGTATGTGGCACATGCATATTAATAACAATAATAATGATAAGAAAAACAAAATGAAGACGGAATTTCACACATCACGTAAGCTTTTGTCTTCTCCAAATCGAAATATCATCTTTTTGCATATGCTATTTTGTGACATGGAGGACATGTTTTTTTATATGTAGCTATGTTATAAAGATGCTCTTATGTCATAGTGAAGCATTCACTAGTCATGGAAGGTTGCTCTCTAAGTGAACAAGATTAAAAAGAGGGAGGTATGATAGAATACAGAGAGAGAGAAAAACGACTTCTGCCCCTCCCCTCTCCCCAAACGCCCCGCGTAGAATAAAAAGAGGACCCGGACAGAAATTTCATTAGGGAAAGACAATATGATGGATTGCAGGCAATAATAGATCAGAGTGACGTGGCGTTTCGATATGGTAATTAAAGATGTCGCTTCGGCTCTGGTATATACGTATCACTTCACCCTCCAGCATTGAGTCTGCGTGCTTTTTTTCTTTTTCGCCTATCCTTTCACGGATTCATTTTTTTTTTTCTATCGTGTTTCCCTTCTCTATTTGAGATACTCCTTGTCCGACGGCATTTTGTGACATGTTCGCAGAACTCACCCTCTCTTTTCGCTCTCATCTCCGCCCCCTTTGCCCCCTTTTCGGGTAGGAATTTTTTTCAGCCGCCATCTGACCTGGACTGTCTGCCATTTTGCTTCCGTTCTCGTCATCCCCTTCCTCCAACCACCCCCTTGTCACAACTCTCAACAAAAGCATCGCATACACATACCCCTCTGCACGTTTCTGTTCATTCGAAAGAAAAAAAATGCGACATCCGGCCTTTTGCATCAACCCCTCCCCTAGTTTGCCCCGTTTTCGCATCCCAACCAACCCACTACACTGACACATTCTCCCCCCATTTTCTCTCTCACTCTCTCTCTCTCTCTCTTGCTCTCTCTGTCAGAGACACGAATCCGTACGTATACACAATGCCAACACCAGCTTCGCCAAAATATCAACTTACTCGAGGGCAAAAGACAGCCCTCGGGGGACCGTAATACCCAGAGTCGAGCGCCGTTTCACCCACCTTTTGCGCTTCTAACCTCGAGAAAGAGCATATACAGTGCACAAGGATCCCAATAGTACGTTATCCATAATCCCTGGACTTAGAAACTCCCCTACCAACAGTTGCCGTCTAATCGCACAGTTGAGAGGGATTTGGGAAGAATCGGTCACTGGAGAACACATCTTTGGAGGATCTTGGGCCTCTTGAAGATTGTATTGGTTTTTCTACCCCCTGATCCTCAGAGACAGTTGTTGTTGTCAGTAACTGGCAAATGGGCTACTTATTTTGAGGGAAGATACACCAAAAAAATCTCATCCCTAGCAATCACCGGGAAGTTATTTTTCTTCATTTCATTTCGTCCAGGCTGGACAGTCAATATTTCACGAAGCTATCTCACATCTAGGAACATCTTATTGTCTCTTGTGCCGGAGGGATGGAAAGAATGAACCTCAGGTTATGTCATAACACGGACTTTCAATTCAATGGAGGGAAGAAGTGTTGTTTTTGTGACAGAAGCAATATACGAAGACAAAATGAGTGTCACTACATGCCCTGGAAACTGATCCATAACTTTAGCCTGGGAAAAAG
Source organism: Thermobia domestica (assembly GCF_964235325.1). Taxonomy (NCBI): domain Eukaryota; kingdom Metazoa; phylum Arthropoda; class Insecta; order Zygentoma; family Lepismatidae; genus Thermobia; species Thermobia domestica. The sequence goes on along the minus strand of NC_137455.1, from coordinate 378,719,921 downwards.
AGGTTAGTTACAAATCCGCTCGTTGGTATTTCCGTGGGGTATACCTGCTAATATTTCGTCCAGTTTTTTTTTTTCCTGCACTTGTGTGGTCACTAATTAATCATATAATCTTGCTGGTCAACTATATAACCGTACCACAAGCACCAACCATGTTGTTTTTTGGTTTCGCAAAGATTTCTGTGAGTAGATAGCTACTTCTTCTTGGTCTCCTGTGCGGTAGACTGTAATTTTTCAACTTGCGAGATTTCTCATTCTAACACGACGATTCTAACACACGAATCAGTCGTCCACCAGGCCCGTATCCAGGGGGAGGTCTAGGGGGGGCACTAAATTTTTGTTGCCCCCCTAAAATTTTCACGGTAGGCTTGCAAATGAACTATAAAATGGTGATGAACTATAATATAATTGAATAAGCCCCCCTAACTTCAGGTACCCCCGTATATATTTGGGCTGGCTACGGGACTGTCGCCCACACATCTCAGTAATGGCTTTGCTTCACAATACAGTACAACCCCATTTTTACACTTTTCAAAGGACTGGAAGGAAAATCGTATAAATCAGAGGAAAATTTAAACTTCGACATAGGACGAGAAACTCCTAAATACTGTACCGTCGTACCCTGTGTGTAAATTTGTTACAGAACTTCTACATACAAAGTGTTCAGTGGGATAATACACACAATGTTAGATAAATACTCTAATAAAATATGTGTTTGTACTCTCATAGACTTTCCCTTTCTTTTTGTAGTCGCCTTTGATACGAGTAGTCCCGGGTTCGATTCCTGGAGAAGATACTCGGTTGTAAACATGCAAAAGCCTTTTTAAGTCAGCCGTCCTGAGAGAGGTTTTTGCTGGATTTTTCTCATTCACACCAAGCAATTGCCGGGATGGTATCTAACATAAAGGTCCCAGGCCGCTCTTTTTTAGATTAGTGTCCCAATCAACAGCAAAGCTACAGAAAACGTGAACTTATAGCTTAACGTGGTGGTTGAACCACATGAGCTCCAGGATGTGATGTTATTCGCGAAGGTTGAAGTGGCTGTCGAGTTATTATCACCTAAGAAAATAGCCTGGCGTAGTGGCTAATAAATTAATAGACCCTCCATTATCTGAGATAGTTGAGTTCCAAAGTAAACTTAGTTATATAATTCAGTGATAAACAGGCTATCAAATTATTACCACTTCAGGTAGTTAACTGCCATATTTGTTATCGAATTATCATCTCAGCCCGCCAATGGTTACCGAATCGGGGCTTCAAATTTCGTCTATTCAAGATTCGCCTAATACTTCCTAGCTATGCAAATGTCAATCAAAGCAATGACACACAGTTAATTTTCTTATTAGGTGAAAGTTGAATTATTTAAAGAGCTTGGTTTAGCTCGCATACGTTGGTAGTCCTGCACCTCATTGATAGTTAACATTTCCTCTTGAAACTATTTTCGCGCTCTTATTAAATAGTCCAGTACGTAGAGAAATATTTTTTTGACAAACCCAGCAAAAATTAGTAGCTTAATGAAACTTGCAGGATAGTTCCCTTCCATCAAGTATAGAATATCCTAAAAGTCCCCGAAAATCTCTCTTGAGCTTCATTCATATTCAATTTGGCTGCCACAGTCTATAGAACAGTTGTGTTTTCCTTGATTTCTTACCTTAGGTTCAATTCTACGGTCTTGGAAAGTATAACAATATATTTTGTAAATAAAATTCCCTTTGTTTGATATATAAATCGTCTCTGTAGGTCAGGTAGTTGCAAATGATATACTACAGTATATAAAGTCACGAAGTTACAAATGATACAGTAGGTTTGTATCTTTTAATCTAGTACTTGTGTTTCTTTCATGCGTGTTTTTCTGATTATCTTGTGTTTCTTATACATATTAGCTGAACGTGCTCTCTCTATACAGAACATCATTCACATATGAGCATGAATCTCCTTGTTATTCCTCACAACAAATATACATGTAACTTTACGGACACAAGTAAAAGACGTCTTGTTAAAAGAAAAAAATCAGCAAGGAGTACCATAAAGGGGAGATTTTTTCTATTATTTTTTCAATATCTCGTACCGTTTGCAAGATTTGAGCCTACTTCCGGCTGGAGTTTTTACTTCGTGTATGATCAGTGTGTTTTTTCTTTCTTGCACGCAGTATGTAATAAGCAAATACATTACACACACAGAGTTAATTATAATGTCAGTGATATATGGTGTTCCTTGGGCAAAACAGTCCAAACAATAAGAATTCATCTTAGACTAAAAAATGGTTATCCTTCGTTTTTATTATCATTTGGCCATGAAACAAACGCCTGAGACCTATGCAACACCTGTATACAAATATGTTGTGTTAGAATGTATAATTCACATGATATGATTCTTGACATTTTTAAAATTTCAACACTTCCAGTGTACCCCTAAAAATGTAATAAAGAAATGATGGCCATGTTTTGTAAATATTCAATTAGAAGTGGACAATCTGTACAAAATTTGGAATCGACATGAGAAAACGGCACGTTTTTAGCACTTGTGGTTTTCGAGATCTCATTGTCGAAAGAATTGGAGACAAACATATAAACTTTTCTTTGGAGACATATAAATCTAGCATTTTAATATATAGATAATATTTATGTAAGTAAGAAAATTAAAGAAAATATGTCAACATGCCATAATTACGAATGTTATATATAAAATACGACACATTTGAGAATAAGGGGGTATTTTCTATAAACTTATTTAGCAAAATAGTCCCTAGAGAAAACGTTATTTAAGCAAAATTTAGTTTTTTTATAAACGATAAAAGTAATTTATAATACATAAAAGACATAAAAATTAACCCATCCCTGACACGGTGCACTGTTGGGACATAAACGATACTGTTGGGTTGGATCAGACCCACTGCTCTTGAGATGAAAAAGGTCGTTGAAACAATGAGTTTTAAGGAGAGCGTTTATATTTTGGTAATTTAAGTTTCATGTAATAAACTTCGCTTCTTTCAGAAGAGAAAAAGCAGAGATGGCCATTTTCCACTAGGCTCGATCGGGCTCACGCTCACCTGTCTCAACTTGGCTCGCGCTCATCTTTCTGGACTGAGCTCGCACTCACTCGGGCTCGGGATCACTTCTCTGAACTGGGCTCGCGCTCATTTCTCTTAACTGGGGTCGCGATCACTTCTGTTAACTGGGCTTGCGTTTACTCGGGCTCGCACTCACTTATTTCATTGGGGCTCGGGATCGCGAGTTTGGACACCTATGAGAAAAAGTACCTATTACGCTGAAAAACTAAAAAGGAAGGAACTTCGAAAGATTTATAAAAATAACATATAATTCGAGGATAGTTCAACGCTAAGAAAACGCTAACAGTCACTTTCATCCTGTTGCTTTTTTGCTCTCAAAATGTGATTTCCCTACAAATAATGCACATGTCTGAGTAAAACAATCTCGAACATGAACAGTTGACTAAGTATATGATATTTTTACATTTGCAATCTATTGCAGGAATATCTTTGCTCGAGCCAAGTTTTCTCCTGGTGGTACACCTTCAATATGCTGTCTGCTCACACTTGCTCTTATGGGTAAAACAGGGATGAGTGAATACTTGATGGAAAGAAGCTGCTCTGCAAGTTTCATCAAGTTACTCACTTTTTCCGGGCCAGACCCCTTTGTATTGGACTTCATTGATAATTAACATTTCCTCTTGAGACTATTCTCGAGCTGTAGTTGGACGTTTTCAGGCATATGCTGATTCTTGGTGCTTTGTTTAATTTTATTTTATGATTAATGCAAACTATCGTGTAATTTATGTTACTTCATTTTATATTTTCCGTAAGACATTTTGTAACTTCACGTAACAATGTCATCGTCATATCTCAATGCAAATATTTAATATCTAGTCATGGGCCTATGCTTTAATTATGCTTACATTATTTTAATACATACCTTTTAAATATATATACTTTTTTAAAAAAAAATTTAAAAAGCACAAATTTTTGTGTTATTTCTTGTGAATACTACCAGCATAATTTCGCATTAGGCAAATCTTGAATTCAAGTTTCGCCTACATTTTCTCTTGAGTTAACATCTGTAAATTCCATTGCCTGAGATTATTAGGCGAATCTTGAATAGGCGAAAATTGAAGTCACCTATCGAATTCCGTCACTTGAAATAATTGACCACCAAAGAAGCTATCGAACTTCATCACATAATTGACCATAGAATGTTCATCCAATTATTTGTCTATCTGAGATAATTGACTAGTAAATCAAGCCTGCAACCAGCTACGGAATGTTTCCAGGAGATAAATGTAGAATCTACTAAAGGGCCATAAGATATTAAAAATTTTAATCCGCTCTACATCAATAATTACTGATATTTTGTACAAGTGGTAACCAAAATTTTAATTATATACCACTCAAACTAACAGTATAATAAATTTAATAGTACTGTAATAATAAAATTAAAAGAAGACTGTCTTGTCGGTATTGCAATCTGAGAATGTCCGTGAAAGGGAGATTCAGTTAAATAACAATATTTATAATTTTTTGAGCCAGGTGAAGAAAATCTGACCCTATTTTGTACGTGTCAGTTATTCAGTGGTGTCCATTAACAGTTTCACTGCAGCGGCGTACGCAATGAGAACTCTGGATATTAAGCCCCTCTTGAACAAGATATTATGGAAAAAATACATATTTACATATTATGAATGTATACTAAAATCGTCGAACGATATTGACTTAGGAGCTTCAATCCCAACTTCATGAAATTCTGCGTACGCCACTGTTTCATTATATATGGAAAACTATATTTAAGAGGCCTAATCACTGCGAAATTAAAATACCGAAATCGAAAGCAGATAAGTGAGTCGTGATAACGGTATCTCATGTAAAATAATATTGTCTAGGGCGCTCTTGTTTCACTTTATGATTATTTTTTTTTTTTTTATCTATTTGAGGATATCACACAATTACTGTAAAAATTTAGCGGTATTTTAATTTCGCCGTGATGGGGCCTCATAAGTAGCATCCATAAAAAGGTGTCCTTCATTTACTCCATATTTTCAAAATAAAATTTTCATTGAGAAAACAATGAATACAAGGGGGGAAGGGGAGCTACGCGGCATTGTATTCTTTCTCTCCGTCAGCTCTAAGTGCAATTGGATTCATGATGCCACTCAGAAAGGCTCTTTTCTCTGTTTTTGTTTCCCCATATTCCTTCTCTGTTCTCTTTTCTCTGCATTTCTCATCTCCCTCTTTTCATCTACCTCGCCCCTTTCTCCTCTACTTCCTGTCCGGATCTCTCTAGGGCCGTTCTGAAAGCATGTCTCGTCTGTTGAGACCCCCCTTTCTCTCCGCCCGTGAGGTCCCTGCCTGCTAGAGTGATTTATGGATGCGGGAAATGCGAGAAATGAAGAAGAGGTGTGATACATCCCTGCGAAGTGCACGGTGTCTCATCATGCTTTCTCTACGCGGGCATTAGATGTGTATATATATATATATATATATATATATATATATATATATATATATATATATATATATTGTTTCTACGTATGTGAGGGAGTGTGTCATTATTCTTAGAAACGTCACAATAAGAGCAAAAGACAAAACACTTTACGTCGTTCCCCATGTCTTGAACAGTACTTTCATTTCATTTCATTCTATGGATGGATAAATTACTGGAGTACTATTAATAAAACTGAACTTCTGTGTAGTAAAATGGTTAAAATGTAAGTTTTATATTAGCGCTGCTCCGGGTTCGATTCCCACTGGACCTGCAGAATATTAGAAGTTATGCTATCATTACGAAATAATTACAGAGTTGGTATATCCGTGTATTTACTTCCGTGTGTTTAGTTGAAACTTCCGTAGTTACACAACCCTTTAATCATTGATGGCTCAGCTCACATTTGTTCGGGTTTCCCGGGTCCGAGTCTCGCTTCTCAGACCCGATGACCCGGAAGCAGCCATGCATCAGCTCTAGAACATTACTGGATAATTTTATAGGTGGTAAATTTTGTCCATAACTGGAGATAGAATATGTTTGATTCCCGGTGTGATGTTTGTTAACCAAGATACCATATCTTCGACTATTTCAAATATATTTTCATGTTTATCCGTCTTCCCAGAATGAAAAATAAGGCAGTAGTTTCGAACACAGACTATACAAAAAGATTCAACAAACCACTGTTTGGGATAAGCGGCATTTGTCTTACAGACGCTGATAGAGCTTGTAGATATCTTTCAGTGCAATGCTTTGATACAGGCGCACACAGTAAAAGAAAGAAAGTTATAAACATAAGCATTACATAAACATCTCATATGACGATGTCTCGTTGTCACCAGGTCTGATTGCTTCCTGGTCACAGACCTCGAAGTTCGTGACCTGTTCTGTAGCTGCTTTACAAAACAGTACATTGACTATTGTTTTGGTTAAGTGCGTGTACTTTGCTCACAATTAGTACCAGTGTAATACAGTGGGACATCGATAACTTAAATAAATAAAATAAATAAATAAATAAATAACTCGAAGCAGAAGGGAATACATAAAAATTCGAGTTATCGAGTTTTTCGAGTAATCAGGGTTCGAGTTATCAAGGTAACCACAACAAAAATCCGAGATATCGACGCTTCGAGTTTCTCATGAAAAGTGATTATATAACCTCTATAACTCAAAGTTTTATGCAGATACGAAAGTTTGAGTTACCGAGGTTTCTAAATATGATTATGAATCCCTTAAAATTCAAGGTTGTAATTAGAGGTTATTTGATTGCATTAGAGGTAAAAATTCGACCTAAAGAAGTTATGTTAACATTGAGTTGTGTCATGGAGACTTCAAGGAAATGTAAAAATAAATAAAAAAATAAAAATAAAAAAAGCAATCCATTTATCAAGGTATTCGAGTTGTGAGGTTCGAGCTATCGATATTCAACTGTATAATAAAATGTTTTTCAGCCCAATACTCGTTTGATAGAAATTTGTTCCCCTACGCAAAGCCAAAGAGCTAACATAATACACGATGTTGTAGTTACAGCATTATACAACAGAATATATTATGCATAATAGAAATTAGCTGCTTATAATCTTTAAAAATAAAAAAGTCACCCTGAGAAAGGGGGAAACTGTTTGCTTCCTTTCATGTTTGTAGGTCAACAAAATGTATTGAATAACATAATCTTTTAGGGATATTTTTGAATTTCCAAGGGAATTTGGTCTCCCAGACCTGCTCGATTTATCACAGTTTTCATTGGTCCTTTAGTTAACATGTTTCTGTTTCTTTATATTGCTCTGGTGATCTTCTTTCACCCTGATACAAGCAGATTTCTCTATAAGAATAGTGGATATTATTTTGCGTGAGGTACCGTTATCACAAGTCACCTAGCGGCTTTTTGTTTTCAGCTGTTTAGAAACGCGAAAATAAATGCCGATTTTCAAAATGGCTCGAAATCAAAAGCAGATAAGTGAGTCGTGATAACGGTATCTCATGTAAAATTATATTGTTTAGGGCGCTCTTGTTCCACATTTCGATTATGTTTTATCTATTTGAAGATATCACATAATTACTGTAAAATTAGCGGTATGTTAATTTTGCCGGGATGAAGACTCTTAAAGCGAAATGCAGTAGGACTATTTTACTTGTATAAAGGAGCGAAGATTTAGAAAGACATAAGCACACTTTGAGCAACAAGTGTGCATTTATTACAATAGTAACAAAATTTAGCATCTCAGCGATTTTAGAATGTTGCATCATTTACAAGGCGCTGAAATATGATAAGAAAAGGGGAAAAAAACTGTATTTGGATAGCGGTGTATATCTGTAAAAGCGTTTGCGAAAGAATCTGCGAGATTTCTGAGAAGATGGTTGGTGTTCGTTTCAGGAGTTGTGTGACGCGTGGAAGATCAATGTGTTAGCACAGACTCACTGTCTGATGTTGGAGGGAGTTGGAGGGGGAGGGGAAAGACCTTCGAAGGGTTTGGGGTTTGGGAGGAAGACTTTTCGGGAGCTACAGCGGGTGAGGGGAAGAAGAGTGGAAATCAGAAAAGGACACACGAAGTGAGAGGTTCGGGGGAGGGGGGAAGTTTTAGTCGACAGAACAGAACAGAACTCACGAAGTCCATGACCGTGCCAGGCAATCGGAAAGGACATTAACGATTCGGCTTTTCATATGGAAATTGGAAATGTCCCACCCATCAGGCATTGGGAATAACCCGGGGTTGAGGGAGTTCGATCCAGAAAAAGAAGCTTTGTTTCTCAAGGGATGAGGGCGTGGAAAGAGGATACGAAATGAAGGATAGCCAGTAGCTACAGGACACACCCTCGTTCTGAACAATTGTTAGATTGCATATAATAGTAATAATTCGTACTCAACTCAATTAGAATGTCAACAATGTTAGAAATTTTGTTCAAGTATTACTCAAAATGAGAATATTTGAGGATCTAAGTTTGAATAGTTTGCTGCACTTCCAAGTAAAATCATACATTATACACTACCATGGTTTAAGAAATTGGAAATGTCTTCCACACCAAAATAATAGGAATAGATCATCCCTTATTCCAATTGGTCAAGGTATGACGTGAGCATTCGACTTCATGCTTGGTCGGTCAAGAGAGATAGAGAAGTGTTGCCAATGTACAGATAATTATGGAATTACTGCGACTGGTGTGCCTACAACAATCGAGGCCCCACCATGGCGAAATAAAAATACCGCTAATTTTACTGTAATTATGCGATATATTCAAAATAGATAAAACATATTAGAAAAGTGGAACAAGAGCTCTCTATATAATATTATTTTACATAAGATAACCGTTATTACGACTCACTTATCTGCTTTCGATTTCCAGCCATTTAGAAAATCGGCACTTATTTTCGCGTTTTTAAATGGTTGCAAACGGAAAGCTACTAGGTGACTCGTAATAACGGTACCTCATGCAAAATAATATTATCTAGGGCGTTCTTGTCTTCGATTATCTGTTATCTATTAACAGATATCACATAATTACTTTTAAATTAGCCGTATTTTAATTTCACAATGATTAGACCTCTTAAGAAAATATGATTATACGTATAATTAAAAACTTCAAAAGCTTTTGGTTTGAAGTGTTTGTCCTCAATCCAAATTGTAGGGGTCCAGGTGATGCCTCATTCAGAGTCCCATATGGACATATCTTGCGCCTGAAGAAACTTTATCCCCGTGTATTTTCAGAATGTTCTGAACCCTCAATTCTTCATTCACCTCAACGTTATATTCAAAGTTCTTTCAAACTACATTGAATTAAACTTATACTAGACATGGCCATAGAATTTATTAACACTTATGCTCTACCAAAGTGCTCTGAGTCTGGTTATGTGTGGTCAGCGCTTTTGTAATTGCTGCTATTTTTAGTTTTCAAGACCAGGGTTCGCATTTTTAATTTGCGACAGTTGAATCCTCCGGTCTTCAGCGTTCTCGCTTCTAATTAGGTGATCCTAGGTTCGAATTCCGTTGTCGGTCATCCTAACTTCCCTTGTCAGAATCGAGATTATATAAAAGAGTGAACTGTGAGTTACTCTAGTGTGTTCGATACTCTACCGTTGCTGCGAAGCAAACCCAGGACATCGTGCACCAAAGAGACGCGAGCTATTCACTAGGTGAGCGAAAAGAACATGTATGGTTAAAGAATTATCGTATTCGAAAGATTGAAATTCGGATAACAGATTAAAAAAATGAAATGAAATCTTTCAGTTTAACGTCCCACGATTATGTCCTTAGGCTAAGGGAGAGGGATTGGATAACATATAAAGAAGCAAATATCATAAGCATTAGTAGCCGGATTATTAATAGTCTGATAACGAATATTATACAGAATGACCGTTGTATTACAATGTGATCTCGGATAATAGAATTTGTCACTCAAAAATTGCCTGAGTCGACTTTAAGCCGGACTGTTGAGTTTTGAAAGAGCGAAGTTGATGTCTTTGTTTGCAAGTAAGCGGACGGACACGTCTGGTCCTTTTATGGCTTAAAATAATTCTTGTTAAAAACTGAGAATCCAGTAGCGTCATCTCAGATTTGCTTGGGGGGGGGGCAAGACCCCTTGATATATGTAAAATTTCGCGTTTTTCACTGACTTACTACTATTCTATCGATAAAATCTATATAAATCTCAAACTGGGGGGGGGGGGGGCAAATTCCCCTCCCTGCCCCCTAAATGACGCTCCTGTGAGAATCTTAATATGAATGCATTCCGTAAAGAATATTGTTTGTTTAAGAAAACAGCGTCATCTGAGAACCTCAGATAAGTTACAGGAAAAAAAGTAGATTTATATTTATTTATTTTTTGAAAAATGCTCTTCTACAAAGTTCAAAACCCACAAAAGAATAGCTTCTTACATGCTCTCCATATCCAACAGCATTACTTAATGCGAGAGAGTATTTTCAGAAACGAAATCTCTGTGGACAGATACTAGAAATAGATTGAATGTTGATATAGTGAAAAAGCAGAACTTCAAATTTGTACCACTTATGGTGAACAAAGTGGTGGTGATGATGACAGTGGATCGGAAACACATTTGGGTGCTATAATATGTCACAAGTTTTATGTGACAAAACTGGATCTCAAACACATTTGGACATTTGGATACTATAATATGTGAGAAACTTTTAAATGAAAACTGTATCTGAAATACATTTGGGTACTATAATATGTGACAAGTTTTAAGTGACAAAGCTGGATCTGAAACACATTTGGGTACTATAATATGTGACAAAGTTGACAAAGTGACAAAGCTGATTTGAAACACATTTGGGTGTTGTAATATGTGACAAGCTTTTAAGTGACAAAGCTCCAATCAAAGCAGTTTAAAAGTAGCAAGAAGCACCACTAAATCTGCTTTCTTTTGGTGAATCGCAAGTAAGCCTATACACAAATTTCTCTTTATGGGATTACGCTAATGAGCTTTATAAGATTGTAACGCTAATACGCATGTATATCTGTGCGTTACTCCACCCGATAAGTTTTGAACGAAAGTGAATTTTTAAATTCTTATTTAACTATTACATTTAAAACCTATTACATTATCTAGCTTCTATGCAACCTGCACAGTAGCAAAGAAATGTAGGTTGCCTATAATGCAAGGATAAGTAGATTTCTTATTGCAATTATCTCGGAAAAGAGTTCGTTAATGGATTCCATTAGTTAACGTCATGAGAGGTAACGGTGACTTTAATCGTAGATATCCATACCCCATACATGAAAATATTTCACGTGATCCTCTTTTAAGTCTTTAACATGTTTTATGTTACCTTTGTAATCCTTAAAATATTTTTATTATGATATAATGCAATAGTATTACTGTAAATAAACTTAAATATAAGCAGTCGCGTAATATGTTAATGGTATAGGATAAAATATCCTTTTTTTTTGCTTCAAAAGTCTGGCAACACTACCAATAATTGTTATTTCTTCTAACATGGATTCCGGACATCCGTTACACGAATAATTTGGACATCCCTTCGTGTGTATCATGAGTGCTGATCTACGGTCAATAAAAGAAAAGTGTTGTCTCAAATAATACACTTTACCTTTGTCTTCTTGTCAAAGAGGCAAGCCTCCGCCGCCATTTTGTGGTTATGGTTCTTGTTTCCTCTTGCACTATCTTATCAGCCGCTGTCCCATAATTTAATCTCTAATTGTCATTTGCCATTGTCTGTGTTCACTCATGGCTCTCCTTTCCTGTCTTCTTTTCCATGTTGTTCTGTGTAGTTTCTTGTTCCCTTTCACTGTGGTTCGTGACAATGTCAGGGGAAAGCTATTTTCGACGTCCAACACCTTCTTCCTGTCTGTGGAAAGACCAAAACAAAACAGAATCAACATATTCTCGCAATGTCTGTGTCTGTGAACGTGCCTGTCTTTACAATTAATTATGACCTTGTTAATTTATTAACAACATATTTATAGAACTTCCAATATTTGGCGTGCTAGGTGTCGGGTTGAATTCTCAGTAATGAGTAATTCTGAAGAAAGAAAGAAAGAAAAACAAATGCTAGATCAGTGCGGATCTATCCTAGGATCGGAAGGGCCTAGGCCCCAGTTTTTTCAGTGATAAAAGTCATTTAAGCTATTATTATATATTTTTGAAGTTTATAGTAAACTCATGATAGGCCTATACCTGTTACAGTCTGGGTTCTTGCTGGCCCCCCAGTTTTTACCTCTCAGATCCGCCACTGTGCTAGGTTCAAGAAGCAGCACGCTTGCTTATGATATTTGGTGGAAATCAGATAATTTTGATAAAACCTACAATGATACATATTTTTCGAAAAAATCAAATAAATTTGTTTCCTTAGTAGCAAATTGACTCTGAGAAACCTAGGGTTTGAAGCTATTTCGTCTCGAAAAAGCGTCAATGTCTCGTCTCGGAAAGTATATTTGTTTCTGTTGTAAGAAATCTGTCCCGTCACGAAATTTCTTTCTCGTCTCGTCTCGACTAGTGGACAACACTAGAGAATGTCTCGTCTCGCGAAATGTGAATATTCAGTCTTGTTTTGTCTTGTCTTAGACCAATCCTTTTGTATGTCATATTTAATTAAAATCAAACAATTTTTACGATAGTTATCCTGGAAATATATTTTGTTACCACATTAATTATTTCTCTAAGGTAAAAGTTATAGATGAGGATAAATTTACCTACTCCCACCCCATTAGTCTCAACTGTTTTCAAGCCCAAGCAATAAGCCTATTTGCGGAAATTCTAAAGATAACACAAGACAAATTTTATTAAAGAAGAACAAAGACTTTCCATTCAGCCATTGCTTGGATAAATTTCTAATTATGTTTTTTATACTAATCTGAGAACATTGAATCCAATGCAATTATTTTTTAAAAATACTAGCGTCAATTATCCTCTTCACTGGGTTAAAATAAGAAACATTAGTAATATGTTCCGTTAGTCAGTAACTTTTTACTATTACTAAAGAGTCTTCATCCCGGCGAAATTAAAATACCGCTAATTTTACAGTAATTATGTGATATGTTCAAATAGATAAAAGATAATCGAAATATGGAACAAGAGCGCCCTAGACAATATTATTTTACATGAGAAACCGTTATCACGACTCACTTATCTGCTTTCGATTTCGAGCCATTTTGAAAATCGGCATTTATTTTCGCGTTTCTAAACAGCTGAAAACGGAAAGCTACTAGGTGACTTGTGATAACAGTACCTCACGCAAAATAATATTGTCTAGGACGCTCTTGTTCCATATTTCAATTATCTTTTTATCTATTTGAAGATATCACATAATTACTGTAAAATTAGCGGTATTTTAATTTCGCCGGGATGAAGACTCTAAAGCGCTCTCTATTAGACGATGTTTCTTTGTCGTGCTGGTCATTTTCAATCATTTTTATATATCCCCCCACCCCCTCTCCTAAGTTACACTATCAAAATGAAATGATAAAATCCATTCCAGTCCCGAACCTCATCTATGTTGAAAATTTGATTGAAATTGGTCGAGTGGTTCAACAGTTATTAAAGCATAAACATAATCACTTTCATTTTTATGTATATATGTAGACCTGTTCATACAATCTCGAATAAATTGCATATATATATATATATATATATGCATTTTTCACGTGACCTTGGAATAGGTATAGTTTGCAATAATTCAAAAAAAAAAAAGCATAATTAAAAGTTTATCCAAGCAATGAGCTCGTATACCGGTGACATAAATGGTACTTCTTTGCTAAAATTAAATGCGAAACAGACATGCAAACGTACGTCAGAAGTTCTCTTATGCTCGCTTCAATTTTGTTCTGATCTTATTAGTCCATATGTTAAAAAAGTTCATTTATTTATTCAAACTGAATGTGGAAATAACTAGATCTTGAGGAAATTTTTCATGTAATTTTTCTTCTTTGTACTTAGAGCGACCGTCCGCCACTGCAAAATCTTGTGAAATATCAGAACTAAACTTCGAACCAAGCAAACGAGAAGTGAGAGGGGGGGTAAGGGGAATAGAAGAGAGAAGAATGAGGTGTGAATTAGGCAACCCGCACATTACGTGTAATTGGAGATATTAACGCTACGAGACGACACGACCCTCGTATTGTTCGGAGGCATAAATTTTGGTCGATAGTTTTCACTGGAGACCAAAGCCTCCCCCTTTCTGTTCCCCCTCCCCCTCCCACTTGTTCTCTGTACGCTTCGAAGTTTGTATGCGCGCTTTTCCCGTTTCGTATTGTTCTTTTTGTGAGTGTATATAAAACCCTGATACTGACTGAGGTTTCGCCTAACGTATGTGCGATAAAATAATTGATAGCCTGAAGAGTAAATCAACGTAGCTACATATATAAATATTTCGATGATGCCTGTCTTTCCTTCTTTTAAGCCCCAAAGTCTCAAATTTTAAACAAAGATGTGATATTTGAATTCTTGGGCTTATGACAAAGATGCTTCATGTAATCTTGCGCTAGGCTTGTAAGAAAGATATTTCGTATAAGCGAGTGCTAATCCTGTGACAAAGGATCTTTATGTAAGCAAGCATTACGCTTGTAATAATTATTACGTTTCATGCAAGCGTACGGGGCTGGTAACAAGGATGTTTTGTGAAATCTAGCGCTATGCTCGTAAGAAAGATATTACGTATAAGCGAGTGCTAAGCCTGTGACAAAGGATCTTTATGTAAGCAAGCATTACGCTTGTAACAATTATTACGTTTCATACAAGTGTGCTGGGCTTGTAACAAAGATGTTTCGTTAAATCTAGCGCTATGCTTGTAAAAAAAAAAAAAAAATATTTTGCATAAGCGAGTGCTAAGCGTGTAACAAAGGATCTTTATGTAAGCAAACATTACGCTTGTAACAATTATTACGTTTCATGCAAGCGTGCGGGACTTGTAACAAAGATGCTTCGTTAAATCTAGCGCTATGCTTGTAAAAAAAAAAAATGTATAAGCGAGTGCTAAGCGTGTAACAAAGGATCTTTATGTAAGCAAGCATTACGTTTGTAACAGTTATTACGTTTCATGCAAGCGTGCGGGGCTTGTAACAAAGATGCTTCGAGTAATCTAGCGCTATTCTTGTAAGAAAGATATTTCGTATAAGCGAGTGCTAAGCGTGTGACAGTCTTCATGTAAGCAAGCATTACACTTGTAAGAATGATGTTTCATGTAAGTGTGCTGGGCTTGTAATAATGATGTTTAATGTAAGAAAATGCAATTAAATCTTGTAAAAATACTTCTTGTAAACAGAAGTTGCTATTAGGATTAAACATGTAGCAGAAATGCTTAGTATAAACAAAAACAAATGTTTTGTCTAGAACAATAGTTCACGTAAGTGAAAGTTACGCTTGTAACATGGATTCTTTTAGCGTATTAGGCTTAAATGCATGATAAAAGTTAATACATGTCAGAGACTGGCCTATAACAAAACTAGTCCGTGTGAACAAAACCATGTTAGATTTCTAACAAAAATGCTTAATGTAAGCGAGATTTAAAGTTTGTAACAAAGATTCTAAATGTTAGGAGAGTATTAGGCTATTCTTGCAACAAACATAATTGTTATAAATGAATGCTAAGTTTGTTACAAAAATTTTTTACGTAAGCGTTTGTTACACTTAGATGCTTAAAGTAAACGAATGTTTGGCTTTAAATAAACACGACTTGTGTCAGAGAGAGCAAACTAGCTAAGATCTGATCGTTTATGTGTGTTGAATTCTGTAGTAACTTTTGGATGTACTTGATTTCTCAGCATTATTCTGGTATTTTCTGCATATGAACTTCACTTAGGCACTAGCCTTTTAGGAAATTATGCATACTTAGCTTATTTACTGAATATGCAGTTTTTAACGAACAACTTTCTATATTCAAATAGATGCGACTTGTTCCTGAGAACTATCTACATATATAGAGAGATACAGAAATTCATTGTCGTTTTAAAAATCTTCTATGCCCTAAATGCCATTGAATTTATGATGGTAATGTGTTACTAAATGAAAAAAAGAATCTCCGACAGAGGTCTCTGCTGTGCTCTTTCATTTTGACTTTGATGAAGCTTGATGAAGC
Organism: Thermobia domestica; assembly: GCF_964235325.1. Taxonomy (NCBI): domain Eukaryota; kingdom Metazoa; phylum Arthropoda; class Insecta; order Zygentoma; family Lepismatidae; genus Thermobia; species Thermobia domestica. The sequence continues at coordinate 378,703,888 of NC_137455.1, read as the reverse complement.
GATCTTTCGCCGGTGGAACCATTAATTTAGAGAAAACCCTCCTCGGGCTTTCAGCTCATTTTACACCACTTCGCTCTTCTTTCATTTTCATCGTTAGTGCATTTTAAAAAATATATTGGCTCTCTTTGGTCGCACTCCCCTCCCTTCTTTTTTCTTGGTGACATTCAATGGTGCTTTCTTTAAGTAGTGTCGGTGATACTGATTCGCTGTACCATGATCACAAATTAATTCTTGAAAATGACGTCATCTCGATTAGAACTGTGAATTATTTCTCAACAAAATCCCGAGTAAACCATCGTGGATATGCTTAAGTCGGGAAAGGCACAGGTTTGATTTTCGATGGGAGCTCTTGTGGTTTGGATGCCACTTTAAGCTATAATACCACGATTCATATAGCCTCTGCTGAAAAGGAACGCTGCATCAACCCAACGAACTCCTAAGAACACAAAGGCTCAGCGGTCGATTTCTAACGCCTAGGCTTACTATATGACAGGAAATGGACAGTAATAAGATTCGACAAAAAGATTAATCGAGAAGTGTCTTTACTGGTATAGTGAGAAAATTTAAACTAAATGTTTACAATACAAGAAAGTTTCCTTTCTTTGTACTTACAGCTAGATGGTTAGGGAAATATGGACATTTCTTACCTTTGTACTTACAGCTACATGATTATGGAAATATGGAAGTTTCCTTCCTCTGTACTTACAGCTAGAAAATTATGAAAATATGGAAGTTTCTTTGTACTTACAGCTAAATGATTATGAAAATATGGAAGTTTCTTTCTTTGTACTTACAGCTAGATGATTAGGGAAATATGGAAGTTTCTTTCTTTGTACTTACAGCTACATGATTATGGAAATATGGAAGTTTCCTTCCTCTGTACTTACACCTAGAAAATTATAGAAATATGGAAGTTTCTTTCTTTGTACTTACAGCTAAATGATTATGGAAATATGAAAGTTCCCTTTCTTTGTACTTACAGCTAGATGATTATGAAAATATGGAAGTTTCTTTCTTTCTACTTATAGCTAAATGATTATGGAAATATGGAAATTCCCTTTCTTTGTACTTACAGCTAGATGATTATAGAAATGTGGAACCTTCCTGTCTTAGCACTTACAGCTAGTACTGTCTGTGTTTTATTTCCTTGCATTGAATACTAACATTAACATTTATATGTACGAATTTTGAAATTGTAGAAGTCGTCTGTAGCTCCCCAAAAGAAAACAGTTTCCTATTTTTCTAAGAACTCGCCTGGACCATTTTCTTGGAGCGCGAAAAAGAGGACATGTCCTTGTAAAATCGGGCATCTGGTAACCCTGTTTGTGCAAAACCAAAAATCTGTATTGGCCTGAGCCGATCCGACCTGGCTCGGGGCTACAGCGTAAGTATTTAGAACTTCATCACGCTGGACTCAGACTATATATTTTGAAAGCATAGACCAATAGTGACACCAACACCTCGATACTTTTCAGCCTGTTTCACATTGGAACAAATCCTCAAAATCGTGACCAAGAACAGAAAATATAAAATATTTGATCAGAGACATTTTCTCTTTTTTACATTAGCATAATCGTATTCCGTACAGCTTTATTTTATACCTACCACAGAAATATATTTGGACTTGTGTATGAGAAGATAAATTTTTAATTTCGTTCCAAAAATGAGACGAGAAACATGGAAATTTTCGCCTCGAAAACGAGACGAGAAGCGAAATTTCAAGATTCTATAATATAGGCCTAAATCAGTGACGACGCCAGAAGCGAGGCAAGGGGGTGAGCGCCCCCTGGTGGATAGGCTGTTCCTGATTGCTTCCACAAACTTATTGGCTTCAAATATAATTCAAGTAATATAAAATCCTTTTCGGTATTAAAAAAATAGCTGAATCTCCAAATACCCCTCCGCTCCCCCCCCCCCCCAACCCGAAGAAGTTAAAGCTAATATCGTCACTGATGGAGGGAAAAAGTCTAAATTTTAGTACAAGACCAACTATTGTTGTGCGCGAAATGATAAATTCATATCTGGAAAATGAGATGCAAACATTTAAGAGCACTTTTTTTAAAATTCTAGGCGAAACGAAAAACATGACAATTCTTTTCTTGTTTCCGAGACGAGACAAGAAATTTCATACGTCTCGTGGACAGTACTAGTTTCTCCAAATCATAGATCTCAAACAGTCACATAATTGATATTTTATAAAGTGCAAATTGATAAATTGATTGTACAAACACAATGAAGAGTATTTATCAACGTTTATATACTCCAATTATAAATATGGTACAGGGTCTAAATATTGTTATATCACACCTTCGTGGACCACTAGTGAAGCGGAAGGATTCTGACAACTTCTGGGTGAAATTAAAAAAGAAATTATGTCATAATTTTGCACTTAAATTTACAAAATGAGACAAGACAATTGTAGAGACGAGACGAGAAAAGATTTTTCTTGAGAGTCGAGACAAAATTTGAAGGAATTCTTCAATAATCGAGATCAGACGAGGCATCTCGTGGCAAACATTAGACTTAATCAAATTTTCGCTATTTTTTCCCCTGTAATTGCTATTTAGAATAATGATAATAATAATAATACATGGTACAGTCACGAACATTAATAAATGGAGATTGAAGCCATTATTTCTTATGTACAAATCTCTTAAAGGTTAATTTTGACTCTAAAATAGTAAATGATGAGGCGATTGGTAAACCATAATGCGAATGCCGAACATAGCCTAAAAACTAACTAACTCTATGGCCTATGGAACCCGGAGGTTCAATGCCGCGTTCACAAAAGCTCTCCACTGACTTCTATCTTTAGTTAACTGCATCCAGTTTCTACTTTGTATTCCAATCTCTGCAAGATCCATCTTAATATTGTCCTCCCATCTGCGCCTAGGTCTTCAAAATGGTCGTTTTCCGATTGGTCTTCCAGTCAAGACTTTGAAAGCGTTTCTACTTTCTTCCATTCTAGCGTTTCTACCGAACATAGCCTACTTCTCATAATCAAGTAAGAATGTTTATTTTCGCAATAGGGAAGCTTAAAAGTATATCTAATTTTATTAATTGTTATAGAAGATAATAAAGTATCTTAATACTATCTTTTTCTTTGTTTTTACAGGTGAGTTTACTTTCTACTAGGCTGGTTACCTTTTTTGTGGTTATTGGTGAGTAAATTATACTAGATGTAAATATGCAAATGTCTAGAGTAGCGAATTGTTCTCAAAATTCTGAAACTGTAAAGTTTAGAGAAAGAATTTTTTTTTTTCGCTATTACCAGGGTTCGTCTGTACGCACACATATACTCATACACGTACAGTTAAAGACGTCACTGGTGCACATTAATTTTTACTTTTGTACTGGGTTTCAATATGCCAACCAGGGACATTATTTTGGGAAAGCAGAGGGTAGCAATTGGCTAAAGGATCCCAAACGACCCCGTTTAACCGGGACAATCCCTGATTTACTTATTTTAGCATTCTAAATAATAAATAAATGAATAAACCATAAGAGCTTTTGTCATGAGAGCGTTTATGCAAGAAGTGTTTTTTTTTCAGTTACTAAAAAGAAAACAATTAGAGATTATACTTACGTTTGTAAATTTAAATGTTTTCTTAATTTACTAAATTTCTGCCTTGTGAGTATGAAGAGTTGTCTAGTGCAATTAGATTTCAGAGCAATTACGGGAAAAAAAGAATTTGATTCCTCATATTAATGATCCCATATTTGAGAACATTGTTTATCAAGTGAATTTCGTTTTTTTAAAGAAAAAAAGTAAATTGATTTTCAGTCTTGAAAGTTGTATTTTCAATTGAAATTTCGTTCACTAGGAAACAATCATGTATCTTAAGAATAAATTACTTATTGCAATATTTTTCTTGATCTTTTTCTTGTCATATAATAGTAGAATCCATTTCTTGTATATAGTGGATAGAGTAACTTTCCTAAAGGAAAATGGATTAAAATCAAATTTGGTCAGTTCATTCATCTTCTGCTCATTTTTTCAACCCCATGAAACCCTCTCGCGACCCCCGGGTTGAGAAACCCTAGTCTAGTGTATCGTGATAAAGATGGGTAGGAAGTTGAGGCGAACTTTTTATTTATTTCTTTATTTATTTTTTACGTGTGATAGTACTTAACCAATGTACACATCACTACATACATTCAACCTTAACCCAGGCCTGAGCCAGTTTTCTAGCTCTGGTGTGTCGTATTCATTGAATGTAAATGAAGTTTAAGGAGATTGTCCTGGAAATCATATGAAAGGGGTAGAAAGTGACCCCCCCCTTCTTTTTATCTCTTCATATATGAAGATTCCTCATACAACGGAACAATACATGAAACCGGGTACAGTATAGGACAGCATGACCAGCTCTGTTGATTTGCATATGGAGGGCGATGTGAGAAAAGTCAAATACTAGAGAGAGAGAGAAAAAAACGTACCAGGAGGAGGTCTCAGCTATTATATCCGTATAAATAGGCGGGGGTTGCTTCATTATGCGTAGAGTCATTGTGCAAACATTGCTGGCCACACCTTTCTCCCTGATCTGAACCCCTCCCCCCGCCCTGTGAACTTTGATGGATTGTATAAAGAATGTACGGCTTGATTTATAGCTGTTGGGTTAAACAGAGGCAGTTGTCGCACTGGTTAGGGTGGTCTACTCATGTGTATTTATATATGCACGTATCATATGTGTACAATGTATGTAGGTTTTTCGTTGAACATTTCATACATTGCTTCTCTCCTGATTCCAAACCGATGGCATGTCCAAACGTCTATTGGAGAAGCTCTTTTTTATCTTGAGCAAAGAGGAAGGGTTACAGAGTCAGGAAACAGTCAAACAAAAAGGAAATCTGCTTTTTTGTTGTTTGTTTCAAGAGGTAAACTTGTTACGTATTTGCGTAAGGCAGCTGGCCAGTTAGTGACGGCTGTCCGGAATGTACTGTTCCCTTCACGTGATATGTTTATAAAGATATAGCTACAGTGTATATATATAATCAATCTCTGGCAATTACAGTTACTGTATATAGATAAGTTTCTACGTGCTGGAATGACAATTACAAATTATGACACATAATGTTCAAATCGTGCATATCTCATACTTTCAAAACCCAGAAATGGTGTGGCTTGGTCCTGTAAAGTAAGTCTACTGAATATTTAATTATATTATCTGGCTAGTGGAAGTGAGGAAAACTGGAAAAACATTAGTCAGGATGGTCAAATTCGTATCTGGGAGTCAGTGACGTAACTAAGGAAGTGCAAACGGGGCTTATGCCCCAGGCGACGGATCGAGCGGGGAGCAAAACTGGGCAAAAATTATTTTCACTATAAGGCAACGAAGGGAGGTTTAGCCAACTAAAGATCGTTAAAATTACCTCAGAAACTTAACAGGACAACAACGACTCACCAACCTTAGGATCATATCCATAGATTATAAGTTAGTTTCAAAACTATTTTTTGAGGACATTGTATAAACCTTGGCAGCCAAAAGAGCCAGCAAAGTTAAGTTTTAGTTCCACTTTTTGTATTTGCAAAATCGCCGAGTATAATACTTGAGACAACAACTTGACTGTCACAATTAAATATTCTATTCTAAAGCAACAGACTGTTGATTCATTCTACACATTCCGATATATTCCAAAAACATTGTGATTTGCAGTTATTATGATAAGAATATGCCAAGCATGATACTATCAGATTATTTGGCAATCAAATACTAATTAGTTTGGTGTTTTATCTTGTACTAAAACTTAAATTATGTACCGCAATTTTGAAATCAAGCTTTATCACTTGAAGAAATAATGAAATAAGGGAATTATTGTGTGATGCCAATATCAGGTCTAGTCAGGTAGCGTTTTGGTTAGGTAGGTCGGGGGGGGGGGGGGAGGCGCTAAGGCGAGTTCTTGTCCTGGGCGACAACTAGCCTAATTGCATCGCTGCTAGAAGTTCTAGATCCCTAATGAAACAATAAACAATATCCTACGCCAATTGGAGAAATTGTATAACAAAAAACTATGGCACATAGTTTTGTATTATATCAACTTCGTTGCGAGGGTATCCAAGTAGGGGTAGATATTATAAATACAATGTAATCTAAGATTATAACGAATGATTAGCAGAAATGTAGTCATAATATTGTTGTATTTAATGTAATCGCAATAACTTATCAACGATGTTATGACAAACTACTTGTCACAATTTCGTTGTAAATGTACTGATAAACAAGTATACGTGATTACAATCGTAATGTTAAATGAAGTGAAATATAACGCATAGGTTAACGTCCCATGATTATGCACCGAGCCTAAGGGAGACGATAATGTTAATGAATGAAGTGGAATAAAGAAAGTAGCAGGAAACGGGTAAACCGTGAACGTAATGTTAAGTACTGGTTTACATCTCACAGTAACGTTACTACTGAAACAAAACTTTTATCTTCCAAACAAACAAATCAGATTTGAAAGTTTATAAAAGCTATTTTGTAGAAAGCGACATGGCAGGAAAATTGATTTGGTCTTAGCTGTTAACGACAGTGATTGTATTCGTGTTAATTATAGAACAATAGCTTCTCGTTATAACAAGATGTAATGAACAAACGAAATGTGGGAAGTTAGTTAAGAGGCCTAATCACTGCGAAATTAAAATTCCACTAATTTTACAGTACTATTTTGATATATTTAAATAGATAAAAGATAATCGGAATGTATCTAGAACAAGAGCGCGCTAGACAATATTATTTTGCATAAGCTACCGTTATCACGAGTCACCTAGTAGCTTTTCGTTTGCAGCCAATTAGAAACGCGAAAATAAATACCGATTTTCTGAATGGCTGGAAATCGAAAGCAGATAAGTGAGTCGTGATAACGGTATCTCATGTAAAATAATATTGTCTAGGGTGCTCTTGTTCCACATTTCGATTATCTTTTTATCTATCTGAAGATATCACGTAATTACTGTAAAATTAGCGGTATTTTAATTTCGCTGTGATGGGGCCTCTTAAATCTGTGTCATTTTCGTGCACTAGAAAAAAATAAAAGACAGAAAGAAGAGACAAAATTCTTGGACCGAAAGAAGAATGCCGTATTTAAATTGAAACGGTAATCAACAAAACACCAGCGTCATTCCTTCAGTCAATTGTTTTCATTGTTTATATTGCTTTTCTCTTTTTTTCTCCCCCCCCCCTAATGTCTTTGATGATGATACGCTTTCCGGAAGGAAAGAAGGAGAAATAACTCACAAGAAATCTGGCGGAAATCCAAAAGATGGGCGAGGGAAAGAAAAAGAAGAATGTACACAAACGCACAAACAAGAAGAGAAAATGGCGCTAGTAGAGGGAAAACTTACTTACTAACCAAACCACCATCGCTGCTGCACCCCTATCGAATTAATTCTGCGTACATGGTTTTTAATTGAAAGTTTTTGAAACTGTCGTGAGTGGGAGACGTTTTTCTAGACAAGTAAGGGGTGAAATGCAATGAACCATAGGTAGCCTTTACAAAAAAAATGGGCCAAACTTTGGTATCCGCCCCTGTTATCGTCATGAGATCACGTCTTTTGGTCAATACACTCCCCACCTATATAAAATATTTGTGCAACAATCTTTTTTTTTTTATTTTTAGATCAACCCCCTCTCAAGCATGATAACATGTTTTTGGTTCTTTTATTCACCCCATGCATTCCACCTACAAAAAAGAAAATCTATGAATGTTATATAAATTTTAAGACTGCAATAAATGTCGTTTTCAAGAAAGAAGATAGATTTTCTTGTACTTATAAAAGAAAATCCAAGCTTGATTCAAGGAGTTCAATTCCTAATTCTTTTCTGGGTTCTGCAATAATAATAATAATAATAATAATAATAATAATAATAATAATAATAATAATAATAATAATAATAATAATAATAATAATAATAATAATAAATGTCACATATAACCCAGATGCTGAATGATACGGGTCAGAATGAGCTAAGACGGAAAGTTTAGGAAGTTAGACATCAAGCTATAAGAACGTACGAGATGACAACATATCACCCAATTTAAAGTCCTTTGATTAGTCATAGCCGTTTGTAACTGGCATTGGCGGCTCTTGAGAAAAATCACATCTGCAAACATTTAAATTTTATCGCTACACGTCTTCAGAAAGCTGTATTAAATTTTCTTCCCTTACCTTTTAGCACTAAAATTTTGATTTCGTAGCCAACGTAGCAATAAAATGTTAATTTTTAGCCAATGTAGCAGTAAAATTTTAATTTTTAACTAATGTAGCATTAAAATTTTAATTTTTACTCCATGTAGCAATAAAATTTAATTTTTCATAAATGTAGCGGTAACATTTTAATTTTTAGCCAATTATAGCAATAAAATTTTAATTTCTAGCCAATATAGCAATAAAATTTAATTTTAGCTAATGTGACTTTCCTGAAGTGAAGCTACTGGTCACTGCTAATAAAAATAATTTATTCATTATCAGGATTGGCTTTTAATATAAAATGCAACTTAGGCCTATGATTAGAAGATTTTTTTTGGTATCACGTGACGAAAACAGATTCTGTTCCTCCTCCCGGAGGACCACAGCACTTCAAACTTAAGTACGAGATCAGAGTTGAGGTTAACTGGCCTGGATATGATTTCTTGAAAATGATGCTCCGTCTTGGAAAATGTATTCGTTTCTATTGCAAGAGCTCTGTCTCGTCTCGTATGTCGTAACGAGAATTCTTGTCTTGTCTTGTTTCATGCGCAAATCATAAGAACTTTCATTTTATATGCTCCAATGGGAAGAATAAGAGGCCAAAGCGAAATTGTATCTTTCTCCATTGCTATTAAGACTTTTTGAGCTGCGATATAATTGGATATGAGGCATGAAGAATCTAGGGGAAGAGTAGAAGTTCTATGGGGATCTGTACAAGGGAACAAAAGTAAAATTGAGCGAAAGATTGAGAAGATGAAACTTTTGAGACCATGGGGGAGGAGGTTTTGCTTAGGGGGAAAGAGGTTGCGAAGAAGGAAAAGTCTGGCTTAGTGTATATCTGCGAAAATAAGGATTTGGGATTGGTGTTATTTCACCCTAGACATCAATCACCCTTTGTGTGCGTGTGTGAGTGAGCCGGATTGAGTAAAGTGAGTGAATGAGTAGTGGTGGTGTACCCCACGGTTTCGCTCTGGATCCTCCGTTGTTTTGTTTGTTTCCAATTTGAATCAGAGGAAAAGCAGTAGGAGTATTCTTCGAGGCCAGATCGATAGTTTTAATCCCTGTGTCTGTGGTTGGTCTTTCTGGAAGAAGGGAGAAGTTTGGAAAGGGTGGATTTGGATGGTGTGTGTGTGTGAGAGAGAGAGAGAGAGAGAGAACGAACACAAAGGAAATAACGAAAGAGAGAGGAAATTGAAGAGGAGGAGGTAAAAGTTGGATTTGGTAGTAGAAGGTGGGAGGGAGTAGGGGGCGAGAAAACTCTCCGAATAATCGATGGAGACTCGTGCTCTGCGTTTATTTCAAGATTGTTTTAACGCTCAAGGGTTGAAATCGTTAGTGTGTGTATGTGTAGGTTACAGTAAATTTACATTAAAAGAACAACCCGCCGATTGAATTTGATACACTGTATAACCCAATCTGTTATCACAAAAGTTGAGTTAATTCTTCTTGACTGATACAACACAGTTTGGACAAAAGTATACCCACGCTTAATGATTAATCGTCTTCTTCTATTTGGTCTATCAGTATCTAATTTTGAATATATTTAATTATGCAAAACATTGCAAATAATTTACATACGCATTTCAAAGGGCGAAATAGTCTTTACAAACTTGTGTTTTTTTTTAACTAACTTTTGCTACTTTTAAAATGTCAAGTAAATTTTGTTGAGAAAATATCGACATTCTAAATAATTAACGGTCGATTTTACGATGTGAAAATGATAGTAGGCTACCTTCCTTTCCTATGCACTTGAGGAAAGTCTCGAATTGCAAAATTTACGGTAAAAATTCGGAGCCCCAAACTTTCAATTATTTCGATGGACTGATTTCAATACCGCACACCTCCAGTACTGAGGTTTTGTGGCTTAAGGAAATGGAGAGAACCAAGTGGCGTGAAGTTTGGAGAAAATGCCCAAAGTGAAATCCTTCAAATGGTTGTATTATATCGAGTACTACATTTAAGAAGGTATCGGAATCCCTTAGAAATATCCCGCCAAGTAAACTTTATGGTGGACAAACACCGTGTGCGTGGGTTTTTTTCGGGGTTCTCCCGTTTCCTCCCACTTTCTTCATTCCACCATTTCATTAATCTCTCATCATCACCGTCTCCTTTAGCCTAACCGGCATAACCGTGGGACGTAAAACTCAAAAATTTCATTTTTTCCCTTAGAAATACTTCATGAACGTCATGTATGGTGACGTATGCAAAGAAGGTTTCGAGATCTAAACCCTCATTGAACAAGATATTGTGGAAAAATAAACATTTACTATGTTAAAGTACTATATAAATCACGTTTGTCCTAAAAGGAAATTAAATGGTTGAACCCCTCTTGACGAAATTCAGCTTACGGCAATAATCACATCATTTGATGAGCTCCCAACCCCAACCTCAACCTCAAATCCCTTCTTGACCCCCACACTCCTGTATTTGAACATGTAAAGAATGTATTTGAGTTTGACCTAACGAGATTTCCCAACGTTGGTAAATATTGTACAAAACATGTGTATACTCACATCCTCTAAGTATGTTCTGTATATTAAGGAAGTTATGGGTAAGAGTAGTTATCTCACATTGTGAAAAAAATCGTGAAGTGAGCCATAGGTAAGAGTAGTTACCTCCCATTGTGAAAAATCATGAAGTGAGTTATAGGTAAGAGTAGTTATCTAGCATTATGAAAAATCATGAAATGGGCTATAGGTAAGAGTAGTTATCTCGCGTTATGAAAAATTATGAATTGAGTTATTGCCTAGGTAAGAATAGTTATCTCCCATTGTGAAAAATCATGAAGTGAGTTATAGGTTAGAGTAGTTATCTCACATGAAGTTGGCTATAGTTAAGAGTGGTTACCTGGCATTGTGAAAAACCATGAATTGAACTATAAATAAGAATAGTTATCTCGCATTGTAAAGTCATGAAGGGAGCTATAGATAAGAGTAATTGTTCCATATTGCTAAAAATTATTAAAAATCACCGAAACTTATGTCATATAGTAAAAAAAAAATCTATTAGTCCTAATTTTATATGTAGGCGAGTTATCTAATTCATTTCTATAATTTTAACATTTAAAAGGGAAGTCGAAATTGGCAGAGAAGTTGTTTACTTCTCTCCTGTATTCTTTGTGTGTGTTTTTCATTAAGGAAAACAGAGTAAACAGGAACTTTTTTTTGGTATGGGAAATACAAAAAAAAAATATATCAATGTGAAGTTGCCATCTTTACCCGTAAGATATGTAGGCATTTCTCAAGTCGGCATACCATATATTATCTCTTAATGCGTTTTTCACGCTCTGAAACTATTTGATGCCTTTTCATCACCGCTGGTGTCATCCCATTCCTCCCCTCTATCTCCACCTCCTCCCGCACTAACTCCTTTACATACCCACACTCGCACACACACACAAGAAACGACAAGAAAACGAAAAATAGGCAGAGACTGGATGTGTATTTGTGTGTATGCAGGGGGGGGGGGTTGTAGTCGAAGGAGCGTTCTCCATCATGACATAGGGGATGCCAACTCTGTCATATGAAGAATTGGTTCGGGAAGTTAAAAAAGATTCTCTCTTTCTCTCTCTCTATCTTTCTCAGTCTGCGTGTGTGTGTGTGTGTGTGTCTTATGTTTGAGTAAGTTACAGGGTTACCAACATTAGCGGTTTCCTGTCAAATTTTGTTTTTTATGATATGGCCATACTAAAATATAGATATGCATATATTTTTCTACTTAAAATTTGGTTATATCGTCATCTCTCTTGAAGAAGGGACCATATATCAACATTTTCGTTTTAAAATAATGTTATTTCTTGTCATAATTAGCCGATTGTGAAGGGAGTACAAAGAATCAAAGGAATAAAGAAGTATCTGTCTTGTTCATACATAGATTAGAATATCTTGAAGGGGGTTGAGGTTTAAGCGACCTTTCTTAACCCCGCGCCTATATGAGACGTGCCTTTATCCACTGGAAACCAAACCAAGAACCACGGACATCAGCTACGTGGTGACGAAAAGATCTTACGCTGAAAGGAATAATGTGTTGGTACTACGATTCATGTGAAAAACTAGAATAGTCCCTGTACTAAGAAACATGTTAAATTGGCCAGTACTAAAATTTTTGTCATCTGTTTAATTTGGCTAAGACCTATAAAATCTTAGGAAATATAAATATGTTTTAATCATTATTTTGTAACGTGACCACTTAAGTAAGTTGACATTTTCTCTAAGAACCACACACGGCCAAATTTGACAAGTTTCAATACTATTGAATTCTTAAAATCATCTATTGAAAAGTACAACAAAATTGTATCCTTCTCAAAAAAAAAAAAAAAAAAAAAAATCAAATTAAAAACTCCAACTGACTAAAGTAGTATATATATTTTAAAATTATATATTTGTCTTACAGTTTCGGCTATGTAACATAGACTTCCTCAGACACATTATGAGAGAAATATCCAATTTGGACAGCTTATATACAATCTGGATGCAAGACACGACCACTTTCTCTTTACAAAACATAAACTTTTAATTGGCTCTAAAAAGTTTTGTTTTCTAAAAGAGCCAATTAAAAGTTTATGTTTTGTAAAGAGAAAGTGGGCGTGTCTTGCATTCAAATTGTATATAAGCTGTCCAAATTGGATATTTCTCTCATGTGTCTCAGGAAGTCTATGTTACATAGCCGATACTGTAACACAAATATATAATCTTAAAATATATATACTGCTTTGGTCAGTTGGAGTTTTATTAGTAATCTGAAATAGCATTATTTTAAGAAAATAAAGTAGCCTGTCTCACCCCAGGGATGAGGAGAGAGAAGAGTTGAAAATATCTTGTCTCGAGAAATGCCGTGATAGTGATACTTCGTCTCATTTTTTTTTAATTTGAAGAACTTGGTCGGGTCTCGAATTTTATCACAGAACTCCTGTCTCGACTCAAATCTTGTCACGAAAGTTCTGCCACGTTTCGAATCTTGTCACAGAACTCCTGTCTTGTCTCGAATCCTGTCACAAAAGTCCTGTCTCGTCTCAAACCTTGTCACGAAATTTTGTCTCGTCTCGAACCTTGTCACAAAAGTTTTGTCTCGACTCGAATCTTGTCACAAAAGTCCTTTCTCGTCTTGAATCTTGTCACAAAAGACCTGACTCGTCTCGTCTTGTGCGCTATCCCAACCTCATTAGGAAGAGGGCTTAAATGAGTTGAAAATGTTATTTTATTCAGCATAAATTCGAAACATTTCCAGGTCAAAGCGGGCGATCCCCATGTCCTCCCTGGGTAAAAAAAATGTAATCTTTAAATTTTACGTCCCACAGTTAGAAAAAATATGCCGGGGAGGCTAAAGAAGACGGTAGTGATTAGAAATGACTGAAATGGTGGAATGAAGAGTGGAAGGAAATGAGAGAATCCCAAGAAAACCCACGCACACGGTGTTTGTCCACCACAAAACTCACTTGTTGCGAGCTGGGATCAAACCAAGGACCCCAGGCACCAAAGGTGAACGCTCTTCTAGTGAGCCACCGCGGGTACAGTCTTCAAATACAGTTAACAAATAAAATAGCTTTTGCCTGCTGTGTTAAAAGACATTATAGACCAATGAATGTATTGTGCAATATTCTGTGCCTAAATGATGTGTTTATCATATCAGTTTTCTAAAGCTGCCTGACTCAGCCTGAAATATGACGTACGAAGCTTGATTCCTTCATAACAGCTTATATTTTTACTTTAGTGGTTATCTACTTATAATCGTGACAGCTTATTTTTTGGCGCATTTTGTTGTTTTCGAAGGGTGGTTCTTAACATCTGAAGAGTTGGTAACCGTAGTTGGACTGCGTTATACAAGGTTGAGCGACGTCAAAGTGAATCCAACGCCAAAAATTTCTTTCTGTTCATCTCTCATTCGTCTGTTGGCACACAGAAGCTAGAAACTAGCGGCATCTAGTGAGTGTTGAGGAAAGAAATAATCTGTCGCCAAGTATAACATGGGACTGGACCAAAAATAGGGTCTCACTTAGTGTTTTGTCGAGAAGCAAAAACAACAAATCTAAAAAGGTTTGGAAAAGCCAAGCTATGCTCTGTATGGCAGGATACACCTCATTACCTTTCTCTGACTTTCTAAATACAAGGTGTTTCTTTTTTCCCATTCTTTTTTTTGTGTGTATCCCTAATGCCACTTTTTCATTCGTTTAAAAATTCATCTGACGTAATACTCTTCAAATATAACGGAAAATAAAAATAAATAAATAAATAACGCCTTTATTTTTGAGGCACTTTCCGAAAACATTTATTCGAAAGCGTAATGATTTCACCATTAATTATCTCATCAACCTTAATGTTAATAAGATACTAAAGGCAGACGACGCTCGCCCTGCTGTTCTAGAGGCTAGCGCAAACGCCTTTGGTGTAAATATAATACGGGCCCGGGTTCGATTTCCAGAGGGAAAAGCGTTGTAATATCATTACATTACAGTGGTTCGGATTCCACCCTAAACTATATTTATTTATATACGCATATTACTGGCATTGCCTAGGGCAATAAGTCCGTCGCGTATGAGGGATAGCGTTCCTAGGCGTATAGAATACACTATTCAGGGAAGGGAGGAAATGAAGGAAGCACCCTGGAACTTGTATGCAGATACCATCCCGGCATTTGTATCGTATGCATAAGGAAAACCCTGGAAAAACTTCACTCGAAAAGGCTGGCCTGAAAGAGCTGTTACAGCTTATCGACCGAGTGGCCCCACTGGTAATCGAACCCTGAAACAACTTGCATCAAAGGTGAGAGCGTTACCGACTACGCTATGCAAGGCCACACTTCAAATTGAAGGTTCACGTCTTATATAGTCTCGGTACTGAAAAGGGATGCTAAATCAGCATTAATAAATCAGCAAACAACTAGTGCTGTCGATGAGACGAGAAATAAGGTTTTCTTGTCTCGTCTCGGAAATTTCGTCTCGATTCTCAAAGGATTCTTTCTTGTCTTATATCGATTCTCAGAATGCTTGTCTCGTCTCGTTATGTAAATTGAAATGCAAAATTTATGCATTGACTTTTCTGTTAATTTCATCTAGAAGTTATCACAATCCTTTCACGTCCATTTCCCATATCATTTTGTTCGGCTTAATGAGATTAATCGGTTAGAATCATCTTTGGGCAATTCTTCCTTTCGTTAACACTAACAATATTGTAGAATTTATTGTTAGTGTTAATTTCCGTTCACCATAGCGAAATGTGGAACAAGAACGCGATAGACAATATTATTTTGCATGAGGTACCGTTATCACGAGTAGCCTAGCAGCTTTCCGTTTAGAGCCATTTAGAAACGGGAAAATAAATGCCGATTTTCTAAATGGCCGGAAATCGAAAGTAGATACGTCAGTCGTGATAATGGTATCTTATGTAAAATAATATTGCCTAGCGAGCTCTTGTTCCACTTTTCGATTATATTTTATATATTTGAAGATACCATATAATTACTGTAATATTAGCAGTATTTTTATAATTACTGTAATATTAGCAGTATTTTAAATTCACTATGATGGGGCCTCTTAAAGTGATTATGCTCATTTTTAAAAAATGTTATTTTTTCCCTCAGAGAAACTAGAATATTTAACCGGGAATCGAACCAAGACACTCATACATTAAGTATTTTGCTACGAAAGAACATGGATTTTTGCCTAATGTCTGCGACGATCAACGTTACAAATTTCGTAAGGCTTATGGTTTGTTAAGTAATCCAATAAGATATTACTTATTAAACTGAACGAGTTAGTTCGCACTAGTATGAGCTAACAGGACGTTGGTGACGCAATCTTTTGTCGTAATATGACGTAAAGTAGTATTTAACGATATATCAAATTTAACAATTGACAGGCAAAATGACAGTTAATGGACGGTAGTTACATTCTGTCATAAGTCCCCCGTTCTTTTCATAAATATTGATGTACCTTATGCCCGGCCCTAATGTCTCCGTAACGAGAGCCAAATGAATAGTTAATGGCTGAGGAGATGATGAGGTTGGGGTAATTAGTATCGCGTGGCATATTGTGTGCTCATTTCCGAGGTGACAGTAATGATTTCGTTTCCTATTAAATGACCAATAAAACGAATTACGGATCAGCTGTGGCGAGCGCTGAGTACCAGGCCAGTCTCATGAATATTACTATCCAAGTCGCAAAGTATTGTCTTGTGAAGTTCTGTGCTAAAGGATCGTTTTATGATCCACTATATAGTTCAGATACTGAGTTCATACGACTGTTTATTCTTTTGGTATTAACATCTTTTGGGTGTGCTACCGTGCGGGTGTCTGTGTAAGTGAAACAAACAAGTCAATTACAAAATTATCTAGCGAGTTCCTTATCTCCTGGTTTCCTCTAGACATGCATGCCATATGGTGCGGTGCAATACACACACACACACACACATCGTCTCGCGTAGACAAGTGAAGAAAAGCTCCGCCTGTAGTCGTGCCGTAACCGCGTTTTCGTATAGACCTCCTAGTGAGTCAGTGGCGAACACGATTGGCTAGAGCAGTCGGTCACGTGTTCACCTCATCCTTCAATGCTTCCTGCTTCCCCTCCCGCTCCGCGGACATTTCTACATGTGAGCGTGCGACGTTTATCCTGGGAGTTTTGGTAGACGACTCAGGGGGGAAGGGGGAAAAGAGGGAAAGAGGTGTTGGGTAAAGTGTAAGTGAAATAGCAAAACGAAGTAGGAAAAGCAAAAGAAAAAAACGATACAGTAGTGGGAGAAGAAATAGCGTAAATCAGGGGGTTGAGAATACCCGCGGCAAGAAATATGATCCGGTGGTGAAATAGGGTGTATCCAGAACTCAGTGAGTGTGTGTGTTATATTGTGTGATGTCCTGTCTCAGCTGACAGCTAGACGTCCATAAAGTGACATCCGTGTTTTTAGTGTGTACCAAGACTTGAACACGCAAACCACGTGGTTTTGTGATCATTCGGTAAAACACACCACATATATTTAATCGAAATCACACAGTATATGAATTGAAAACAAAATCAAGACAATTGAAAAGTAACAACAAAAATGGAACGCGTGTGCTGCTGGTACAATTTTATGCACGCGAGTGTGACAGTTTTTGTAACAGTGTTTCGATAATGCATTGAAGAGTGTCGGATAAAATTTGATGGATTTGGACGACGTTGTAAAGAGGTGGCGTCCTCGATTTTTATTACAGCGCCCTTCTGACCCTAAGCGACGTTCGTCGCGTATTTAAATTGAAGCTAGTCAGCTCGTACCAAAAACTAATAATAGAAATTGTTTTTTTGTTGCTCACCTGCTTGTGCTAAGTAGACAGGTTGATATCCCAAGACAGCTTGCATACACTTGAACCAAAGTTGTCGCTGAATTTTTTTTTTAATGGTTCAAAACTATTTACGCCCACGTTGAATTGCAAATCATTAGCAACCATTTTGGATTTTTTTTCTCTTTTCAAGAAGTGAAAAACAAAGAAGAAAAACGTAATTGTTTAATAGTGGTGGTGTCTTATTTTGTAAATAAACGTTTTTTCATGATGACGCAGCTGAGTACGTTTTGGAATCCATATTAACAACACTGATCAGCTTCCGGTAAGTGATATATTTGTAGTTAGAAACGAACGAATAATACGCTTGCGCGTTTCATTTGTTTTGGTTGTTAAATTAGAACATTACAAGTCTACCCCCACATATTTTTTTTTATTTCAACACTTTTCATTTCTCCATTTCGTGAGGAATATGTGATAAGATGTTATTAGTGACTATAACTAATTAGTTCATTACCATATCGTGTTTTGCCTTTCTTCTCCTAACAGTTGTCTGATATGTTAATGTGTGTTGCGTACGTAGTTAGTCATTGTTATTTCAATAAGTAAGATACATATATACATTTTGTACGTGATTTCCCTATCAACCATATATTTCTATCTGATGAGTTTTATTTCTGACGGTTGTGCCCTTTAGGAATCAATAGCAATACATTATTATAATAAAATGAATGGGAAATACTCTGAGCCGGGTTCGAATCCGAGACGAGACATCATTTTCATTACACCGTTTCTAGACGACACAGTCTCAACTCTTGCTTCATAGGTGTTGCACCAGAAAGTTCATTTATTTTTCACTGCAAAACTTGATAATTGAAGAAGGAAAGACATCTTCGGGAGGCAAATTACCCGTGTGTAGTCTACATATGAAAGGTACCATTCCGATATACCTTTGGTACGGTTGAGGGAGAATTTAAAACACATTGATTAGGATTCCGGGTTTGCGGGTTTCGAACCCGAAATCTTGCAGTTGCTAAGGGAAGAGGTAGTCTACTCCGTTTACAGTCATAATGTAGCTACACTGAAAAAAAAAAAAACTACTTTTAGGTACAGTAAGACACTGTACACATTACCGACACTCTTTGAACACCTCCAGATGACACATATTCGCCCCTTGAAGGGTAAGGGGAAAAAGAAGGAATGTCACAAAACTGCATTTTCGAGAATACGGCGTTTTAATATTGAAAACCGCGTAAAAGGAATAGGTTTATTAAATCTTTCGCCCCTTTTTAAGTGGACATTTCTACAACTAGGCATGCATGGCGTATACACTCAAATAGTAAGAAAAGTCACCAACAGACAGGACAAAGCACCCGAAAAAGCACATACATGGACATTCCTTGTTTTTTTTCCCTTGCCCTTCCCTTGTAGATATTGTGTTGTCCACGTAAGTCCCAGATCTATATACATGTACCGGTATGTCATCACGTTGTTTTCGAACTGTTTGCCGAGAAGAAATCGTTTAAATATGTGGTACTAGATACTGTTTATTGAGAAGTAACACTTTTGGACATTCGAAGCACACTTTATAAACACACACTTGGTATATTTCCCCTTCAACATCTGTACTAAAAAGTATTTGGTCAATATTCTATAGCTTACTAACTTTTTTAGTTCAGGCGAAGTACGAGTCAATAAAATTAGCGAAAGTTCTCTTTTGTTCTTCCAACTGTGTTCGTTTTTTTTTTTCAGTTTTAGGTCCCTTTTCAACTCCCATGGTAACATAAATTGCAGTTCGCATTAGAATAGATGCATTCTCAACAGGATCGAACACAGAACCACGGCGCACGCACAAATAGCATGGTAACATCTAAGCTATATTTAAGAAACAGCAAATAAATACAAATCTGAATTACTTGTAGGTTTCTTTTTTAGGGTGCCCTGTTTTCTTGATTGAAATACAGGAGTGTACGGGATACACACTCTTATCTTTGTTTATATTTTGTCTTAACGGGCTGACACTTAGGAATGCGCACGAGACAAGATTTGTGGCTGTCTCGTCTCGAAAATGAGCTGTAAAAGTTATGTCTCGACTCGAAAAACGTATATATTTCTCTATTAGAAGAGCCGTGTCTCGACTCAAATTTTGTCAGGAAAATCCTGTCTCGACTCGTCTCGTGCGCATCCCTATTGACACTTTTTATGGCAAAACGAATAACAAGGTACCCAACACTAAATTGTTTCAGGATACTAATTTTATAGCAAAGATTTCTAGTAATTACGTTTGGTTCTCGTTATCGTGAGTAGCTATATTGTTTCCAGCTTTTAGATACCACAGGCCGATGGTATATTTCAGAACAAGTGACGTCACTCGACCTTCGTAATTTCTACGACCGACCATTGCCAAGGATAGTTTATAAACGCGATTCAAGATCACAAAGCTCAGGGAAAGAAAGAAAAAAAAAGTAGAGGAAAATACACACGTACAGTCATTATATTGCTGTAGAAATTCTCTTTTTGCTTATTGCGATAGAGTAAAAAAAAAAAAAAAAAAAAAAAAAAGACCTTGATCCTTAGCAGTTATTTGCTTTCAAATAACACACAAGTACACACACACAAAGTAATCATATAACGTTTCCTTGTTATTTCATTTCAATATGTAATTCGTTATTTTAAGACAGTGTAATAAATACAGACTGCCACAATTCGACTTGTCCTGCTTAGTAATAAGGTACTAAACCAACATTTATCTTTTGAAAGTTAACTGTTAGTAAAGACTTTTCAATAAAATTACTATGAAACATTGACAGTTTGTAAGGAAAATGCAACGATAAACTGAATTTTTAATGAAAAGTATAACGAAACGTTGACAGTTTTAACAAAATAACAACGAGACAGTGTCAATTTCCAATAACACTAAAGTATTGACAAAATATTGAATAGGATGTTATTAAGAAAGCATGGATTGATAATTGTTTTACTGTCATTTCTGTAATTCATTTTTTGTCCTGAGAACTATGGGCGGCTTTAGTCGTTGTGCAGGAGTTCCATTATATCCTTAATAAAATAATTTTTATTTTACTCTAATTATAGTGCGAAATGAGCTGTTAAAAAGCTCGTTTGGGTTTTTCTTCTTCTAAACGTTTCTACTGATCTTAATAAAATTTTGCATGGATCTCATGATCATCGTTGGCCGAGTTGAGGACAGAAATTCGAGTTACCCATGCAACACTGGAATAAACACCAGGAAACCTCTCCTCCCCATAACTAAATGAAACGAAGCGAACGCTTAAACTTGTGTTTCTTTTTCAGTTCAACGTCCCACGATTGCTTTTGTTTCAATGCTAAGGGTAACGGGAATGATTGATAATGAACGAAATGGTGGAGTAAAAAAAGCGGAAGGAAACGGACGAGCCCAAGGAAAACACACGCAGTCACCATTTACAATCTGTACCGTAGCTAGTATAACCTTGTATAACTTAACAGGGGCTTTGTATAGATATCTGACAAGGCTTTTGAAAAACTACGTAAGATAAGCCTGTCTCGTCTCGGAAAGTGGATCTGCTTCTACTGGAAACACTCCGCTTTGTCCTGTCTCCTGACCAATCCTAGTGATCTGTTTACAGAAATAGAATTCTCAAAATAATATTTAAAAAAAAAAGACACTTAAGCCATAAGTGATTAAATATTGAGAACTGTGAAATATTTGGATCATCTTTAAGAGGCCCCATCGTGGCGAAATTAAAATACCGCTAATTTTACAGTAATTATGTGATATCTTCAAATAGACAGAAGATTATCGAAAAGTGGAACAAGAGCTCGCTAGACAATATTATTTTTTGGCACGTGATACCGTTATCGTGACTCACTTATCTGCTTTCGATTTCCAGCCATTTAGAAAATCGGCATTTATTTTCGCGTATTATATATGGCTGCAAATGGAAAGCTACTAGGTGTCTCGTGATAACGGTATCTCATGCAAAATAATATTGTCTAGCGCGCTCTTGTTCCACATTTCGATTACCTTTCATCTATTTAAAGATATTACATAATTACTGTAAAATTAGCTGTTCTAATTTCACTAATTTTATCTAATTTCTAAACAGTGAATTTAAGGAGAAAATTTAGTTTTAGGCCCTACAGTTTCATTTCTACAATGGTTTTTAATAAGCTTTTAAAAAAGTAGTTTTCATATTATTATGTATTGAATGTTCATTTCTTGAAGCTTTTTGTGTTTTTGAGTTCTTTATGAAATAGATAGGTTATGAAGAATATACCCTATCAGTAACGTATACTGTATACTGCGAATCACGGCCGGAACTGGTGCTGTTGGCGAGGACACAGGATGTAAGATGAAAGTGAACAGCACATTGGGGACGCTGTAGCTCAGTGGTAGACCGTTCATCTGTAGTGCATGGCGTCCTTGGTTCGATTCAAGCTCGCGCCAAGTGAGCTTTGTGCTGCACAAACACCGTGTGCGTAGGTTTTCTCGGGATTATCCCGTTTTCTCCCACTTTATTCATTCCACCATTTCATTCATTTCTCATCATCATCCTCTCCTGTATCCTAGCTGGAATAAGCTTGGGACGTAAGAGTTAAAAGGTTTAAACAGAATACTATGCCCATTCGTCTCCAAGATGGATCGAATATGTTCATATGATATGGTTTCATATGGTATAGCATATAATTACTATATCATATGACAAACTAATAGTAATGATGAATTTGAATTAAATCGTAAAATTTAATTTTGTTTTCCTCCGAGATAAAATTAAGTATTTTACTAGGGTAATCAACTAGATAAAAGTTGAGACCGTCTCGTATCGAAAAGTGCATGTGTTTCTATGAGAAGAGCTTTTTGTTTGTGGTTATATGGCGTCCCAAAAAATTATATCTCGTCTCATCTCGTGAGCAACCCTATTGAATACGCCACTGCGTTGCAGGAGCAGAGTTATTTTTTATTCTTGTAGGTTAGTTCGATATGCATGGGATTAGAATATATTAAATGTTTTTCTTGTATCTATTTACGTACTAATGGCTAATCCAAATTAAAGCTTGTCCCTTAATATTATGCATTATAGGCCTATTACTTTATAATCTTCCAGAATGATGCAAGGACAGGTGTTTTTAGTATCTTTACGTCAGGTTGGGGAATGAGCGAGTGTGTTATATCTAAGAGCATATGCTGATGCGATCATAATCGTGTCGAATCGTGTTGTTGTTCCCCCTTTTTTTACTCTATCTAATGTTATGCGTTTGGTCTTTTCAGCTTAGAATGTTTCTCACGTTGTATTCTTTGCGTGTGAATATATCGGGGGGGGGGGAGGTTAGTTACTTGCTACCCATAGGCCTTCTTTTCCTTTTTATCGTCTCTCTCCCTTTTCTCCCCGTTCCTTACACTTCTTCTTTTACCTTATCCTCTCTTCACGTTTATACATACATATCCACACTCCCCGCTTGCTGCTTCGTGTGTGGATACGACTAATGTAAGCATCTACCTGCCCACTGCATTCCCCGGGTCTTCGTTTCTTAATCAAGATCTTACGACGTTCGTTTTAACACAGGTAGACAGAGAGGCTGTACCGCGTTCGTCCTAATTTATGACTTTTGGTGACGTCATGTTTCCCCCTCTTTTTTCTTTCGTTATATCTTTGTATTGTTCTAAGGAAGTTTTTTTTTCTACTATAAGAACAATATAATGGAAGTGGTGTAGAGAACTTGATGGTACAGATTTGAAAGGACCTGCTGGTCGGCGAAGATTAACTGCCAAAGATAATTTCAAACTCGCTTTGCTCCCCTAAAATTATCACATTTGCTCAAATTTGATGTTTACTAATATATGTGATATGATCAGAGATTTGGGCTGTATAAAAAAGAAAAAAAAAGAAAAGGAAAGAAAAAGAAAAAAGAAAGAAAGAAAGAACATGTATAGGAAGTGGGGTCTGCAGTGTTAAGTTTGAACAACGAAAGATGGTTTAGTTCAGTCCATTCGCTATAAGAATCACTCTTTGGGGTTTCCAGACTGGAGTTCGCTACCTCTTAATTTTAGTACACTTTTTTTTTTTTTTTTTTTTACATATTTTCAGGCTATTGGCTGAATACATTCAATTTTCTGCTTCCGCAAGCAATCGAAACTAGTATAACGCGCAGCATACCACGGTGGCTCAGTGGTAGTTGATTCAATCCCCGAAGCAAGTAAATTTGTGGTGGACAACATCGTGTCCGTGACTTTTTCTCGGGGTATTCCCGTTTCTTCTCACATTCTCATTCCACCAATTTTACCATCATCATTCGCTTGCTTTAATCATTTTCTTCCTTAGCCTAAAGAACATAATCGAGAAAATAGTTCATTTCATTTCTTTTTGCTTTCTTCTTTTTAGACGAACGAATACTCGAAAATTACGCAATAAAATTTTCCCTCAAGAATCTCACTTCGTTAAGCTCGATATAATCTTATCGATTAATAGGCCTATATCTTATATCTGGACCAGTAGCGTCATTTCAGATTTAGATTGAGGGTACAAGACTCCTTGATATAAGTAAAATTTTGCGTTTTTCACCGACTTACTACTATTCTATTGATAAAATCTATACAAATCTCAAACTCTGGGGGGCAAACACCCCTCTCTTTCCCTCTAAATGACGCCCCTGATCTGGACAATATTTTAGTTAAACGGGAATTAAACATCAGAATTAAAGATAATATTAATAATATATCAATTAACCATACCAGGTATTGTCATTTTGATATTGTACCATATTGAAGAACTTTATAAGTGTATATATCAGTAGCAGTTTTACGTTAATAAATAGTTTGTTTCTCGTACAGCATGAATTTTTAGGTTTACAGATTAATTATTTGTCCCCCTTTCTCGAGAACTAGGCATGAGATTATTTTGTACTCACAAACACATGTTTACACCGTTTAGCTCAGTAAGATATATCGATTAGCATCTCATCTTTAGACAAAAAATTTCCTTTAAACGCTCATAATATGGTAAAAGTTTCTGTTAAACGCTAAAAATACGGTTAAAAATTCGTTAAACGCTAATAATATGGTAAACATTTTCCGTTAAACGCTAATAATATTGTAATGAAACCATAAACTAAGAATTTAAAAACTAATGACATACACTAAAGGTACTGTTCAGGAATTTTTCTTCCAGTTGGTGGGGTAATGTAATGAAACCATAAACTAAGAATTTAAAAAAACATTTTTTCATAAAAAATTATAATGGCAATTTGGTAGGTGAAAATGGAACGAAGTTTTTTGTAATATTTTAACTTTTGGATACGTGCATAACATTATTTTTAAAAATCACAAGGACAGTACTTGTAATCAAGAAATCGTTGGAAGCAGAAGCAAAATAGTCAAGAATCACCTGTAGTCAAATAACATTGCTTGTCAGTAGTAATTAACAATTCGGATAAAATCACGAAAAAGATTAAAGCAAACCTCAGGGTAAATTAAAGTTCAAAAATACTTATTTGTACATCATTAGATAACAACAATAATTTTCAGAAAATGTAATTAGGACTTTCCTAAGATTTTGTAAATTTTTGGTTTATGATTTCATTACAATATGGTTTGAAAAATCCGGAAAAAGGCTAATAATATTCTATGGTAAAAATTTTCTGTTAAACGCTAACATGGTAAAATTTTTCCCTTTAACACTAATAATATGGTAAAAATTTTCCGTTAAACGCTAATAATATGGTAAAAAATTTCGTTAAACGCTAATAATATGGTAATAATTTCGTCAAACGCTAATAGTATGGTAACAATTTCCGTTAAACGCTAATAATATGGTAAAATTTTCCGTTAAACGCTTCATTACCTTTTCTAATTTACAGTAGTAATAGTAATACAGGGCTGTCCAGAAAACGAACTGAGAGAATTTTTCGTAAGAACAAGACTAGTCAGGAGTTTTCGAAAAGAAACTGATAATAAGCCTACAATTTCCAAGACGAGACATAACTTTCACATCTTTTCCAGACGAGGCAGACAACTCTAGCCCCTTGACTATATGTTTAGCATATACATACACTCCATTAGCAGTTCAGGAGTCCCGGGTTCGATTCCCTCTGGGAACTCATGAGATTCGAATTTTACGTTAAGTTCCATACCCACGTCAGTCTTGAGAGGGGCATTAAATTTCAAACTAACCAATAAGCTAATGAATTTACATTGACCCTCAAAACTACTTTTTCTTTAATAGAAAATATTATGGTAAATTTGACGTATTTAAAAGCGATAAATTATTATTTCTGTTATCTGTTGAAGAGAAAATGTTACACTGGTCGAAGAATCACAATGTTACTTCCCACGACGATTCCAGCGAATGAAAAATGGGTATTTGATTTGTATATACATATAGTATATTATGAAAGTTTGTGAACAATACATTTACCTAAATATTGACACAAAAATAGCATAATAATGATACTCTGTGTCATTGTTGTTGAATAGAAGCATCCCAAAATGGGGGAAAAGTTAGATATTGTTAACGAAATAACAATACTCCTTCAAATAGGTTAGCACTAGGGTGTTATTGAAAAACAGAAAGCACCCCTTGTACAAAAATAAATTCTTGTCACATAATTTAACCATATTGATGCATAACCAATAGTTCATTATTTATGAATAGGCAATTGACCTTACCTTCATCAGACAAGGGTTCTGCCGAAAATGGCTGCAGTGAAGAGTTAAAAAAAAAAAAAAAAAAAAAAGCAGGCAAGGGATGTTTGGAGTGGGGGGACTAGAGTGACGAAACAAAAATTCCGTGTTCATAGGCCTCGAACATGACTTCTGGAATCGAAGGGAGGGGATTGGATTGAATTGCAGCTGTGTGGACGGAGATAGACTGTGTTAAGTGATCAATTTATATGCGTACAGGCGAACACCTCTTTCACTCTCTTAGCTTTGGATAGATCGGAAGACAAGTACGGAGAATCGAGGATAAATCAGGGCTGCCAGCTGTATACATATTATGATTCTACAAATATTTTTCCTCTATGTTTAACATAAGTTTTTATTTAAAGAGGCCCCATCACAGCGAAATTAAAATGCCGCTAATTTTGCAGCAATTATGTGATATCTTCAAATAGTTAAAAGATAATCGAAAAGTGGGACAAGAGATCGCTAGACAATATTATTTTACATGAGATACCCTTATCACGACTCACTTATCTGCTTTTATATTTCCAGCCATTTAGAAAATCGGCATTTATTTTTGCATTTCTAAATGGCTGCAAACGGAAAGCTACTAGGAGACTCGTGATAATGGTACCTCATGCAAAATAATATTGTCTAGCGTGCTCTTGTTCCACATTTCGATTAGATCTATCTTTTATCTATTTGATGATATCACATAATTGTTGTAAAATTAGTGGAATTTTAATTTCGCTGTGATTAGGCCTCTTAACACATGAAAATCTCATATATCAACAGCATTTCTTTAGCAAAAGTGTTGCAGTGCAGTCATGGAGAAAAAACATCCCAATAAATTTGGTTGTACAGAAAATTTCTACTTTACAAAAGTGGCCAACTTAAAGCTGATAGTGAGCAGTTATAGTTTTATCAATATAATATTCCTCTCATGTTTTGCATATACCTATTTACAGTAGACCCTACTTAACGAATACGGAGAACCTGCGAGATTAATTTTCTTTTTTCTCCCTCAGGATAGCAATCTTTCGTTTGGTTTGACGCAGCTTTTTATAGTGACGGATTTAGAAGGTAAAAACTTGGGGGGAGGGGGAAATCAGAACGCAGACTATGATAAGTGTAGCTATCATGAGTTCACTATAAACTAATCAAAAATGTATAAATAATAGCTTCAATTATTTTTGTTACTCAAAAAAACTGGGAAGGCCTAAGCCCTCCGGCCCCAAGTCAGATCCACCACTGGCTTTCCACTCTTTTCTATTCCGAGCCAGATTTTTCTCTTACTTGTACATTTTTACCCCGCATGTCCAGGGGCGTCATTTAGGGAGGGCAGGAGGGGGCAATTGCCCCCCCCCAAGAGTTTGAGGAGTACATATGCTTTAGTAGATTGTCTACTAATACACTAACGCAAAACGTGAGATTCTTATGTCAGTGGTGCTCTTGCTCCTCCCAAGCGAAGTCAGAAATGACGCCCCTGCGTATGTCTTCTATGATTGGGTCGGTATATTTATGTTGCGGCTTTTCTCTAAGAGACATTCTCAAATGCGACACAAGACGAGAAATTTCTCAAGTCTCGGGGTGCAACTTTAATTTACCCAAGTCTTAGATCTGAAAGAGTATTTTAGTGCTACAGGATCAATGGTATAAACTCTATAAATTAATAAAGTCGTTATACGAACATTATGAAGAGTATTTATCAACAAGATACGCAAGACATTACACATATTGTATAACCCATACCAAATCGCTTGGGGTAACGGCTCATTTGTGAGTCTAAACTACGTTTCTAACAGACGCCTCACTAGCTTTCTAGACCTAGTGACCGTGATTCCTCACGACGCTGAATGGGCGCCGAAAATTGGGAAGCACCGACCGGGAATCGAACCCGAGACCACACGAACAACATAAATATGATTTAAATATTGTTATATCACATCCTTGATAGGTTTATTATGACATGAAAAGATTCTAATAGCTTCTAGACAGGGGCCGATCCAAAACGGACTTCTGGGGGGGGGGCGGTGCTTTGTAATACTGCTACTTAGAACTACTTTTAAGAGCTCCAAACTCTGGGATGGGTTTTATTTATATATAAAATAAAAAAAAGTTTCCTCTTCTCGGGGTGCGATCGCCCCCGTGAATCCGCCACTGCTTCTAGATGAAATAAAGAAAAAGTCAAGAGATCAATATTGTACATATATTTACAGAACAAAATTAGAAGAAAATAAAAACAAGACGAGAAAAATCTATTCGAGAATCGAGACGAGACGAGACTACAAACAATTCTTCGAAAGTCGAAACGAGACGACTTCTATAAAAAAAAATAGGAGACGAGACGATAAATATGGTTGTCTCGTCAACAACATAGACCTACATAAGCCTATTACCACTCAATAGAAGAGAAAAATTGCATCATTAACTTACATCTTGAAAATGTTGGACTCTCAAGAATAACCACGATAATTTTCGCGTAGAATTCCTATATTTTTAACCAAATTAAGTTGGCAATCCTGTTTGACAGGCTTCTCTGTAAATGGCCATTCACCCAGATGTTCAATTGGAAGGAGCCGGTTTCTTTTTAGTGCGTAACGTAACACATGCTAGCTTATCTTATTACTATATTAAAGGCTTTCATGGTCACATACTGCGTGGATGCTAGTGACCTCTATGGATCCTTAGGATTTTTTTTTTCTTATTTAATTCTTTAGAATTGTTCATTAGAACCGTGAAAGATCGTGGCATTGCTCGCTCATACCAAAAACAGCTGATAAAGCAATTTGGATAACAACTAGGTACTCGTCTTGTATGATTATACGTTTCGCTATTATCCGTTTACAAAGTACTATAGTGCTTTTTCAAACAAACAAAAAAAAAAAAAATACTAGCGTAAATTTATTTGTGAAAGTGAAGTAATAGCGAAACGCTTGATTTTGAAAGTTGACTTAACGTCGTGCAGATCTGGTACCGTATTTACCTCCTTTTTCTACGTCTAGAACTTGTGCTTTAGTTCTCAGAAGTAGACAGTCAGACGGGGGATTTTGATTCTGGAATTGAGTAAATAGTGACGTATTCAATGGGGGCTATCGGATAGAAGTCTACACGAGCCGGAATTTTTAGCCCGGGTCCGACCCGGCCCGTGAATTTATAGTGGGAGCCCCGAGTCCAGTCCGAAATATGTTTTAGCATTTAGACCCGATCCCGGCCCGAGGTCGTGTGATAATCAAATGAGTTCAAAATAAGTCCGAATTACAGAAACTTAATAATTAACTCAAAATTGTGTTTTTATTTACAGCAATTAGAGGTTTGATTTTGCAGTTGTGCGTTAAAAGTTTTCCAGAAATATCGTTGTACAGTGTATTTACAAAGTTAGACTCGAAAATATACAAATATCGTTGTATATTTAAAAATTTACGGCCCAAGCCCGAAATGACATATGTTTTGTAGGCTCGAGTCTAGCCCGCGGGCCGGGTCGGGCTTAAGCCTGCGGGCTCGACCCGAGCCCGTGCAGACCTCTACTTATCGGGCTCAACCCCACCTCGAAAAAATAAATTTGCTAGTTTTTCGCATTCCACGTATGACTCAATTAAATATTCGTTCAAGCTTTCTTTCAGAAAATTTTGTTCAGAGGGATGTTCTGGGACACCATTTGCTACAACAGTAATTCGCAACCCGTGTGTCGCGGTTTAGCGGAGTGCCAGCACAAAGTGAAGGGTGTGACGAGAAATTTTTCATAATTAGATCCTATATTGAATAAAAATAAATTTTATTTCATTTTTATTCCATTACTGTGTAAAATTTGAATACAATTATTTATTTTAATAATAGGTCTAATAGAAAATTGTATTTTCTTAAATTTTTTACACTCCATCTAAAGTGAATTAAAGTTCATAAATTATTAATAAATTCAAAAGTCTATTTATGTTGAATAATAATAATAATAATAATAATAATAATAATAATAATAATAATAATAATAATAATAATAATAATAATAATATAAATAATGATTATATTCATGTTTGTATTAGTAGTGCAAATATCAACATTACATGAGCAAAATTACATTTTGGTGCGCCGTATTGAGTCCTAAATAATTTATGGTGTGCCGCGAGGAGCGAAAGGTTACGATTCACTATGCTAGAGTATCTGCCCTGTACAAGAATGACATGTTTATTTATTGTAGCTCTTGCGGAGGGGAGAGGTTGACCAACTTCTGGGAACAACCCCCACCCTAGTAAGTATTTTTGAAGGAAATACAGAAATACGCATCATTCAGCTAGCCTAAGTATCTACCAACTTCTCGCAAATGGTCAGTGGCGAATCTAAAAGGTAAAAACTGGGGCGGAGGGTAAAAACAGGGGCCCTAGAACTCAGACTATGATAGGTATATCATGAGTTTACTATAAACTTTTAAAAATGTATAAATAATAGCTTAAATTATTTTTATCAGTCTAAAAACTGGAGGGCTAAGCCCCCGGTCCCGAAATAGATCGGCCACTGCGAATTGTAGCACAACTTGAATGGCATAGTGTCTATTAGAATTTATATGTTTATTTACGTTAAAATATTATCACGTAGCAACACTGCAAGAATAAACTGGTATACGCTAGAAAAGAAATTACGACCCTTTTCTTTTTTAAAAAATAAAGACATTACACCACTTCATAGTTACTTGATTTTGTGAAGTATTTTGTTCTTTCATTATCTTGAACGGTTTGTGTATTCAACAGCCTGACTTGGTCTGATTTTTCAGCTCATAAAACGCCAGCCGAATTGTCTCAGTCTGTGTGTGTGTGTGTGTGTGTGCATGCGGGCCGCTGGAGGACGAAACTCGAAAATGGAAGTTTCCCAGCTTGTAGGTGGAGTTTTATGGCCGCCGTAATGGTCTCTAAATATCCTTCTATAGTTAGAGAAACAAGCGCTGCCGCAAGGTCCTTTTCTGAACGAGTACATTACATACATAACCTACCACAACTTCTTTCGGATAACAAAAACAAGGAAAGAGAGAGATATCGTATTCTCCAAAGCACGTGGTTTGTCTGGTTCAATGTTGTAATTTAGCAGCGATTCTGGTGTAATCATCGTTAGATTGGAAAAGCGGAACAAAAGACCGTGGATTTGATGTAAATGACCTTCTCGAAAGGCGTTTTACAGTCACAGACTGATAACAGGAGAAGCATTCAGAGGCTGGTAAAAAGAACAATAGTGAAATCTTTGGCGGTTTATTAATTTACAACGGATTTCGTTATTTTGCGCTATTCATTTCGTGCAAATTTCATTCAATGACGAGTTGATTGGTACAGTCCGCAGAAAAAAAAAAACTGCAACATGAGCATGTAAGTTTATTGTGCAACGACGAAGTCTTTTGCTCCAAAATAAGTGTGCTCCAGGGAAGGACGCCGAGGTTTCTCCTGCTTGATTCGTGCTATTTACGCGTTATGTTGATTCCCTGGGCTGTTAGGCGTAGTTTCACAATAAACTTACTTGCTCATGATGCAGGTTTTTTTGCTGCGGACTGAAGAGCAGTAGAAAAATACAGTAATGAAATTAAATCTTTCAGTCTAACGTCCCACAATTAAATCCTTTAAGCTAAGGGAAACAGATAATTAAGGCAAGTAAATAATAATGGAAGAATCGGTGGAATGAGAATGTGTGAGAAAACGGGATTACGACGAGAAATCCCAGGGACACGATGTTGTCTACCACAAAGTCACTTGGCCGGCCGAGGATCGAACCAAGGTCAACACATACCAGAGGTAAGCGCTTTACCACTGAGCCACCGTGCCCCAGTGAGAAAAACATAATAACATGGGATTTGGTCTAGTGTAATTAACGCCAATTGAAGTTTCAAATAAAATGAATATCTGATTGACACCAAAAAGGACTAGAAGTTTCTATTACGTCCGATAGATGTCAACAGCTGGACGATGTATGCTGCCATCCAACGGTAAAATATTATGTAACTTCTACTACCTTGGTTTCAATGGTAGAAAGTGATATATGGATATTGACCGTTATCCGTGAAGATGTGACCAACTTGACTTAATTAAGTAACTCGTCCGACATAATCACTCTAGCTATCTGTTGCAAAACACAGAATTCAAAAAAATCGTTTTCGTTCAAAAGTCATCGTGTAAATTAACGAGCAGACATAAGTCTTCGTTACTTGCTAAGGTGCTAAAGAATTATCTCCATTATCAAATTCAGCCATCCCCCACCTACCTTTTCCAAAGAAAACATAATTCAAAACTTCACTTTTGTTCAAGAGTTAGCCTATCGTGTGAGCTAACGGATAAAAGTAAAGTCACTGTTACCCGATAAGATGCTAACGGACTATCTCCATGAACGAAGTCGAACGAAATAATTGCTGTGGCTATCCATTATGAAAAAAAAAAGAAATCTAAAATTCACTTCTGTTGTAGAGTTATCCTGTGGAGTAACGTACACACGTACTGATATAATTAAAGTCACCGGTTCATGAGTCATTATTTGTCCAGGTGGAATTTTGACGGCCCTCTATAATTAAAAAATTGCTATAAGAAAGCCCTTCCTGTTGGCCTAGTTGCTAGTGCGCGCGTCTTTGATGCACGGGGTCCTGGATTCTATCCTCGGTAGGTGACTTTGCGTAGCGAGTGGTCCCTTGTTCAAATTCCTGTGAGAACACTCGGTCAAAAAGTATAATAGCTATTTTAGGCCAGCCATCCTGAATGAGGATTTTCCTGTGTTTTCCTCAAACACACTAGGTAAATACCGGGATGGTACCTAATATACAGGTCCTAGTCTTGTTTTCTTTCTTACCTTTTTCCTTGAATAGTGTGCTCGCTGAGAGACGTCATCCCTCAGACGTGACTGGCTTAAGAGGCCTAAACACTGCGAAATTAAAATACCGCTAATTTTACAGTAATTATGTGATATCTTCAAATAGATAACAGATAATTGAAATGTGGAACAAGAGCGCGCTAGACAATATTATTTTGCATGAGGTACCATTATCATGAGTCACCTAGCAGCTTTCCGTTTTCAGCCATTTATAAACGCGAAAATGAATGCCGATTATCTAAATGGCTGGTAATCGAAACCAGAGAAGAGAGTCGTGATAACGGTATCACATGTAAAATAATATTGTTTAACAAGCTCTTGTTCCACTTTTCGATTATGTTTTATCTATTTGAAGATATCACATAATTACTATAAAATTAGCGGTATTTTAATTTCGCACTGGTGGGGCCTCTTAAGGACGTAGATGCTAGTAATTCCCAGAACTATGCATCTATGCATAGTCTAAATAAAGCAATTCTCGGTAGGAGGGTCTTGAAATGTGAATGGATTATTATGGTTCGATTCTACCTTAAACCAGAGGCAGTTCTAGCCGGGGCGCGGGAGGCCTAGGCTCGCCAGTTTTTAATCGAAAAAAAAAAATGAAGCTATTACTTACATTTTTATTTTTCCAAGTTTATAGTAAACTCATGATATACCTATCATCAGTGGCGGATCCAGGATATGATCAATGGAGGGGCTAAACCATAGTTTGCCGATTTATCCAGTTAAAGCTGGATTGAAGCCCATTTTATTCAGTGTAAACCTGAGCGTCAAGGGGTGTCTATAGCTCCTATAGCCCCCCTTGGATCCGCCTCAGCCTTAAACTGTGTGTCAGTGATGAAAAGGGACGTTGAACTCCGACCAACATAAAATAAGAAAGAATTAATTCCCCCTACGTTATATAAGTTTCTGCTTCTGTCCGTCATACGCCCGTGTTGATTAGGCGCCGTTACAATTAACTAAATGCTCTCCAAGTAACATTTTTCTCTCTTTCTCTGTTTTGTGCTTTTTCTTTTTTAATTCAAGAAAGAAAAAAAACACTGATCTATGTTGTCACAAGTAGTGTGATGAGTTCATTAGTGGAATTTCCTGCTATGTCTATTCGGGGGGGGGGGGTTCTCCTTCCCTCCGCCTCCCCCCCTACACTGATAATCTTCCTTGATAGCAGTGATGAATGTAGTATTTGGAAGTTGAGGTTGAGACAGGTTTCCACATGCGCGCTAGTTTTGTTAAGCTGCAATTAACAAATGAAATGTCAGAGTGACGAAGGAATTGTGGGAGCAGGGGGATAAAAAGCTGTCTGTACGCTACGTGACACTACAACTACTGCGCTTATTGGTGCAACTGCTTGTTTAAAATTTATTCCTACTTTGTAAAATTGAGTACAATGTAATCTTTAGTCTGAGTAGGCGAAGCTTAAGGGGCCTCATCACTGCAAAATTAAAATACCGCTAATTTTACAGTAATTATGTAATATCTTCAAATAGATAAAAGATAATCGAAAAGTGGAACAAGACCTCCCTAGACAGTATTATTTTGCGTGAGATACCGTTATCACGACTCATTTATCTGCTTTCGATTTCCAGAAATTTTAGAAAATCGGCATTTATTTTCGCGTTTCTAAATAACAGCAAACGACAAGCTACTAGGTGACTCCTGATAACGGTACCTCATGCAAAATAACATCTTCTAGGGAGGTCTTGATCCACTTTTCGATTATCTTGTATCTATTTGAAGAGATCACATAATTACTGTAAAAGTAGCGGTATTTTAATTTCGCAGTGATACAGACTCTTAATGGAGTATTGGTGGAATTTTAATTTGCTTCATTAAAACTTCTGAAAGGGGACACTGTAGTCCAGTCAGTCCGCTTGGTTCCAGGTTCGATTCCTGGCCGATGCTTCCCAATTTTCGGCATCCACCCAGAGTCGTGAGGGAAATTGGGGAGTTACATGAATACAAGATGTAACGTTCATTAGGTCTACAAAGCTCTGTTAAAGGCTGTTTGAAGCAGCACTCTGACAACGTGTTCGTCGGTAAGCTGGGTGTAGTTCAGCCTATCGCTAACAGATGGCATTGAAACGGCTCAGGTCCATAAGAGCGGCATGCCCATGGTAAGTTTAGTTACTAAGAACTTCTGAAAAAAAAAAAAAATCTTATCACGAAACATGGCGAGATTGGAGACCTGGAGATAGCTCACTCCGCTTCCTACTATTTTTTAGAGAGGGAGAAAGATAATTAAATCAGTAACAACAATGAATATTACTGTGACCCAGCCGGAGTGTGTAATCAAACTTTTTGACGCGTTAGGTTAACAGTTGGAGTCCCTCTGAACAGTAGGTGCTCCAACTCTCTTGGATGTTCCTGTGTTCGTTCCCTGTCGAGTCCAGTAGTAATCAAAAGGTCCAAGAAAGAAATTAATGAAAAAGTGTTACCGTGGCACAGTACTCATCTTTAATGCGAGAAGTCCCTGATTCGATCCTATTCCATGGGAGTATGGTCATTTGATCTACTGATTGATTTAGAATCTTAATAAATATACACAACAGTTGTCATATATAACATTTTGTAACAAAAATATGTAAATCCTTAGAGTCCTCTTTTCATGATCTTTTCAACAGATGGCAGCATGTATCCCGTATCAACAGATGGCAGCAAGTACCCCGTATCGTTTCTCCTATTTTTAGGAAGCGACAATGCTGACAATAACTGAATCAACTTCAAGAGTAGAGATATTCAAACATTGTCCAAAAAATGAATTGAATCAATAATTGATCTGGCCGAAACCAGAGCGAACTAACTCTTTTTGTGTGTGTGATTTGTGAAATTAAGGTCTTATGAAAACAGTGACACGAACTGCTGTCATTGGTAAATGAGCTTCACGTGACTGATGTGCCAATTCCTACACTTATTTCGTTGTGGTATAAGGCTCGGTGTGAAATATGCAAAACTCATATCACTTCATACTTAAACTCAGAAATCGGCAAAAATGTAGTTGGTTTACTCTGGCTTCAGATAGCTCAAATATCATCGAATGTATTATTATTTGTTTTCATGTTTCACGTGGATATGAAATAACAAAAGCAATCCATTTCTTTTTAACAATTCGAGCCAAGTTGTTACTGTTTCCATAAGGGTGAATTTCCCTCAGCACGAAAATGTAGTTACTTCGGTCTGACTTTAGACAATTCCAATCCGAAAGCATTGGTGATATTTTGTATATTTTATTGTTGAGCGGTTTTATTATTGAAAGCATGCTTCGGAAGAGTAAAATTAAGTGCTTGCAACAATGAATAAAAGAAGATTTAAAAATTGCACAAGTCAATCTCTGATTAGAAGATCTGTACGAATCAATCTCTGATTATAACTTCTGCATGGATCAATCTCTGATTATAATATCTACACGAATCAATCTCTGATTATAATATCTGTAGAATCAATCTCTGATTATAGGCCTAATATCTACACGAATCAATCTCTGATTATAATATCTGCACGAATCAATCTCTGATTATAATATCTGCAGAATCAATCTCTGATTATAATATCTGCACGACTCAATCACTGATTATAATATCTGCACGAATCAATCTCTGATTATAATATCTGCACGACTCAATCTCTGATTATAATATCTGCACAATCAATCTCTGATTATAATATCTACACGAATCAATCTCTGATTATAATAGCTGCAGAATCAATGTCTGATTATAATATCTGCAGAATCAATCTCTGATTATAATATCTGCACGACTCAATCTCTGATTATAATATCTGCAGAATCAATCTCTGGTTATAATATCTACACGAATCAATCTCTGATTATAATAGCTGCACGAATCAATCTCTGATTATAATATCTGCAGAATCAATCTCTGATTATAATATCTGCACGAATCAATCTCTGATTATAATATCTGCAGAATCAATCTCTGATTATAATATCTGCACGACTCAATCACTGATTATAATATCTGCACGAATCAATCTCTGATTATAATATCTGCACGACTCAATCTCTGATTATAATATCTGCAGAATCAATCTCTGATTATAATATCTGCACGACTCAATCTCTGATTATAATATCTGCAGAATCAATCTCTGATTATAATATCTACACGAATCAATCTCTGATTATAATATCTGCAGAATCAATCTCTGATTATAATATCTACACGAATCAATCTCTGATTATAATAGCTGCAGAATCAATGTCTGATTATATGCTGCACGAATCAATCTCTGATTATAATATCTGCATGGATCAATCTCTGATTATAATATCTGCACGAATCAATCTCTGAGAGTAATTATTTATCCAACTTCTTTTTGGGCAAAGTTTGAGGACTGATCTCATGGAGTTGGATCAATTTTTGTGAATATTGTCGCACCTTACAAAATGCATTGGAAAGTGCTGCCATCTGTTGTCCAAAGTCGAACATTTACTCTCATTTTTAGACGAAATACACACAGAATGAACCATTTCTTGTATATTACTATTTTGTGTAGTAAAATCGAAAGAAATAAGGTTTTCAAAAGAAAATCTGGCCTCCACGTGAAAACAAAAATGTACAATGGTTTCACAGATGAAACATAGCTTCAACTGTTAGCATGCTTTACAAACATCTTCTAAAATATAATTGTACTTACCACGCTTTTTAATATCCATAAATATCTATCCATTCACAATTTATACATCAGGAAATTAGTAAATTTTGCAGTGAACAACCGAGTACAAATAATATCTTTGTAGAAGAAATGGCCGCCTTTCATTTTGTTATATTTTCATGGCCGCCAAGGCGAAAACTTCCATACATAGCGCTTGGTTTTTGAACCCACCCCTGGCTTTTCTCTTCAGTCCCCTTAGAACCCCAGATGCCCCGCCGCCAACCTTTTGTTTGCTGACCTCCCCATTCTGTCCTTCATTTTCTCTTCTATTCTTTTCCCCTTTCGCGATTTTTTCCCTTTCTGGCAGTCATGTCATTTTGCTCCTCCTCTTCCCTGGCAACTGTCATGGATTCCTCTGTTGGACCAACAGAACGTTGCATGCAAAATTATTTTTAAACACATAGAAATTATGTAAGCATATTTATACTGTATCAATAGTGTTTTGCATTATATAGCCACTGGAATAGTAATTGGAAACTCAAAAAATTTCAGAGTATGATTTCTAAATCCGCTCCTTTTTTTCATAAAAGTACGAGTAATAAATTTAATTCACAGTCTTTTCCACTATAAGAGTCTGCCATACTAAAAATAATACAAAATTTAACATTTTTCTTTTCCTTGTTTTTGATAAGTGAAAGGAGATAATGAAATGCAAGTTACCATAATCATAGATAATGTTGTTCTACAAGAGAAAATATGAACCTAAAGCATTTTCAGTATTGCTATCCATAGAAATTACAGTGTTGCCAGAATAACATTTTCCCCAAAATTAAGTTAAGGCAGCGACTAGAGGAACCAACTTAACTGCATTTGATTACGTATTATGTTGTCTTGGAATCCTGTGAACTACTTTTCAAATAATAATTGTATTTAGTTTGTAATAAACAAAATAGTTTTAACATACAGGTATTAAAATTAAATAATAATGTTATTTAAAAAGTAGTTCACAGTATTCTAAAACAATATGATACGTAATCAAATGGAGTTGAGTTCGTCCCTCTAGTCGCTGCCTTAACTTAGATCTTGGGAGAATTGTTATTCTGGCAACACTGTAATTTCTGTGGATGGCAAAACTGAAAATTCTTCATGTTCGTATTTTTGTTGTAGAATAACATTATCTATTATTGTGGTAAGTTTCATTTCATTATCTTTTTTCACTTATGAAAAACAAGCAAAAGAAAAATAGTAAATTTTACATTATTTTTTAGTGTCAGGCTCTTAAAACGTAAATGTTCATATTCTTTTAATTATTTAAAAAGGTCTTTTGTTTATATATCTAATTGTTTTCTCTAAAAAGTATTCATTCACTTCATAGTTCCTTCCTCTAGAGAAAAACATTCTCTTTGTATGTCTTTCTCTAAAAAAAAAAAAAAAAAAAAAAATAATGGATTTTCCTCGCATTTTTCTCTATAAACGAAGAGTTCTTTTCATTTTTTTCTCTAAAATTAACATTATATCCCTCTGTTATTCCTTTCTCTAAAACATGCTATAGTTTTATATTTTTCTCTATAAAGAAAACGTTTATTTTAAAATTTCCTTCTGTACAATTAACCAACTCCCTCTATTATTCCTTTCTGCAAAAGAAACGCTTTCCTTTCTCTAAAACGAATGAATGCTGCTATGGAGAAGACCTTCGTTTCAAATGTTTTTCTCTAAAATTAACACATTCCCTCTGTTACTCCTTTCCCTTAAAAAAAAACTTTTATAATTACTTTTCCTAACAGAAGTGCGTTTTCTTAACCATCCCTTTCCTTCTATAATTCATAATTCCTTTCTCTAAAAGTAATACTATCCCTTCATATCTCTTTTTCTCTACAAGGAAAACGTTTCTTTCAAAATATCTTTCTCTAAATTTAACCATTTCCATTATTGTTCCTTTCTCTAAAAGAAAAGCGGTCCTTTCATATTTTTTCTAAAAGTAACTAAATTTTAAAGTCCTTTTTCTAATAGGAAAGTGTTACGCTAGTATCTCGAGAATGGGAACTCTTCGTAAACGTTCTCTTCCAAAATTCCACGCAGTGGCTCAGTGATAGAGCGCTTACTTCTGGTGTGTAGGGTCCCTAGTTCGATCCTGGCCAGGTAAGTTTGTAATGTACAACATCGTGTCTGTGGGTTTTCTTGGTGTACTCCCACTTCCTCCCACATTGGCATTCCACCAATTCTTTCATCATTATTCACTTCCCTAAAATCAACTGTCTCCCTTAGTCTAACAGCCATAATCATGGAATGTTAACCTGAAAGATTTCAGTTCACTTTTGATTCTTCCAAAATTCCAATGAATACCAATAACCACAACAAGAGTGCTAACAAGTTCCCTTTGCATCTTAATTCGTATATTTTTGCAGTAAACATTTTCCTCGAGAATCTTTATTCTCGAGAATCTTTAATCTTTGTTCTTATCTTGAATCAGTGACCAACATTTCCATCCACATAACACAACGAATGAGAACAATCCATCTAGAAGTGCATGAGTTATTTGAGATATTAAGTGTCAGCTGACTAAAATTAAAAAAGTATGATCTTGATAAAAATTAGTTTTTGCTCTTATCTCGAATCAGTGACCAACATTTGCGTTCACATAATATAACGAATAAGAACATTCCATCTAAAACTGCATGAAGCTCGAGTTACTTGAGATGTTAAGCGTCAGCTGACTAAAATTAAAAGAGAATGATCTCGAGAACCTTTAGTTTTTGTACTTATCTCGAATCAGTGACTAACATTTCCATCCATATAATGCAACGAATGAGAACAATCCATCGATAGTGCATGAATTTAGAGTTACTTGAGATGTTAAGTGTCCACTGACTAAAATTAAAAGAGAATGAAGCATTCGTGTAAAACATGTTAATTAGAATTCCTTTTTCGTTTTTTTTTTATCTTTCTAATCTGTGGATTTCAAACAATTGACATTCTATTTTGGTCTATCAAATACGAAGCTCTTGGGGGAATAACGTATGCAGATATACACATGTTGCTTATATGTGTAGTCTCTCACTCACTAACACACACGCATGTAATTTCACAGGATGATGAGGGATTGCGGTTCGGAGAGAGAGACAGAATTGAAATGACTTCCATATAACACACACACACATGGTACATACACATACACACATACACATATACATGAACACACGTGTTCCTTTGAGCTTAATGACATATCGTGCATATCAAGTTTGCACCTGGCTCTCTCAGTGTCTATGTATCGTCATTTCCACATTAATTAGTATTGGGCGCGTGAGATGGACACTGTCCGTTCGGTCCCCTGACGGTTGCTGCACTGTGATTACGAATGAGCGACGATCACAGCTAATGTAATTTGGGTGTAGTTAGATGCGGATTCAATTACTTCAACAATTAACCACAAAATCAATAATTTCTGCAATTTCTACTTAGGCTCCGTGTCTCTGTATGTATTCATATTCACAATATGAATGGTATTGCTAAAAAAAAAAAAAAAAAAAAAAAAAAAACTCAGTTTTGTTCAAATAAAACAGAAAATAGCCCTTTGTAACGTCAAATAAGTCAAATGTGTCGTTTAATTAAAGATGCAGAAGGATGGTTATATTTTTGAAGTAACTGTATAGAGCATCGAGTTGAACTGTAGGAAATCTGAAATGAAATTAAATCTTTGAGTTTTACGTTCCACGATTATACCGGCTAGGCTAAAGGAGACGGTGATGATGAGAAAAGAATGAAATGAAGAAAGTGGGAGGAAACGGAAGATCCCCGAGAAAACCTACAAACACCCACTGAGAAAAAATGTATGTGGTGTACGTAAAATCCTGTTTACATTTGTAAATCCTGTAGTTTTTGGATTTAGCGTACAGCAAACGTATAACTGAAAACGCATGTTTTATAATACTTTCTATATAAGTATTCCTTCTATACGTACTTTCCGTATGAAACAATGTAGGCAGTCAGGATCTTACATACAAATGGACTTATATTCTATGTATGTAATATTCTATGTAGGTAACATACATATATTCTATGTGTGTAATATAAGGAAGACGGTTAGATATCAGACATCCTGCAAGGCATGATGTAACATCTAAGGACAGTGCGTATGTAGCATACGGATAACGTATCCTCCGTACTGATTTCTGTAGTAAGCAAGAGGATTCCGTGTACTTGTACAATATACCGCTGTCCGGAGAACGGATTTTTCTCAGTGTGGTGTTTGTCCACCACAAAGTTCACTTGACGCGAGCTAGGATCGACCCAGGGACCCCATGCACGAGAGGTGAATGCTCTACCACTGAGCCTTCGCGGTCCCTTAAACTGTAGGGAAAAAGTTTTTCGAGGACGACATTGCTCAATGGACTGTATACGGCCAGATTTACGGGTCACTTTTCATTAGGGATGCGCACGAGACGAGACGAGACAGAATTTCCCTGACAAAATTCAAATCGAGATGCAGCTCTTGCAATAGAAAAATATACATGTTTCGAATCGAGATATCACTTTTACAACACATTTTCAAGATGAGACAGTCTCAAATCTTGTCTCCTACGCATCCCTACTTTTCATAGGACGAC
The DNA here is from genome assembly GCF_964235325.1 of Thermobia domestica. Lineage (NCBI taxonomy): Eukaryota > Metazoa > Arthropoda > Insecta > Zygentoma > Lepismatidae > Thermobia > Thermobia domestica. The sequence continues at coordinate 378,661,752 of NC_137455.1, read as the reverse complement.
GTTTTCTTCGTTACTCAATGTGATTATTTCTTTAATAAAGATTATTATTTTTTTAAAAAAAAAAAAATGTCTTATATTTTGACTTAGGACAGTATTAACCCTTAAGCCGGATACACATTGACCAAAGCAGACCAGCCAAGACGAAGCAAAGAGAACCAGAAGAGAATAAGGCCGTGAAAAAAAAAGTTTTCAGTTTTAAAATCGCTTCGATTTCTATCAGAAAAACTCGGTTTTAGTTTTAAAACCGGATTCGATAAATATGGAAACTGGCTTCTTTTAGAAAACCGAAATGTCAGTTTTCGGTTTTCTTAGAAATCGGTTTCCGGTTTTTATGTGAACAGGTTTTGCCCATTCTTAATATTTTTTTTAATATAAATTTTTAATATGAAATGGTATATGAAATAGTGTGAAATTACAATTTTGTCCATAAAAATACCACAACTTCTTGTCAGTTTCTTGTATATCTGTAAGCATATACTGTATATCATAACTGAAGGGTGAAATGGTGCTTTAAAAAACATCAAATGGAGTAGTTTTTTTTTTCAATGTATGTTTAATATTACTTAAGTTAAACTTGCTTTAAATCTATTCAAATTATGTATCAGGAGATACATTTTTCAAAAAGAAAGGAACGTTTAACTTAAATTCAAAATGACACCAATAAAATCAACCATTAATATTTCCGTTCATTTTACATACAACACATCGATCCTGTAGCCTCAAATAGGTTAAATCATTGTTCTGAGGAACAAAAATCGCTCAACAACCTTAATACGGAATAGTGATCGCCAGTGGTGTATTTAGGATTTTTTGGGGGAGGCTGCGCACAACACGGGGAAGCAGGAGGGGCAATTGCCCACTTGAGTTTGAGTATTAAATATATTTTGATCGATTACCTACTAACATATTAGGAAAAACGTGAAACTCGTATGTCGGTGGAGGATGGTATCCGCTATGTTGATATCCGTAGAAGTTAGTGTGGAACACTAGTTTCGTTTATCAGCTCCTCTTAGTTTTGGTGTTACTGACGACGGGCGACTTGAATCCCAACTAACAACGGTCGAAAGTATGATAGGAGAAACGAAAGAAAGTAACAACTAAGAAAAAGAAACAGAAGAGTAAAATGGACGAAAGAAAGAAAAAAAGAACTCAGTTCTTACCTGGAATGAAATTTGACAAATACAGTATTATTTCTGAACAAAGAATATAAGAAAATGGAAAGTTAATGAATTTCTTACAAATGGTAATTATTATTGTTGCACGTGGAATGCGAAATTTATTTCGGGGGCCCTTGAGCCCGATAGCTCCCTAAATACGCCACTGAGAAGTAGCCAAAGAATAACTGTAGGTATGAGTTATCTATACTTCGTGTGTGAATTGTACACTGCTAAGCCTTCTGTATTGAACAAGCTTTCTCTCTCTCTCTCTCTCTTATTCTCTTGACGTTGCTTTCTCTCCCCTCGCTTCGTCCCCCTAACGGAAGACCGAAAAAGGGGAGGGTAATTAACTAATTACGCTCCCGCAATTACTGTTCCCCGGGCATTTAATTACTAGCCGCAACACTAACATTGAGTCGTATCTTTTAAGTTTAGGAACCAACATACGTATGTAATCACTCTCTATGTACGTTTTAAAAGTAAATTCTAACTACCAACCAAGGATGCTATAGTTTTAATAACATTTTTAAAAGTAAATTCTAACTACCAACCAAGGATGCTATAGTTTTAATAACATTTTTAAAAGTAAATTCTAACTACCAACCAAGGATGCTATAGTTTTAATAACATTTTTAAAAGTAAATTCTAACTACCAACCAAGGATGCTATAGTTTTAATAACATTTAAAAAAGTAAATTCTAACTACCAACCAAGGATGCTATAGTTTTAATAACATTTTTAAAAGTAAATTCTAACTACCAACCAAGGATGCTATAGTTTTAATAACATTTTTAAAAGTAAATTCTAACTACCAACCAAGGATGCTATAGTTTTAATAACATTTTTAAAAGTAAATTCTAACTACCAACCAAGGATGCTATAGTTTTAATAACATTTTTAAAAGTAAATTCTAACTACCAACCAAGGATGCTATAGTTTTAATAACATTTTTAAAAGTAAATTCTAACTACCAACCAAGGATGCTATAGTTTTAATAACATTTTAAAAAGTAAATTCTAACTAGCAACAAGGATGTTATAGTTTTAATACCATTTTTTAAAAGTAAGTTCTAACTACCAAAAAAGGATGTTATAGTTTTAATACCATTTTAAAAAAGTAAATTCCAACTACCAACGAAGGATGCTATAGTTTTACTACAAAGTAACACAAACCATAGTTGTATCTTTTTTGTTGTTTTCTTTGTTTTCCAAATCTCATAAAGTTCTATTAATTAGAATTATTTTTCTGTTTCTTTGAAACTAGAATTTTAATGGTTTGATCTTACTGGGATCAATTCTAACACAGCATTAGTTCCACCTGATTCAAAATCTGAACAAGTGGGTGGGGTTAGGTCGGAAGTAGCAGCGTTGAAACTTACTTCATTAAATAGGCTTTCTTTAACTTATAACGACAAAATTTAGTTCCTCCCATTTACTTTTTTGAAGTACCGAAACTCGAACCATTTGTTCCAAATTTTATAACTATAGGCCTATGCTCATATTTGTTTTTATTTTCGGATCCAGATGTAACTTGAACCGGAAACTTTGCATACAATTCAGCAGTCCATAATTGAATTATTAAGGTAGAAGCATAACTGAATATTTATTTAGTGTTGAAAATAACTTCCGGACATTTTTTTTTCACTTCTTATGATCATATCTTATCCGATTAATTCATATGACCTGTCATTTCGCTGTAATGCTTGGGACTTTGGGCAGAAATCCTCAAGTGCCAGACAGACAAATTGATCTCAGTCTTCAGCCTCTTCTAAATCGTTTATTTGCGTGCGCGTTGTTTATTGGAGGCCGTGCAAAAAGCCTCTTCTTCTCCAACAGCGCAAAGACTGATGGGTAACTGTCGCCTCGAATGAATATTAATGGTGGTATTTCGTATAATTAAGTACACGCGGAAAAACAACTGTCAGATAAAGGGAGAAGTTTAGTTTCAAATCTGGCACCGCCCTTCTAGACGAAATAGCTCAATTTTCTTTTCTTTTCTTGTCTCTTCACCCTCTGTCCCATGTCTCTTCATCACATCCCGATTTTCATAACCGTTTTCCATACTGTGTTTTTGGCTATATTTACAGCATTTATAATTATATATCTATACTGTATATACATAGTGTTATTTCCGAAATTGGTGGCTCTGTCACAGCTGTCAAATTATTATTATTCATACACCAACCGGTTGGACTATCCTAGTGGTTAGAGCGTTGGACTTACGTCCGCGTGGTCCCAGTTTCGACAACCAAACGGTGCTTTCGTCGTCCACCCAGTATCGTGAGGCAAACTGGGGAGTTACATGAATAAAAAGACGTGATGGCCATAAGTCTAGAAAGCTGTTAGGAACAGGGCGACGCAGAGCACTGACCACGTGTTTCGTCACTAACCTGGACTTATTTCAATTGGTCGCTAACAGATTGCGTGGAGCGGCTCAATCCCATAAAGGGCTATCATGTCAGTGATTGGTAGTTGATATTATTATTATTATTATTATTTTGAATTTACTTGAAATACCTTACCATATAATTTCACAATTTTTGAGTGTTTATTACAAGCAGCCTGGGAGTATTTCTGTCATTGTTAGAAGCATATGTCATTCGAAGGAAAAAATAATATAGTTGCTTGTTAACGGCGTATACTGTACCTCTGATTTGCACACACGATAGTATGGTTATTCACTGTATTAATTTGTAAATATTAAACGGTTCTTATTCAAAAATTATTATATATATTGACTCATTCACAAAAGATTTAAAAATAAAAAGTAGCTGGTGAAACGAAGCGAAAATCCCTTAAGAAGCCTAATCACTGCGAAATTAAGATATCGCTAATTTTACAGTAATTATGTGACATCTTCAAATAGATAAAAGGTGATCGAAACATGGAACAAGAGCGCGCTAGACAATGTTACTTTGCATTAGGTACCGTTGTCAAGAGTCACCTAGTAGCTTTCCATTTGTAACCATTTAGAAACGTGAAAATAAATGCCGATTTTCTGAATGGCGGGAAATCGAATGCATATAAGGAGTGTATTTGAAGATATGACAAAATTACAGTAAAATTAGTGGTCTTTTAATTTCGCTGTGAAGGGGCCTCTTAACACTGTACTTCTATGACATTTGTGGGTCTTTTCTGTTTCTGTTAGGTAAGCGTCTTAATCAGAAAGATGGCTGCTTTCGTCTTTTGAGTTATCGTGGGGAAACTCTTCCATGCTATAATATCGTTGATGCATGCAACCCATTGAGTAAAACAAATAACCTCTGTCCACTTGACTGACTGCGCCTTCATATTAAGCTACTCTCTTATTAATGGATGGACAACATTCAGAGTACAAGAGGTACATGATATCAGAAGGCCTAAGCGGAAACAATTCACTTCATTCCGTACCGCCATCATGTCTTTCAGGACTACGTTTTTATCATCACTACCAACTAGAGGGCGCTCGAACCAGAGGAACAGTAACAAAACCGCCCCCCTGGAGGTCCCACGAATAATGTTTTTGTGTCTCGTGTGAGCAAGAAACGTGTCTTCATTTGCGTTTTTAGTGATTTTCTTTTGTCTTTTTCATCTGACTACAAAATGGTAGTATCTTTTTCTTCCAGCTGTGTGTGGCGCTTCATGTTTCATAGAAAAGGGTTGTAAGCATGTTGGGTTTGTCACTGCATAATGCTTATGCAAGATTGTTTTGTCCGCTTGCGAAGAAATTTCCTAACTGCTGTTACTCACGCTATGTGTTTATATAGCTTCCATGTGCTCAAAATAAAACAACGGTTACATGCAAACTTTTTATACAAGTTGTCCATTCTATAAACCTGTGTCGTACTCATATGAAGGAGGGAAAGAGAGGATTATACAAATACTTGTGTTGATATAAAGTAACTTGATAAGTTTGTTCCGTTATGTTAGTGATCACTTTTATTATTACTATTTGAGATATAAGTTTAGGATTTAGTGCCTTAATGTAGCGTTTCTCGAGCTTTTCCCCCCAAGTAGTGACCTCTCCCCCAAGTTGCGGGACTGAATTTGGATTTAAACAGCATCAGAAGTGTCACTGTTCATCTCAGCGACCCTGAAAACTATGGATTCGACACTAATATCGGTCATTTTCGATCATTTTCATATATCTCCCCTCCTCCTCCTCCCATAAGTTGTACCGTCGAAGTGAAATGATATATATATATATATAAAACAAAAACATCCTAGGCCCGAATTTCATCTATGTTGCAAATTTTATCGAGATTGGTCGGGTGGTTCAAGAGTTACTAAGTCACAAACATAGTCATTTTCATATTATATTTATGTAGTAGATAGATAGATAACGCAACGTGATCGACGCCAATATTGTCCTGAATAAATTAATAGCGTGAAGAAATGTCATTGATATTAGAATAAAATTGGTAAGGATTATAAAAAACAGTGACATTATTATTATTATTATTATTATTATTATTATTATTATTATTATTATTATTATTATTATTATTATTATTATTATTATTTTGATAAGGAATATTCGTGCTTAGCACCAGTGGCGGAGCTAGAGGGTAAAAACTAAGGGGGGCAGCCAGAATCCAGACTAAGATAGGTATATCGTGAGTTTACTATAAACATCCAAAAAGTATAAATAATAGCTTAATTTTTTTTTCGCTCAAAAATCTGTAGAACCCCCGGACCCAAGTAGATTCACCACTGCTTAGCGCTTGAGAAGGGCATTCGATGAGTATAGTGTAATTGTTCTTCTATGTTACAATGATGCCACTTTTAATCGAATTATGTCAAACTTTACAAGAAATATGTTATCTTCTGCAACATAAGCAAAGATCCTTCGCTTGACTCTATATAATTTCGGATCATAAGCACACCGGCTTCCATTTTCTCCTGAGACTTGTGTAAGACTTTTTTTTTTTTTTTTTTTGTGAAACCACCAAAGTAGAGGAAGAGTAAGTTAGCAGAAGGGGTCCAGAAGCACGTAAAAAACAAAATTTACAGGTAAAATGGATGATTCAAGTACTTAGACGTAACATGACCAAATCTAACCTACCCTAAGCTAACTTCAACTAACCTAAACTAACTTAATATTAGCAGAAATAAGCGAAATTTTATCAGTTTTTGGAGAGTTATTCTGCACCCTACACTAACATAAACTAACCTAATCTAACCTAAATTAACCTACTGTGAGCAGAAATTACCAAAATTGTAACATTTTTTAAGAAAAAAAGACCTGGACCCCTTCTGCTAAACGTAGACCGTAGAGGATGCACGATTCATGTATAAACAAATTAAAAATATTGCATTTTTGTCGTAACATGCGTCTTCCAAAATCATTAGGAATGACTTTGGTAGAACCAAATTTTAAAGTAATGAGATTTTGTAACCTGAGACCCATCTATATGTCACTTGAATGTTTTTCTTCTGTTCTTTCATGTTAATTACATTAACTGTTGCATTGCGAGGAAAAACAATGGACAAGGCATGTGTTCACATACTCGAAACACGTGACATACATAACATGGTCACAATCCTCATCCAAAGGATTTTTAGAAACATTGTAGCCAATTCAAGAATGTAACCTATTTTAATTCTATTCCGTTTTGTTTTTTAAAAGTCAAAATACTTTTGTTTACACTATAATCAATCTATCTGTCCAACAGTGGTGTAGGCAGAAAGTTGCCCTGGGGGGGAGGGAGGTGACATGATTATTCAGTAGGGCCAGTTATTTTATATAAGACTAAAAACAAGCCAAAAGTGATCTTTTAGAACAGATACTCACCATACGCATATACATAACACACACATTACCATTATTATACTCAGTGGCGGCGATTGGACGTTAAAAGTGGGGGGGGCAAGACACGATCTGAATATTTGTATATCAATGTTAATATACAAATTTCCCTGGTTGAAACTATATACATTAACAGGCCATTTCAGAAAAGTGGGGAGTCAACTGTTCCCCTTTGCCCCCCCTAATCGCCGCCCATGATTATACTAGTAATGTGAAAACGTCCCCACCTATACGTAATACTAATTTCTAATAGTACACAGTCGCTTTAATAGGTGTCACTACGAGCGTCACCTGCTTGACTAACTCCAATAGATGGCGCTAGTGTCCAGGGAGATCACAGATTTAAAACTATTTTGACAATAATTCATTACAAGTTATAAACTTTAGAATTTCAATTTAATGATTTCAAAATATTACAATGACCGTAATGATATACTTAGATTTTAAACATTAGTATTGGTTTGACCGCAAGTTAGCTGGTGGGCAAAATTATAGCAAAAAACGTTAAAATCTGTAATGTACGCGAGCCAAACGCTTGGGAGGAACAACTAGTTATATTATTATTATTATTTATTACTATCATTATTATTGTTTCAGTATGCATCTGATTGAGACATGGAACTGGAAGTTAGAATTACAGGTTAGGTTAGGTTAGGAAAAAAGTCTAGGAAAAAAATTAGATCGAACATTCAGAAAATATTACGCAATAATATAGATCTATTAAGAAATTTGGAACTATATGCCTGCAATTAGGCAAATGTATAAGCGGATCGGGGGAGCGAAGGGTTGTTCTTTCTTTCAGTTCTCAGAAATAAAGGGTCATGACCGTCTAACAAAACATCCTAATTACACCAATGCAAATGCAAAACACACCTGCAAAATTATTAATTACTTTTGTTGCACAGTCAGTGACAAAAGCTCTTTCCGTCTGATGAAATTAATTTTGTAAATAACTTCAGAATGGAAGGATAATTTGAGTACAGTTTTCAGTAAATTAAAATGAATGTACTTTTCTGTAGAATGTTGCAGCTATATTACCGTTATCCCCAAAATAAATTTTACCAAACGGAAAGAATTTTAGTCGCTTACTGTACAAGAACACGGACGAAAATGCTAAGTAAGTCACCAACATGGATAACAAATGCAGTTGCAACCTACAATAGATTGATAAAAATAACTTGGATAGGTATTTATGACATAATATAGATATTTACGTATTTAGGACATAATTTATATATGGTTTACCAAACATTGTTAGGGTCGTCAAGTGTAGGAGGCTTAGGTGGGCAGGTCATGTAGACAGAGTGGAAGAAAGTAGGAACGCTTTCAAAGTTTTAACTAGAAGACCAATCGGCAAAAAGACCATTAGGAAGACCTAGGCGCAGATTGGAGGATAATATTAAGATGCTTCTTGCAGAAATAGGAATACAAAGTAGAAACTGGATCCAGGTGGCTAGGGATAGATCTCAATGGAGAGCTTTTGTGAACACGTCATTGAAACTCCGGGTTTCATCGGCTAGAGTTAGTTAGTTATAAGTATTCACGCTGCCTTACAAAGTGAAAAATTGAAATTGTAAACGAAAGGTGAACACCGTAAATGAGTATAAAACACTTGTTGTGTTGTATTCTAATTAATTAGGCCATACTTCTGGTACACTAACTAAAATGTAAACTGAATTTAGGATGTATTTATTATTTAATTTATTTATTGTATTTCCAACCACTATTTTTCATTTTCAAGTGACAATAGAAGATAAAAAGAGATTTTGTAATCGATTTTTAAAAAATCGAATTCGATATTTCAACGGATTTGCATGTTTCGTAGTTTGTTTATCCGAAAATAGTTAATTTGGATGTCTGTCTGCCTGTTCCTCTATTCGCTTAGAGGTCTTACTTTTCAACTTATACGGATTATATTTTAGAGATTTTTAGGAGAGGTCGAATTTTTCCTAACCCCCAAAATAAGAGTATTGTACTGTTAGGTTAAAATTATATATATTTTAGCCTAATTTAGCCGATATATATAATTTTAACCTAACAGTACAATACTCTTATTTTGGGGGTTAGGAAAAATTCGACCTCTCCTAAAAATCTCTAAAATATAATCCGTATAAGTTGAAAAGTAAGACCTCTAAGCGAATAGAGGAACAGGCAGACAGACATCCAAAATTAACTATTTTCGGATAAACAAACTATGAAACTATATATATGAATTTCTCGTAAACAGCTGCAATTTTGTTTATATTTCATAAAACAATAATTCATAAACACAAAAACGGACATATAATCCTATGGTCTGGTATAAGTTATTTTTGTGTTAAGAATTCAGAAAGAGTGGTAGTTTAATCTTGGAGAAATAAGTCCTTTTCTTACCATTTCTAAAAAAAAAAAAAAAAAAAAAAAAAAAAAAAAAAAAAAAAAAAAAAAAAAAAAAACTTACATACATGGTTTATTAATAATAAATACTAAAAGTGTGACATAGCCTAAGTCATTTCTCGTGTAAAATCTAGAAATGTGACATAGCCTAAGTCATTTCTAATGTGAAATCTAAAAATGTGACGTAACCTAATAATTTCTCCCGTGAAATCTAAAAATGTGACATAGCCTGAGTCATTTCTCCTGTGAAATCTAAAAATGTGACATAGCCTGTCATTTCTCCTGTGAAATCTAAAAATGTGACATAGCCTAATCTCTTGTGAAATCCGACACAAAGTAGTTCACTCTTGGAAGTAAATTTATTTTTGATGATTTTCTCAAAAATAACTCAAGTGATTTAATTCATATTTCATCAATAAATTGTTTCAGCAATAATTGCAAAATAACATGAGTTAATTTAAGAAATTATAGCCAAACAGTTTAGAGCGGTGGCTCCTGCCTTTTATTTAAATCAATTTATTCACGGCAAAGAAGTTTATTATAAAAGATTATTTACAATCATTAGTAAATAATTTCACTGTTTTTTTGTTAGCATAAAAGTATTTCTTTTTCTTTTTTTTTTTTAAAAAAGTTACTTGTGTTTACTTCCATACATTGCTATGCTTTTGTGTGTTCAAGATAGTCATGCTATTCTGAAACAATTTAGATCAGAACATAATATTCTGATTGGCAGTTTGTATTGTATTCTAATGTGTAATATTTACAACTGGTGCAACATAATTTCAACATTACCATAAATTTTTCCACTGTTTGTATTATTAAATTTATATTATAATTTAAAAAAAAAAACATTTTTCACTAATTTTTACTGTTAAGAGTCATATATTATTAGCTAGGAATGCACACGAAAAATAAGAATTGATGCTCTCTCGTCTCCCAAATGTGTCGGTAAAGTGAATGTCTCGTCTCAAAAAACTATTTGTTTATATTGGAAGAATTCTGTCTCATGTCGAATATCATCACATAAAATTCTATTGTCTCGACTCGTCTCGTGCGCATCCCTTAGTGTATTTTAATGAAAAATAAAATGTTCAAAATGATGAAATGTAGCCTATATCAAATCTTACTGAGCTAATCAAAATCACATGCTTTAAGACAATTTTCATGTGTAGTTTTTGAGAAAGTCAACGATAAAAATAAGCGCTAAAATTTTTATTCATGACCAACAATAAAGTTACGCCACTTATCATTGTAGAACTGATACTAGTTAATATTTTCTTATCAGACCTTCCCTAATATTATGGTTAACAGAGGCGGGTCTAGGAGGTAAAAACTGAAGGGGCAGTCAGACCCTAGACTATGATAGGTATATCATTAAGTTTAATATAAACTTTCAAAAATATATAAATAATAGCTTAAATTATTTTGTCACTCAAGAAACTGGGAACGTAGGCCCCCCGGCCCCGAGCTAAATCCACCACTAATGGTTAATGAGATATAATAACTTAAAACTAGATTTTTCTATCATCTACTGTTGAAAATTTAATGTTAAATATTTTTCAATTCATGTTTTCAGCAGAGCGTTTACGGTTATTATTATTATTATTATTATTATTATTATTATTATTATTATTATTATTATTATTATTATTATTATTATTATTATTATTATTATTATTATTATTATTATTGTTGTTGTAATTAAATATGGCTACATCACAGCGTGATAAATGTTTACAATAATGAACACGTTATAGGGAAATGCGTCACAAAAATGGCTCTAAAGTGTGTTAGCTAACGATGACAAAATGTCATGCACTTATAACAATATTCTTGCTACTTTGATATTTCTTTAGTCTAAATCAACGAAGCCGAAATGATAACATTATGATAATAATGATAATATTAATATTATACTAATAGTTGTAGTATTTTCAACTATAAAACTAGGACCTACTAGAAATACTACTAGTATTAATAGTAATAGTACTATGTATTAATTTTAAATGCCAAAATAAGCATAGAAATAAATTTCTTACGCGTTGGGAAATCTTCTTGCGCCAATTTCTATGATGAAACAGTAATGTTTTTACTTTTTAATTTTCTAAGTTCCTCCATTTTGAGTGACATTGCCAATGGCAGTATGGTCTCTTTTCATTAGGTTGTCCGTCTCGGCCCTCAGCTGTCAGCGATTTATCTTAGCATGCGAGCGAGCCAACCAGCGCCTAGCGTCATGTGGTGACAAAACTAATCCACTGCTCACGCCTGGCCAAGAGAAACATGGTTATTTGCAATGATTTTCACTCCATATTTAAAGCGTTAATTATACCAAATAATAGTGGATCTCATGTTTTTATTGATTATTGTATTACGTAGATATATAAGTGCTGAGTTACAAATAAAACTGACTACTTAATTCGACAAAATGTGGGCTTGTTATTGCTGTTATGTTGCCTTTGAGTGTAGTAGTTCCGGTATTTCCCGCATGACGGCGTTGGTAGTTATCGGCGACATGGCTGTCGTTCGCCGTCATTTGTGTAACTGGTTTTGGCGGCGTATTCTTTGTCACGAAAAGTTAACCTCAAGGATATAATTAAACTAGAAGTTTGCCAGTTTATTTTCCATGTATAAACTAAAAGAGAGTTAGGAATTTACTATCACTAGCCTACGAAAAATAGATAATAGGATTATTTTATTACAAAAATCTTATACAGCAAAATATAGAAAGTTTTAGTGCTGAACAGAGAGCACAAGTGAGTGTGTAGAAAACTGAAGGGAAATAGCGGTATTACATAGGAATTAAAGTTGTTCTGATACACATAAAATTCATTAAGATATTGAGAACACACTAAAATAAAGAATTAAAAATGTAAGAAATGAATAAAAATATCCTTACCAACTTTTTAACGTTTCTTGCAATTTGATCTAAATACTAGCCTTTAGTTGGTCTAATCGTAAAAACTTCAATAATTCATTTCACTTTCTCTTTAAAAGTGGATATGTTTTATCTTTTCACTTATGGACAACCAAATATAAAAGCAGGGGTGCCCACAAGGGGGGGCTATGACGCAAGCTGCGTCATTGAAATATTTGGGGGGGGGGGGTAAAAATCTATATAAATATGTTTGAGAGGGGGTAAAAATTAATCGAAAAGTTTTTTTTTCATGGAAGAACACCTACGATAGACAATTGAGGGGGGTGCGTCATAGACATTAGGGGGGTGGGCACCACTGATAAAAGCGTATTAAATTACCAAATACTAGTAAAATCTTTGAAATTACCAAATTGTCCAGCACATATCTATCAACAGTTCAGAATATTTTTACTAAAACTTCCCAGTTTCCGAACGAGGCAAGGAACAACTCTTAATAGATCTGTTCTAGATTGAATAACAAACCACGGACAAGACAAAAGAAATAACGACATTAAAAAAGTAACTAATTAATTATTATATTACTAAATAATCTTATAATATAGTATTATAATAAGTATTATAATAGAAATATTTCAAATTCTTTAAATCTCATTGGACTAACTGAATCATTAGGTTTAATAGTTCCAAAAATCAAAATTTTGAGAAATCGAAGCGTGAAAGTACTATGTAAGTGGTATAGTTTTCATTCAATAGTCACCAAATTTGTACTGTAACTTGTGAACTATACACACTATGCCTGTACGTGTAGAGTGAAGCTTGTAGAAAACATTGTAAACTACAAAAATTATTTTGCCATTTTTTTGGTCTTCATTCCCTTCTTAAAACTGACGCTTCAATTGTAAGAAACTCTAACCAACTAACTAACTCTATGGCCTATGGAACCCGGAGGTTCAATGCCGCGTTTACAAAAGCTCTCCACTGACTTCTATCCTTAGCTAACTGCATTGTAAGAAAACAGTTATCTATCTTAGCAATTGTAAGAAAACAGTTCTAAATGATATCGTACACTGGGAAAAAAATCTGTGCTTTAAATTACGAAATATCAATGTAAAATCATTTACCCTGCATTTTGTAAGTTGATACACATTTTCTTACATTAAATTACAAAATTTTCCTTTTTTTTTTTTTTACAAATTTACAGTAAATTTATAAGTAAATATATTTTTATTGATAAAAATATAATTGTACACCATTTCATATTAGTAATTTTACTTTATAGGTGTAAAGTTATTTACATAGAGACTTGGCAAACAAATTGCCACCGTTTTTTTTTCTAAATTTACCTATGAATTTTTTTTACAGTGTACCTGTATATAACTCTCAATCTGACGCAATACTGTAGTTGGCTGATCTCTATTCCAAGCACCATAAATATATTATAATCTACATTATTATTATTATATTATTATTATTATTATTATTATTATTATTATTATTATTATTATTATTATTATTATTATTATTATTATTATTATTATTATTATTACCCAAATATGTCCAAAGATGATTCATATAACCAATCATTAAATCTTCAGCAACAAAAAATTATGTCAAAAAATTATTAATCCTCATGTTTAGTTTTTGAGTAAATTGACAATAAAAGATTTCTTGAAACCTAAAAAAGTTAATGTTGCACGATATCTACGCCATCTATTAACGAGAAACTGAAGTATGTTCCATAAAGCTTTTCATTCTGACCGTAACAAGAAGACAGTCCACATTCTGGTTAATGAGATACGTATAGCAAAAAATTATGATTAACTCTTAATTTTTTGCTTAATTATAATATATGAGTTCGTAGCACATATTGAGCTGAACCAAATTACACGCTTAGAGTGAATTCTTATGCGCAGTTTTTGAGAAAATCGAAAAAAAACGAACTTTCGCGATGTTAAAAATGTATCATTCGGTCGCAATAATAAATTAACATTTTTATTTTTGTGGAACATATTGTAAAAATTTGCTCATGTACTGCTAAGTAGCAGGTTGTGTATCTATTGTTGTGTACCTTTATCTAATGGTAACACATTGTTGTTTAATTAACGGTAACACATTGTTGTTTATCTGTATCTAACGGTGACACATTGTTGTTTATCTGTATCTAATGGTGACACATTGTTGTTTATCTGTATCTAACGATAACACATTGTTGTTTATCTGTATCTAACGGTGACACATTGTTGTTTATCTGTATCTAACGGTGACACACTACTTGTAACAACATTATTACTCTACAATATATTTAAAATGAAGAAAAATTACATAAACATAACTTTATTTAACAATACCATTTAAAAGTTAGAGCATAATAATATAATTTAGATATATTAAATCAAATTTCTTCTGATTACGGACAAGCAAAGAAATAAAGCAAAAAGAAATCCGATAATTATTTCAAAAATAATATTTACTGTTCTTGATAAAAGCACAAATATAAAAGGTCAAATCATTAGGAAGCCCAGACGTGTAAAAGATCACGTGACCTTATGTTTAATTAGAAGTTTATCACTGTGATTAATTCTATTAAATAGATAATCTTTGTTGTGAACCATGTGTAAACTGTCTCAGTTATCGGTCATAAACTTTGTTTCTAAATAGATACAATGTTCTAAGAGTAAATGGTACTTAAAAAAAAAAAAAGTTTTCAGTATCTAAATGAGTTTCTATAAAGATAATTGTCATAAATTTAAACACAAGTTGCCTTTCAGCGTATACAGTGTTGGCAGAACAATTGTTCTATATTTGTCATTTTGTTTCCTTTTTAGTTCAAAACTATATTTTACTATTAACAATGTTTAAAATGTATACAGATTAATAAATAAAAACATAGCTCAAGGAAGAAAAGGTGGATTTTTTCATGGTCAGTGGCGTATTTAAGGAGGGCTTCCGGGCTTAAGTTCCCTGAAATGTTATTTACTATTTTAAAGTAAATGAAATATCTTGCAGAATTCTCACATTCCCAGGGATAAAGTTAGCAAAGCCCCCCGAAACAAAATCATAAATACGCCACTAGTCATGATAAAAGTTATTTCACCAGAAAATGTTACATTAGCTAGAAAAATGGCCGTTAAAGGCAATGCAAAAATTATTGTGTGTGTTTTTTGAAACACTTTCCGCACGAGTAACAGGCTATGCCCGTCGTATATCTACAAATGTAATGTCGAATATAGGACGGACGACGGGCATAGCCCGCCCTTTGCTTTACTACAGAGCGTATTCGTATTTCCTGTGCACGTTTATTGGCACCAATGTCCAGTATAGCCCGCCCTTTGCTTTAGTACGTGACGTTTCGTATCGTGTTTTCCATGCACATTTATTGGCACCACTGTGTTGAAATTTGACCTACTAAATAACACGGATACTTTTTTTGTTTTTAAATAAGAGGGGAAGCTTAGTTGAACACGTGTCGTGTTTACGTATATGTTGTTGAGATTGGGATCAAACAATTTTAGATGCTGATCCGAGTTTGGAACTTCTTCACGATGAGTCTGATTTTGTTAATAAATTGTTAATTAATACTAATAAATTATAATATCAATTATAATTTATTAATATTAATTAACTATAATAATATTAATTAATTAATATTAATAAATTATTAATAAATTAATAAACTGTTTTCTAATAAACAGTAAATGGTATGTTCAGTTTTTAAGACATTTGCATTTTTCTGTAATTCTAATACGTTTTTTTTTTTCTTTCCCTAAAAGTGTTTTCTATCCCCGGCCAAGTAAGCCTATGGTGGACAACTTTGTGTCCGTGGGTTTTCTTGGGATTCTCCCGTTTCTTCCAACTTTCTCATTTCACCAATTCTCCCATTCTCTCATTAAGTATCGTTCAGTTACTTTTAATGTTTATCCTTGTGTTTAAATTTAAGTAAAAATTGATTCTGAAAATTTAACCCTTTGAATACCAACGGGACACGTGCGTCCCATGAAAATAATTCAAACATAGTTCTGATTTTTTTTAGAAAATTCTTTATAAAAAATACATGTTGTTCTCTCGTCGGTTCAAATGTGACTAGGAGACTGTGTTTAGATTCCAAAACTCTGTACAGATGTCAGGAATATCCCACATTAAAGGAATCGTACATTTACATATAAAAGAATATTATATTAGAACAATTGGTAGTCAAAAGGGTTAAAGAAACAAAAAAAAAAATGTTGATAGGCAATTCAAAGGAAAAGATACCATATTTCGGAAGTAGAAAAGGGTATACAATGTCCTTTAGAATTATTTAATTTAGATAGAAACGAAATCAATTTCCATTATTTTGTTTAACCTTATAACCGTGTTTTTTTTTTCTGTCGGTCCGCAACGGTGCCTAGTACAGGCACCGTATCTTAAATTTAAAAAAAAAAAAGAGAGGCTCAGTTGTAGAGCGCTTACCTGTGATGTGTGTGTTCGATTCCCGGACAAGTAAGTTTGTGGTGGACAACATCGTGTCCGCAGGTTTTGTCGGGTTACTCCCATTTCCTCCCACATTTCATTCCACCGATTATTCCATCCTCATCCAGTTGCCTTAATCATCGTCTCTCTTAGCTTAAAAGACATAATTGTGGGATGTTAAACTAAAAGATTTCATTTTATTTTCATTTTGATTTTTTTTTTTTTAAAAAAGAGAACTATTTCTCTATCCGTTTTTATATTTTCTACATTCTGCAAGTGTCTCGAGTAACTTTGTTTGCATTTAAAAAAAATCACAAATGAAATAAGTAATGACCACCGAGGTAAGTCGTACGACATATTAAAAGTATGGAAGTTGCTCTGATAACATATTCGTAATGAATGCTTGCCTTTTTTTTTTTTAAAAAAAAAAAAAAGTACTGTCCGTAACCTTCTTTGTCTCCAATTAACTGAACTATACTGTATTTGAGACTTAGTATAAATATTTGAATTATTAGTTAACCGAATCAGTAGAGAAAACAAAAGTAGTATATAGATATTGTAATTGTATATTGATATTGATATAGGTAGTATATTGATGTAATTGGAAGACTCGTTGGTGATATATTGGGGAACTATAATAGAGCGTTGGATTAACGTCTGCGTGGTCCCGGGTTCGATACCTGGCCGGTGCTTCTCCAATTTTTGGCGTTCACCCAGCGTCGTGAGGAAAACTGGGAAGCCAACTGAATAGAAGATGTGAAGGCCACTAGGTCTAGAAAGCCCCTGAGAGACAGGGCGACGCAGCGCCCTGACCACGTGTTCCTAATTAGACTGGAAGTAATTCAGCCAGTCGCTCACAGATGGCGTTCGTGCAGCTCGAACCCATAGCAGCTATCATGCCCGTGGTTAGTTTTTTTTTTTTTATATAGTTCCTGAAAAACTGTTTAGAGAGGGAACAACGCACACACACGAAGGCTAAAACGTCAACTCTTTGACGCTTCTACAATTGTTAAAATTTAACGGAATTATGTACCTGCTTTTTTCCTTTAAGCACGTTTATAATGCAAATTAATTCTGAAAGAGCAAAGGACATTTAACTATCGAGTTACAGCGAAAATCTGTAAAATCACTCCTATTAACATTCCTGTGCATTTCAAAGATAACATAAAAATAAATTCCTATATAATTAATAGACTAAATATAATATTTAAAAAAAATAATGTAGCTTATCACCTTGCAAATGGAATTATAAAATTCACACTGTAATATTTATAAGCAAGTTTTGTTCCAGTACAGAAAAACGTTTTAAAATAATGTCTTACTGTAGGAGCTAATGTCTGTCAGAAATATTGAGGGAACATCTTCATATTTCATTTATTGTTAGTTTAATTTGTGACTAAAGATAGAGATGGAAACCAACGAGACGGAAAGATGGATATAAACTAACAAGTAAACCTTACGTTTGGGTGAATCGAGTTGCTGACTGACACACATATGAGAAAGTAGTACCAAATGTGGTCAGTATTTCAGTGAAGTTTTAGGTGCGAAGCTCCAGGGGTTTAGGAGATACAGCTACCAGAACATCACATGGAAGTACAGAATAATCTTCATACAGTTGGAGGTAAAAGCTCTGTAAGACCTCTTGTAACGACAAAAGATGAATAACAAATATATGGGTACATATTAGGACTAGGAGGAAGTCATATAGTAAGGGTATACCTGACGGCGGCCATCTTGAAATCCGCCATTTTGAATTAAGGTTAAGTTTTTAAAATAGGAATAGGGTCATGTGATACATGATTTAAGGCGCAAATTTAATCAGAAGAACAATGGTGACGTTAATTTTGATTTACGCGCAATTGGTAAAAAGTTACAGGGAATTTAAATATTGTTGTTGCATATGTATTAGTCCTTTACCCCACCTTGTAAATTTTGTGTTAATGATAATAATTAAATAAAAAGCAGATGGATAAATATTAGGTCTATGGTAAGAGTTGCCTTGATGGCGGCCATGTTCAAATCCACCATTTTGAATCAGACAAAAGTTTTAAACAAAACGCATAACAGTGACACCTTATTAAAGCAAATTTTACCATAAATCCAACGGTATAACTATTTTTGCTTTATCGTTAACCAGCATTTGTTATCGCATAAACAAGTTGCTAATTTAAGGAAAAACGACCAAAGTGGAATTGAGTCATAATTGAACTTGGGTCTTTCTTTCAGAAAAGTCCTCAATTAGTACAATCAATATGTAGTTCAGAAAAGAGTGCATGACTTGCACAAATGCTCTGCTCGCAGTGAGCACACCTGACAAAGGCAATCGAGTTACACTTGACACATTTGTCGTTAACAATTCCGTCAAAGCAGTAGTCGTAAGGAGCGATCCATTTAATTTTGTGCTGGTTAATAATAAAGCAAAAATGGTTATACCGTTGGAGTTATGGTAAAATTTGCTAGTAATAAGGTGTCACTGTTATGCGTTTTGTTTAAAACTTTTGTCTGATTCAAAATGGCGGATTTGAACATGACCGCCATCAAGGCAACTCTTACCACAGACCTAATATTATCATTAACACAAAATTTACAAGGTGGGGTAAAGGACTAATACATATGCAACAACAATATTTAAATTCCCTGTAACTTTTTACCAATTGCGTGTAAATCAAAATTACCGTCACCATTATTCTTCTGATTAAATTTGCGCCTTAAATCATGTATCACATGACCCTATTCCTATTTTAAAAACTTAACCTTAATTCAAAATGGCGGATTTCAAGATGGCCGCCGTCAGGTATACCCTTACTATATGACTTCCTCCTAGTCTTAATATGTACTCATATATTTGTTATTCATCTTTTGTCGTTACAAGAGGTCTTACAGAGCTTTTACCTCCAACTGTATGAAGACTATTCTGTACTTCCATGTGATGTTCTGGTAGCTGTATCTCCTAAACCCCTGGAGCTTCGCACCTAAAACTTCACTGAAATACTGACCACATTTGGTACTACTTTCTCATATGTGTCTCAGTCAGCAACTCGATTCACCCAAACGTAAGGTTTACTAGTAAGAACCTTCTAAGGAATTTTCGACGTTATGGTCACTCAAGAACAGCTCACCCTATGAATTGACAGATTTATTACAGGTCGTGTTTATTATAAGTGTATGTAACTGTATGAAATATGGTTGAAGAGGCATGTACTATTTATTATGCGGAGAAATATTTTAGTTTTTAAAAATTACGATTTCGCATAGATTTACTTTAAGCCGACCACAAGAAACTTGCTATTAATTTGCTGTTCCTTGGAGTAAGATATTTTTCTATACTCGTTCTAACACACGACGTCTTATTTAATAAGAGATCTTTAATTTATTATCTTACATTTACTTCGGGAAACTACTGTAAATTACATAAAGGAAATTACTGTAAATTTATTTTTTCTGTAATCAATAAATGTACTACTTAGTTTAGCTTAGAATTACGTTACCTTAACTTCAGTACGTGTCGCTTATGTTAGTTTTCTTCGCATGCTTCAAGTTACTTTAGCTTAGGTAATTTCAGCCTGTTAATACCTGTATCGTTAGATTAGATTATATTCAGGGACAGCGTTTATGGATTTTAAGCCGAAACTAAGATTTTCTTTTAAATGCTGATAGCAAATGAGAGGGCTGCGGTGTTGCCACATGTTTGTACACATTCACATCAGTTTATGCACGAAAGAAGCGATTTAGCAACCACTGCTTGTTTCACCTGCTTAGCCACACCTCTTTACTACATGGCAACATCGCGTCGCGATCTGCATTTTATTTATCCGACTCACATGCAATCGACTGAGTCCCATATACTAGTTTAGCTAGATTTGTTACGGCTAGCCAAGTTTAGCTTAGGGTAGCGTGACCTCGCCTAGTTAAGAGCAGGTTAGTTGGTAGAAATGGATGAAAAAAAATATTTGATTATGTTGAAGTTGCGGTAAAATTTATTCATATATATTTGAATCGATGGAGGTTGGTAAAAATTTGTTTGAGTCGGTTGAAAGTGAAAAAAAAATTGAATTGGTTGAAGCTAATGAAAAATATTTGAATTTGTAGAAGTTGGTGAAAAAATTATTTGAATTCGTAGAAGTTGATGAAAAATATTTGAATTGGTATAGGCTATGGCAGAAATAGGTGAAATATTTATCAGGATTGGTAGAAGTGGATGCAAACATTCATAGCTGAAAATATAGATGGAAAATTCATTTGAATCAGTTCAAGTGGATGAAGTATTCATTAGGGTCACTAGAAGTGGGTGAAAAAATTCATTCAGGTCGGTAAAACTAGGTGAATAATTGATTTTAAAATTTGACCCAAACAGACCAGAGCGATTAAATACGGTTAGCAATTGAAATAGAATTGTGCAAGGTCAGAAATGTTCACACAAGAAAGGGCGAGACGCAACTTTGCCATTGAAATCTTAAAGTGGTCCATTAATTTATACGTATTTGAACTAGTTAAAGCTTGTTGGAAGAAAGTGTACAAAAAAAAAAAATGATTTCTACAATAAAAAATAATAATAAGCAAGCTCGTACCAGGTGGTGGTGGTAGCAAGACATTGAAAAGCTTTAATGTGGTACTGGTTTCGGGGAGACATGCTAATATATTTGTGGGGACAGGGGGGGGGGAGATTGTATCACAGACCAAGGGGTGATGAATGAGAATCTTTGGTATGTAAGATAAGCTCACATCATAAAACTTCATATTTTTAAAAAAATAATATGCGTCATTAAATTCAACGAACCAGCAATTTCTTGTTTTCAAGAAAACTGCTGTTAGTAGAGCTATCAGATTTTTAGTTAACGTCAGTAAAATCACAAAGTACTTTGTTTATATTTAGACGTAAGGACCATCTGAGGGTAAACCGGAAATTCTAGTTTAAATTTTAAAATGACTTTGAGAGGTGAGGAAGAAAATTTGAACGCAAAAGCAAAATCTGAGGTATAATCAGTTTTAAAATTATAACATTGTTATCTACAACTAACAACGTAAACTTAAAAAAAAAAAAAAAAAAAAAAAAAAAAAAAACTTATTTGCACGTTAATTCTTTGTTACAAATGAAATAATAATGATAATACTAATAATAAAGTGGCGTGTTAATCATCTTTAGATCTAAATCGTTAATTTCAACGTTTCGCCACGAGAATTTCTTTCTAATTTACTTCTCAGAATGAAAAACGTCATAATACGTTATCAAACGGGGAGAAGAATATAGAGCATTTATAAAAATGCTGATATCCACTCTTATGCTATATATTCACATCATTATTTTAACACATACCTACATTTTTCTTCTGAAATAGCAACTGAAGGAAAGATAATGATTTTTTTAGTTAATGTAGTATCACTTTGAAAAAAGAAAAATACATTAATTTAAAAAAAAACCCTGAAGGTTCTTATGTTCTCCTACACAAGGAAATAAAGAAGTTAAGTCAGCGGAAGAAAATAGGATACTTCCGATCTTGAAGTTACCTTTAGTTAACGCTTCGATTTAAAAAAAGGATATTTCTTTAAAATACAAAAAAAAAAAAAAGTAAGAAGTATTGAAGAACTAGTTCACCAGTCATGACTTTAAAGAAATATTATATTTGAAACCGTTCTGTGGTTCTGAAAAAAACGATGTATAAACATATAAAATCAAAATAATAATAATAAAAAACATTTAGGTTAGAAAATCTGTTGCATTATTTGTATTTACAGTTACAGTAAGACGTTATGCTTAAAATTCTGGAAAACGTGATATTTGATACACAATACAGTCGAATAGGGGTGGACAAGTCCAACTTTGGGGGTACCCATCCAGATGTGTATTTGGTGTAGACAAGGGTCTAAGAAGGCATATATAGGGTTTTTAAGACAAACTCAAATTATGCCAAATGTTATATATTTATAAAAAATACATATAACAATAAAAAAAACATAAAAATACATGGGGGACCACGTGAGCATTGGGAGTCTCCCTGGCCAACCAAGAATGGCGCTCTTGGGAGTAGCCAATACGTTTTATAAGCGTAACGACCCGATGTGCCAAATGGAAGACAATTTGCATGTTGTAAGACGCTATTACCCTTTAGCCCTTCTTAATAAATACCCTTATCTTGCAAAATGCATACGTCTTTACCTCACAACCGTGTTCGGCACCTAAGAAAGTCCCTCAATACCAAAAATGAAGCTTGTATATATATATAAAAAAAAAAATCTTGAAACTTTTTATAAAATCTGTACCATTTTGAACTTTTAATGCTCATAATTCAAACGCGCTTACGATCGAGGATTTATCCGGTTGTCTAATTGTTTCATATATAGAAAGGAGTCAAATGAACCTACTAGCGATATGAAGTCCGAGTGACACCCCGCGACCTTTCCTAGTCAGAATATTTTTTAGGCACGTTATAGACCGTGGGGGATAGATACCAATGCTTCAGAGTTTTCTTTATTGTAAACGGGATTTGAACCTACACATAAAACGTTGAAGTAATGAGCACGGCTTGAAACTGCTAAATAGCTGATGGCGCATAAATTTAATGAGAAGAATGCGTTGATATAAACTCAAGAATAGATTTCACCACACAAACCTTTGTAGTACGCAGCGCCATCTAGTAGAGAGAGATGCTAATTGGTGACGAAACGTCATAAAGCAATGAACACATTCCTTTATGCATTAACCACTGATTAATGGCCTGGAGGAGTGTCGAGCAACTTCCCGCCAAGAGATAGTGACAGAGATATGTGCAAATGCATTTTAAATAAAGCTCCCGCGGAAAGAAAGAAGGGTCTTCTTATAAATGAGTACAGAGAATTTATTTCTTGTGCGTTCATTGCAGCCATACCGATGTCCATCGACTGATGCTTGGAACTAATGACGTTTGTCGGCGAAGTTAATGGCGTGTAAGAACCAAGAGGTATGTGCAGCAGAAATCCCCAGACAGGTGGAATTTTTGACTTCTCTCTGTGAGCTGTACTTTACCGCGGCACAACACCTGTGATCGGCGTCTTTTTTGGAAAATGGACTTGGCTCGAATCCCTCATTTCTGCTCTTACCGCTAGCTTTATTGGAATATCCTTGTTAGACTGTAACCCTATCAATGTGTTCCGGCTTTTACCACGCCACCGTATACACGAGAATATAAATATCTAATAAGCTTCATACTACAAGAAATAGGTATCTTTACCTACACAATTTCTTTTAACAACTTAAAAATGAAGACAACTGTGAGTACAGTTTCCTGTATAAAGTAACTGGTGAAAGGACAATATAGTTTTGAAAACAAACAGAAAGATTTTTTCCACCAATATCAAGATTTACAGAAACATTATAAGCACATTCTACTCGTGACTCATGACGACAATTGCAAGGGTCTAAGTGTTTGAAAAATTCGACTCATTGACAATCTGCGAGTAACCACAAATGACCTTGTAACAATTTTACTTTTGATAAGAACTAACTCAAACTAACTCTATGGCCTATGGAACCCGGAGGTTCAGTGCCGCGTTCACAAAACCTCTCCACTAACTTCTATATCCTTAGCCAATTGGATCCAGTTTCTACTTTGTATTCCTATCTCTGCTAAATCCATCTTAATATTGCCTTCCCATCTGCGCCTAGATCTTCCTAATGCTCGTTTTCCGATTGGTCTTCCAGTCAAGACTTTGAAAGCGTTTCTACTTTCTGATAAGAACAGTTGTTTTAATTTGTAAACCCACTATACATACTATATCCTGATCGAGTTTGGAACCCACAACATGCGGATCTTGAGGTCTCAACTTCAATGCATTGGACCTGGTTTTCTCAAGCTGTGCGCTGCGGCGTCGGAGTGCGTAGTACCTTGCTGACAGGAGCGGCAAAATTTATTTGGAAACAGAAAATGAAGATGGCTGAACCAGGCCGGTAGCCAGTCTAAAAAATTTAGGGGGGGAGGCAGCAGAAGTTAGGGGGGCCCAATCCAACCATAATCTAGTTTATCACCATATTATAGTTTATTTGCAAGCCTCCTGTCAAAATTTTAGAGTGGCTAGTGAAAATTTATAGGAGCAGCCCCCTAGACCCCCTGGATACGGGCCTGGACTGAACCCCATTAGATTCCATGCTTTGAGAAAGATTTTCTGTCAGTGACACAAATCCCATTAATTACGAATTAATTTAACAATGATCTTACATTTTTCTTTTCAAAACATGTACTTACTTCACGCTACTTTCATAAATTGTACGTGAATTTAAAGTAGCGTGGTTTTAATTTTTTTCCATAGCCTATATGTATAGTTTTGTATGTATTTATATGTAGAATATTTATCTTAGGTTCGGATATGATATTACTTGGGTGCCATCGAAAATCGTAGCACAGAAGGGTACCATAAATCAGGGCGCCATCGAAAACTGTAGTGCACTAAGGTGTCATGAACGAAAACTTGTAAAGGAAATATTGCCTTAGAAAATTCTTCAATGATTAGTGCACATGGATCCGGGTTCGATTCATGGTGGGAGCATAGAATTGTAAGAAACTAAGTTGATTTAAGACATATCGATCTCCAGTCCAGTGCAACGACTCAAAGACAAACCCAGGACGGAGACTCCAATGTGTACTGTACCCATTCCTACCTTCGGAAGAGAAAACTAATTTTGTAATGCATGCCTTCATCTCTGAATGGTATCGTCGACTTTTTAAAAGGGTTTGATAGTGAACAGAGGAATTGATAATTTACTTCAAGACAGAACAAATCTTTCTACTCAACTCCATTCAAAAATTTATACCATCCACATTCAAGAGTCCATTTCAAAATTAGCTCCCCCATTCGAGTATGGGTACAGTGCAAATTTTCGTTTTCATCCTGAAGGGGTCGCCGCACCTGTACAAAACTGGCGACCCTGCCAGGATAGATATAATTTTAAAATCAGTATTTTCATCCTTCAACCCCTGGCACCAAAGAGCCAGAATTGACGGTAGTAAGAACATATGTACTGACTATACATAATCCAATTATAAGCGTTTGGCTGGTCGTGGCCCTTTGAGAGTTGTAACACGAAGAAATGTCTTTTAAGATTTTAATTTTGTAATTTCAAAGTATTGGATCATTCTTTTGTTTGTTAAACCTTGTGTTCGGTTTCTGTAGTAAAGTGAAGTACCAAAGATAAACAGACAGCAAAGCAATGCAATTTAAGCGATGCAATTTAATTTTATTGAAGTCTTAGTTTAACATAAATGGAGATTTGATTTGTTTGACATATGATATGTATGCAATGTCGAAAATTTTGTTTCTGTAGTGATGAACTTTCGGCTTCCGTAAGCAGTGAAATTAGTCATTTAGTGTAAACACCTCACCATTGAGATATATTTGTCCCAGCCACAAAAATAACAATGTCGGGCTTTTTTAAAAAAATGACTTCTGCCTCTTGTAGGCTCGGACATTATATTTTCTATGTGTTTGTGGATATCTTGTGGAATACTACTCTTGTCGACATGCTTTTGCTACGTATATATAACCCCTATATACTAAGTTAGCTTGACAGCGGTTTTGCGGGTTGCTGATCGGACGGGGGCAAAAATGACATTTTACTGCTTTTTTTCTAATTTTATGATGAGTTGCAGTAGATAGATGAAGGGAATGTTCGCGCTATCATTAATCATCCGATGATTAAGCGACTGTTGGCTCCCACATTTCGGATACATGAATTTCAACTCTTACGCCTCCTCTTCCCTTTGTGATCCCCACCCTCTGAACATTCAAATGTCGCTTTCGTGCTGCGTGGTTCTCTACACTCCACCCACTACCCCATAGTCTTCAAATCCGCCACTATTTTATTTAATATGACTGATATATATATATATATATATATATATATATATATATATATATATATATATATATATATATATATATATATATATATATATGAGAGCGTGTGTGTGTGTGTGTGTCAGAAAATGTACTATAATTAAGTTCCTAATACTAATCCTATTCCCAGATGCATAAGCAGCATTTCTTTCCCCAAAAATCCGAAATTAAGAGTGCAGATATACATGAAAATATTAAAAATACGTAAGCCATAAACTTGGTGTATATTTTTTCTACGCATGAATCATCGTTATTGTTGAGTTAACTTTGTTTCTCATACAGGTTGTGGTTAATATGACTAGATCTACTAGCTCTTTTAAGGGATACATGTTGGTGCTAAAAGAAAGTTCTGTGTTACTATAGTAGTACTGTGTTTATTACAAGCTATTGGGGTCATGGTGGCTCAGTAGTAAAGCGCTTACAGCTGGTGCATGGGGTCCCTGATTCGATTCTCGGCGAAGTAAGTTTCTGGTGGACAACATTGTGTCCGTGGGTTTTCTCGGGGTACTCTCGATTCCTACTACTTTCTCATTTCACCTCTCTCTTTGCTGTTTGCACAGGCGAATATATTTTTTTTTCTGAAAACACAGAAAAAAGTAAAGATTCAGATTATATGCTTGCGGCTTATACACTCGAGGATACGGTAACCAAGAAAGCGTTTTACTTTCTAGGGCAGTGGTTCTCAACCTTTTTTTTTTTTTTTTTGACTGACTGACTGACTACTGAACGTCTAGGACATTGCGATACTTGTTTGATATTTTTATTATAAATAATAATAGTAATAATATCTATTATAATAGTAAAACCAATTAGTTTTTATAATGACTCTATAATGATGATAGTTTCTATAATGATAGTTTGATGATGATAATGATGATAGTTTCTATAATGATGATATCTATAGTTTCTATAATGATATAGCACTGAGCATTACTGCTACCACTGAAGACGTTTAGTGGTATAGTCTGTCTCGATTTTAATTAATTATTATAAAATTGTTCATGATTTTTAAATTGTAAAATTTCGCGACACACTTTATGAGACTGCGTGACACATCGGTTGAGAACCACTGCATGTTTTGATAGCTAAAGCTAAGAAGTTTTATGAAGACCTAGCTTAACATGTCCAAAAAATGACTAATCATCTTCCATTTTTGAAAGATTTGTTCATATTGGTATTCAGCTAATATGAAAAGAATTAACCCAGTTAAGATTTCTTGTGTAATAATATTTGAACTATATTTATTAAGACAAGAAATAAGTAACTGTTTACATGTAGTTTTAGAAAATTGAGTTTTTTCCTAGGAGCTCGTCATTTAATAATAATATTACAGATACTAGGCGATGCAGTGTGTCTCGAGAACCTAGTGTGGTTTATTTGCAACATTACAAATTCCGTAACGGATTTCATTGAGCTTCCCAGATGTATTTTAACTACTCAAAATTTAGGATATTTGCTGTCCTGGAAAAGTTTATTCGAACAAAGCTATACTTCCCAAATATCAGAACCTTCGAACATCCTTTTATTCCACATCAACTGATATATCTATTCAGTGGCGGATCTAGAAGGGGAAAACTGGGGTGGAGCGGGCAGCCAGTAGCCAGACTATGATATGTATGTATAAACTTTCAAAAATATAGCTCTTTAATGATAGCTTAAATTGTCACTGAAAAACCTGGGGGGCCTAGGCCCCCCGGCCCTGGCCTAGATTCGCCACTGTATCTATTAATATGATAGTAATAACACGTAATAACAATTCATACATAAACAAAGGCAAATCTGTGATCTGATTGTAAACATATGCTTCAGATTGAAAAGCACGACAAAAGTTCCTTAAATATCATTTTGTCTAATGTACTGTTATGTTGAGGGTGTGCCTGAAGGAAGAGGATATATTCCCTATTGTTACTCAAAAGACAAGACGAGAAATAAGGTTTACTAGTTACATATCGGAAATTTTTGTTGAGAATTCGATTCGATTTTTGGAGGGGGGGCACGGTGGCTCAGTGGTAGAGTGTTCACTTCCGGTGCTTGGGGCCCCTGGTTCGATCCCAGCTCGCGCTGTGTGGACTTTGTGGTGGACAAACACCGTGCTCGTGGGTTTTCTCCGGGTTCTCCAGTTTCCTCCCACTTTCTTCATTCCACCATTTCACTCATTATCACCGTCTCCTTTCGCCTAACCGGCATAACCCTGGGACGTTAAACTTAAAGATTTCATTTCATTTCATTTTTCGATTCGATTCTATCTCGTCTCGCCTCGATTCTCGAAAAAAATATGTTTTCGTCTCGTCTCGTTTTGTAAATTTATGTACAAAATTTATATGCCGTGATTTCATTCTTAATTTCGTTTGAAACTTAACAAAATCCTTGCGCGTAATGAGAGATTCACAGAGGGTGTAACAACATTTAAACCAAATTTATTGTTTGGAATATATTCTGTAATTTCTTGCGTGTCTTTAAACGTTGAGTTTTTTCCTAGGAGCTCGTCTTTATGCTCCTACAATCATTTTATAAATGCTTAGATTTTATGCTATGAACCGTGTAACACTAAAGCAATGTTTGAGACTTAAGATTTGTTAGGTGAACTTGTGTTATCCACCAGACTCGACAGAATTTCTCGTCTAGTGATCAGCACAAATATTTCCATAATCAGTCTTGCATTAGCACCTGCATGCCGAAAATAAATGCCGATTTTCTAAATGGCTGGAAATCAAAAAGCAGATAAGTGAGTCGTGATAAGGTATCTCATGTAAAACAATATTGTCTAGCGAGGTCTTGTTCCACATTTCGATTATCTTTTATCTATTTGAAGATATCACATAACTACTGTAAAATTAGTGGTATTTTAATTTCGTCGAGATGGGGCCTTTTTTATATATAGGCTATTATAGTGTATAGGGAGGCGCTGTGCAGTTGGTGATAAGGCGTCTACCTACCGACTGAGAGGCTAGGTTCGATTCCCGTTGTTGACTTAAAATAAATCTCATTCTTCCTTTCTTGTAAACAGCTCAGAAGATCCTCAAACCTCCGTAAAATATAAAAATACTGTGGGAATGAGGGGTAGGGGTATTCAAAATAGCAGGTCTGGCTCTCAGGTCCCATAGGTTTCGAAATCGATGACTGAGCGCGAGCCATAGACTGAGTCCGAGCGAGTGCGAGCCTGAGATACCGAAGGTCTTGAGGTTAGTGATCTAGAGCCGCTTTGAGAATAGTGAGCTGAGGCACGATGAAAAAATTAATGTCTGGTTTGGGTTGTATGCTGTCTTGTGCTTGTAATGTTCATATTTGCAGCAAATATTGCAGTATCAACGATATTCCTTATTATATCGTTTATTGTAATTTTACAAGGATATCCTGGCAATACATTTGCCAATAAGTTGCTGTAATTTATAAAAGAAAAACTAACATTGTCAGAATGAATTCTTCCAAAATATACTGGATACAAAACTAATAATAATAATAATAATAATAATAATAATAATAATAATAATAATAATAATAATAATAATAATAATAATAATAATAATAAAGATTAGGTACGAAGAGAATCAAAGTCACAGTGAAGTTGTTAAGTAGTGGGAAAAAACTAAATGATGGGTGATGTGTTTGTAGGCCTAGCTATATTTTTATGACAATATCATTTTTATTATTCAACTCACCGAAGCGGAGACGTGCAATTTAAGGTGGAGTGGAAGAATCAAGAAAATTGGAAGCCGTGTATCAGCCAGAGTAAGAGGGGGAGGGGGAGGCGAAGATGAAAAAAAAAAGAAAAACAAAGCAAAAATAAAAAGAAGACGTGAGCTTGTTGAAGGAATACAAGCATAGTTTCCAACCTCTGATTCAAAAAGGAATCAAGTTTCGTGTTCTTTTACCCCATAAGGAGTAAAAGGCCTTTATGATAGTCATATTTAACTCTGGAACTATGAACGGGAGGGGGGGGGGCTATGTACAGATCAGAGTATATTTTTTGTAATTACTCTTCTAAGCGGTTCTTGAAAATTCTAGGGGCCGCGGTAGCTCAGTGGTAGAGCGTTCACCTCTGGTGCTTGGGGTCTCGGGTTCAAACCCTACTCCCGCCAAGTAAACTTTGTGGTGGACAAACACCGTGTGCGTGGATTTTCTTGGGGTTCTCCCGTTTCCTCCCACTTTCTTCATTCCACTATTTCATTCATCTCTCATCATCACCGTTTCCTTTAGCCTAACCGGCATAAGCGTGGGACGTAAAACTCAAAAAAATTCATTTTCATTTAAAAATTCTAAGAAAATGTGTTATTGGTCAACATGTTTACCTAAAGCGAATACCTTACCGTGGTTAAAATTGAACGTTAACGTGTCTCATAAAATTTGCTATTCTAAGTTGAGGGGCATGTAATACCTACCCCCCCCCCCCGTTGGTAGGAGATGTGTCACTCCTAGATAGCAGTATAATAAATACCAGTTAGTCATATCCTGTGTAGTCTACGGTTCACTTCAGTCTGTGTAGATTTTTGTGAGAGTTTCTAATTTATTCCTTCTGCGAGATATATTTAATCTTTGCAGGCGGGCACAAATGACCCCCCCCCCCCCTTGATAGTTCGCGTTAGAAGAAATATCTAGGTAGCGCGAGGGTTAATGCCAGCATTCTTCAACAATACTCTGCGAGAATGGAAGTTCTATCTAGTTCCTTGCCAGAATGGATTATATTGGAGAAGTAGACCTATTAGTTGTCCACTTGTACATAAATATAACTATCACTGTACTAACGAGATGATTAATTTATAATTAATAAATTATTCAATGAGCTTAATTTAAAATCGAACCCTGGGCCGTAGCGTAAGAGCCTGATATATTAAAAGTAATACAAAATTTACCATTTTTCTTTTGCTTGTGTTTCATAAGTGAAAGGAGATAATGAAATGCAATTTACCACAATCGTAGATAAGTTTATTCTACAATAGAAAATATGAACTTGAAGAATTTTCAGTGTTCCCAGACTAACATTTCCCCTACTTTTTAAATAACATTATTAATTAATTAATTTAAATAACATTATTAATTAATATGTTAAAAATATTTTGTCTATTACAAACTAAATACAACTATTATTTAAAAAATAGTTCACAGCATTCCAAGACAACATGATACGTAATCAAATGCAGTTCATTTCGTTCCTCTTGTCGCTGCCTTAACTTAGATTTTGGGGAAAATGTTATTCTGGCAACACCGTAATTTCTATGGATGGCAACACTGAAAATCTTTCAGCTTACATTATCTATGATTGTGGTAAGTTGCATTTCATTATCTCCTTTCACTTATGAAAAACAAGCAAAGGAAAAATGGTAAATATTGTATTATTTTTAGTACGTCAGGCTCTTAATAGCAATAATGGTACCAAATCAACGAAGGGAGAATGTGGAGTTTTGAAAGTCTTTAAATAAAAAATGAAAATGAAATCTTTGAGTTTTACGTCCCACGATTATGCCGGTGAGGCTAAGGGAGACGGTGATTATGAGAAATGAATGAAATGGTGGAATGAAGAAAGTGGGAGGAAACGGAAGAACCCCGAGAAAACCCCGCACACGGTGTTTGTCCACCACAAAGTTCACTTGGTTGGGGCTGGGATCGAACCCGGGACCTTAAGCACCAGAGGTGAACGCTCTACCACTGAGCCACCGCGGCCCCCAGTCTTTAAACAAGGCACCAATTAGAATATTTGTAAGATTTGAGAACCTATATGCTTAAAGAAGTTACAAACGACAGGACTGGATCACCTAACTCAGTTTAATTAAACAGGAGGTCATACTAGTGACCTATTGCTAATAACATAATTACTTTATGAATTTGTATGTCTCATCATCGAACTTATGTTTTAAGTTTTCGTTTATGTTTGTGTCAATAAATTGTAGTAGGCCTATTATAATAATCATCATAGTATTGTAATTGTTTTCATAATAGTAATTATGTCAAGCACAATAATTCATTATTAAATGTTTATAACAATTGATTTGTTTCGTGCAGAAAGCAGGATGCGCTGGCGATGAATTTAGCGTATGGGACACTGCATATGTGAAACCGGTTCGGAGCGTAAATCATTATTTTCCCGCCCGCCTTCTGATTTATACGGTTTCTGCAACTACCAATGACTCATTTGAAAACATACATGCGCCTATACTGTTTATGCTCTTTCGTTGAACAAACACTCGACAATAAACGAAGAAAATAGAAATCTCAGGAGATGCAATGGAATCTCTAAACTTTTCCCGAAACTTTCAAACATACAGGGTGTCTCAAAAGTCCTTGCTCTAACATAGGATAACTCTGTTATTATCAGAGTTAGAACAAAACGTAAGAGGGGAAACCGTCTCCCAATATGATGTTTTCATATTCTTCTAATGTGATTCTTCATTCTAAAATGAAGAATTTTTTTTTTTTTAAATCATACTAGCCGTTTGGGCTGTACACTCTTTATGAGCCCAATATTAAATGAAAATACAACGTTGACATTTACCTGGACTCGCAACATACGTGAATGAAGTTACTGTCTTTTAAGATAACGTGACGTGTCAAACAGTAACAGTAAATGGCAAAGTTGCATTTAACATTGGGCGCATAAAGAGTGTACAGCACAAACAGCTCGTCCGATTAAAAAAAAAAAAAAAAAAAAAAAAAAAAAAAAAAAAACTTCACTTTAGATTGAAAACATCATATTTGGAGACCGTTTCCCCTCTTACATTTTGTTATAACTCTGATACTAACAGAATTACTCTATATCAAGGGACTTTTGAGTCTCAAAAGTCCCCTGTATATAAAGGGGTATATTGGCTTATATACATATCTATATATATATTGTAAAATTGCAACAAACCTATATTACTGCTGTAAAAATTCAGATTTGTTTATTTCAAGAGTAGCTGATATAAGTCAAAACTCCTAACTTTTCAGGAGAAGCGTTTGAAAGTTTCGAAACGCGGTAAAAACAACTTGACGCAAGAACGACACAAGTGCTGTTTAGCGACCAGTTTTGGTAGCACATTTGTGAAACTTTTACCAGAGATGGACATCAAGATTAGCTTTCATTTTCTGCCCATAGGCCAATAAGGGCAATTTTTGAGTTATGTCACTCTTGAAATAAACAGGAGATATTTTCAAGAATTCGGATAAAATATGATCTATTCGAATAATTGTTCGAAACTTCTCGATTAAATGTTTGAATGCTCGATTTTCTTATCGATTAAAATGTTCGATTATCGTTTGTCTATTAGAATGGTAAATATTCGATTATCGTTCAATTGCTCGAATATTAAATTCGATTATCGATTAATTGTTCGAATATTAAATCCGACTGTTGATTAATTTTTCCAGTGAAAGTAATAATGAATCGTCGATGAGTTGCTAGAACCAGGGATAAATTGGTTATTACGTTACATAGTTACCTTGTTCGAAGCCTTAAGAGTATAAAAAAATTAATTAGATAGTATCTCATTTTATTTTTGTATATAATTTACGTACAATGTGCATGTGCATAATATTAAACGTATAATAATTTATAGTACCGCCATTTTAGCAGCTGTTAGGAAATATGTTCTTAAACACGCTAAAAACAAAATTCTACATAAAATAAAAATTACTATTTATTATTCTTTTGCAATTGCAAATCTGAC
The DNA here is from genome assembly GCF_964235325.1 of Thermobia domestica. Lineage (NCBI taxonomy): Eukaryota > Metazoa > Arthropoda > Insecta > Zygentoma > Lepismatidae > Thermobia > Thermobia domestica. The sequence continues at coordinate 378,627,604 of NC_137455.1, read as the reverse complement.
TTATTATTATAAACCTGTCAACCTATAATTCAGAAGACACGTGCCAACTTCGTCTTTGTATACATAGCAGAACTCTATTTCTGTTACTAGTAATAACTAATTTCTAATAAGTGAAAATACATTGAAGAATTCTTATGAAACAACATCTAAAATGCAAGAAAATTGTTTAGCTAAACGCGGATATGACATAAAATTGTGTTGTAATTAGGTAGACTTTTTTCACATACCGATATGTACACTCGTGTCCAAAATGATTGTTGCATATCTATAACTGTCTTCTTGTAAGAATATAATTTGATAATGATTATGCAGGGTACTTTTAATATTGATATACTATGTGTATAGTCGGGAAATGTATATTTGTGGTAAATTTCGTAGGAAAAGAACTATAAATTCGAAAATTAGAATGAATAAAACAAAATGTTGGTAAATGGACAAGCAAGTTCTATTTTCGTTTTATTGCTCTTATTTACTGCTTTTTTGACATGAAATTTTCCACATACATGTCTTTGCCGATTATACACATACTAACATTATAAGAAATACCGGACGAATTCGTTATGAAATTATATTCTTACAACAGCATATTTATAGGCATGCGACAATAATTTTGGACATGAGTGTACATTTTAAAAGAAAATGAAAGTTTGCAATAAACTTCTAGTAATAACTGGTATGGATTAATCTGTCGCTGTAATCGGTTTCCAATAATTACGTAATTCACAAATTTTAAATAAAATTCAATTTAAATTTTCATACAAGCAAGGGCACCGATTTCTCTGTAAATTTGGGGGGAGGGCATTCAGATGCAGAAGGTGTATATATGAGGATTTTAAGACAAATTGCATTCATATTGTGCCAAATATTGTATATTCATAAATACAATAGGGTACCCATATGAGGGAAGGGGGGACAGCCCACCAGGATCGGCGCCCTTGCATACAAGGTTGTGCTTAAGTGTTTTAGTTTATAAAATATTAAATAAGTGAAGTTCATATATATTTTCTATACATGAAATGTTAATAATACATATCAAATCAATAATTCACATTTCACCCGTATTATCAAACCACACTCTAACCATGTTTTTAGTCACTAAGCATGCATCTATACCACAAATCAAAACAGGAAAGTAATCAAGTCTGGATATTTGTGGGAATTATTTTTGTAAAACACCAGCAAAGAATAATTCTAAAAATAATGTATCCATTAAACTGTATTTGTTCCAGCGATTGCGAAGATAAATGTGCAAAATTAAGAATTATTATTACAGAACAAAACTAGTTCGAAGAATTTTGTCATCACTAGAAATTCTCATTAAACTGGAAAATTAGGGATGCGCACGTGACGAGTCGAGACAGGATTTTCCTGACAAAATTCGAGTCGAGACCCGGCTCTTCCAATAGAAAAATATACATTTTTCAAGTTGAGACATCACTTTTACAGCACATTTTCGAGACGAGACAGCCACAAATCTTGTTTCGTGCGCATCCCTATAGAAAATAAACAAAATTACATTTTTATTCAGCAAGACTCTTTCATTCTGCCAAGATATTAATAATCTAAATATGTAGGAAAACATTGCGTTTTTATTGTATTGTAATGTAGGTCTACTAGGTGAAGTAATATAAAATATTATTTTTCAAAAAAGTGTATCTGCCTTTACGCTTCCTTCCCCAAGAAATTAAGACTGGCGTCGTCACTGTGGGTAACCCTAATAGTAAACCTCAATCAATATATGAGGCCGCGGTGGTCGAGCGTTCATCTCTAGTAGTGAGGTACCTGATTCGAACCAAGTTTGCGCCAAGTAAGATTTTTTTTGGTGGACAAATAGGAAATACCGTGTGCGTGGGTTTCCTCGGGTTCTCCTATTTCCTCACACATTCATCATCCCACCATTTCATTTAATTTCTCGTTAAAAGCGTCTCCTTTAGGCTACACGACATAACCGTGGGACGTAAATGTGAAAAAGTTTCATTTCTAAATTAATTATAAATTTTAAATTAAGTATTCAACTTTCGCAGCTTTAAACAGATCGATTAGTTAATCGACTGTTGAATCTACTTGGCTAGCTAGAGTACTATTCTACAGGTCAAAATAAAGGGAAAATATTATATGATGGTATATGCTCTCTGGGACTTTCTTCATCCGCTATGGGGAATCAAAATTTCACAATGTGGTGACGTCACAGATTAACTTGGAGCCATTAACATTACTCTACGAATACGGAGCAATTGAATCCATTACTACAGTAATAAGTGATGCTAGTGTCAATCAATATTGACTTTAGCTGCTATCTGGTAGATAGATCTAATCTATAGTTCTTTATTTGCGTCGTTGCCTCATAGTGCAATTTGTGTCTTCAGACGAGGACTCGAAAAGTAAACAAATATATACACTTTTGCTTTAATTTTGTTTCCAAATATATCCTATTCACTTTTATTTTAATTTTTTTTTCTGTATCATGCAGTTTTCTGAAATTCAAGTAGCTTTCAAGTTGCCCAAGATAGTGTACTAAACGTAAAAATTTTAAGACTACACCGAGAATCAAACCAAGGACCAAAACATATGCAAACCAAGGACCAAACACGCGTCTGAACCACTGGGCTACTCCTGGTCATGTTTTCAATTTATCCGTTTCTCACTTCCCTTTTTTTAAAAAAACAATTCTATCATACACTTAATAAAACTTCCAGCAGTTGGCATCACTGTTCATTTACCCTCCTCCCATTGGCAGTGTCCTTTTCCCTCTTGGACGGGGCTCTTTGTCAGATGATCAAGTAGTCATGTCTGGGATCCCCCATTGAAAGTTGAAGAAGAAAAAAAAGAGAACTTTTTCTAACCCTGCTTCAGCTAAGCCCATCCCTCGAGACATTACCGCTTCCTAGCGGAAAATTTAAGAAGCTTCGGGTGTGTGACAACCATGGCGGCACACGGTACCCAAATTTAATTGAATCCGGAGCACTTTATTTTTTGGAATTGGATAATCTTTCTTAATGTCACCTGCATCTAAATCTGTTCTTTTTTTTCCTTTTTGTCCTCCGACCCCCCCCCCCTTCCACCACCCCATTCTTCACTCCTTATCCAGTTATTCCTTGGCGTTAGTCAGCAGGAAACTGGTTTGTTAGAAACATGGTATTACCTTATTTCCTGGAGCTATACAAAATAACGAAAAAGCTCTCTAGAAATAAACGGTATTTCCTGCTTGTAAAATATAGTTCATCGTACTTTGATACGACCGTCTTCACTGTAGTATGCTAACAGATGACTAAACTGCCTTGTTATAACGTCAGAATAAACATTATTTATGTTCTTCCTAGAGTCTATTCTAGCTCCCCCTGGCTATAATACGGCAAGCGTACCGATTAATAAATTCCAAGCAAATTAAAGTGACTTCAATATCTGTACGATCACATCAAATATGGATATCCCATTTACAGATTCTTGCATCAGTAATTTCATGATATAGAATCAGAAGGACGGTCTTGAAGTTTAAAACCTAACAAATTTGCCAGAAAAAAAAGGCATTGTATTATTGTCTATGCAGACAAATGTATATTTACGTTGTTGAATTGGATTGGGTTTGAAAATTAATATTTCTGTTTAACGTCTCATAATTATGCCCTTTTAGACTAAGGAAGACAATGATTAAGAGTCTTCATCCCGGCGAAATTAAAATACCGCTAATTTTACATTAATTATGTGATATCTTCAAAGAGATAAAAGATAATCGAAATGTGGAACAAGAGCGCCCTAGACAATATTATTTTACATGAGATACCGTTATCACGACTCACTTATCTGCTTTCGATTTCGAGCCATTTTGAAAATCGGCATTTATTTTCGCGTTTCTGAACAGCTGAAAACGGAAAGCCACTAGGTGACTTGTGATAACGGTACCTCACGCAAAATAATATTGTCTAGGGCGCTCTTGTTCCATATTTCAATTATCTTTTATCTATTTGAAGATATCACATAATTACTGTAAAATTAGCGGTATTTTAATTTCGCCGGGATGAAGACTCTTAAGGCAAGTGAATGATGATGGAAGAATTGGTGGAATAAGAAAGTGGGAGGAAACGGAAGTACCCCGAGAAAACCCATTGACACGATATTCTCCACCACAAACTTGTTTGGCCGGGATCGAAACAGGGACCCTATGCACGAGAGGAAAGCACTCTACCACGGAGTCACCATATCCCTCTCGATTGGATTTGAGGTTAACGTCCCATTCAACAATGAGGCTATATGAGACGTGGACTTAAAGCTTAACGTGGAATCCGAACCACATGAGCTCCCGCCAGGAATCGAACGCGGGTCTCCTATCCCAAAGGCGCATACGGTATGTACATAGCCACGCAGAAGCTCTCGTATTTACGTTATGCGGTGACTATTATAATTCCAGGATGGCCTTATATGTAGAAAGGCATGTTATTACTTTTGCTTCCTTCAGCATTCAAAGTTACTTTTACGTTCTTCAGCATTCAAAGTTATTATTACATTCCTTTATCATTTAAAGTTACTTTTACATTATTCACTCTTCACAATTATTTTTAAGGATTACAGAATTAACAGTTTAAACAGAAATAACATCTGTCCAACGCACACATTTATTATTACTAAGTTGTGTTACAGTTTCTGCAAAATTATCGTTGCCTCATCTGACGCATCAGATTATGTTCTGATGAATGCAGCTATATATCGCTGAAACTATGACACAGATTTGTGACAATATGTATTGACTTTGGTCAGATCTTATATCAATTTAAATTTTACATGGTTTAAAAGCTATAGAATGAGAAACAGTCAAGTATTCAAAGTTATTTTTACGGTACACACCCACAGCATGCAAAGTTACTTTTGTGTCTATCATTAAAAGTTACTTTTACGTTCCACATCTTTGAAAGTTACTTTTACATTCATCTCACTAAAAGTTACATTTACGTTCCATATCTTCCAAAGTTTCTTTTTGTTCCACACCTTTTAAAGATACTTTTACATTCATCATCATTCAAAGTTACTTTTACGTTCCACATCTTCGAAAATTACTTTTACATTCATCATCATTAAATGTTACTTTTATGTTCCACATCTTTTAAAGCTACTTTTGCGTTAACCACAGTTCAAAGATAATTTTACGTTCTACAGCATTCAAAGTTTCTTTTACATTCATTATCATTAGTACTTAATTTTACGTTTCAATCTTCGAAAGTTACTTTTACGTTTTATAGATATCTTTGAAAAGTTACTTTTTACGTTCTATGGCACTCAAAGTTATTTTTATGTTCCACATCTTTCAAAAGTTGTCTCAATTAGATGCATTAATGTTGGGCACAGACTTTTCTGTTCTGATTCAGGATCGTGGGAAATTTGGGATGTATATAGGCTGAAAAATTAGGAAAATTCAGTCTTGAATCAGTTGAAGTCAGATTATCTTGCCTGCATTGCGCCTACATAGCTTTCGAAACTTAACATAATGTATTGTTATTATTTATTCCAAATTTCAAATATAAATTTTAAATATGTATCTCATTATCATCATCATGATAGATGTTCTACCATTATTGACGAGTCATATACATCCACACATCATGGCCTTTAGCTAAATTCATCATCTTGAGGTTGCAACTTTCTATTTTAATACTGTCTATTAGTTGTACCTGCCCTCTTTTTCTCCCTCCCTGTTTTTCCTTCCACCGTACTATTTAGAATGTCCCTCAGAATAGAATTCCTGCTCAGCCAATGTTAAAACCAGTTCCATTTCATTTTTTAATTACATCTATATATATTTTTTTGTCTCCCCTACTATTCCTAACACTTCTTCATTCGTTATCTGCTCGACCCAGCTAATTTTCTGTTTTCTTCCCCACATCCATATTTCGAAAATGTTCACTCTTTTCTCATTAGGAATGACAACATTTTTCGAAAAATATCTTATTGAAAAATAAAAATAAAAACGAAATTTTCCGATAAGCGGAAAAGAAATTCTTTTCCGAAAAACAGAAAGCCAGAAAAAAAAGTAGGAATGATACAAAAGAAAATGGCTCAAAAGATTGCGATCTTGGCCAAGAATTAGTTTTTGGATCAGGGGCCACATTTTTGAACGGCCTCTAAATCGAGTTTTCGTATTTTTTACTGAATAACCACATCATACTGAGTTGACTGATAGTCTCAGGTTGGCTACACTATATGCGGCCAGATATAAGGCCTACAAAAAAATTTTTGATTGAAATATGTTGGATCTTTTGATCCAAAACCGAAAAATGATCGAAAATCGAAAACAGATTTTTCGGAGAAAGAAAAAGTCATTCTTCTTTTCCATTTGATTTTTCGTTATCTGTATAGTTTTATCCCAAAGAGTACTTACGTACGATACTTCACATGAAGCATTTTATGTCATTTTCCTTAGTTCTGTACTCAAAGGTCCACAAAAGCAACTTGTATTGTTAAATACCGAAAGTAGTGCTAGAAGCTACCATGCGAAGTCACCATACATTCGAGGGCTATTAAATATTATTTATGAGGAAAACACCTAGAAGCATAAAATAAAAAGTAAACGAACCGAAAATATTTTTGAGAAAAAATTATCTGCAATACAATTTTGACATCATTTTCTTTGTTCTCTTTACAATACCTTTAAAAGGCCAATTAGTATTCAAACATAATGTGTTCAAAGTAATTATGTGCAATCATATCTGCGTGTGAAGACTTATGGGTGCAAAATCGCACGTTCTTTTTGTAATGCTTCATAATGTTAACATCACTCTAAGGGCAGGTTCCATCATTTGTGGTTGATTATTTGTGGGAAAATATACAAATTATTTCATGTTAGGTTATTATAGTAGACATTTCTTTTCCTAAAAGCATTTCCGTACACCTTCCACCTTAAAACTAATTTGCAATCATGTGTCACGTCGTCTATTTTCTTAGATGGCAGCACTTGTCAGTAAGTATTCTGTTATGTCTTCTTCTTTAATGGTATTTAACAATTTATTGTCAGTACATTTAGAAACCAATTGTAAATATTACTCTTACATTATAGATAAAACAGAGACGCAGAAACAACGATTCGAAACAAATTTGGCACAACGCAGCGATACTTAAATGACAGCAAGAAAAACAACAGTGCCGACCAAACAGAGTGAAACAAAATACGGCACTCTAATACAAGGGCGCCCATGTTGTGGGGGGCAAGTATAAGCGACGTTTCAAAAATAGTTTTAAATTTTGCTGTAACTAATGTAAAAATCCTATTGGATTTTCGATATTCTGAAGTACAATTTTCTCTAGGGGAGCGAGCGCCCCACCTTGCCCCCTGATGGGCGCTCTTGCTCTAATACACTATATATCGCTGTGTGTTCATCGTTATATTTTTCCCTACTATATTTGTGTCACTGTTTTAATGTTTACTACGATGTAAAACCTTGTGATGTGTAGTGTCACTGATACAATATATTTTGGTCTTATTAATCCACTAAAAATCAGTAATTTATTGAACTAATAATAATAGATTGGGACTAATCTAGTGGTTAGAGCGTTCTACGAAAGTCTCCGTGGTACCGAGTTCAACTCCCTTCCGGTGCTTTCCAATTTTCGGCGTCAAAACAGTGTCGTGATGCAAACTGAGGAGTCACGTGTATTAAAGACATGACGGCCACCAAGTCAAGAAAGCTTCTGATACACTTGTTCGTCGCTAGACTGGACGTAGTTCTCCCGGTCACTAGTAGATGGCGTTGGAGCGGCTCAGGTGCATAAGGATAACGGATCTTTCTCAGTGAAGAAGCACTGAACCATAAAGGAATTACTAACGTGCGTATTTTAAGTGTCAGTGATCGCAGATTCGATCCCCCCTTAAAATTGTATCGGCCATAAACCCGACTAACGTAGTTCGAATCCCATCTTAAAACAATAGATCCATGGGCGCCGATTCTGGAAGGGGGTAAGAAGCTCGGGCCCCTTTAAGTTTGCTTCGGCCAACGTATTTATATTAAAAAGTCGTATACATAAATCTACGCCACTGTCAAGGTACCGTCTCATATAATCTTCAAACTGTTAAGAGACTTTAAAATGTCAGTGAATCAATGAAATCCATAGAATATTATAAAAGAAAGAAGTACAGAGTACGCCAGAAAAATGTATACACTCTTTTGTCATCCTGTATCATTGTTCAGAACATTGACAATTGTTCTGAAATTTAAGTATGTTGTAATGATTTTTCGCCTAACAGATGTCGGCATTTTCAATTCTTTTCAGTTAAAATTATGTTGTAGTACGGTTTTTCGCTCAACAGATGTCGGTACTGTGAGCACGGTTATTGAGATAAGAAAAGGGCGGGAGCACGTGACGTTCGTGCAGCGTACGTTTTGAAGTGTTTTATCAGGTATGGGAATGCCATCGAAGTGCAGCGTCAGTGCAGAGGAAAGTTTGGTATTGAACCACCAACATGATAAAAACACTTCAAAACGTACTTACGCTATTCGAACGTCACGCGTGCTCCCGCCATTTTCTTATCTCACGAACCGTGCTGACAGTACCGACATCTGTTGAGCGAAAAACCGTACTACAACATTATTTTAACTGAAAACAGTTGACAATGCTGACATCTGTTGGGCGAAAACACATACTACAACATATTTAAATTTCAGAACAATTGTCAATGCTAGTTTTCTGATACAGATTGACAAAGAGAGTATACATTTTTTTGGTGGACTCTGTATTTACTATTTGACTCTCTTTATTATTATACCTATCTTAATTTTCACTTTAAAAATAACGAATATTGGTTTGGATATGTATGGTGTGTGTTGTTAGTGTAATTACAGAGAAATAAATCTCGTATCAACATATCGACAATTTAATACATTCATTTCTCATTTCTTTAGTGTTATTATTTTTAAATATATATATTCTGTATGTTTGCGTGATGATACGTTACTGGTTGTTTTTGTTCTATTTTCTCTCTCCCTCTCTCTCTCTCCGTTTTTGAATTTATATTTAATTGTTGTTAGCGTGATTGCAGACATCCCCAAAGGTGTATTTTCGCATAAATCTAAAACCGAGAAACCTAACTACCCGCCCCCAACAAGCTAATTCCCTCCCACTTCCCCCATGTTGTATGGTTCTACTTTTCGACATTTTACAACACTGAAATAGTTACACATTAACATCAACCCCTTCCCAATACCTCCCCCCCCCGCGTCACTCTCACTCGCACAGTTAAATGTACTCTCACTCTCTCTCTTGCTTTTTGTGCTGTTACCGCATTGGTCGATTGTCAATTGTTTTTCCGTGATGACAACAAACGTTCACTCGGGCTGCTTTTCATTATTGCAACACGCACACACCCTGGCGGCAGTTGATGAATTGACTAAACTAGTAAACCAGAATATGTTAACATTATATGCGTCTTCAATGATTCAATGGCAAAACCAATAACAAGTGAATGAAGACAAAATATTTAAAAGTAGATAGCAACAGAATATACATCCAATTGAGACAGGGGCGGATCCAGGACGGACTTCTGGGGGGGGGGGGGCGGTGGGTTGTAATACTGCTACTTAGAGATACTTTTAAGAGTCCCAAACTCTGTTTTATTTATATATAAAACAAGAAAGTTTCCTCTTCTAGGAGGGAGGCGATCGTCCTCTCTGGATCCGCCACTGAATTGAGATGTCTTTATTGGTGGTATACGTGGTGATGATGACATTAAAAAAAAAAAAAAAGTTTTGTTACAACTAAACAAAATCTAAACCCAACATAAGGCCAAGTTCGATCAACATTATAACCCGTGTTAGCTTCCGAGTTCCGTAATTTTAGGCTTTCTAGACTGGAGTCTCCTGTTTCTTAATTTGATTAATTCGCAATGTTGAAGGGTTGATCGGAAAGTAAGGTTCAAAGTCTGCAGTGAAACGTGTATATACTATTTTATACAATCAATACAATCAACAGATAGTACATATATTAGGTTATTTTTCGATATAATCATCATATCGATTAAGGCACTTGTCGCATTGTGAGATGAGTTTGAAGATCCTCTCCTGGTAAAAATCTTGTCTTTGTGTGTTCAGCCACGTTATGAGAAGTATTTTATCTACTCGTCTGAAGCGAAACGACGACGAACGCTTCCGAACGACGTTCCCAATTCTGCCATCAGATGTCGTAACGTGATACTCCTGTTGTGTTGAATCAGCACCTCCACGCGAGCTGTGTTCAAATTTGTTGATGCCGTGCTGGGTCAGCCACTGCGTTCCTCGTCGGTGACCAAGGATGTTATAAAATAGAGGATCTGCCCATATGTATCTTCATCTTATTAAATCAATGAAGTCAAAAACACAACCGAGTATCGTCAAATCTGATTGGCTACTCTCGTTTCTTGCATCGTCTGATTGGCTACTTTCCTTTCCGCCATGATTGTTGGCTCAAAACATTGTGATCCTATTGGGCAGAGTGGGCAGAGTAGGGGTGGCGAGACTGTGACGTATGGCTTCAAGATTTTGTTGTTAAGGCAGATAATATATTTTATAAGATCCTTGTCGGTGACGTTGTCTCTACCATCCGCAAACTTTCGACACCATTCTGCAACGTGCTAACAAGACATTACAGTCTCTCCATAAACGTTTGCCAGCTGCCGGTGAATTTCAGCCGCGGTTATATGTTTCACTCACAGAAATCGAATAACTGAGCGGATTTCTTTGTCAGATCAGTTTTCCAAACGAGTCGCATTTTGTGTTTACTTACAACTATCGCCGTATTTGCCGTTGGCTGAAACCCTACACAGTTGCCAACACAGATGTATTACAATTACCGCATACTCCTTATTCTTCTATAACCAGTGGCGTATTTACGATTTTGTTTCGGGGGGGGCTTTGCTAACTTCCGGAGGGGGGTTCTTTGCCTGAAAATGTGAAAATTCTGCAAAATATTTCATGCACTTTACTACAGTAAGTAAGATTTCGGGGGGCTTAAGCCCGGAAGCCCCCGTAAATACGCCACTGTCTATAACAGACGAAGCTCCAGAAATATTGGCCTTGTAACCTGTTTCTGATGCTTCCTCGTTTATCGCAGGTTTAATTCAATGATTCTTATATAAATTCTTTGATATTTAAATAAAGCAGGAATACCCAATTTTGTAGTATAATTCATGTGTTGGTGTATATTATAAATTAGAAAATTAGCAAATATTAACACCAGAATATTTTCCATTCTAACATAAACAGATACATCTGTTTTTTGTCATTTTTTCTGTTTTCAGAAATTGAGTAATTTTTTCAGAAATTGAGTAATTTTGCCTTGAAGTTCACACTGCGAATGGTTCTTATTTTCCAGTTGTCTTTTCTTATTTCGCAATAGGCTCTCCTAATTTCGCAACATATTATTTTTGTTACAGATTTTGCGATATATGTATATTAAGTTTTATATATTAAATACCAGTGGCGTATCCAGGATATGATCAAGGGAGGGGCTAAACCATAGTTTGCAGTTTTATCCAGTGTAAAGCAGGATTGAAGCCCATTTTATCCGTGTATACCTGAGCGTCAAGGGGGTCTATAACCCCCCTTGGATCCGCCTCTGTTAAATACAATTAGCAATGAATTTATTTCATGCATAGTTCTTTTCCAGATGCAAGTCTTATTTCTTTCATAAGAAAATCTGACTTATTCCACTTCCTGAAACTGAATATCGAAAATATCTTGATAAGTACTCCAAAACTTTAAAAGTAATAAAAGTAATATTGATTCAAAATTTAAAAGTAATAAAACAGTGGCGTATCTAGCCCGGGGCTAGGGGGGCCTAGCTCCTCCAGTTTTTTGAGTGACAAATATATTTTGTATATATTTTTGAAAGTTTATAGTAAGCTAAGCGTTGCCTTTTATTCTTTATTGGAAAATGTTTGAAACATTAGATATACTTTCAGTTGTAGATGTGTTAAAAAAAAAATACTTGAGATTCAAAAATGTCAACATCCAACCTACTTAATATATCTATCGGAACAGAATTAAGTTGGAAAGTTATACACGGCCCATGAAGAATTGTAAACTCGATATACCTACCATAGTCTGGGTTATGTCCGCTCCCCCTCCCAGTATTTACCTTATAGATCCGCCACTGTAGTAAAGTAATAATGATTCTTAAGCGCCGACTACATAGATACTCCAGGACGGCGGTGGCTCAGTGGTAGAGTGTTCACCTCTGATGTGTAGGATCCTAGGACAAACATCGTGGACAAACGCCATGTGCATGGGTTTTTTCATTGTTCTCCCGTTTTCTTCCACTTTCTTCATTTCACAATTTCATTCATTCTCATCGTCCCCGTTTCCTTTCGCCTTCACAGATAAGCGTGGGCAAGGGCGCCCATCAGAGGGGGCAAGGTGGTGCGCTGCCCCCCCCTTAAGAGGAAATTGTACTTAGGAATATCGAAAACCCCAATAGATTTTTTACATTAGTTACAGCAAAATTTGAAACTATATTTGAAACGTTGCTTATGCCTGCCCCCCCTTAGAAACCACAACATGGGCGCCCTTGAGCGTGGGGCATATAACTGCTAAACTTCATTTTACCTGGGTACTTCGGGACTCAAGCACCAATTGCGTTTTTCTGTCTGTTTCCTTTGATCAATATGCCCAAACACAAAAATGAAATGAAATCTTTGAGTTTTACGTTTAGGGATGCGCACGAGACGAGTCGAGACAGAATTTTCCTGACAAAATTCGAGTCGAGACACAGCTCTTCCAATAGAAAAATATACATTTTTCGAGTCGAGACATCACTTTTATAGCACATTTTCGAGACGAAACAGCCACAAATCTTGTCTCGTGCGCATCCATAATGAATAAGTAAAGCAGTTTATAAATAACTTCGCTGTCTTCCACGTCTTTCATGGGGAGCCCACATGAAGAAAATTATAATATGGAACCCGATATGGTGAGCATTGTTTTATAAGGACTGACGCATAGGACCCACTGGGAAAATTAGAAGTCGCGCCAGGACTATGGATTTAATTAACAATATTAATTTTTAATTCACATATTTTATAAAGTTCGTTTTTCAATGTACATTTCTATATTTGTAGTTCGATTTTCAGCTCATTTATTGTAGAAAATGTTTAGCTCAATATCGTGTTTCACAAAGCAACACAAGGAATTTTCGGAAGCAATTTCAGTGCCATCTACAGGCAACAAAATTTCATAGTTTGTATAATAATTTTACACTATTCCAGTTGTCCATGGCATTCACACATCTCCGTTATACAAGTAGTTCCGTCCTTTGCCACAAGAGGCGCAAAGGTCTATCTCTCTTCGTTCACTATGTAGTGTATATGATATTCATTTGTTTTTTTCCCCTTAGCTTCTTTCAGTAACATACCAAGTAACACCCACATATTTTGTGTACATGCAAATGTGTATATGTGTGTGAGAGAGTGTTCCAAACGTATTCATCATATACATATGCATATATATATAAAACGGGCGGCCGTGTGTCTAGTATATAAATGGCTCTGAAAGTGGTCCACCGGGGGGAAGGAGGGGGTAAAAGGTCTTCGGCTTAGTATCCAACAGAGCTGGAAACAATAGGTTTTTGATGATGAATTAATACATTTATCACATCCCATTGTTGTTCGTTCATCAACAGTGACATTTGGGGTTGCGTTTTGTGACTAATCTCTCTTGATTAAAAACTCTCCTCCCTGGAAAGAGTTTCCTGTGCGCTCTGGAGCTGGATCCTGGACAACGATAGCTGGAAAACTTTAAAAAAAAATACACCATAACTCAAACAATTCATTTATTCTTTATAATATTATAGAGGTTGTGTTTAAATGGTTATATTTCTGATTTTACGAGAGGGTACAAACCAAATTGGTAATCAGATTATTATTATTAAATTTAGGGATGCGCACGAGACAAGATTTGAGACTGTCTCGACTCGAAAATGTGCTGTAAAAGTGATGTCTCGACTCGAAAAATATATATTTTTCTATTGGAAGACCTGTGTCTCGACTCGAATTTTGTCAGGAAAATTCTGTCTCGACTCGACTCGAATGCATCCCTAATTAAATTGTGCATGTCGTGAAGGGAACAACGTAGTCTAGTGGTTAAATCGTTGGACTCACGTCCAAGTGGTCCTGGTTTCGATTCCCGGCCGGTGCTTCCCAGTTTGCCTCCACCTAGGGTCGTGAGGCAAACTGGGGAGTCACGTGAATGAAAGACGTGACGACCACTAGGTCTAGAAAGCTTTCGATACGCCGGTGCTCGTCGCTAGGCTCGACGTAGTTCAGCCGATCACTGACAGATGGCGTTGGAGAGACTCAAACCCTCAACAGGAGCTGTTATGCCAAGTAGTTTGGTTTGTGCATGTCGTGTGCTGTACCTTTAACTGGACGATCCGTGGTCAGCACATACATTCTTAACATTATTTTTGGCATCCAAAATTTGCTGTTTTAAATACCTACTTAATTGCCGTAATTGTTGAGTAATCGTCAAAAAGAATCGCAATGAAAGTCGAACCCAGGAATTCGTGCACCAAATGCATGTAACTTGACCGATAAAACATTACAGGAATTATTGGCATAAGTTTGAGTGTACTTTATGTCATTGTACAACACCTAGATTGTGGAGAACATGACCCTCTGTGGTCTGTGTCATATTGTCTCTATTGGTTACTTTTATTGTGTTTGATAGTTCCCTCTAGCGGGGTAGTGAACAGATAAGTATATTGTCTGTGATTTCTGAGATGAAAAGTAGCCCTCAAACATAAAAAGGTTAACCACCACAATTGGTCGAAATGGAAAATAAGAAATCCCGGTATATTTCTGTAATTGAATATTCAACTTTACCATCCAATAAAATATCGAATTTTAGAACGAAAATAGACAATCCAACTTTTCTCGTTCATATCATAATAATAATAATAATAATAATAATAATAATAATAATAATAATAATAATAATAATAATAATAATAATAATAATAATAATAATAGAACGTTGGTTCGTCGTTCGGAAGGTCCTACGATCGAATGTTAGGTCAGCCATATTCACTGGTATTTTCCATTATTTTTACCCTCAGCCACACCAGATAAATACTGAGTTTGTACCTTGAACATAGGCCCTAGCTGACTCCTTTCTCACATCACCCCTACTTTTCATGCGTCTATCTGCAGTAACCTAGCCTTTCACAAACAGATAACAAATTATTAGTTGCTCTTTTGCACTTGTATTATAATAGTCGAGTGAAAATGTTTAATAAAACGACAAGAAAATAAAACATTCCACTTGAATGCAACAATGGAAGATATTTCAATTGGTATTTTGTTTTGGGGGCTCGTTACTCGTAGCAAGTTGAACTCCCTTCAAACAACAATCAGCACAAAGGGAGGAACAATTACGTAATATAGGGTCACAGTTGTATTTTTGTATCGACAAATACATTTGCAGCGACCCATTCCACTTTTTCTTAAACTCGATGAAAATACGATAGTGCAGTGGCGGATGTAACCTGTAGCCGGGGGGCCTAGGACCCCAGTTTTTCTAGTGACAAAAATAATTGAAGCTATTTTTAATATATTTTTGAAAGTTTATAGAAAACACATGATATACCCTTACCCCCCGCCGTCTTTTACCTTCTCAATTCGGCTCTGCAGTGATGGTTGTTTCATTACAGAATTTTAAATCCGTATGAACAAAATTAGTATGCCGGCACAGATTTTTTTTCTTCTGAAAGGGCCTCTTTCAAAAATTAATAGAATAAAAAAGTGGCGGTATGGCATACTGGGGTACACAGGTCCACTTCAAGTCCTGGCTACCCCTCGTATACATAATTAAGAAGATTAATAACAAAATGCCTTTCAAAATCAGACTCAGTCATGTATGTACTGTCATGGGTATAATTCTTCGAACGGTGAACTAAAACACATTAATATTGATAATCCAATTTGCTGACAGTTTTTATTTTGCTGTTAATTGCCTCATAAGCTATAATGAGTATTTTTGATTAATTCTTACTAGGATCAACAGTTTGTGAAATTTCACTCACAGCTCTATTGCTGAAGTTCAAGTTTTTTTTTAAGTTTCAATATGGTTAAAGATGTATTTGTCATTTTTTCAAAGTAAAATCAGAATCATTACGATTAATTTTACTGTGATTCTGAGCCATCTTCCAATCTTTGTTTGTATCAAATACCAAGAAGCTGCGTATTGCACAGAGAAGTATGAACAGAAACAAATAATTCTTGGTTTGCAAAAATGGAACTACAACAGCTTCACGTAGTTCGCAGAGTTTCCGTAGGATGTCTCTGCCTACCAGTTAAAAAGTTCTAACTATACTCTCCGCATGCTATACGCAAAAGAAAACACAAAAAGAATGGAATCCATTTTATTATTGGCTTTGAACCTATTTTTTCCTAAAAGTAAAGAAGTTAATTTGGTTACTGTGTTGAAATATAAGGAAGGAAGGCTTGTTAAGAGTCTTCATCGCGGCGAAATTAAAATACCGCTAATTTTACAGTAATTATGTGATATCTTCAAATAGATAAAAGATAATTGAAATGTGGAACAAGAGCGCCCTAGACAATATTATTTTGCGTGTGGTACCGTTATCACAACTCACCTAGCGGCTTTCCTTTTCAGTTGTTTAGAAACGCGAAAATAAATGCCAATTTTCAAAATGGCTCGAAATCGAAAGCAGATAAGTGAGTCGTGATAACGGTTTCTCATTTAAAATAATGTTGTCTAGGGCGCTCTTGTTCCACATTTCGTTTATCTTTTATCCATTTGAAGATATCACATAATTACTGTAAAATTAGCGGTATTTTAATTTCGCCGAGATGAAGACTCTTAAGTACTTAAGTATTATTATAAAGTAGTAATACTAATGAATTTCATATTCATTTTTGTCGGTAGTGTCGCTAGCGAAATGCCTATCCAAAGATTTAGGTAGTACATATTCTAATAGTGTGAACGCCAGAAGGGGGAATATGGAGGGTGTCCTCACCTCTTTTAATTGAAGAGAGGGTGCAAACTTCTGAAACAACTAAAACAATCTCTTGGGGCCACAGTGGCTCAGTGGTAGAACGTTCACCTCTGGTGCATGGGGCACATGCTTCGCCTAAGTGAGCTTTGTGGTGGACAAACATCGTGTGTGAGAGTTTTCTCGGCATTTTCCCGTTTCCTCCCATTTTCTTCATTTCACCATTTCATTCATTTTTCATCACCACTGTCCCCTTTGGCCTAGCCCAGCGGTTCTCAAACTTGTTACCGCGACCCACAATTAAATATTAAAAAGTACTTTGTGGCCCACCTACTTTTATTCAAATACACATTGCCATTCTATGTAATGGTGGCAATGTGTAATTTTGAGTTGAGTTGAGTTGATTTTATCGTCCCGTTCAGCAGTGAGGCTATATGAGACGTGGACCTACTGATTAACGTGGAATCCGAACCACATGAGCTCCCGTCGGGAATCGAACCCGGGTCTCCCGCGCCAAAGGCGCGTACGCTAACCGCTTAGAATGTGTAATTTTGTAAATGTCAATTTTGTATATCATAATTCTAATTTTTCGATACAAAGGTAACACAGAGCTAACACAATTCTCAACGCAATGCCCTACCCCGTGACAGATTTTGACTCACCCATTCTCTTTCCATCCTAACCCAGGATCTCTACTGATAGTACAACAGGGCAGGGCTCTGAATAACCACTTACTCTTCACCTCATTAACAAACGCTCATTAATTTTCACTTACTGAATGGTACTTACTTTACAACATAATTTTCTGCATCAAAATAAAATTTTCACAATTGAAAGGAAAAAAGTTTTCGCGACCTATCAAAGAAACGGCCCGCGACCCACACTGTAAGAAACACTGGCCTAGCCGGCATAACAGTGGAGCGTAAAACTTAAAGATTTCATTTGAAAACAATCTTTTGTGAATTTACAAAGGTTGTAACGCTCACAGAACATTTTTCTACATTATTATTGTTGTTCATAGGAAACAGAATGATGGAATAAGCTAGAGTGCTTACTCATGCAAAATTGGTTCTTGGTTCGGTTCCAAGACACGATATATTCATGAGAGCTCCTTCGTGGCTAAGTGGTTAGCATACGCACCTTTGGCGTGGGAGACCCGGGTTTGATTCCTGGTGGGAGCTCATGTGGTTCGGATTCCACGTTAATCAGTAGGTCCACGTCTCATATAGCCTCGCTGCTGAAAGGGACGCTAAACTAAAATCAACTCAACTCAACTCAACGATATATTCATGGGATTCTATAGTCTTCCATTATCTTCATTCCACTATTGGTTTGTTTCTTAATCATTTTCCTTAGTCTAAGTGGTTCTCAACCGATGTGTCGCGAAATTTTAGAATTTAAAAATCAGAGAGAATTTAATAATAATTAGTTAAAATCGAGACAGACGGTACCAGTCAACACTTCCAGTAGTAGCAACAATGCACAGCGCTACATAGAGTCATTATAAGGACTAATAGGTTTCAGTATTAAAATAGATATTATTATTATTAATATTAATATTTATAATAAAAATATCAAACAAATGTGTAGCGATGTCCTGGACATTTAGAGAAATGTGTAGTTAGTCAAAAAGATAGGGAACAGTGTCGTGCAGTCGAAAATCAGGGCCCTCGTACACAATTTTCTCTCTCTTTTCTTTCCTCCTTTTCTTTATTTTTCTCCCGAAATTTGCGCCCCTTGCTCCCTCACGACACGGTACTGGTTGAGAACCTGCTCTAAAGGATTATATCTATATGGCATCAAGGTGAGAATTTCACTCTAAATGACAACTGTTTCCTGGATAGAACCTTGTCAAAGTAACGTGGAAGAAATCCTGATTTTAACCCCTTTCTGCATTATTTATTTTTCTTTTAGCAAATAATAATAATAATAATAATAATAATAATAATAATAATAATAATAATAATAATAATAATAATAATAATAATAATAATAACAATCAGTATTGGAAATCCTCATATGGGAACTTGAAAAATGAATTAAAACTTGAATTTTAGATTTTTTCATTTAATTCCGACGAGAAATAAGTAAGTGCCATATATGACACACTTACAACTCACAAAGAACATGCCAGATGACACCAAAATCTCTTATTCATACACGTCAATATCTCACACAGCAGACAAAACAGTCATTTGGTGCCTTTTATAAATCACAAGAAAAGCTAAAGTGAAAAAAGGGTATGTGCCATATATGGCACGGCATGCGGTAAAGGGTTAAGAAGTATCAGAAGGTATTACATTTTTACATGTTGTTAGCTTCTTGGTTGTTTAGCGTCCCTTTTCAGCAGCGAGGCTCCTTCAGACTTACAATTACAGGTGAAATTTGTCCCAATGTAATAAGTTCAACGTGTTCTCCCACCGGGAAGCAAACCTGGAATCCTTGCACGTGCGATAGTCATTAGACCAGTAGGAAGGGCTAAGAAACCCTACACGTCCCACTAGCTATCATTTTAAGGGATAGAACAAGGAGCATTAGCTAAGATGGCTGGCAGAAACTAGCCCCCCCCCCTAAGTTTAAGGTATATATTTTAACCAATACTATAGTAATTCGGTGAAGAGTATTTTGTCCTCCGCTCTCAAAGTAAAATCTGATATGATGATTCGGAGAGCCACTAACCTGAGACAATCATATGCCATACTATGTAAATATATAAATAAACCTGGAGTCAAATCCAGGACCAAACTACTAGAGCAACTGGGAGGCCCAGCCTAATGGTTACCGTTTTTGTTTCCCAAACGGAAAGTCATGGATTCAGCGGTTTCTGAGGTAGCGGCCTGAGAATCGAAAAATATCTTTCAAAATTGGTTTGAGCATTTGCAAAAAAAGTGAATACTTGGAAATGAAATAAAACCATTGCCAGAATTTCACATGTTTTGTCTTCATATTGATTGCAGGAATTTTTACAGCAATCCTCGTATATCTTATTGCAGGGATGGAAATAAGCAACACAATTTACTAGCCGAAGGAAAAAGCTACTAGCCCAAATCTCGCAATAGAAATCATTTATACTTTCCTTCGGTATGACATTAAATACTCGCCCGTACCAATGAACCACTCGCCGCGGGCGAGTGGGCGATTGGTTATTTAGCTCCCTGTCTTACTGTATTATTGAGAAAATCGGACATTTTTGTAATTTGACTTTTTTATCTTAGAACTTCATAATTGTAGATGTCAAGTTAAGTTTCAATATGCGTTTTTTGACTTGTAATACCTTCTGTTCTTACTTTTACTTTCACACGGTTCTTCTAGCGTACTCTTGGCATATAGGTCTTCAAGGAAGCTATCGTGCACAGAGCACACACGCTTACACACAGCAGTCACACATATGTGACTGATTTGTCTAATTGTGAAGGTTGCTTGTCATATCACAAGGCGACGACTCCACATGTTATGGTTGATGTAAGAAACACAGTGGCATAAATGAATGTCTCACATTCCAAACATTGTACGTATTTGACATATGGGAAATAATAATTGTAATAAAAAAAAAAAGTTCACAAGTGGTTCTAAGTGAAATTGAATAACTTGGATGCTCAGATGACATGACGCAAAACATGACACTTTCTTTTCATTGCATTTGTTTCTTAGAAAGATAGTATATATCGAAAAAGATCGATGAAACTAATCTGATTTTGACCAAACTTGGGACGATGATTGACCTTAACAAGATTATGATTGATGCATAGTTTATTTTTTGTTCCTGAGTCGTAGGTCATTGTATTTGGAGTTTGGACAGTCAAATTTTCACATAAAAATTCAATTCCTACATATATAACAAATCTGTTATTAGTATCACGTAATTGGATCTTATAAGATTGTAAATACACAGAGTAATTATCTCGGACGATTTCATTAACGGAATTAATCCGTTAACATGGATAACTTTGACGTTAACGGTTGCTATCGATGTCCAGGTTTAAAGTGTATAACATTCCCTAGCTTCTATGCAATCTACAAATCAGCAAAGAAATGTTGGTTCTCTATAATAAAAGCATATATAGAAAAATGGCCATCCATCTCACGCTTATAATCTATAGAATTCTCTGGGTTTTATGCAACCTGCACATTGAAAAACACATGTTGGTTGCCTATAATAAAAGAACATGTAGAAAAGTGGCTATTCATATTCCGTTTAAAATCTGTAAGATCCCTGGATTCTATGCAACCTGCACATCTGCAAGGAAATGTTGGTTGCCTATAATAAAAGAATAAGTAGAAAAGTGACTATCCATATAACGTTTAAAATCTATAGAATCCCTAGCTTCTATGCAATCTGCACATCTGCAAGGAAATGTTGGTTGCCTATAACGAAAGTTAAGTAGAAAAGTATACTAGCTTCTATGTAACCTGTACATCTGCAAGGAAATGTTGGTTGCCTATAATGAAAGGATATGAAATTGCGCGATCCTTTTTATATTGTCTTCAGCATAACTTTTTTCAAAGCACAAGGAAGTTCACGATGAGAATGTTGATTAGCTATGCTATATGTGTCTATATAATAAATATTAACTTAAGTCAATAAAGGACGATCTTTTCTACAATAGGGAATCATAGGATCGTCGTAAGTATTTGAGGAGACCCTTGTTACATTCCTCGAAGGTCTCCAGTCGGTATTTAATAATTAAATCAGTGACGTACAAAGAGTTTCACCAAGGGGAAGAGATTTACAATTGTTTCAGGATACTCGCTATTTTATACGAATATCTTAATGCTTACTTTACACAATACTCTGTTGAAACCGAGAGAGGACGTTATTTAATTTGATTTGATTTTGAGTTTACTGATCCCTTTCAGCAGTGAGGCTATATGAGACATAGGATCCCACACTTATGTTTATGACAAAACACAAGTCTTGCAACCGGGGTTCAAATGCAGGAGTATGCGCAAAGAAAGACACACACACACACATGCACTAACTACCTAATTGAATAACTAATAACTATGCATTTCTTAAAGAGTATGCCCGGCCAGAAGGCGTACGTTCAATTGGCGACACGTAGTTACAGTGCGGCTCTTGAAAAAAGTAGCATCAGTAAAAAATATAAGTTTTACTAATAGAAGTTAAAAGAAGAAAGCTCCATACAACTTCAAAAAATTGTCCTTTAGCTTGTAGCAGTCTTTTAGTTTAATGTCCCACGATTATGCCCTTTAGGCTAAGGGAGACTGATGATTAAGGAATGGTGATAATGATGATGATTGAGAATTTGTGGAATGAGAATGTGGGAGGTAAGCTCTCTACCACTGAGCCACCGTGCCCCGAACTTCTTGCAATAAAATTTAAATTTTCACCCATGTGACTTCCCTCAAATGCCGCTACTGTGAGGATTGATTATAATCAACTCCGAGTATCATTATTCTTAGGTTTCTAGATAGGAATTCATTACTTCTAATTTGAGTACCTTCCCAACTCCCTCACGATCCTTAGTCAGCTCTGGAAAATCTATGCTTCTTTCGACATTGAAGCTAAAGATCAGTAGCCTACATGGGAACATATTTCTAGATTATTAGTATTTAACGAAAAAAAATTGATAATCAGATCACGAAACGATATATCTCATTAAGTTAAAAAATAATGTTTATAAATCCTTATACATAGTTTTCGAGAAAACCAAATTTTTGTAAACCTAAAAATTGTGCTATTTAAGCACGTGACATATTAAGGTGAAACTGGTGCTAAAGTATACTTCAGGCGCACCCACAAATGTTTGCTGGGAGGGGTCCAAAATATTGTGTGGGGTGCAATACGCCTATTTAATGTTTATATCTGTCTTATTCTACACCCGAAAAGACGATCAGTAATTGTTAATTACTACCACTTATGTTCTCAGAAAATCTTTTACAATTACACTGAGAAAAATCTTTTCTCCGAACACCGGTATATTGTATATACAAATACATATACGGAATCCTCTTGCTTACTACAGAAAAAAGGTATGGAGCATCAAACCGTTATCCGTATGCTACATAGGCACTGCCCTTAGATGTTACATCATGCCGTTGCAGGATGTCTGATATCTACAGTCTTTCCTATATTACATACATATATGTATGTTACCTTCGTCAGCTGTACGTATGTTATATACATCCATTTGTATTTGAGATCCTGACCGCCTAAATTGTTTCATACGGAAAGTACGTATAGATGGAATACTTATACATAAAGTATTATAAAACATGCGTTTTCAGTTATACGTTTGCTGTACGCTTAAGAAGCCCCATCCCAGCGAAATTAAAATACCATTAATTTTACAGTAATTATGTGATATCTTAAAGTAGATAAAAGATAATTGAAATGTGGAACAAGAGCGCCCTAGACAATATTATTTTACATAAGAAACCGTTATCACGACTCACTTATCTGCTTTCGATTTCGAGCCGTTTTGAAAATCGGCATTTATTTTCGCGTTTCTAAATGGCTGAAAACGGAAAGCTATAGATGACTCGTGATAACGGTACCTCACGCAAAATAATATTGTCTAGAGCGCTCTTGTTCCACATTTCAATTATTTTTTATCTATTTGAAGATATCACATAATTACTGTAAAATTAGCGGTATTTTAATTTCGCCGGGATGAGACTTCTTAAGTCCAAAAACTACAGGATTTACAAATGTAACATACGATTTTACGTATGCCACATACATTTTTTCTCAGTGTAGATCTTTAACATACATCAATCATTTCTCTGTTAAACAAGTGTTCTGTGAAAAAAGTCTACAAATGTAAGTCGAGATACGAAACTTGGAGGGTGGAGACTCGGTACCCCCCCCCCCCGTGGAATTGAATGTTTAATATGTTGTTGTTGAATGTTTAATATTTCCTAACAGTGATGATGATGATGATGATAATAATAATAATAATAATAATAATAATAATAATAATAATAATAATAAATTTACAACAGGAAATAATAAGCATTACTTTTCTAGACATCACTTATCAAGGTCCCTGAATTAATTATTGACAACGCTGTTGTTCTTTACGAGATGTTAAGCAGACTTTAACGCTATATTAAATTTAATGGACTGATTAAAACAGTTTGAATGTAAAAAGCTTATAAGATATGTAAAAATTAAGTACTTATTACTTACATCACCTGATAGAAACTGTGTTGAGATGTGTCCACACCCAGGGGTCCACTAACAAACTGTGGAGTCAGTTCGGATATTTTTCTGTTTTGGGAAAAGTTTAGAAAAGATCCGTAGTAAAATCACCTTAAGATAGAAGCATGACCAAAAACTTTCTCTCCAAATTCACTTCACCCAGTTCCTTTTTGGGAGGAGAGGAGGGAGAGGGATGTTTTCATTGAAAAGAATTGGAAAATCTTTTTTTCTAAAGTGAAAACTGTGGTTGCATCTTCTCCCAAGAAAGAAAGAAAGAAGGAAAAATTTTTATTGGTATCATCCTGTTTCGGAGGACAAAGTGGAAAAAATAGGCCATGGACAAGGTTTGTTGGCTAAACATGGGGGTGTTTTTGCGTTTTTATTACAAGAAATTGTGTTATTCTATTCACAGGGTTCACACTCCCTCTCTGCTATACCTGACTTTACAGCACGGTGGAAACAATATTTCGTTTTCTTGGTAGAACTTTCTTCGCCTCTGGCGTTTTACGAGGATTTTTCGGTTGTAAAAGATGTTCGTTTTGTATACAATAGGTTGTTGACCTTTCTCTTCGTAAGTAGCATGGGACTCATCTCATGCCTGGCTGCCATGATAATTCAAAACTAAACACATCGTGTCTTTTCGTTGCTAAGTAGATAACCCACGTTATAGCTAATGTCCTGGTCCTGTGTTGGATTCCCGGTGAGAGCATTTTCCTCGAATACATATTCAAGCAGAAAAACTCTTGTCGTATGGTTAACGTCGTGGTCCCGTGTTGGATTCCCAGTGAGAGCATTTTTCTCGGATACAAATCCAAGTAGAAGAACCTTCGTATGGTTAACGTCGTGGTCCCGTGTTGGATTCCCAGTGAGAGCATTTTTCTCGGATACAAATCCAAGCAGATGAAACCTCCTCGTATGGCTAACATCGTGGTCCCGTGTTGGATTTCCGATGAGAGCATTTTCCTCGGATAGAAATCCGAGCAGAGGAACTCTTCTCGTACGGCTAATGTCGTGGTCCCGTGTTAAATTCTCTGTGAGAACATTTTCCTCGAATACAAACCTGAGCAGAAGAAATCTTCTCGTATAGCCTCTGTGTTTTAAAAATGAACTTTCAACTCTGACTAATCATGGTTTGATTTGAGTTTCGCGTCTCTTTCAGCACCGAGGGGAGTGTTGCCCAAGTGACGGCAACTAATGCTATTCGTTGTGTTCGTATAATCACTGTATAATTTTCTTATACTATGAATCATGTAATATTAATTTTTTTTTTTTTTTTTTAAGATCTAAGACTTGGGTGAACTAGAGGTCTGCACGGTCCGGAATATTTAGAACGAGCCCGGCCCGGGCCGTGAATTTATAATGCGAGGCCCGACCCGGGTCCGAAATATGTTTTAACATTTAGGCCCGAACTCGTATGATTATCAAATGAGCCCGAAATAAGCCCGAATTACAGAAACTTAATAATTAACGCAAAATTGTATTTTTATTTACAGCAACTAGCTGCTTAATTTTGCGGTTGTGCTTTAAAAGTTCTCGTGAAAAAAAAATAAATTAGTATTTACAAAGTTAGGCCCGAAAAGGTCCGAGAAATATGGTTGTATATCTAAAAGTTGACGGCCCGGGCCCGAAGATATATATGCCTTGTAGGCCCGAGCCCGTGCAGACCTCTAGGGTAGACCAGTCTTGCCTATAAGGCCAGAGAAATTTCTTGTCTCGAAATCGAAATGAGACGAGACTTCTATAAAATATACTAGACGAGACAAAAATATTATTTCTCATCTCAATCTTGACTCGTAGGCAAGGACGTACGCAGGAATTTATTTCGGGAGGGTCTAAAGCGTTTCGGGGAAGGGGGTCCAAATACAATTTGAGGCTAAATTATATGAAAATTTCTAAAATTGCCTCTAAAAGTTGACACCTTTAACAAAAAAGTCGGGATTTTCGGGGGGGGGGGCGGATCCCCAGAACCCACCCCTGCGTACGCCCCTGCTCGTAGGCAACACTATTTAGCACTTCAGTACATCTATATATGTACGTGATTAGCTTTACAGGAATCGCCAATACATAAACAATTTCTTTCACAGCGAACAGAAGAATCTCTTACAAGTTCATTTGCTTCGCTGCACCTCTAGCCTTTGAAAACTTACGTGCTTAATACCTCCATGTATAATGTTATGCTATTGGCGTGATAGTTAAATAAATAAAGCTGAATTGCACAATTTTTGCTACTCTCGGGTCAGTTATGCCTTTGATCTATTTATAGGTCGTTGAAATCTTGTCCTTGTTCCAGTGTTCTGTACGAAAAGTGTTCTTACCTTCTTATTGTAACGAGGTTAGGATGTTTAAAGTTCACAGTTAAGAGTCTTCATCCTGGCGAAATTAAAATACCGCTAATTTTACAGTAATTATGTGATATCTTTAAATAGATAAAAGATAATCGAAATGTGGAACAAGAGCGCCCTAGACAATATTATTTTGCGTGAGGTACCGTTATCACAAGTCACCTAGCGCCTTTCCGTTTTCAGTTGTTTAGAAACGCGAAAATAAATGCCGATTTTCAAAATGGCTCGAAATCGAAAGCAGATAAGTGAGTCGTGATAACAGTTTCTCATGTAAAATGACATTGTCTAGGGCGCTCTTGTTCCACATTTCGATTATCTTTGATCTATTTGAAGATATCACATAATTACTGTAAAATTAGCGGTATTTTAACTTCGCCGGGATGAAGACTCTTAAGTGTTTTCCGAAGAGAGAACGAGATGCAAATGGAATTTTAAACGAAAAAAAAAATGATTTTGTATCTGTTCCTTGTTTTATGGAGGTGGAGCAGTTCGGTGGTAGAGTGCTTGCTTACCTCTGATATGTTGAATCCCTGGTTCGATCTCCGGCCACGTAAGTTTGTGGTAGACAACTTCGCATCCGTGGATTTTCTCGGGTTACTCCCGTTTCCTCCTACTTTCTCATTCCACCAATTCTTCAATCATCATTTAGTTGCTTTAATCATCGTCTCCCTTAGCCTACAAGGCATATTCGTGGGACGTTAATCTGAAAGATTTCATTTTTATTTTTGGTTTATGGTACTTTTGAGAGTATGGTACGCGTAGTTTATGTAGTTCGTTCGTTCCTATATGGTTAGCGTACGCTGAAGACCAAGATTCGATTCCTATAGACCCACTATTCATATAGACTGGATGCTGAATTGGACCCTAAGCTAAAATATAACCAAAATTTATGGAACTGTAGTTTGTTGTACTTGGCTTTATGGGCTCTATAGAATTTTATTTAGGAAGCCCGGTGTATACTTTCATTACACAGATAATCGTATACACGCGTCAATTAATATTTCTTTAATGGGTCAGAAACATGGATATTACGCAAAAAAAGAAAAAGAAAGAAAGAAAGAAAAGAAAAAGAAAGAAAAACGACTGGAAGTTTTCGAAATGTTGGTGCGGAGAAAAATGGAGAGAATTAGCTGGGTCTAGGGATGCGCACGAGACGAGTCGAGACAGGATTTTCCTGACAAAATTCGAGTCGAGACACGGCTCTTCCAATAGAGAAATATACATTTTTCGAGTCGAGACCACTTTTACAGCACATTTTCGAGACGAGACAGCCACAAATCTTGTCTCGTGCGCATCCCTAGCTGGGTCGACCGGGAAACGAATGAGAGAAAGATAAAAATGATGGAGAGAAAAGAACAATTTTAGATACTATTAAGAAGAGGAAGAGAAACTGGTTGGGACATTGGCTAAGAAGGACCTGTATCATGAGGGACGTGTTAGAGGGTATGGTGGCAGGAAAAAGGGGGAAAGGGAGAAGGATATTACACTTAATGGACGATATCAATACAGAAAAGTCGTACGTGCACACGAAGAAGTTAGTGGAAGACCGTGGAGCATGGAAGCTTCCCAGTTGCGGCAAGTAATCTGCCAATAATGACGAAATATGACATACCTATGATGATTACTAACCCTGAGTGTCAAGGACCCAGCTCCTTCAAACTTGGAATCTTTGGTCTTTAAAAACTGAGTAGAATCTTTAAAGAATCAAGATACAACATTCTTCTACTATTATTTGATATTATAAATTTCAATTAGTTTCTGTTTTGAATAAATTTAAGTAAAAATCGTGCTGAAGACTTGTTGGAGAAGGTCTTTCCCCTTCATATATGACCACTCTATGATATATGCCTCGTAACATCTGTCTGCCAATTGGAGAAGTTGGTAGGGCTTCATTTCCGCCAATCGGGAGATGGTTGCTTCTGCAACCGAAACATCCCAACTAAAAGGTGTGATAAGAGAGCAGAACTGTCAATTTTTCATCTGTCTGTCTCTCACTGTCATTCCGACAGCGACAAAAGAAGAATCTCTCCTTTTGCTCTTTTCTATAGTTTCTGCCCTTTTTCTGGGCGTAACAAGCGTTTTCTCTGACTCCAAGGATCATTTCGTTCCAACAACAGTGTTGCAAACTAAGTGAAAATAAAATCACTATAAGATTTAAAAAAAAAATATTTATCGAATGGGAATAAACGGTTGGTAAGAATTTTTCCTTTTCAAACCCAAGATTTTAAGTTTAATGTCCCTGGCCATTAACAAAGTTTTCCCCCAAGGTTTTATCTCAGTTCCACCAGCAGATGCGTCCAAAGTGCTTTTAATTGTTGCTAGTTTAAATCCTTTTTCAATAACGAGGACATAATAAAACATGGGTAGCTACAGTTCCGTACAGTCAGCGACAAAATTTTTTTTTTTCATTTGGTAAAATTTTATTTTGAGAATAACAAGGTATGGCTGGAATGTTTAGAAAATTACATTATTTTTAATTTAGTGAAAGCTGTACTCAAATTGTCCTTCCATTTTGAAATTATTTGTGAAACTAATTCCATGAAACGGAAAGAACTCTTGTCACTGTCCGTACCAGTAAGATTCTAACCACTGGGTATCGAAGTCTGTTTTCATACGGCAAAAGGGCGAATCTTGGTGTATGTAAATGTTTTTCTTATGGGACGTTGAGGCACGGTGTCCTTGGTTCGATCCCAGCTCGCGCCAAATGAGCTTTGTGCTGGACAAACACCGTATGTGTGCGTTTCCTCTGCGTTCTTTCGTTTCCTCCCACTTTCTTCATTCCACCATTTCATTCATTTGTCATCATTATCGTTTCCTTCAGCCTAGCCGTCATAATCGTGGTACGTTCAACTGAAATATTTCATTCATTTCATTTTCTTTATGGGAAGTTAAAAAAATGACGTTCGAAATGAAATGAAATCTTTTAGTTTAACGTACCACGATTATGCCCTTTATACTAACAGAAACGAATGATTAAGGCAAGTGAATGATGATGGAATAATTGGTGGAATGAGAATGAGGGAGGAAACGGGAGTACCTCGAGAAAACCCACGAACATGATGTTGTCCACCGCAAACCTACTTTGCCGAAGATCGAGCCACGGACCTCACCCACCTAAGGTAATCGCTATATCACTGAGCCACCGTGTCCCGAAATATGACATTGAAAGAAATATGCTGACCACATTATCTCCCATCTGCTGTGTCCAGTGGCGTATTTACGATTTTGTTTCGGAGGGGGCTTTGCTAACTTTCGCGGGCAGCTTTGTCTGAAAATGTGAAAATTCTGCAAGATATTTCATATACTTTACTATAGTAAGTAAGATTTCGGGGGAGGGGGCTTAAGCCCGGAAGCCCCTTCCCTAAATACGCCACTGGCTGTGTCATAGAACTTCGTGAGTTCTAGCTCCAGGAAGTTCTGCTAAGGTTAAAATATAACACATCTATCTATGACTTGGTAACTTAGGAAAGCAGTTGGAAATGCTGCGATATGGCAAAAAGTGATCGTAAACGCTATAATGGTCGTTCGCTTGTTACCAAAACGTGTTGAACACATGTTTTTAAGTAACCGAGGTCTTTCAGTTGGAATTTGAGCCGTTTAAAGGAGTCGAATAGGAAGATGAGCAAGAACACTGTCCGAAAGACAAGCGACAAAGAGGAAG
Organism: Thermobia domestica; assembly: GCF_964235325.1. Lineage (NCBI taxonomy): Eukaryota > Metazoa > Arthropoda > Insecta > Zygentoma > Lepismatidae > Thermobia > Thermobia domestica. The sequence continues at coordinate 378,597,474 of NC_137455.1, read as the reverse complement.
AGAGAGAGAGAGAGAGAGAGAGAGAGAGACCGAGGAGAAGAGAAAGGAATGCTTGAGAACGATGTCATGGAGAAATATTGATGGTATTCGTGCGGGTTGCATATCCGGACAGGGGACACAAGAGCGAAATACAAAATAAATAAATAAAAATGCTTTAAAAAGAAGGAAAGAAAAACTACACAAAGCGTTCTTCGACTAGTCAGGTGACATGAGGATATTTAGACCACCATTATTGTTTTTGAATTTTCTCACAAACTATCATTCGCGATACTTGTTAACTTAAGTATGTGGATGGGTTTTAAGTCTCAAACTCTGTTTTAGTGTTACATGGTCCTTAATATGGAAACTATAAATTGATAAATGGATTGCACGAACAAAATGAAGAGAAGTTATCAACGTTTAAAGATTCACAAATCATTACACAATATAGGTCTACTCCAATTATAATTATGGTTTAAATATTTTCATATCACACTCCTTGTGAATTCTTGGCGTGGGAGACCCGGGTTCGATTCCCGGCGGGAGCTCATGTGGTTCGGATTCCACGTTAATCAGTAGGTCCACGTCTCATATAGCCTCGCTGATGAACGGGACGTAAAACTCAAAATCAATCAATCAATCAATCCTTGTGAATTCCTCATGACGCGGAACAATTCTGATAATTAGAAGTCGGATTTTTACTGTTCTAGCAACTCATAGAATTTAATGGGACATTTTGATGATACAGTGTTTTCAAGATAGCTTATGACTTTTGAGGTTCCAAATTCGAAATTTATATCTACAAAATTGAACCAATTTTCTCCACCCAGTCGAGAAATTCTCACCAAATTTTATATTTGCATTCCTTGTCCGTATATATTGAACCGACATACGATTAAGTTCTTTCTTATTTCCTCCCAGCATTAACGTTGATTTGTTGTGTCCTTAGGCTACATTAAATAAAACAATGTACGCAATTTTGTTTAAAATACGCCATAACATAACCAATCCAAACCACTTGGCGTGACAGCCCTTTCTGGGTCTGAGCTGTTTCAACGCCATCTGTTAGGGACCAGCTGAACTACGTCCAACCCAGCAATGAACACGTGGCCAATGCGCTGCGTCGCTCCATCTTTAATAGGCGTATTAAGAGCTTTCTATACGTATTGGCTGGTATGTATTTTATTCACTTGACTCCCCAGTTTGCCTCACGACGCTGGGTGAACGTCAAAAATTGGAGAGCATCGGCCGGAATTCGAGCCCGGGACCACGCAGGCGCTCTAACTACTTGACTACAGTCCCCATATGCTACAACATAGTACAATAGATATCGAAACATAAGGTGAAAAAAGCATGAAGTGGAGAAATGAAAAAAAAAATCCTTCCGCTCTTAGATTGCGGGAAATATAAAAATTGACTGAAATTTTGAAATTTTGCTATTCCTAACTAAAAAAAAAAGTGAGTAAAATCACAAATTATGGTTGGTAAAATGCGCAGTTTGCAATGTAAACAAATCAAAGACCAAACTGTGATATTCATTTACAGTTTTTCCATGTTCACTTAAAGACATTTTCAAATGATCAAATATGTAGATTTATAGAATTTGGTACAAAATATTAAAATTGTGATTGCGATGTAATAGTATAATTAATAATTAAGATAATTTTCATTGCATCAAATTTTCACCCAAAACTGCTTTTTTCACCTTTTCACCAAGCAATTTCAGTACTGTTTTCCGCCAAATATCCCTACTGGTAATTTGTAGATCATTAAAAAAAAAATCAGAGAATAAATTTTTGAATAAATTTTCGAAACGAGACGAAAAAAGCTTTCCAACAATCGAGACGAGGCGAGAAAGTACATTCTTCGAGATTCGAGACGAGGTGTGAGCTCTATTTATAAAATTACAAGTTGAAACGACAAAACCTTATTTCTCGTCTCGTCTTGTCTCGCGGGCAACACAGTTCGAGACTCTTCTGTTTTCTTCTATATTCTCTTTCTTACATCAATCTTTTATAATAATTCGGTTTCATTAATTATCTATTTCCTGTAGCATGAAGGACAATCTAAGACATTAAATGAAAAGTTTTATTTATTTTTTTGAAACTGAAAGAGGGATTTTTAATTTTCGTTTTACGTTCATCTTAATGTTCGATCTGGTCCTGTAAATAATATTGGTCCTATATTTGAGTGACAGAACACACAAAAGTTCGCCTGTTCTTCATTTGTCGTTGAGTTTACATAAGCGGAGTCTGTGATTGGTTGCTGCATCCTTTTCACCAGCGGCTCCTTTTCATTTCTATGAATAAAAGTACATTTTTGTGAAAAATTGAGAAGAAACGGCAGAAAAGGGGCTTTTCTTTATATTTTTCCTTCTATGCTGCATTTCCAAACCCTTTTTAAAAGAGGGAACACTACACATACAATACGCTCATTGACAACAGTTCGGATCTACCTCAAATCTCAAAAGGTGACGGTAGGGTAGGGTGAGATGCTGAAGCGTCAAGACGGCGTGACAGCCGGGGGAAAGGGGGGGACGGAGGTGGCGTAACGTTAAGAGAAATAATGTATACCAAAAAGGAAATAAATGTATGTATTTGTGTGTGTGTGTGCAAAAGCTTAGAAGTTCAAAAAGGAGCGGGAGTTGTATGGTGGGGTGGGGTAGCAGAATGTTATGTAAAGTAAAACTTAGTTCTTCGTTACATCTGGTTACATGGCGCGGGTGGCTTTCTCAGAGTAGATAGATACTTCTCTTTGGCTACAAAGAGGTGGTGGGGACTATGAGAGGAGGGAGGGGGAACTAGTTCATTCTCTCATACCACCCCCTTCCCTCCTATGTCAGTCAATTCCTCTTTCCTCAACCCCCCGCCCACGTTCATTTCACTCATTTCCTTTGCTGTCGTTTTGAGTTTGTTACCATTCAAGAGGACAGAGTCTATCTCCACATATGGAAGTAAGTATGCGAATATTATTCCATAAATAGGCTATATATTTGTAAAAAGAAATTGCGCGTCTTGTGCGACTCTTTTTAAAAAGTAAATTCAATAAGAAAACATTGCGGATTTGGTGCAGCATTTTTAATTCAACTTATAAGTCATAACTGCTCCCATTTAGGGACAGCCTTAGGATTTTAATTTGGGTAGGCCCGCTCCCTCGCTTATGGATACACCTTTGATTGATTAATGATAGTAGGAAATTACTTTTACAGTAGTGGTTGATGCTATTTGTTAAATAATTATCTACCATTAATTTAAATAGTGGAAAATATATTTACTCTTTATTGTATCTTTTAGCATTTATATGTTTTTCAAAATTTTTGAGTAGGTCCGTGCCTACCTTCTAAAGCCGCCACTGCTCCCATTCGGTGGATACTTCAAAAATCGATGTTCATTTGTTTTGTTTTGATTTGTTTGTTTGTTCATTCAAGTTTAGCATCTTTGTTTTTGTTTTTTTTAGCACCGGGGCTATATTAGAAGTGGACTTAAAATTTAAAGTGGAATCGGAACACTGTAGCCTTTAAATTTCAGTGGTCTCCCACCGGGCAAGGGCGTCCATCAGGGGGGCAAGGTGGGGCGCTCGGCCCCCCTAAGAGGAAATTATACTTGGGAATAGCGAAAACCCAATAGAATTTTTATTGATTACAGCAAAATTTGAAACTGTATTTGAAATGTCGCTTATACTTGCCTCCCCTTGGAAACCACAACACGGACGCCCTTGCCACATGGGCGGGAGTCGAACTCAGGACCTGGTGCACCGAAAGACATGCGTCAGTAGTCACCAGACGTGGGAAGGACACTCATGTCTACACAATTCTATCCCTCATCGCTGGTTTAGTGGTTATCGACGTGGCAGGAGGACCCAGGTTCGTTTCCCAGTTGAAGAGCATCGAACACACCACAATGGTTTGGATTTCGATATAAATTGTAAGATTTTGACTTTGACCGTCCTTGCTCCAGACAAAGTACGTAAATACAAACAACCAGTACACATCTCGATCAACTCCCCATGAGTTCCATCGTGGCTAGTGTAAACGCCTTTGGCGTAAGAAGCCCTGGTTCGATTCTCGGTTGGAGCTTATGTGGTTCAGATCCGATATTAAGCTGTAGTCTATCTCTCATATATCCTCTCTGCTGAAAGGAACGCTAAATTGAAAATCAAATAGAATCAAAATCTACTAATACCTCTACCTTGTAACCTCATGGTTAGCGCCCTTGCGGGTGGAAGCTGTATCTTGCTTGGAATACAGGACTTCAGATCTAACCCAAGTAGCTTTCAAATCGCACTTATGCTATTACACAACCTTTTAAAAGAAGATTAAGCTCTGTATTGCATAAGAATGTAAAGACAATGTTACAAATCATTTTCCTTGAAACAGTGCTATGCATGACAGTTATTGCCCGCTTTTCTCCATTCTTTTTTGTATCGCCTGAAAAAGAACACATGCGCGCCCTAGTGACATGATCATGAATTACTCTATACCTATTAGGAGAGTTTTTTTGTGTATGTGTGTGTGTTTAGGGCTGTGTGCACATGCCAGAGTTGAAAATGAATCGCCATCTAGTACATGTTTTGTTTTTTTACCATTTCTTCCATTTAAAAAAAAAAAGTTATGATATTTAAAAAAACTAGTAATTTTTCTACTTATTTAATAGGCCCTATAAGTAGACACTTTTTATTATAACTTCCGGTAACACGCTTTATGTGTAATTTCTTAGTTGATATCAAACAGGCAAGTTTGGAAATCCATGAATTGTTTTTTGGAAGGTGAAAAAAGAAAGAAAGGTATAGAATCTGGTAACATTGAAGAATTTATAGTGCTTTGGTCGGTACTTAGAAAGAAAGAGAGTTGTGATTCGTGTCAAAAATAAGTCGTATTTAATATTATGACACGAATAATTAATGCTTTTTTTTTTAATGAGTTAAAGGCCTCTTTGTTATATGAAGCGAATTAAATTTTGTTAACCTAACTTGTGAATTTATGTTTGAAGAAATACCGTATATTAATATGCATTTGTAATAATGATAAATATTTTTTCTCAAAGTGGGTATTAGGGGGGTGCGGTGGTTCAGTGGTAGAGCGCTCACCTCCGGTGCTTCGGGTCCCTGGTTCGATCCCAGCTCGCGCCATGTGGACTTTGTAGTGGACAAACACCGTGCTCGTGGTTTTTCTCGAGGTTCTCCCGTTTCCTCCCACTTTCTTCATTCCACCATTTCACTCATCTCTCATCATCACCGTCTTGTTTAGCCTAACCGTCATGATTTCATTTCAATATATTAAGAGCTTCTCCTTGGCTAAGCTGTTAGTATACGCTAGTTATTCACATAAATTTTGACCCTGGTTAACATACGTGCTTTTGGTATCGGAGACCCGGGTTCGATTCCCGGCGGGAGTTCATGTGATTTGGATTCCACGTTAATCAGTAGGTCCCGTCTCATATGAGATTAAACTCAAAATCAACTCAATATATTAAATAAGACATTCTTGTTGACTTTACATATGATTCAAATGGTATTACTTACATCAGAGGCGTCTGCGTCATTAAAATTTTAAACGAGTCCAAATAATTATCTGAAACACTTAACTTAATTAGCAGTTTGAAAAGAAAAGAAATTTTAATTTGTTTAGTTTACAAAAGAAAATCGTTCGTTCGTAATTAATAACATGACGAGCAGGCCCGTAGCCAGAATAATAAGACAGGGAGGGGCGAGATAATTTTGGGTGGGGCTAACTTGAGTTCACCTTACATTCATTCATACATATCAATAAATAATTGAAAGTTTTAGTTGGGGCTGAGTTCCTCCTGGTCACCCCTAGCTACGGATCTGTATCTGGGTGGAGGTGAGTATTGAGGTCAAATCTATTAAGTAAGTTGATTAGCACAAATTTGTTGGGAAAAATGTCAGTAAGAGATTTGTTTGGCAGTGGATAGCTTAAGGAAAAAAGAAATGGTGTTTTGCTTACGTAGAGTGTCCGGAAACTTTCTGTATGCTGCTTCATATAATAGATGTTAAAAAGCAGACTTTTTCGAAAGTAAAAACATATTCTGTACATACTTCTACCTCTACGAAGGTCTTTCTTAGGATATATCAGTAAATGTAATTTGGTTTACATGTCTTACATTACTTACATAGAAGCATGCATTCATAGTGCACCAAAAAAAAAAAAAAAAAAAAAAAAAAAAAAACAGACGCCCTGTATTATAAATTTGTTACCATTGCTTTATGGTAACGCTAAATTTCTCAAACACTGGTATTAGGAACATAGAGATACCATTCCAGCATTTACTTTGTGATCCAAAAAAGAAAAAAGAAACGAAAAGAAAGAGAAGAAAAAATCTGGTAAAATATAGTGTCTTCTTCCACTGTGTACCATCTTCTCGACTATCCTTCATTTCCCATTAATTAAAACCTCAATCTCTTGGTCCTAAGGCAAAATGTTCTCGGTGACGAGATAACAAACGGTGTCCCAAATTTAAGAAAGTTTTTCTTTTTTCTTTTTTTTAAACGAAAAACAGAATGGAATTAGGACTAGGAATTAGATTTCTGTTTTTTTTTTTTTTTTTTTTTTTTTTTTTTTTGACATCTATGGTCATGTTACTTAGTCACCATGTGAGGAATGACGTCTCTCAGCGATCACACTTCCCGGGAAATTGGAGAGGACGTACGAAATGGGGAAGGAAGGAAGCGGCGTGGGACCTATATGTTGAGTATTATCTCGACATTTGTTTGGTGTGAATGAGAAGAACCAGGAAAAATCTTAATTAGGATGACTGTCTCGAAAAAGCTGTTACACCTTTTTCGACCAAGTGCCTCCACCAGGAATCGAATCCAGGACCGCTCGCACCAAAGGCAAGAGTTTTAGCGACTACGCTAAGCTCTTGAAAATTTTTGCGACAAATTATGTGGGACTGCGCGACACACCGGTTGGTAACCACTGGTATGGTATCTCGTCCCGGTATACACCATCTCCTTCACTTTCCTTCATTTCCCATTACTGAAACCTCGACCTCTCGCTTCTAAGGCAAAATCTACTCGATGACGGTATAACAAACAGTTTCTCTAATTCGCAGGCACGGTGGCTCAGTGGTAGAAATATTACCGCTAGTGCTTGGGGTCTTTGGTTCGATTCCCAGCCAAATAAGTTTATGGTGAACATCATCCTGTTCGTAGGTTTTCTCGGGATACTCTTGATTCCTCCCACTTTCCCATTTCACCGATTTTTCCATCATCATTCACTTGCTTTAATCATCGTCTCCCTTAGCTAACAGGCATAATCATGAGACGTTAAACTGAAATATTTCTTTTTTTTTTCTCAAATTTAAAAAAAGTTTTTTTTTTCTTTTTAAGAGTATGGTTAGTATGATTATTACACAGTTCAGTACTGAGGGCGCACTGGCTCAGTGGTGGAGCGTTCACCTCCGGTGCTTGGGGTCCCTGGTTCGATCCCAGCTCACGCCGTGCGGACTTTGTGGTGGACAAACACCGTGCTCGTGGGTTTTCTCGGGGCTTTCCCGTTTCCTTCCACTTTCTTCATTCCACCATTTCATTCATTTCTTATCTTCACCGTCTCGTTTAGCCAGCCTCACCGGCATAATCGTGGGACGTAAAACTTAAAGATTTCACCTCAATACTGAGGATACAAGTCCAGAGTGAACTGAGGTTAAGGTTTAGAGTGAGGACATTCTGGATTTATTAATAACATTGTAAATTTATTAAGAACTTTAATTTCTTTATTAGTAACCCACTGATAGCAAAGCCTTTGAAATGTTAACTAATTGAAATTTTACCATACTAAGAAAGTGTAACTGATTACATGCATTTTTGATTTAACTTGATAACATTATATATATTTATTCAACATTAGTTTTTTTTTTCTTTCTTTCTTTGTCGTATTAAACCCTGCTGTGACATTCAGTTCGTTTTTGCATGTCTCTGAACCATTTGTCAACGAAAAAAAAATCTCCGTTAAATGTTCCAATTTGGAAATAGTTTTTTTCTTTAAAAGGTGGGGAGGGGGACTCTTTCAGTAATTTATTTAAGAACACATTCTTTTGTTTCTTTGAATGATGACGATTATGATTATGAAAGCTGTTATCGAATGAAGTTGTCAAAATTTCATGATGATCTAGAGTGGGGTGGGTAAGAGGGAAGTGGTGGGGGGCGTTAAGGAAATCTGGACTTCTTATTTTCTTCTTTCGTCCTGCGAAGCGGTAAGAACAAATTTCGCTTTTTTACGGTTTTCAGTACGGGGTTGTTGAAAATCTTCCATATTTTTCATTCATATGAGCGACTTGTTGTAATATAATCAGATTAGCTTGTGTTCAACTCTGTGGGTTTTCTTTTCTTTCGGAATTGTGGGAAAAATCAGGACGTGTCCCTGCCTTTTCATCAAACTTGTACAGGTAAACCACTTTTCAAAATCTATAGTAGAGGCTCTTTTTTGTGTAAATTTGTAACTTTCAGGCTAAGTTCAACCTATCAAATCATGTTGTTCATTTCTTACTTCTGATATTAGAGAAATGTAATCTTTCTCTCTCTCTCTCTCTCTCATAACACACACACACACACTCTCTCTCTCTCTCTCTCTAACGAAAGGGAGTGTGTTGGGGAAAATTTTCCTTTTTTTTCCTTTTCTTTATATTGTCTTTTTTCTCTTTTTCTTTTTCAAGTACATCTGTATCGTTCGTTACGGTGTGACATGTAAAGTTCCATGTCACTAATTCCAGCTTGTGTTATTGGCTGCCTCTTCGAAGCGGGGGATGATGGTTCATTTATTGTTTTGTTTGTTCATGAATAACCTTGATTTTGTAGTTAACATAAAACCCGAAAAAAAAAAACTTTTGGTTTTGACTTTTCTTTTTACCTTTTTTCCCTCTGTTAGCAAATACAAAAAGGGAGTCTACCCCCTTGTTTCGTTAACATACTTTTTTTTTTTGCTTACACTTCTTGAATCTCTTCCCCCCCCCCTCTCCGCTTCCAATACCCGTTTCTAGTTACATTTTGGATTATAGAGGACATTGTTATGCTTCAAAGGGTATTCTCTCCCCCTCCCCTTTCCCCCAAGAAAGTAAAAGCAATCTAATTTATTATTCGTTCCAAAGTAAACGAAAATAAAAAAAAAAAACTTATGTGAGGCGTGGGGTCATCGTGCAGTAAGACTGAAAAGATTTATTTCGCAACCGAAAAGCACTTTTAGAAAGAAGAGAAATCTATCAGTATGTCATTTATTGATAGATTTTCTTTTTTTCTCGGGTAAGGGGAGACAATTTGTTGTATGTATTCAAAGAATTGTCACTGTTATTATTATTATGAAAATAACGATACTTAGTATTTAATGGCTGATTATATTTTTCTCTTTCTTTTTTTTTCCAGGAGCGGATGTGCCGAGACTTTCTATTGGTGAATACAAGTATACCGTCTAACAGTCCGGTCGCAAATATTCTGCGTTGAGTTTTTTTCAAAAAATCCCCTTCAGTGGGAATTTGGTGTTGTAATAAAAGAGTTTTATCCTCGAAGTTAACACATCATCAAAAAACAAACAAAATACCGAAGTTGTGACGGAGGAAGAAAAAAAGCCAAAAATTCATTTTATTTCGTCAAGTGCAATCAGGAAAGTGTATGTGTGTGTGCGGTCGGGAGTGTGTGTTGTATACTATATATATATTATATATTATAGATAATTAATTGAAAAAAAAAGCATGATACGTCTCTTCATCTATGTATACCAATGTGCAGTGGATTGCTTGTGTTCATCATATTCATCATAGTAGGCATCCCGCAAAACAGTGCAAGTGTTCCGTTTGTTTCGTCGAGAGTGGATACATTTAACGTTTCATGTGTTCGATTTGTTTAGTTCAATTGTTACTCTTTGTTCGTTATTGTGGGGCTGTACGATTTTGAGAAAATTCTTCGTTAAGGATATTTTCAGTGTGACGGTAGCGGTGTGGTGCATTCTGGGAAAATATCCGGAGCATGAGTTCATATTTTGCGAATTCTTATCCTATCCCAGACTTGCGCAATGGTACTCCAGACCACTATGCCACCCAAGCTGTGAATGCTCAAGTGAATAATGACCCTTCGTGCGATCCCAGTTTGAGACAAGCTATACCGCAGCATTATGGAGGGGCACCTACCGGACACTCCCCTCAGGGTATGCCCTATCCACGGTTCCCCCCATATGACCGATTGGACATCCGGGCGGTGGGGAATGCAGGGGTTAACTATTACAGCCAAAATGCCCAGCCAGGCATTAACCCAATCGTTGACGGCCAGGGCTACAGACCAAATTCCCCTACAGTCAATTCGATGGGGGCACACATGGCCCCTAATCAAACTCCTGTGTCGCAATACTCGAGTTGTAAGTTGCAAGCGGCGGCGGGTCCTGGGAGTCCTAATGGCGGCCCGCCAAATCACCACCGAATGGACCAGACCAATCACCATATGGCGGCGCCAAACCATCACCAAAATCACATGATGTACAACAATGTGAATCAACAGCACCATCAAGTGGTAAACGTGACGCAGCACCAGCAAGCCCCTCCGCCGCCCCCTCAGCCCCAACCGCAGCAGCAGCAGCAACAGCAGCCGACGACGAATCCTGCAGCAGCGTTGCCGAGTCCTTTGTATCCTTGGATGAGGAGTCAGTTTGGTAAGTTTCTTTGTCCTTTTTGTATCCTTAGTGCTAAATTCTGTTCCAGGTTGTGTGATTATCTTATATATTGTAGAAGCCGTCCTGGGCCACTGAAAAGTATGAGAATAACACATTTTAAAATGTTTTATATCAAGTGTAAGAGAAATAGAATGGTACAAATTAAATCCTTCAGTTTTAAGTATCACTTTATGGCCAGGGGCGTACTCATGGGGCGTATGAGTCCCCCTCCCGAAATTTCGTAAGTCGACATACAGTTGTACATTTTCTTAATAAAATTATACCTGTTTACCAGAGAAGTACTTGATATAGACTAAAGATTTGACCTTATTCATCATCTGTACTATTTCTTTTCTGTTAAAAACAATCTAATTTTATCATTTTTCGTAAGAACATAGGTGTCAGTACTTAAATATTACTTATTTTTCCCTTTTATGACTGTAGAATAACACCTGATCAATATTAAATAAACATAGTGTTTTGTATATTATTGGACCCCCCCTAAAATCTTGGACCCCTCCCAATAAAAATTTCAGGATGCACGACTGATTATGGCTTGTAGGTTAAAGGAGACGGTGATGATGAGTGTGATGAATGAAATAGTGGAATGAAAAAGTCGAAAAATACGGGAAAACCCCAAGAAAACCCAAGTAACACGGTGTTGTCCAATAGTAGAAGTGACACAAGGCATGTGTAAATCCGAGTCGTTGATTATCTACTGTTTACATTAATGAGATCCCATCTTTTCTTATTAAATATGTTATGTGTTATCTTTAAGAAGTCATTACCAGTAGTACTTCAGATCCTTTTTTAATACTGTATTAGATTTCAAGTCAGTGGCGGCTCGGAAGGGGGGTTATATCAGTACAAATTAGTTTATCTTTACAAGTTAAGCAAAAAAAAAAAAAAAAAGTGAAATTATGTAAGCTTCTTTCTTTAACTTGCAGGCTAAAATTTTAATTTTTTACTGATATGACTTTTCTTACGAGCTGCCAACAAAAGGTATGCAAAGTAATAAGTTCACTCTTAATCTCCTGTGCAAACACACAGAACCATACTAAAATATTAATCCTATATTTATACATAGGTATTGGATTCTAACATTCACCGTATGCTACAACTGTTTGTAAACATTTACTAAGGCATCTGAGCTTTGTATTTCTAAAATATATCAGTGAATCATGTGTGGGCTCACAGGGAAGGGGGGATCAGTAGGCAGGGATATTCCTCCCCGCAGACTTTGAAATCGACATATGAGAATATTTACAAGTTTTACAACATTTCAAGGCAGATGAATCTTAAAATTTAAATTTACGACCGTCTTCATCACACTGCAATTGTATTTCTGTTCTCAGTGATAGCTATCATATTACTAGTTGAAATGTCCGTTTTTTTTTTTTTTTTTTTTTTTGCACGGGGATAATAGATTTAAGAAAACTATTTAAGAGAACTAATCACAGCGAAATTAAAATACCGCTAATTTTACAGTAATTATGTGATATCTTCAAATAGATAAAGATAATCGAAAAGTGGAACAAGAGCGTGCTAGAGAACACTATTCTGTATGAGGTATCGTTATCACGAGTCACCTAGTAGCTTTCAGTTTGTAGCCATTTTAAAACTCGATAATAAATGTCGATTTTGTAAATGGCTGGAAATCGAAAGCAGATAAGTGAGTTGTGATAACGGTATCTCATGTATAAAATAATATTTTCTAGTGAGCTCTTGTTCCACTTTTCGATTGTCTTTTATCTATTTGAAGATATCATATAGGCTAATTACTGTGAAATGAGCGGTATTTTAATTTCGCCGTGATGGGGTCCCTTAAACGCTCCTCTTCTTGGAATACGTATTTCAATGAAAAACTAAGGATAAAATTCCTTATCTTAATTTCGGCATGAATTTTGAACACCATGGCCCGTTTAAGAGACGTCTTGGATTAAAGTGAGATTATAAAAACGTAGCTCGAAGTAGCTGCTAACTATGTTTCAAAATTCATCTCAAACTGTTCAGCCAATCCATTTTCCCGTGATGCGATCATAAATAACAAATAACGTTGTTTTCAATGTGGTAAAAAAAATACATAAAGAAAATGCTTTCCTTCTCGTTAAAACAGGAAATTCCAGAATCGCTAGAAGAAATGTTTGTTTATTTTTAATGGGGAATTTAGATGGGGCTTCATGTTTGTAACTTGATAACCTTGATAGAATTGTAAATTTTTCCTATAAATTATGACCCTGGTTAGTATACAAGCTTTTGGCGTAGGAAAGCCCGGTTCGATTCCTGGCGAGAGTTCATGTAGTTCGGATCCCACGTCTTATATAGCCACCTTCCTTAAAAGGACGCTAAGCTGAAATTAAACCAAACCCTCAAAAATATGATCCTCACTCCCTTTCTTAGGATTTACATTTTAATCAAGGTAACGTGATAAAAAAAAAATAGTTCGGATAGAAGAACAGCTGAAGGTAGTTGATAAGCTTATCCGAAAATTCATTTCAGTTGTTTCAGTTGATTCACTGTGATTCCATCACACGTAAGATTAGTTTCATTTATACGTAAGATTTGATAAGAAATGAAATGAAATCTTTCAGTTTAACGTCCCACTATTATGTCCCTTGGGCTCCCGATGATTAAGGCAAGTGAATGATGATGGAAAAATTGGTGAAATGAGAAGGTGGGAGGAAACGGGAGTAGCCAGAGAAAAGCCATGGACACGATGTTGTCCGCCATAAGCTTACTTGGTCGGGAACCGAACCAGTAACCTCATGCATCAGAGATTAGAGCTCTACCACTGAACCACCGTGCATGATATGTAAATTGAAATGAAATTCAGTTCAATTATGATGGAAGAACTTATGGAAGGAATGTGGGAGGAAACGGGAGAATCTCGAGAAAACCCACGGACACGACGTTGTCCACCAGAAACACTTGGGCGGGCATCGAACCAGCAACGAACCTACGCACCAGAGGTAAATACTTTACCACTGAACCATCGTGCTACCTTTATTGCTAACTCTTAACAAGCTGGGGGCGCGGTGGCTCAGTGGTAGAGCGTTCACCTCCGGTGCTTGGGGTCCCTGGTTCAATCCCAGCTCGCGGCGTGTGGGCTATGTTGTGGACAAACACCGTGCTCGTGGTTTTTTGGGGGTTCTCCCGTTTCCTCCCACTTTGTTCATTCTACCATTTCACTCATCTCTCATCATCACTGTCTCCTTTAGCCTAACCGGCATAATCGTGGGACGTAAAACTTAAAGATTTCATTTCATTTCATTTTCTATTAACAAGCTTGGCCAAGGTGATTATTATAGCTGTCTATTGCAACAACAACGAAAAAAAAAAAAAACAGCATTCAAAAATTTGCTATCTTTCAAGAGTTGTCATGTAAATTAAACGGATGTACTAGCATTAGGATATATCTTATAAGACCAGGTTACTGACGTGATGCTTGTTAATTTTTAATCATTAGTTGATTAAATATATATTATTTTAGAACAAATAGGTAATGAAAGACTGTTGTAATTCAAACCACTATCTGCAACCTGTACGCTAATTAACACCAACTTAAGCACCGTAAGTTACCACGCTTAGACGTATATATTTTCACTGCAAATCAAGATATCAGCTACGTGTAAGTAAGAGCATATATATTGAAATGCTTTTAACTTGTAAAAGAATCGAGAAACTCATGTTTCAAAGTCAACAATTTACCAAAAGATCCATTCTCGAGGCGCTGTGTAAGTCACAATACCTTTTGGTACCTCCTGCAGACAAACACTTTTACAACGACCATAAAACTTGCTTTTTTTCAAATACATTTTACTGCACTGCATGTTCTGGAACTGGAGCTGTTCATGTAATATCAGTGCAAGACGTGAAAGAAAAGCTATTGTCTAGTTTTGCCCTAGTTTCTGCTCAAACGAAACACAAAGGTAGTCGTGTCGTGAAATGGCTGACAGATTTATTAAGAGCACCTCTTCGTATTCTTTCGGATTGTCCATCTGCCTTCTTTTTTTGCTTTTTCTGTCCTAATTTTTAGCAGCAGAAATATTCTGATTGTTAGCCTAGACAATGGACAAAGTGGCTTTCTTTTTTTCTGGAAGCTATGTTCACAAGTTGAAAAGGTGGACAAAAGCTTAGGACATTCAACCTTCTGGTCGCACCAAACACGGAAGTGTCCCTCAAGTTCTTTTATGGCTACAGTGGACAAGTTGAGTCCGGTTTTCAGTGAGGTTTTAGCGCGTCGGTTTCTTGTACGTTGTTGGAAGAAATTTTAAAAATCGTGCAAAATTACGCAAAAATTATCGATCTTTCTTCCTATAACTGACTGGTAAAGCATCCTTCTTTTAAGATCTAAGATCTATGCCATCAATTTCCTTTGAAGTCCCGCACTATGCGAGGCGAGTGTTACAATGTCTTAATTGAATTCTCTTATGTTACTTACGGTCGCTCATGTGACTGTTAGTTCAGTGATATGTGGTCAGCACATCCTCATCAACTATTTTCAGCTTCGGTGGCTCAGTGGTACAGAGTTTACCTCTGGTGCGTGGGGTCTCTCGTTTGATCCCCGGTCAAATAAGTTTGTGGTGGACAACATCGTGTCCATGGGTTTTCCCGGATACTCCCGTTTCCTCCCACATTCCCATTCCACCAATTCTTTCGTCATCATTCACTTATTTTAATCATCGTTTCTCTTAGCTTAAGGGAATAATCGTTAAACTGAAAGATTTCATTTTATTTTCAAGATTTCATTTTCAGCTTTCTAGATAAGAATTTAATGCTTCTTAATTCATATAACTCCAATTGCCTTACGATGCTGGGTTGACACCAAAAATTGTATCCCCGCCGAGACTGGAACCTATTAAACGTTCGGCTATGCATGAGCATATATATATATATATATATATATATATATATATATATATATATATATATATATATATATATATATATATATATATATATACGAGGGACATACTGAAAGTTGTCAGCAACATTTTTTCACAACCGTAATCTTTCTTTGTAAGTGAAACTAAATATATCATCTCAATCTACAGACCTTTTTTTCACTTTTCCATATAGTCTCCGCTTTTTTGTACACATTTTCCCCATCGTTCTGCAAGTTGGAAAATAACCTTGCGATAGAATTCCGTTTCCGCTACCTGTAGACACTGACGCACTGCTTGTCGAATATCCTTCAGTGTCTCATAGCGATGGCCTCGCATCTGTTCCTTCACAAACCGAAAAGATGGTAGTCGGAGGATGCCATGTCGGGGCTGTAGAGGGATGTGGAAGTGTTTCCCACCCAAATTTCTTGATCTGTTCCATAGTGGCTCGTGCAGTATGCGAACGCACATTATCCCGTTGAAGGATGATCTTTCCAGGACGTTTATCACGTAAGGCACGACGAAGCTTCAAAATTTCTGGATGTAGCAGGCAGAATTTATAGTTTGTCCAGGCTCAAGAAAAGTCAACCAGAATGATCCCCTGTGCATTTCAGAAGACGCTCCCCATAACTTTCCCTGCCAATTGCACTGTTTTCGCTTTCTTATTCGGTGCCGAATTCAAGTGGTGCCATTTCATACTCTGCCGTTTTATTTCAGGTTCATAATGATAGATGGATCTCCAGTCACAGTACTCGTCAAAAAGTCATCACCTTCATATCGAAATCTCCGAAGAAGGATTTGGGCAATGGTTAATCTCTGACGTTGTGAAAACATGTTGCTCACGACTTTCAGTATGCCCCTCGTAGCTTCGTCCTCGAAGACAATTTGTATTGAATCTACCAGCAAAAACAACAGTGAGGAAGGGGCTACGGACTACAGTATATTTACAGGCACCTTCCGGCAATTCGTCTTTTGAAATTGGGGCTACATCTCAATTAGAAAGACAAGCCACCGAACTGGAATCCGGAGCTTTTTGGTTTTGAAACAAAACCTCTAACTATCCTCCCCGCTTGTCTATTGGTTAGGGTTTGTGCATGATGCACCTGATCTGACGTTTTGTTCCCAGTGGGAGAGCACAAAAAGTTCATAATTATGTATCTTCAGTAATCATCTGTCTCTTGTAGCCTAAAGCACAAGACGTAGGACGTTAAACTAAATAATTCATTTAAAAAATTATAAACATTAGCTATACTACGCTCACTCAGTAAACTGTAATCGTGATTATTTGGTATTCATGTGGGTGGGTGCTGTGGGCGACCCCGCTTATGTTTGGCATTTTTTATTTAAAAAAATAAAAACTTCAGTTGGTAAACGTACAATTTTAAACAAATTCAATACTACTTTGTATGACCAGGTTAGGGGTAAAAGTGCGGGGAACGCGGGGGGACGCCGTCCCCCACCTCCAAAAAATATGTACGGCGTGCCCCCAGTTTCAAAAAAAATTACAATGGGCCCAGATACGCAAGGGGACGGCGTGAAGTCATGCCGCTACCTACCGTCCCCCACTTTTTCAGATAAACTTTTACCCCTGGACCAGGTCACATATAAGAAATAAACAAATGAAATTTTACGTCTTACGGTTATGTTTTATAAAAATGACGGATGAGTAATGAAAATGAATGATTCATGGGAAAAGAATGTAGAAGTCAAAAGGAAAATCCCCAAAAAACCCATAAACACGATGTTCTCCATCACAAACTCACATCTCCGGGAATCGAACTAGGGACGCCTTGCACCACAGATGAGCCCTGTACCACGAAGTCAACGTATCACCCTAACTCACCTGTAAGTTTTCTGCTTCTAATCTGGCAATACCCGAATAATTTATCTGAAAAGTCGTTTTGGCTTTATACACTACTATCAGAATACCCGTTCTTCGTACGGAGAGAATAGGTTTCATTTTGCACATAAAGGGTTGAATTTGAATTTAAATGGTATCGGAAGTGTTACTGTTAATCTCAGCGACCTCGAAAACTATGGATTCGACACTAATATCGGTCATTTTCTATCATTTACGTATATATATCATGTACGTAAATATATATCACTTCTCTCCTGCTCCAAGTTGCGGGCCAGAATTTCGATTTCGGAACTGTCACTGTTCATCTCAGCGACACCGAAAACTATGGATTCGACACTAATATCGGGCATTTTCGATCATTTTTAAATATCCCCCGCTCCCCTAAGTTCTATCGTCAAAGTGAAGTAATAAATACCATCCCAGGCCCGAGAGTTATTAAGTCACAAACGTAGTCATTTTGATTTTTATGTATTTTTATATATATACGTTGTACCTACGTTGTACCGTCAAAGTGAAACGATAAAAAACATCCCCAGGCCCGAACCTCATTCAAGTTGAAAATTCGATCGAGATCGATCGGATTGTTCAAGAGTTATTACGTCATAAATATAGTGACTTTCATTCTTATTTACATAGATAGATAGATATTGTTATTATGGTAACCATGTCAACTCTTGGAAATATCCAAATGTGTCAGCTGCATATGTAAAAATCGAAAAACAGAGGGAGTTCTGTTGACGTGTTGAATATCATTCCCATTGTGTATTGTAGCTGTAGGTTCATTCTGTTTCCGACGTAATTGCTTGGTTAATGGCTTTTCTTGCTGACTTTATGAGCTCTTCTGCAGAGGTTTTTATAGCTTTTGAACGAGCAGGAGGTCAAAACATATAATACAGTTGTTTAAGCTATTGACAACTTTATTTCCAGCGCGGCGTGAGGCTCACTTGTTATGGAAGACTAGGGGAGAGGGGGAGTTTCTTTTCTTGTGAATAGGTAGGAAATGGAATGCCCTATACTGTATCCAAAACTGTTTCAAAAAGTTATTTGTTTATACGCTTCTTCCGTCATTTTTAAGGGTAACTTCTGTGCAAGCATTGTCTTGTTATACTTTGCTACTGAAAATGGCCTCTACCTGGCATGGCCTCTCTCTCTTTTCGTAAAAACATTTGAAGTAAACTGCTACTTTAGTTTTTAGTCGACTACCAGTACAACTTTAGTAGAAGTGCAACAGGCATCAGTGTTAGTAGCTTAGCTGTTCCGTGCAGATCAAAGTTCAGGTACGATTCTCTTTTCTTTTTTTCTAAGTAAACCATCAGGGCATTTAATTTACTTATTTATTTATTTATTTATTAACTTTTTTGCATCGATTTGGTTTTTAGGAGTTTCCATGCAGTGTTGCCAGATTGGGCTACAAGTTGCGCATTGAGAGATTTTTTTAACCCTTTTAAATCTTTGGTGCCTATTTTTAGGTACTAGGATAGTGTCTTCGTTATTCGATTAAAAAAGTAGCAATAAAGCTTTTTACTTTTTTTTTTTTTTTTTTTTTGTTTCTTCAAGCATGAAGACATTGTAAACCATAGTTTGACGCCTTTATGCGTCGAGACATAGGGTGTGGTGACGTCATAACTTGAAACAAAGGAATTTTTTGTTAGGACTATTTTTAAAATTTTTTGGCGGGCTTACTTTTGCACCTAGAAGACAAATTGAAATTTTGCACACACATTCAGTACACCCCTTAGTATTTTTCAGATTTTTTCTGATCTCTGTGTTAAAACAGGGGATGTCCAGAGGGATAAAAAGGTAAAGAAAGATATTTTGTAACAAAAATCCCTCTTTTCGCGATTTTCCCGTCTCAGATACATGATGGAGACATGTAAATGATACAGTTTGAAAGTCTGTTTTATTCTGAATGATATATGAACCATGACCCTAGGATAAATAAATATGTCTCAGGAAATTTTTATATTACACCCGGGTCTTTTTGAATAATCTGGGGCATTGTCGGGCTCATTGGTAATTTTTTTTTCCGTTCTTACTATTCAAGATAGGAGCTTGAAATTTTGTACACACATTTAGTACACCTCTTAATAGTTTTTAGTTGATTTTCAGATCTGTGCATTAACACAGGGGCTCAAAATAAAATAAAAATCAGAAAAAATCCCGATTTCTCTCAAAATTTCTCACCTCAAGGACATGATAGGGAAATATGCATAGTACTGTTTGAAAGGCTGTTCAATTTTGAAGAGAATGAGGTAAGAACCATGATTCTAGGATAAATAGGGATGTTGTTGTAGCTGTATGACTGAAAGTCTATAATTTACCATTTAAAAAGGTAAAAATTTAAAAGGGTTAAAGTGTATTTTAGAGCCCAGAAAACTGACTTAAGTAAGTACTTCTTCTTTAAAATCAGAAAAGTCGTTCATTTTATACTATCAACACCTACCCAGTTTATTATAGACTGCAGCTGAAGTAACATGGAATTTACCCTAACGCACTACCGGCAACAGTCCGAAACTGCGGTCACCGTCTGACCATTACCAAACCTGATATCTGACATGTTTATGTTTGGGCTATAAATAGTTCAAATCCGCTACTTTTGGAGCACAACCTCGCTACTTTTTAATCTTCAGATCTGGCAACACTGCTTCCATGTAATTTCTCATTGGAGCAATGGAGCATAGAAGATTTTATTAGGGAGTAATTAGGGAGTTTGGTTTACCAACACTCCTTTACATAATTCATCTTGTCTGTCCGCATGTCCGTCCGAAACACACAGAATCTCTGAAGAACTGCTTGATGGATAGCCATCGATTTTGACCAGGATGTAAGGTTAGAAATCGCGTTAATTGATGGAGATTATATTAAAAAGAAACTTCCGGTTTTAACCTTGATCACTAGGCTTCGGATCCTTAGGTTAATGTATTTAATAAAAAGGAGCTTCCTGTTTTAACATTGATCACTAGGCTTCGGATCCTTAGATTTATCCTGTTTATTAAAAAGCAGCTTCCGGTTTTAACGTTGAGCACTAGGCTTTGGATCCTTAGATTTATTCTGTTTTTATGAAAAGGAGCTAGCGGTTTTAACCTTGATCAGTAGGCTTCGGATCCTTAGATTTATCGTATTTATTAAAAACGAACTTCCGATTTTAACGTTGATCATTAGGATTCAGATCCTTAGGTTTATCCTGTTTGTTAAAAAGGAGCTTCCGGTTTTAACATTAATCACTAGGCTACGGGTCCTTAGGTTTGATCTTATTTTGTTCTTAAATAGCATTTGGGAGTTAAAAGAGGAAGCTGAAGATCGAGAAACGTGGATGAAACATTTCCGTGCATGAAACGTGGATGAAAAGAAAGAAAAAAAAAGAAACTCATTAGTTCCAGGACCAGCCAAAAGGCAGAATACCTAATAATAATAATGGAGAAAGTTTTTTTTTTTTTTTTATCATTCATACTGCTATTAGCAAAAATATTGTTATTTTATAGAATCTAAAATGTCCTAATTTGGAGGTTAGGATCCAAAATATCCTAAATTATCTTTTAGAATCTTAATTTCCTAAATTGCGGTACCATTTATTATCTTTTTAAATTTCAATTTTAAATGAAATTTTTCAGTTTAACGTCCCACACGTTATCCTTTAGGCTAAGGGAGACGATGATTAAAGCAAATGAATGATGATGGAAGAAGTTGGTGGAATGAGAAAGTGGGAGGAAACGGGATGCCCCAAGAAAACCATGGACATGATGTTTGTCCATCTCAAACTTATTTGGCCGGAGATTGAACCAGGGACCCCATGCATGAGGGGTAAGCGCTCTACCACTGTACCACCGTGCCCCTCATTGCATATTTTTGAGGCAATTTTTTTTAACGCATAAAATATGGATCGTACCCTTTTATTTTTCAACAACGTAATAACAAGACTTGCTCTACGGAGTATGTCTCTTTGTAATTTGTGGTGAGTGGGGGGGGGGGGA